>NC_141696.1:1452766382-1453391382 GCF_964263255.1 Lissotriton vulgaris | reverse complement strand
GACCTGAAGGAGTCTGGAAAATTGCTTGAGGTCCTTGTCCCATTCAGTCTGGGCCTCCTCCACCTCTGTGAGGCGTCTCTCCGACATGTCGAGGCGTTCGGCGTGTTTATCCACCCTTTCCACCATGCGGTCCATTCAATAAGCAAGTGCCAGATAGGGCAGGGATCTGTGGTGGATTTGGGACACCAGGTGGGGAGCGGCCAGGTGGCGCCCCTACAGGCAAAAATTTATACCATTCTGGCTTGGAAGCACCCCAAAACACAGACAGAGGTGAGAGCCTTTTTAGGTCTCACCGGGTATTACAGACGGTTTGTCAAGGGATATGGCACCATTGTTGCCCCCTTGACAGAGCTGACTTCTAGAAAGCAGCCCAAGAAAGTGAACTGGACCGAAGCCTGCCAGACTGCTTTTGACACCCTGAAGACTGCCATGTGCACAGGCCCTGTGCTCAAGGCACCTGATTTCTCCAGTGAGTTCATAGTGCAGACAGACGCTTCAGAGCATGGTGTGGGAGCAGTACTCTCACAAATCACTGAGGAGGGTGGAGACCAGCCGGTAGCTTTCATTAGTAGGAGGCTACTCCCCAGGGAACAGAGGTGGAGTGCAATTGATAGAGAAGCTTTTGCTGTGGTCTGGGCTCTGAAGAAGTTGAGGCCCTACCTGTTTGGGACTCACTTCCGTGTTCAGACCGACCACAGGCCCCTCAGGTGGCTAATGCAGATGAGGGGTGAGAACCCAAAACTGTTGAGGTGGTCCATCTCCCTACAGGGAATGGACTTTATGGTGGAACACTGCCCAGGTACAGAGCACGCCAACACTGATGGTCTGCCCAGGTTTTTCCGCCTTAGTGATGAGAACCCCCAAGAGGGTGGGTAGTTCTCCCCACTTTCAGCTGGAGGGGACACGTGTTAGACCTGGCATCTTTGGCGTGGTTTTCCCCTATCTTTTTGCCTCTGCCTCCTGTATGTTTGATGCTGTGCTGGATTTCGTTTTTGCTGGTTTAGATGCTTTGGACACTCTGCCACTACTGAACAGTGCCAGAGTGTAAGTGCTCCCTATGTAAATTGTTATCATGATTGGATATACATGATTGGCATATTTGTATCACCACGAAGTCCCTAGTAAAGTGCACTGGGTGTGCCAGGGCTGGTGATGACAAATGCTACTACTGGGCCTGCAGCACTGATTGTGCCACCCACATGAGTATCCCTAAAATGGTGTCTCGGGCCTGCCACTGCAGTGCCTGTGTGCAGTCTAGGAACTGCCGTGTCCTCCTGGTCAGTGTCCCCACTGACCAGGCCTAACCCTTCCCTTTTGTGCACATTAGTCACCCCTATGGAAGGCCCAAGGTACCCCCCTGGGCAGGGTGCAGTGTATGTAAAAGGTAGAGCATGTACTAGTGCAGGTGACATGCTCTGGTAGTGAATTACAGCCATTTTCGTTTTTCACTATTGTAAGGCTATCTTGCTCCATAGATTAACATGGGGGATGCTGGCTACAGTGGCTTCCAGCATTTCTTCTCATAGGAACAAGATAGGACATAAATATCTAGTATCCCTGACCTCAGAATTTGAAAACACATCTTTTAGGAAAGGTTGTTTTTAAATCCTGTGTTTGAGAACAGCACTTTTAGAAAGTTGCTGTTCTCTTGTCTGACCCTTCTGTGTGCATTGGCCTGTTTGTGTATTGACTGTCTGGTTTGAGAGTGACAGGGGCTGGGGATTCCTCAGGAGGCTGGCTGAGTCAGCCATAGGCTGAATGACTGCATTTGCAACCTGAGTGGTGGGAGGAATTAGCACCTGGGACTGAAAAGAGCTGTACCTGCCTGCCACAATGCTGGCTACACCTCCTGCTGGGCGGCTGATGACCCTGCCCCTCACTCTGAAAGGAAAGTATAACCAGGAAAACAAAGTACTCAAGAAACACCCATAACTGGTTCAGACCGGTCTCAGGACCCACATGCACAAAGAGAACAAGGACTTTTAGGGGTATAAGTACAGGACCCCTGACAACAGAAAATTAGATCATCCTGGAATAAAGAAGGAACCTCAGCCAAGGCTCTGCTGGACTGACCTGTTGCTTTGCTGCCAAGGAGAGGGGAAGGACTTTGCTGTTGTGCTGTGTCCCCTGTCTTGAAGGAATCTCCAAGGGCCTGGTAAGAGCTGGCTCCCTGTTCTGAAGTCCCAGGAACAAAAGGACTTCACCCCCAGCTTCCCTGAACTCTGCTGAGAGAGTTCTGTCCTTCCTAGAGTGCTTGATTCAGTTGTGGGGCCCCTGGAAGTTGTACCTGTGCTGGGAAGCTTGACACTAAGCTTGAGAGACTTTTGCAATTGAAAAGTGTCGCTTCGCTCGCTTGCGGAGCGCATCCCCAAAAGTGCGAGAAGTTTCCCGCCGCTACGAAGGTCGAGATCGTCGCAGCGCCTGTTGTCGCTGTCAGAGCCGTCGCAACCTTCGTTTGCGGGACGTACCCGATGGGTGCGGGAAGCCTAACATCGCTGCGAGTGTCGTCGCAGAGCCTGTCGTCGCTGTGTGAGACCGCCGCACTGCTTGCCTGCGGATCGCATCATGTCACTGCGAGTGTCATCACAGAAACCATCGCGTCAGGGAGCTGCGAGAGAGAAGATCACCGCTGGACGGCGCATCATCGCCCCGGAGATCATCGCACCTCCAAAGACTGTAGCATTGTGCCTTTGCGAGAACAAACTTCCTACGGAACCTATGCACCGGAATCCATACAAGTGGCCTTCCTCCCCACACAGACCGTATTTGTCGCAACACGCCCGCTGCTGCAGCGGGGCTGTCACATCGCCTCCCCAGGGTCTCGGGAGCAACGCATCGCTTGTTTTCCACCGCACCAGCTTACCACTTATAGTGATAAAATATGCACACCTGTATTGACACTTAAACAAATTAGATTTTAGTTGTGGTGGTTGTGGGTGTTGTGCTTGTGGTGCCCGCGGGCGTACACTTGTAATGGTTGTGTATGTTGTTGGTGTGCAATGCTATATGTACAAAAAGGGCATTACACATATACAATATGACAAGTTCACAACGTATGTGTGTGTGTTGAGATAATGATGAGTACTAATTACCTGTCTCCACACCGCCATGCCTAACTCCATCAATACTCTACTGCCAGGACACCGCCAGCACAACGGGAACATCTAAATCAACAGGAGCAAACCTGACGGCCTGAATGCAACAGAGTACTGCTTGCCAGCTGAGAAGACTGTGGTGGCAGGAGCGGGAACCTGTCTATTGCTGCAACATCTAAATACCGTGCAAGGAACACCATCAGCTCAACAAAGTACTTGGAGCCACGGCGGGACAGCGGTAGTCCCACCAAGATCTAAATCAGGACCTAAGATTGGAGTGGGAATAGTATGTTTAAAACTTTTACTGTCTAAAATCTTCTACAAAATGGTTTGGCCTGGAATGGGAATCGTACATTTAACTCCCTTAGTGTCCAGCACTTTCTCCAAAATGGTTTGAACTGCAGTGGGAGTATGATATTTCAATCATGTATTGTCCATTACCTTCCACAAAATGGTTTAGATTGAAGTGGGAATAGTAAACCATGCCCTTTTTATTGTCCAACACTGGCCACAAAATATTTTACATTGAAGTAGAAATAAAAAATATTGCCCGTTTAGTGTGCAACACCTTCCCCCAAATGGTTTGTAGCTAGTACTATTCTATTGTGTAGACTGTTAATATTAATAACCCATACATTTCAAGGTATTTACATATTTTTTATAAATGCATTTTGTTGTAGCTTCCTCTTTTAATTGAGTGTTCTCTTTGGAAGAATGTTACCATGACAGATTGGAATGGTCTGATCTCAGAAGTTCAGTTGCAGCTGTAGGGTCCATCTGCTGTCATGAACTTTCTGGTGAGTGTATAATAAACACTTTAAGAAATTACATGGCAATCTCTTCATTTTATTACTGGTGATGATTTGGAAGAAATACACCCACTGAAGAACTCGCGTGAACTTTTGTCAACCTCTTCAGCTTTTGTTTGGATTACGCTTGTAATGTTGGTCTATCTTTCCCTTTTTTTCCCCGAGCGCTCATACTAGTGTGAAATTTCTTGGGATAATTGTGGCGCGATTAAGGATTTTTGAGACTTCGTGCTGACATTGTGGTGTTTGGACTCTTGCTGAGCTGTGGCATTGCATTGGCTGGCTGTTAGGCGCTCGAGCTACATTTTAAAAATTAACAACTTACTTCAACATCTTTGTTGTATCTGTACCTTTAATTTGCTTACTGTATGACATGTATTGTGTTCTTTAATGACATATACTGTATTCCATGTTCTATGTTTGAGCTCTGCTGTCGTGTCATTCTGTTCCGTTACTTGGACACGACAGCATCGCTCTTTCATAGCCATTTCTTGTGGTTTTTAATCTTAACAGATTTATTCCTAATAAATCTATCATACAGAACTCCTGCCTTCTTATGTTGTTTATTGTACTAAATACAACATAAATATGGCGACGATGGATTGGGATCGAGAAGATATTTTGATCGAATTTTAATTTTTTGGCAGTTGAGTTTAATTTAACCCACCGAGAAAATATTTAGGCTTGAAAACGAAGACTTTGATTACAGCGACTACATACTTCTGGTAAGATCGATTTACCGATTTCGTATGCATCGCTTGAAGTAAAGAGACTGAGTGCTTTTCAATTTACCTCGAGTTCCACTGTAACGTCCTTGGGAGCCGTGCGCGAGCGGAGGACAGTGAGGAAGAACTGAGTGCGTGAAGTAAACGCAGCGTACTTACGTGTTAGATTACGCGCTAAGCTTTCAGCCTCACCAGAACGTCTTCTGTCATCACGCAAGGTCAACCAACGTGACCCCACGCAGCGGCCATTTTCTTTTCATGTAAACAAGGAAATAGTTTCCCGATTGAAGACACCGAGGACACCGAGCAGATACTCTTTAAAAAAAAGATCGTTTCTGGTAATATTTCAGTATTTTAAAATCGGAACCGAGTATTATTACATTCATTTCGAAACTGAAGGTTAATAATTTAAAGTCTTGATTCTTATATTTAAAAAAAAAAAAAAGAGTCATTTTAAAAAACTATATAAAATAACAGCAATAAGGTTATTTTTGACAATGGCTTATCAAATTCAACCTTATCAAATAAATCCTTTCCTACAGAATGCAGGTAAACCGCCTGTTAGGTGGGAACAGTGGCATAAATCTTTTGAAAGCTATCTTGTTGTAATTGATGGCAAAGAATATTCTAAGGAATGGAAAAAGGCTGTTTTGTATGGACTCTTAGGTGATGCTGGAAGGGAAATTTTTGACAACATGCCTGAAAGTGAACCACCACCTGGACAGTTCATTCCATGGGATGAATACACTGAGGCAGTTAAAAGAGTAGAAAAGAGATTTCATGAACAGCCAAATATAATGGTGGAAAGGCATGGATTTAATAAGAGAAAACAGTTGCAAGATGATACTTACTTAAGGGATCAATTGGTCTTTCACTGTTTTTCAAACAAAGTACAAGAACGCCTTCGAGCATGCAGAAACCCTACTTTAAATGAGGTCATCAACATCGCAATTGGGATTGAAAGGTCTTCAGTCTCAACTAAGGTTATCTCAGGAACAAATAATGCAGAAGCTGTATGTTCTATATCCAATAAAAGTAAAGTACAAGACTTTAAAAAGGAAAAAGGATCCATTTCCGCAAAACAGAATTTGGTTTGTTATCGTTGTGGTTCTAAGACTCACATGGGAAATAATCCTATTTGTCCTGCACATGGAAAGAGATGTGCAAAATGTAAAAAAATTGGACATCTTGAGAGTGCATGCAAAACTATTTTAAAAAATAGGAATGTTTCACATACCAGTGTAAATGCTTTAGATGACATTGAAGATGAAATTAGTAACCTTGTTATTAATGTTAATTTAGTTGATTCCGAGATTACTTTCAAAGCACCTTTAGGCAAAGCTTTCGTTCAAGGAGTCAAATTGGAAGTAATGGCGGATTCAGGTTCGCCAATAACCATTTTAGATGAAATGACTTATGCAAATTATCCTTTTCCTAGTAAACTTTCTGTTGCTGATGTAAATCCAAAAGCAATTGGTGGACATTTCATCAATATGCTAGGGTACTTCACTGGTTTAGTTGAACTACTAGGAAGGGAAATTACAACCAAGGTTTACGTTGTTAAAAAAGGCAAAGATATTATTGGTTGGCGTGATTTAGGTAAGATGGGCATCATGTTAAAGCCTGGTAGTGACACATCCATTATTCTTGGTGACATCCCCATAGCTTCAATAGATATTTGCAAAGAAAAAGTATTTTCAAATGATCTGGATTCTATTCTTGGTAAATACAAAGAAGTATTTGAGGACAAAATTGGTTGTGTGAAAGGTGTTGAGCATGACATTAAGTTAAAAGAAAATGCGATACCTGTGATACACAAGGTCAGAAATGTACCTTTGAGTGTAAGAGCAGAGTTAAAAGAACATTTGGATAGCCTCTGTAAAGATGGAGTAATTAAACCTACAGATTCATCTGAGTGGGTTTCGGCTGTGGTCTTAGCCAAACAAAAAAATGGTAAGTTGCGCCTGTGTGCAGATTTGCGCTCTCTGAACAAAAACATTTTGGTGGATTGCCACCCTTTGCCCTTGATTCAAGAGATGCTTATGGCAATAGGAAATTCTACTAATTTTTCCTTAATTGACTTAAAGTCAGCCTACCATCAGGTTGTTTTGTCAGAGAGATCACAAGATCTTACCACTTTTGTTACTCCCTTTGGTGCCTTCAAATATACGAGACTCCCGTTTGGATTAGCTTCTGCAGCAAGTGTATTCCAGAAGCTAATGGACTCGTTATTTGGAGACATCAAAGGGGTGCAAGCATTTCAAGATGACATACTCATTTTTGGAAATGGAGTGGATGACCATAATAAAACCCTTGATAAAGTTTTAAGCATCTTGAGTAAAAGAGGGATGACTGTATCTAAAGAGAAGTGCAGTTTTTTGGTTCAGGAATTAGAGTATTTAGGGCACTCTATTACTAAAGAGGGCATTAAACCAAAACAGAACCTGATTGATTCCATCATGCTTGCACCTGCTCCAGTTGATAAAGACTCCCTTAGATCCTTTTTAGGACTAAGCGAGTACTATGCGCGTTTTGTGCATGGTTATGCATTTGTGGTTGAACCACTCAGGTGATTAACCAGAAAAAATGAAAAGTATGAATGGTCTTTGGTCCATGACGAAGCATTTAAAAAAGTTAAAGATATGATAAAGAATGCTCCAGCCTTGAAACCTTTTTCTTGTGATGTTAAGTGTGTTGTCACCGTGGATGCAAGTTGCGTAGGGCTTGGTGGAGTCTTAACACAATTTGTTGATGGAAAAGAAAATACTGTTGCCTTTATTTCGAAAACCTTGACCACAGCAGAATCCAATTACAGCACCATAGAGCGTGAAGCTTTAGCTTGCTCATGGGCAGTAGAAAAGTTCAGGAGTTATTTATGGGGAACTCGGTTTGATCTTTTTACAGATCATAAGCCGCTCATTTATTTGATGAATGGAAATGGTACAGGCCAAGCAACTTCCAGACTAGTAAGAATTATCTCTAAATTACAAGAATATAATTTTGATGTTAAACACATCTCTGGAGGAGCTAATTTTAGGGCTGACTGTTTGTCCAGAATTCCTCTTGCAAATCAGATCGGAGTTTCTGATATCTATGATGATGAATGTGTCGTGGTTTCCGCAATAGAGGCATGTGATAATTCTTTGGGATGTTTTACAGAGAGTGATTGGTTGGAAGGTTATAAGAAGGATCAAATTTTGATAAAAATCAAGGAATACATCAGAAAAGGATTGCCACCAGTTAGAAGTCTAGGTAAAGATTTTGTACCTTATCAACAAGTATCCTCTGAATTAAGTCTGGAGAATCAGTTCATCACTAGATGTGGACTTTTTGTTCCACCCTGTGTTTTGAGAAAGGGTCTTGTAGAGAGAGCTCATTCTGGGCATCTAGGAATGTCCGGCACTAAGAAAATTTTGAGAAAATTTTATTGGTGGCCCAGCATGGATTCTTTTGTTGATAATTTTGTTAACCAATGCCCTGAATGTCTCCTATCCGACAAGCATTGGAAAAGTAAAAAAAATGTTACTTCTACTAATTTGTTGCCTGAACAAGCATGGGAAAAATTAGCAATTGATTTTTCAGGGCCTTATAACATTTTATCTGAAGATATGAGATATTTAATTGTCTTAACTGACTATTATTCAAAATGGGTTTCATATGATTTTGTTAAATTTCCCACTACGGATATTGTAATTGATTTTCTTGAGAAGATTTTTAGTGTTGAAGGATTTCCCAAGAAATTAGTGTCCGATAATGGCACACATTTTGTATCTAAAAAAATGGTTGATTTTTTGAGTAAATATGACATTAAGCATATTAAAAGTCCTTTGTATTTTCCAGCTGCAAATGGACTCGTTGAAAGAGCTAATACATTTTTCAAAGAAGGTATACAAACAGCTTTGTCATCAGGCATGGATGTTAGGAAACACATAAAAGAAAAAGTTTGGAGTTATCTTAATACTCCGCATTCTATTACCGGTTTTACCCCTTTTTTCTTGTTGAAGGGAAGGGATGCAAATGATATTGTCAAACCTGTTTTTGATAAAAACTCATCTTCTCTTAATAAGTTAGGTCGTACCAAAGCTAATTCAGTTGATGAGTGTGTTAGGCAAAATTTTGAAAAAAAATATAAGTTAGAAAATACTATTTCCCCTAAAAACTGTGAGTTTAAAACTGGTGATTGGGTAATTATTAAAAAACCCCAAAAAGTTGTCAAGGGGGAATCTAAGTTTTCTTTGCCTCAACAGGTTGTTAGATCATCTAATTCGTCTGTTATGATTAAGAATAAAGGTTGGTGGAATAAAAGTGCGGTTATCAAACTTGAACCTTTTCAAAAGGACATTATTTTGAAAAAACTTGATCGTAAAACTCTTTTAGGAAATTCCTCCTTTTTGTGTTACAAAGACTTCATGGATGTTGTGCAACCATCTCATCCTTCGGAAGTTGATGAACAAATCTCATCACAAGAACAAGTAGTTGTTGAAAATTCTCTACATGATTCTCATGTTAGTGAAACTAATTCTCAATCTTGCTTCGGTGAGGAAGTGGGTGAGAGCAATTTGATTGCTTCTGATGGTTTTGCAGATGGTTTGTTAGAAGTAGAAAAAGCTGAAAATTCTGTAACTAATTCTGATTCTAATCAGACTTGTGAAAAAAGAAATATTGTTATTCCTTCCAAATTTAAAGATTATTATTTATATTAATGTTTGTTTAACTTACTTTTGTTTTTCTTTTTTCATTTATGGAAAGGAGATGTTGTATCTGTACCTTTAATTTGCTTACTGTATGACATGTATTGTGTTCTTTAATGACATATACTGTATTCCATGTTCTATGTTTGAGCTCTGCTGTCGTGTCATTCTGTTCCGTTACTTGGACACGACAGCATCGCTCTTTCATAGCCATTTCTTGTGGGTTTTAATCTTAACAGATTTATTCCTAATAAATCTATCATACAGAACTCCTGCCTTCTTATGTTGTTTATTGTACTAAATACAACAATCTTCTTGCTGCTTAGAATCTCCGCATCTCACTGAACCTCATTGAGATGAATCTCAGTTCAAGACGTTACGTGTGTACCTGATGATGAGCTGACGTCACAACAAAGACTAGACCGGCAACTTTGGAATTTTCCTTTCCTTTTGTGATCCTGCACATTATCTCCTCATTCCTTCCAGTGTGCGCACAGGCAGCCTCATTGCTATGTAACTCTAGAAAGACATTGCCAGGTGTAAGGACTATGAAGGCAGCTGTTGTTTCACGCTGTGAAATGAAAGAATTTCCAACTCAGAGAAGTTCATTTTTTTAGTTTCTTGTGGTATTTATGGTCATTTTCATTCTTTTCAAACAGTGACTTCCTGGTTATTCTTCCACTCGTTTTTTTCTTTAAAAAAAAAATAATATAGAAGAAACAAAGAAGCATCTGAGGCATTAGTTTAGCTTGTTATTTTTGCTTGTTATTTTAAATTATTGTTTTAAGTTAGTATATTAGCCTGTTTTGTTGGTTTGTTTCTTTACCTTTCCTTTCAGGATGTCAACATCTAGTGCCATGAGCCAGACACCTCAGTTTTTATGTGAGTGCTGTGAACCAATTCTACCTTGGAAAAATGAAAACCTCTTTTCTACTCCTATCTTATAACCATTGTTGGTGAAAGATTCTCTGCTGACAGGAAACAAGCTGTGTTACTCCACAATCTTGGGATTAAAGGGAGGAACATTTATGGTAGCCTTGATCCCATACCGAGAGGCAGAGAAGCAGGTGAACCAAATGATGTATATGAAATGACTGTGCTACAATTACAAAAAAATGTTGGGCCTCAACTCAGTGCTGTGATGGAGAGGCATATTCTTTATGCACACTCAAGCTAAGGGTGAAAGAGTGGCCAACTACGTGGCTGCATTAAAATCCCTGCCTCAGACATGCTAATTTGAACTGTTATCCGATTATCCGATTCTCTCATTCGTGATCAACTGGCGCGATGCACGAATGATCCCAAGGTTCAAGAGAAACTGCTGTCTAAAATCCCCAACCTCAAAGAGGCAATCACCATTGTAGAAAGTATAGAACATACTTCCCATTGCGTAAAAAAAATGCTTAATAGCAACATAAGCACAGATGCCGCCCCCAACTCCATAAAGGTGACACAGACAATTTTCATTCAGAGGCTGCTATATCCACTGTGTCCAAACCTATAACAAAAATGAAAAAGGGACACAACAAAACTGACAAGTCGAAATTTGTTTCAAGTTGGAACAGAGATGGCACGACAAAATGTCCGCAATGTGGAAGGATCAATCACAGACCAAACTATCCAAATAGTTTTGCCAGGACTTCCAATTGCAAAAACTGCAGAAAAAAGGGACACTATGCCCACATGTGCAGGAATGCAAAAGTCAACATGATTAATGATGAAGATTTGTCACAGCTAAGTATTCACTGTATCACTGAAACACTTGGGGAAACAATTCACAATGTGAAAAGTGTAGACAATGACAGTCTTTCCATGTCAAAATGTGATATAACTGTTGGGGATGTGTTAGTGCCTGTGCTTGCAGAATCAGGTTCACCTTACACTTTAATTCGTGATAAATTGTGGGATGCCACTCCTGCTTTCAAGAATATTGAACTCTTCCCTCCTGAAATCAAACCAGTGGCTTATGGTGGGCAAACCATTGACCTTGTCAGATTCTCAGTTCAAATCATCTTGTTCAAAGACAAAGAGACTGTTGGCAAGGTCTATGTTGCTAAACGTGGTGACAATCTTTTAGGCTGGAATCACTAATGAGATCTTGGGATCATTCTGAATCTTAATGTACCCAACCAAGTGATGTTACTTACACATCACAGTGATCATCAAGACATTACTGAAAAGTTTCCCGAGGTCTTTAATGAACATCTTGGATTCCTTAAAGGGTTTACTTTAAACACAAGATTATTTTAAAAGACAGTTCAACCCCTGTGGTACATAAAGTTAGGAAAGTTCCTAATCTCATGATTAAACCATTAAAAGAGGAACTAAAAAGATTACTTAATGTGGGTGTCATAGAGGAGATTGAATTCTTAGAGTGGTTGGCCCCATCATTTTGGCCTTCAAGGACAAAGGCACAAAGATTCAGATGTGTGTAGATTTGAGAAGCCTTAACAACTGCATTTGGGTCAACAGGCAACCTTTGCCTAACATCAATGAAGCGCTCACAAAATTAGGAGGTGCCTGTCTTTTCAGCGTCATGGACTTGTCGTCGGCCTGCAATCCGGTCATGCTGCATAAGGACTCCAGAGCACTGACTTCATTTGTAACACCATTAGGTGCCTATATGTTTGTGAGGATGCCTTTTGTGTTAGTGAGCGCTGCTGCATGTTTTCAAAGAATGATGAAGGATGTTCAATCTGAGATTGACTCTGTTCATTTCTTTCAAGATGACATTCTTGTTTTTGGATACAATAGAGTCAAACATGACAAAATGCTGCTCAAAGTTTTATCAAGACTAGAACAACGAGAGCTCACTCTCAAAATTGAGGGTATCAGTCCTAAAATTGACCTTGCTGAAGGAATTTTGCAAGCCCGAACTCCCATAAACAAAGACCCTGGGGTCAATTATGTTGGCTGTGAATCTGCATCCTCCTGGCCGGTGGAAGCCACTGCCGGCCCGGAGGATGCAGATTCACTGTGCGGACATTGCAAACACCCACCGCGACATTAGGATTCTGGTGGGAGCAGCGGCGGACGGAAAGTCTGTCCGCCGCTGATTCGCAGTGTATGCACGCAAATATGGTGGCGGTGTCTGCAAGACACCGCCAGCCATATTAGGTTGTAGGCGAAAACATGCTTTTCCACAGCTGCTTTTCCGCCGTGGAAAAGCATGTGGTCTTTTGTGTTTGGGGGCCCGTTGCAGGCCGCCAGGGTGTTGGGGGTGCACATGGGGGGTACCTATGGTACTCCCCTGCTTTTGCATGCACAAGGTGGCAGGCACCACGCGGTGCCTGCCAAGTTGTGCATGCCAAAGTAAAACATGCATATTTTAAATAGCGGTGGGTGCTGCTCAAAGCAGCACCCGCCGCAATGTAAAATATACAGGATGTGACCGCCAGGGTGGCGGTCACATCCTAATTGCTATGGAGGGACCGTCGCTGCTCCTGCAATCGGTCCCTCCACCTCGGGGGTGGCGGACGGACGCAAGTCCGTCCACCATCATAATCGACCATAAACTTTGGTCTTTCCTTGGCTTCTCTGAGTTATTACTTAAAAAGGGAGTTAATTTCAAATGGTCTGAAGACTGTAAAGTTGCTTTCAAGATTGTCAAAGGTGAGATTGCGAGCATGCCTACCCTGGGACATTTCGATGTAAGAAAAAGAACCATCCTCACCACTGATGCCAGTTTGCGTGGATTGGGTACTGTCTTGTCCCAGATGGTTGATGGTTCCGAGAAAGTCATTAGTTTCGCCTCACGCTCTCTGAAAGGTGCAGAGGGATGCTATTCGGTGATAGAACATGAGGCGTTGGCTTGCTCATGGGCCATCAACCATTTCCGGTTCTATTTGTGGGGGTTACCATTTTTGGTCAATACTGACCATAAACTCCTTGTACATATGTTTGCATGCAGGAATGATGAAAGCTCTACTCCCAGGATCAAAATATGGATAGAGGGACTCTGGTAGTATAACTTTACAATTGAATACTAGCCTGGTCTTAGAAATATCCTTGCAGATTTTCTCTCTAGAATGTAATTTGAAAATAATGTATTTTTCCCTCTGACCATGCTGTGTCTTGGGTAAGGGAATGTGCTCTCAATAAGCGGTAATGGAAAGCTGGTGCTGTTTGAGATGACTCCAGGGGACCCCTAATGGACGTTGTTGTTAATGGATGGCCTGCTCTTTCTGATGTCCCAGCTGTTGCCGAACCTTATTGTAAAGTTTGTGATGAGTTAAACATTGTTGATGGTGAGCTTTCCAGGGGTGATAGGTTAATTCCTCCTTTTTCCCTCATAGAAAAGATTGTTTATTTAGCGCATGAGGATCATCTTAGTCACAGTTTGACCAAGGCAAGAGTCAGGGAGTCCTACTGGTGGCCAGAGGTTGACAAGAATGTCGAGGAGGTTGTCAGGGACTGCACCATTTGTGCTACCAATGATAAGTCCAGGAAAGTCTGCACAGCACCGCTTTCCTCTGTGGCTCTTCCTGAGCGACCATGGTCCAAATTAGCCATTGACATTGTGGGACCTTTTGAAGTGTTAGCCCCCACAGAAAGATTTGTTGTGGTCTTAGTAGACTACACTTCTAAATGTATTTCTGAATGCTGTATGAGTTCTGTTGCTACCAAGAACATTATTGAATTTATGAAGGATGCCTTTGTTTCTGAAGGGACACCCGATGTTTTGGTTTCCGATAATGAAGTACAATTTACCTCTCAAGTTATGACTGATTTTTTTAAAGATCTTTCCATTATGAACGGCTCTCTACTCACCTCAGGCAAATGGCTTAGTGGAGAGTATGAACCGGCTCATGAGAGCATGTGTCCAAACTGCCATTGACACTGGTGTTCCCCTTAAGGGTGTCCTTAGAGATAAAATCTGGGCACACATAACTTTGATGAAACATTTTGGATCCAAAAATGTGGTCTCATCTTTGGGAGATCACACGGCCTTTTTTACAAATACAAGATCACCCACCTTCCACTCACACTTTCGCAGACACAGATGAGTATAAAATCTTTGTTTGTAACCTTCCTGATATTTCCTAACTCTGCAATCATCAACAAAGTTGTTCCTGTCTTTAACAATCAACCACACAGGATTGAGCTTGGATACAGCTATCCTGCCCTTAAGCTTCCTAAAAGGGGAACAACCCGTAACACTGTTGGGAGTGTTCTTGTGTGTAAACCCAACAAGGGAATAAAGTTTATAGACCAGCGAAAACAAAATTCCCCTTCATAACTTATAATTATAACAACATATCTCCTCAGGTCTTTTTGTGTATTATGAGCCTTAGAGGGATCCACCAGGGAGACCCACTATTGCAGGCATCAGTTCAATTCTTGAACCACTATCAACTTTCGTTGATTTCTTTCTAAGACCAATGGTGTCGGAAATGCCAACCTTTTTGCTTGACACTAAGTATCTCTTAAGACTTCTTGTAGGGACTCCGTTTGATAGGGACCAGGATTTCGTGGTCTCGTTTGACGTTCATTCGAAAGTACTACACCTGTGGCATTCAGCATTGAATGTGCCTGTTTGGTCCTAAAAGAGAACTTTTTCAAATTCGAGGAGACAATGTACCTCCAAATATCTGGTACTTTAATGGGGAGTGTTTGCGCCCCCAGTTTGGCGAATCTTTACGTCCACGAATTTGAACAGGTGGAGGTTCTCAATGATAACAACCCCTTTTTCAGACACATACGTGTCTGGAAGAGGTATATTGATGACATTTTTGTCATATGGAGAGGAGACCGGGACACATTAGTGGCTTTTCACATCTGGCTAAATGAGAGGAATACCTTTCTTGAAATTTACATTAGAATCTTCAAAGGAAAGTCTTGCCTTCTTAGATGTCAAGATAGTCCTCAACGAAGATGGTTTATCGACAGAACTGTACAAAAAACCAATGGCCTGTAATTCGCTGTTGCCGTACCAAAGCTATCATCCCAAGGCACTGCGCGAAAATCTGCCTTTTGGGCAGTTTCTTAGAGTAAGACGGAATTGTTCGTCAAATGAAAAATACCATGAACATGCCAATGCTCTTGTGAATGATCTCAAAGTAACGAACTATACCGCAATGATAATTCGGAAATCCAAGAAAAGAGCTGTGCATAACAACAGAGAAGCTCTGTTAGAGACTTGGCCTGAGAAAGATGAGAATTCCAGGATAACTTTTGTCAACACCTTCTCAGGATATTCTAACCAAATCAAGAAGAGCATAGTACATCACTGGAAAATACTCAACACAGGAAACAATAATTTGGAAATTCCAATGTTTGCATACAAAAGAAGTGCAAATATTAGGGACAAATTGGCTCACACACGGCTAAAAGAAAGCAAGCCCAATGACTCTCATACACCATTGTGGGGCTTAGCGCCAGTGATTGGCCACTTTCGCGTGGCACCTGTGCAGTATGTCCGCAAACAGAAAAGACATTACAGGTAGATTTTGGCACGGAAAGACCCTGGAAAATCGTCAAGCTTACGAATTGCAACACTGAAAAACTGATATACTTAGTTTGGTGGCCGTGCAAGCTGTGGTATGTCGGCATGACAACGAGAAAAATAAAAATAAGAATACAAGAACACAAGAGCACAATAAAATGCAAGAAACGTTCAACCAAAATGACTAACCACTTTCTGGATCACAATCATACAGAAACAAATCTCAGATGGATTGTTTTGGAACAACCATGGATTCCAACACACATCAGCGATGTCTCAAAATTTCTGTTACGACGCGAGCAGCGATGGGTTTTTAAATTGAAAACCGATATACACGGTCTCAACGACAAAATTCCATGGCTAGCCCTGTAATAATCTGCCAGAGACTTAAGAATAGGCTCACTCTATGGATTTAGAGATGCACAGTAACCAGCATAGTGGAGCTTTTAAGCTTTAATTGTACTGTCCAGGGCTCACACATGGGAAACATGTGTGTGGTAAAGGAGTTATAACACCATAACAATATGTAATTTTTTTGGGGTCACTGCAACTATGATAATAGGACTAATACATAGGTTACACATTGTTGCCACCATTTTGTCTCCCAACGAGATCATTATCTAGTTAAATAATATATAGTCACCAGACTATTAATACAATACTGGCTCCTTATGTGATCTGGAATTAAACATAACGCACGCTAGCCCCCTTTTTAAGGAGATCGCTCCACAAGAAATCCAGGCACATGCGCACACAGCAGTGTTTGAGCTTGTAACTAGCGGGACACTACAATAGAACAGATTCCGTTTGAGCATGCGTGAGTGTACAGCGCTCATATCCCAAACGTAGCACTGAGAACAGGATTTTTCAGGACTAAACGAAGTGGCTGTGTCGTATTTACAGCGCATGCATATTCCGCATCTTTGTAGTATCAGCGCATCACAATGAAACGGGGCATTTTGATAATAAAAAAACGAGGAAAAAAACGAAAGGAAATGAGCATGCGCGAGAGCATATTATCCTTACATTGCGCATGCTTAGGCAGTATCACAAACAGGCAAACACTTAGACATCAAAAATAAGGCCCCTACCACCTCGAGGATGCAATGTTTGTTAATTGAGACACTACTATATAAGCAAACTCAGTTAGGACCTTACGTCCCGAGGCAGACTCCACACCAGCAACGAGGTACCGACGGAGAGGTAAGGGGCACAGAGCTAGACGCTGGTGGTTGACTGCCTAAAACTCTATGGTATGACTTGGCTTCTAACATACAGCAGGGTTGGTTTTGGCAATTTTTGACCTTTGTATTTTAGAGTCTCATGATTCATAATTACAAGTAGGTTGTGCCCTAAACCTGATACTCATAAAATCCAGTTTTTAGCCTCAATGTTCTGTCATTTTGGTATTGAGTTACAACAGTTGGTACTAGACTGAATGGCAAGTAGGCTTTTTTGGTGCAATAATATATAATAGAAAGGGTTCTATATATTCTCTGCATCTATTTTATGGGTGAATCCCGAAGGTTGGAGTATGGTTAAACTACTATATCCATCTCAGATAACAGTTTTCTCTCTCGAAATGTTAATTAGGGAAGCTCTCTACTCCAGTGTATTGACTGTTTGCTTCCTAGCAGGATACAGCAGCTATGTTTCGTTTTTATAGCACTATAAATCACACATTAGAAGAGCTCATTACTTCTATTTTTTCCGCAGTGCGGGCCTTCTTCCCTGAGCTGCCTGCCAGGTTGAGGAGAGGTCTATTATCCTACCTATGAGGGTAAGTGGAATACAACTGTTGAAATATTCAATAACAATTGACAATTGATAATGTCAAAAATAGAGCACTGTATATATAAAGGGATCTGTGTGTGTGTATATATATATATATTCTTCCTTTTTCTCATTTTTTCAGATAAACACGGTATTACCAGGTATCAAGCCACAGGAATACTGATTTAGTATAAGACATTTTTTCACCTTTTTCTGTTTATTATACACTTACTAGCAGTAGCAAATTCACACCCTTTATAGTTCCTGAAGAAAGCCACTGATACTAGTTGTAGATCACATGGCTGAAACGGTAAACAGTCAAAATATCGATTTTTTTATTTCGACTTACACTTATATCGAGTTTCTAATATCGATGGGAAAGAATATCGATGTCCAGAATATCGATGGCCAGAATATCGACCCTAAGGTAAGTAATATCGAAATTACTTATATCGATAGCATATATATCGATGTAAGTAATTTCGATTTACTAATATGTGTTAGAAATATTAGTTAAGTATTTAAATTAATTGTTATAATATGTGTTTAATATGTTTTTATAAATAAAAAATATATAAAAGTAAATAATATGTTTTACTACCAGAGCGGGTTGTGGGTTTATAGGGGAATAGGGTGGGAAGTAATTTATTTGTAATTAAATAATTATTTTTTAATGATTAATTTATTTTGCAATTCAATAGTAATTGGCAATGAATTATTTTAATTGATTAATTGATTAATTAATTGCTAATTTATGTATTTTTTTAAGTAAATTATATGTTTTACTACTGGAGCGGGTTGTGGGTTTATAGGGGAATAGGGTGGGAAGTAATTTATTTGTAATGAAAAAAATATTTTTTAACGATTAATTTATTTTGCTATGAAATATTAATTGGCAATGATTTATTTTAATTGATTAATAGAATAAAATAATTGATAATTTATGTATATTTTTAACTAAATTATATGTTTTACTACTGGAGCGGGTTGTGGGTTTATAGGGGAATAGGGTGGGAAGTAATTTAATTGTAATATTAATTCATTTTGGGTAAAGGAGTATTTTTAGGGTTCAGGGTCAGTTTTGGGTTTTTGGGTAAAGGGGTACTTTTAGTGTTCTGAGTCAGTTTTGGTTTTTGGGGTAAAGGGGTATTTTTAGGATTCAGGGTCAGTTTTCAGTTTTTGGGTAAAGGGGTATTTTTAGGGTTCAGGGTCAGTTTTTAGTTTTTGGGTAAAGGGGTATTTTTAGGGTTCAGGGTCAGTTTTCAGTTTTTGGGTAAATGGGTATTTTTAGGGTTCAGGGTCAGTTTTCAGTTTTTGGGTAAAGGGGTATTTTTAGGGTTCAGGGTCAGTTTTCAGTTTTTGGGTAAAGGGGTATTTTTTGGGTTCAGGGTCAGTTTTCAGTTTTTGGGTAAAGGGGTATTTTTTGGGTTCAGGGTCAGTTTTCAGTTCTTGGGTAAAGGGGTATTTTTAGGGTTCAGGGTCAGTTTTCAGTTTTTGGGTAAAGGGGTATTTTTAGGGTTCAGGGTCAGTTTTCCCTACTGTTGCACCCACTGGAGTGGGAATAGTAATTATTGTTAAGTAATTATATATTATATATGATTTTTTTTTTTTTTTTAAATTAAATATGTATTATTATTTTTTTTACCATTATTACATATATTTAAATATGTTTAAGTAATTAATAAGTATTATTTACAGTATTTTTTATGTTATTTTAAATGAAAAAAAAATCGATATATTTAACAACGATATTTTTAACATCGATATTATTTTTTCGATATTTTGGTACTTACCATGTTGTACATAGGGCGTCGATATTTTTGCTATCGATATAATTACGCCGATATTTGTGTAGGTCGAAATTCTGTCTGTCGAAATTCTGTCATAGATCCGGCTGAAACATGTTGACCTTAAGTAGTTTAAATCCATACTACTTGTTTGCCTTGCTTTTAATCCTGCCAGATTGAGCACATGAATAAAATTGTTTAGTGCATCACTTTAGACAGTTTTAATACACCAATATTCTTGACACATTTTGTTTAATCACTTTCTATTGCACTGTATTTTCATTACCCCACCACCTCTCATATGGGATATAGTATCCTCCCTATCATAACATACTAAGAAAACATCTCTGAGCTCCTTCATTAAAATCTGGGAAGTTGTAGCTCCCAGTAAGACTAGGTTTTCTTACTGGTAAGGAGGAACCCACATGATGAAGCATGTCACCCAAGGGTGAGTGAGGGTTCTAATCCTTAAGGGATGAATCCCCAATATGATTAATTCATGACAACATGAGTATTGCAAATGAGAGTTGGTTGAATATAGAACGTACTCACTTTTTCTCTAGATCCCTCTAAGGCTCATAGTACACAAAAAGACTAGAGGAGATATGTTGTTATAATTATAAGTTATGAAGGGGAAATTTTTCTTCGCTGGTCTATAAACTTTATTCCCTTGGATCCCAAAAATCCTCTTGTTGGGTTTACACACAAGAACACTCCCAACAGTGTTATGGGTTGTTCCCCTTTTAGGAAGCATAGGGGCAGGATAGCTGGATCCAAGCTCAATCCTGGGTGGTTGATTGTTAAAGACAGAAACAACTTTGTTGATGATTGCAGAGTTAGGACATATCAGGAAGGTTACAAACAAAGATTTGATACTCATCTGTGTCTGCGAAAGTGTGAGTGGAAGGTGGGTGATCTTGTTTTTGTAAAAAAGGCTGTGTGGTCTCTCAAAGATGAGACCACATTTTTGGATCCAAAATGTATCATCATAGTTATGAAAAATGTTGTCATGCTCGATGGAGGGAAGATGTGGAACATGTCCCGTCTTTCCAAATACGGCAGTGGGGGTGGTTCTGAACTATCCCGAGAGAGTCATGGTGTGACCCAATCTGTTCCTCCTGAGCGTGAGCATCACACTATTCCTCCTGGATGTTCTGTTCGAACCAGAAGGCCACCTTCACATCTTTTGGATTATGTACTTAGGTAGTGATGTTTATATTTGCTTGATGTTTGAAATTGCCTTCTTTTTGTTTCCATGTCCTTTTTCCTCCTTTTCGTTTTCCTCTTTGCTTTGCATTATAAACGGAAGATGTGTTGTAACTTCCCCTTTTAATTGAGTGCTCTCTTTGGAACAATGTTACCATGTCAGATTGGAACGGTCTGATCTCAGATCAGTTGCAGCTGTAGCGTCCGTCTGCTGTCATGGACTGTCTGATGGGTGTATAAATAAACACTGTAAGTTATATGGAAATCTCTTATTTTTTTTACATTTTATTCATTGTATTCAATGTGCATTTACAGTTTACTTTTTCCAATACATTTTTGGCAAATAAGTATAATTTACATGTTACAGTGGTACAACATTTTTTTATTACTTTTTACTGCAGAATCACAGTACTGTATTTTAAAACACTTATAAAAAAAAATTATATATTTTAGCAGTTATCTAAATATATTTTTACAAATATTACTATGTAGTTTCACATTTTTAGAACTCTTTTTTGTATACATTTTAGTATACTTAAATTATGCATTTATCAAAATGTTATATTCAATTTGTACTATTTAACACCTACCTTACAGCAACTGGGAATCTGTTAGGCCCACTACATTAATTTCATTTTCCAATTCTAGAGTGTTTCTCAGATCCGATATCTGATCTATTTTTACATTTGTGTTGGGACGAGATGCTGCTGTCTGAGAGTTTCCACTTTAATTTCTTTCTGCTTATACTTTTGCTGAATTTAATTTTCGTACATTAATTTTTGTATGTGTTGATACGGGCTTTTAAAAAAATCAAAATGAACATCTGGACAAAAAGCTAATCCTCTATTTATTAATCACCAAATCAAATCAAATACTCTTTATTTGATCATTTAATAGATGATCATAAAAGACAAACACAACTAATATAAAAACAATCAAGTAGTTAAAAAAATATAAATGCATCATTAAAATTAGAATACATACCAGGCACAAAGCCATAAAAAAGACCTGTTCTTAAAACGTAAATAATATAAAACATGATAAGACTTGAACAAGCAATCACAAAAGCCAGGACATATGGTACAAGTAGAATAGAGCGATCATTGTTTAGAATAGCATTGCCTTTCTCACACATAAAATGCCCCTAAAAAAAAAAGTCAACCAAATAACAGGTATTTTGGTCATTTAGTTGCTGTAAGAAGAGCAACTTAGTAGATGTATGCCTGCTTAGCAGAGGCAATAGAAATTTCATTGTACAAGGGAAATAAAAATTACAAAAGAAAACGAAGTGCAATAATATCTGGTTTGATTGCGCATCACACGGGAAAATACAAATATCGTTTGGAGACTATTGCCCTAGTGGGAAACACAACATCCAGCGTATCGTTACTAACCTAAAACAAGTCAGTACGCTGCATTTATTTTGTACACGTTTTGCACAGATAATAAGGTTAGGGCGATCCTGTCTTACAGATGGCTTCACCACTTCCACAGCCTCCCTAGAGCCCTGTCTGTGTATAGAAAGCATTCCTGGGTCCAGCTTTTGTCTTTCTTGGTGATACTTTCCGCGTTCTCAAAAAGTGTGCACAACCCAGAGTTGAGGTGGTATCTCTTACATAGTTTAGACATGGAATGTTCAAGCCATGGTTGAAAGTGACAAAATCACTAACAACTGCACGGTTGAGTTCTGCTTCCTTATATTATTAAGGGCTACAGGAGTGACACCAGTAAGGTCCAGAACATACTCAATGCCTAACTCTTGGTTTAGGGGGAAGTGGGTTGTCGAGGGAGAAACCCCAAACAGGTAGTGAAAAAAATCTATTTTCCTTGACTTGGATGGCAGCTGCAGCCCAGTAACCCCATACTCCATGCCATGCATCAAGGTTGAAAGGCATTTCCTCTTATAGATTTCTATTAACCCCTTCGCTGCTGGCCCGTTTCCGCCGCTGTGCGGTAAACAAATGAACAGGGCGGGGCCGTGACGAACCCCAGCCGTCATCAGCACACGAGCACCACGGAGCGTGACGGCTGGGGTTCGTCACCAGCATGCAAGGGGTTAATAGGGACAATGGCTGTCTACCAATGCAAGCAGCAAGAGAGCACATGGTGCTGACTTCATGAGAAAATCAGATTAATCGACTTCCAAGACACACAGACCATGTGTAAGCATCATCCAATAACAAACCAAGACAACGAAAAGAGGATACTCTGTCTAATTCTTTCTCTTCAATCGATTGGGCACTAGCTTTGGTGTTCCTTGGACTGCACACCATGAAAAACGTTTTGGAGTAATTTGCTTCCAGGTCAAGACCTTTCATGATTTTCACAAAGTTACTGAGCAATATCTTCATAGCATTCGCCCTTTCAGCAAGAAGCACTGCGTCATCTATGTATACTAAGGCAGGCAGTGCTTATTTTTTACGAGGGATACATCTACACCAGCAACATCTAGTGTCCTCGCCAAATCATTAATATAAAATAAGAAGAGGATGGGGGCGAGTACACATCCTTGGCGTACTCCTCGACTTTAAATGGAGAAGTACACCCTTCGGCCTCACCAAATCTTACTGAAGCTGTGAGATTCCAGTGCAGAAGTATAAGAAAGGACATCAGGTCTGCCCCAAGATCCATAAGTACAAGGGATGCTCACAGTTTCGACCTACTTACGCAATCAAAGGCACTCAATAGGTCCATAAATGCAATATGGATTGGGATGACCCTTGCATATTTATTTTTGCCTATGATAAGATGTAAGTACAAATACTGCTCAACAGTTCCTTGGCCCTTACAGAACTCGCAATATGATTTTATTCTCCCTTGTCCACATTAAAAGTCAATCTAAAACCACTGTACCAATTATTTTTGTGGTGGAGTCAAGCAGTGGTATGGGCCGCTAGCACCTAGGGATATTGCCCTTTTTAAAGATAGCTGCAATGATTGAAAGTCTCTAAGATGGTAATATCCCCTCGCTGAAAACCATATTAAAGACAGAAGTAAATACTGGTGACCAAATTCCTGGGTCCTCCTTAAAAAAGGAAATTGGAAGTCGACTTTTTTACACTTTGACTGAATTTTATATATTGTGTTACCACTTTAGGTGGTATTTTAAATGTTTTGTATTATGTTTTAGAATGTAACCCAGTTGGGAGGCTGGAAATAAATTTTGCACATTATTTTTATACTTTAGGTGTATGTGCCAGTTACTTTAGTGTACTTTAGTTACTTGCTTTGACTTAGCTATGAAGCTGGTTTTGTAACACCCCTACTACCCTACAGAAACACCCCCCTCCCCCCCCAGATTCTCTCAGCGATCCTAGTCTGCTACAATTACTACAGGGACTTCCAATTTCCTTTGACTGAATATCCCCCTCCCTGGTATACGTGACAGGGGAACCTCCCTTTTTTTTTAGGCCTTCTTAAAAAAAGTACTATTTTGCTCAGGCTGTCATAGATAGCTTTAAGAACTTCTTCCTCCGTAAAATACAAAATGCCACATGGGAATCTTTAAGCAGACCCTTGTCTGTGGGCACCATCTCAGAAGAATACACAGCTGAGAAGTGGTCAAACCACACCTCAGGAGTTATATGGATGGTAACTTTGTCTTGGGATTGGGCTGGAGACATGCCTGCCTGCACAGCCTTCAAGAATGCCTGAGAATCTTTATTCTGACAGGCAACCATTATCACCTCCCACCTCTCCTCGTTGAGTGCCAATATTCTATTTTCCAATACCAGGGAATTTTCTTTACTACAGGCTGTGATTAAAATCTGAATTCTTGGGATTTGCTTTGTGGCCTTGTGCAGATTATTACTCCCCACTCTGCACTCATTGTCGAACCATGACTTGCCTGGCAGGGAGCTCTACACTTAGGCTTGGACAGGAAGCTTTTAACACAGGACATTGACTTCCCAAAGATTTTTAGGACATGTCTGGGCCATGCAAATTAATCCAGGCTACTACCCCCAACTTGATTCATAACTAGCTTCATGTCCACATGGTGCCAAAAGAGTCTTCCACCTGCATCTTTAACAATTAGTGCCTGACTCCTTTTAGCCGCTGTATATTGGAGAAGACCGTAAGCTGTAGTGCTAAAGGATTATAGTCAATAAATGCTGATTCAGAGCCCTCTCCCCGGTGATATGTGGAGGTAAATCCCATGAAGTAAAAACATAATCAATCATAGATCAAGGTCCCCTCCTGATATAAGTAGGTATGGTTGTCGTGGCAGTGGGGGAAACTACATTTTGTAGGTCGTGGGCAGCCAGATATTGGTACGATAGGCGTCCACTAGGGTCCATGGCATCACAATCTTCTTCCATAAGGAGGGGATTGAAAATTGCAGGCGAAAAAGACAGCAGTACCCCAAGTTTGTCATTAAAATCGCCTGCCAGTATTAGGTTAAGAGGTTTGCAACCCGGAGACTACCTATCAGAAAAAGAGGCAATCAATGAGAACAGACCCTCAAAAAGCAATTACACCTTTGTGAGAAGATATTATTGTAAAAGTTCACTATATAAATCCTGAGCTTATTTGCTCAATTTAAATCAAAGGCCTGTAGCATGTCTGTTCCAGTTACTAGGGAATAAATCTTGCAGCTAATATCCACCTTGAACCAGGCTACTAATTCACCTAGCCCGAGCCATAGGAGAAGGAGTGGCTGGGAAATAAAAACACAAGAATCCAAAACACAAAAACTCTGTTGTGGCCCATGTTACCTGCATGAGCACAATATCATGGTCTTTTACAAAGGACTGCCATCCCTCAAGATTAATTTTGGTAGCCAGGCCAGAGTAAGTTAATGTTGGAGGTGCTCATGTTCGTGCCAGCACCCCATGCTACCATTTCTGGGTTAATATGGGGCAACATAACAGGATCAGAGTTGGATCCCGTACATAGTGAGTCCGGAGTTGCCATTGGCGGGAAGCTCGACTTACAACTGGGAGGGGCAATGAGATGCACCGGTTAGCTTCCTATCAGTACCAAACAACTGAGGCACAAACTCTCTCCCAACCTGTGTGTCAATCATTATCTTCTAAACATGTCAAAACTTCAAATCTATTTTGGTGCAAAGGTGGCAGATTAGGCCTACTGGGTAGTTGAGGTAAAGCCATGGATGGATCTGCTTAGTCAGGTGGTAAGTGGGTCCAAATGCCTGTAAAAAAAAACAAGTGGCAAGGTTTTAATCTGGCTTAGTTTGGCCATCCCCTCTCTAGCCTGTGCCAGGATTTCTCCTGCATCCAAGGGGTTACGTACATTAAAAATTATCACATCCCCAGGGAGTTGCTTTCGTGTGCATCCAATATTCCAATACCTCCACCCGCCGTACAAGTATGATCTCCTTGTACTGGTCCCATGGGGCCTTCACATTGCTAGAATGCCAATGAACCACTTTGTTCTTTAAATTCTCTGTTGGTTCTAAGGAGGTAGCTGACATATTAGGTACAATGAATTAAACAATTACATAAGGGCATGATTTTGGAGGAAGGTCAATCCGTGGAGGGGGTCCAATTTTAAATTACTCTTTTCACATGGTTGGATGGCTGTACAAAACACAGGGGCCCATTAGGATGTCGGCGGATTGCCCCCGCCAGGCTGGCGGTAGCCATCGCTGGCCTGGCGGGGGCAATCTGCCCAACATCCTGTCCTGAATTCCCCCCGCCATATTAGAATGGCCGGGGGGGGGAGACCGCGGCGGACGAAAAGACCGTCCGCCATTTTTCCATCCCGCTCGCCTTGCGGCCGGGGCGGAAAAGGATTATTATGGTGGCGGTGTCTAATAGACACCGCCAGCCATATTAGGATGGCCCAAATCGGATGCCTTTCCGTGGCGGTGATGTCGCCACGGAAAGCGATGCAGTCTTCACTCTGGGGCCCCCCTGCGAGCCCCCAGGGTGAAGGAGAGGTGGGGAGGCACACGGGGGTACCTGTGGTGCCTGCCACTTTGTTTATGCAAATGCTTAAATGCATTTTTAGCATTGTGGCGGGTGGTGCTGAGACACAATACTAAAAATGCAGGATGTGCCCGCCACTGTGGCGGGCACATCCTAATACCCCCCACTGAACCCCTGCCCTTATGGCGGGCAGTCCTAATCCCCGCAGGATGACGGGCGGACTTTGTCCTAATAGGCCCCACAGTTCGGAGCCCAGATCCTTGCTCAGTGAATCATTTGTAAAGCACACTACATACCCGCGAGAGTTTCAAGGCGCTGGCTGGGGGGAGCTACTAATCGAACAGCCAGGTCTTGAGTATCCTCCTGAAGGTCAGCAGGTCTTGGGTCTGTCATAGGCTCAGTGGGAGGGTGTTCCAAGTCTTGGCGGCGAGGTGGGAGAAGGATCTCCCACCAGAGGATGTTCTTTGGATGCGCGGGACGGTGGCGAGTGTGAGGTCGGTGGAGCGTAGCTGACCGTTGAGGATGTAGAAGGAGAGCTGTTTGTTGAGGTAGGCTGTGCTGCTCTTGAGGAGTGCCTTGTGTGCGTGGGTGAGGAGCTTGAAGGATATCCTCTTGTTGACAGGGAGCCAGCGCAGGTTTCTCAGGTGGGGGGGTGATATGGCCGTGGCATAGTACGTCGAGGATCAGTCATGCCGAGGCGTTTCGGATGCGTTATAGTCATTTGATGAGCTTGGTCGGGGTTCCCGCGTGGAGGGAATTTCCGTAGTCAAGTCTGCTGCTGACGAGGGCCTGGGTGACTGTCTTTCTTGTATCTGTCAGGATCTATCTGTAGATCTTGCAGAGCATGTGGAGGGTGTTGAAGCAGGAGGAAGGAGATGGGGTTGACTTGTTTGGTCATTGAGAGCGTTGAGTTGAAGATGATTCCCAGGTTGCGTGTGTGGTCAGTGGGTGTCGGGGCTGCCCCCAGTGCTGTAGGCCACCATGAGTTGTCCCAGGCTGAAGGGTTGGAGCCGAGTATGAGGACCTCATCAGACGGCTGGTCTTCATCGAGACGGCGACGGCCTTCATTCCTTCGTGGAGGTTGTCTTTGGCAGTGGTGGGGTCCTTGGTGAGGGAGAGGATCAGCTGACTGTCTTTGGCGTAGGAGATTATGTTGAGCTGAGGGATCGAGGGAGCTTGTCCTGCAAGTGTAGGCTTAGACTGGAGCTGGAGTAGCAGAAATAACCGATGAATTTATACCATCCTTTGAAACAGGTTGCTTCTCCTTAGTGTGGGCAGTGCCTTTCTCCCCAGTCTTGGGCAATTTTCCTAGAATGGCCTCAATAGTCGCAAGCCTATCAAGGATTGGGTACAATTCAATTTCCAACAATTCACCTAGCCGAGTGAACAAACTATTCCAGGGATGGGCGTTCTAATTGAGGGGATTGCTTTGGTTATTCAACCTATTTGCCCTTGTTTTTGTTTTGTGCCATACAATTTTTGTTTTTTGGGCCTTTTTTCTACTTTTGGCTAATGAGCCAAGATCTGGATTTGAGGCACAGTCTGTGGACCCCCTACCACCATTTAACTGGTGTATAGACAGAATATTGAGTTTTAAATATCAACATATACAAATATCGAGTTGGAAATATCGCAATCCCGAAATATCGACTGCAAGAATATCGTTATTAAGAATATCGACTTTAATATACGAAATATCATTTTTGAAAAGATTGAAGTTAGTAATATTGTTTGCAAAAATATACTTACTTAAAAAATCGATTTTTAAGTTAGTTCAATGTATTTTAGTATGTATTTTAAAAGTTTGTGATTTATTTTTTGTTTAAGTATTGATTTTTAAAAATATATATGTGTTACAAATGGGAAAGAATATGGGCGACCTGGTGAAGTTACAGAGGGGTGTGCGTGGAAGAATGACAGGCAGCAGCCGAAATAGGGTGGAGATGAGGATGGTAGAGAAGACCCGGGCCAAGACACTTGCTACATGAACTTATCATGGTATGTAGGTCTACCCTGGGAAACCTGTTCATGTGTTCTAGTCGCCTGTTCCCTTATGAATAGTTTTATTGCTGTACTGTATCAACCTCACTGTGTATCCATTCAAGTGATTCCTATACAGTATGGTCTATTAAGCAATTGTAATAAAATGAGTTAAAAAAAAGATTATATGTGTTACATTTTTACTAGTTATTAATTTTATGTTAATCACATTTAGCATTTTCCGTTCTGTAGCGGGTTGTGAGTTTATAGGGGAATAGGGTGGGAAGTCATTTAATTATAATAAATTAATTTTTTTTTATGTGTTAGTATTTATCTAATTTAGATTTTATAGTGTTAATTGTGGGAATAAATGTATAATTAGTTGAATATTAATTGGTTATTAATTTTTATTAATTAATTAATTGGTAATTATGTTAATTTTGTTATTTTTGTTAGGAGCGGGTAGTGGGTTTATAGGGAATAGAGTGGGAAGTAATTTAATTCTAATAAATTAAATAATATTTTTTATTTATCAGGATTTCTTTAATTTAGATTTTATTGTATTAAATGTGGGAATACATTTATTATTAGTTAATTATTAATTGGTTGGTAATTTGTATTAATTAATTAATTGGTAATTATGTTAAGTGTTTTTTTTAGAAGCAGGTTGTGGGTTAATAATTTAATTATAATCAAATTATTAATATTTTTATTGTATTAATATTTATTTAATGTATATTTTACAATGTTATTTGTGGGAATTAATTTATTATTAAATATTCATTATTTGGTTGTTAATTATTTTTAATTAATTGGTAATTATGTTAATTGTGTTATTTTTGTAGGAGCGGGTTGTGGGTTTAAAGGAGAATAGGGTGGGAAGAAATATATTTATAATTAATTGTTAATTAATGGTAATTAATTAATTAAAACATAAATATATGAATTGTTTAATTCATTTGAGATGTGAGTTGTGCGGTTTATAGTGGTAAAGGTTTTGAAGTAAATTCTTTAATAAGTTGTTGAACGCGTACCAAAACACCTGCACCTGCTGCACCAGGGGGACTTCAGCCCCCAGAGTGCCCTGTTATCGCACCTCGAGGCGTTACTCCACGCGCCCGGAGGCGCATAACGCTACTCGCAGCTCCAGCTTCAGGTACGCACGCGAGCAGGCCCGTTCTTGCCCATCTCGGACTGGAGGTGGGCTGGACTGGGACACATCCCTAACATCTGCCTTTGGATATCACTACCTCTGATCCTACAAGACTTCCACTGTGAGTAATGATCAGTTCATAATTAACTTTTGGAGACTGTGCAGGGGGCCCGAGGGTGCTGTGCAGTGGCAGCAGGAACTTTCAATTCGCCTGCTTTGGCAGGTTTTGGTAGGGTAGCATTTGGATAAGACCGTTGCACAAGTATATCATGGGGAAAAGGAAGTGCGCTGCCACTGGCTCATCACAGGACATTACCAAAGGCACTCTTGACTCTTTTTTACCAAAGGCAGTGGGAGCTCTCAAAAAGAATTGACAAAGCCGAGAAGGGGCCCAAATCATAACTTTAGTACCAGTTTAAAAAGCGTGGTGACTGCCCAGGCGAAACGGAGCAGGGCCACGTTGTCTATCGCAAGTTGTAGGGATCAGAATGGCCCACCAGCCCTGAAGAGACAGCGTAAGGTACCGGGGAAAATAGCTTGCAAGCAGCTGGGAGAAAACCTCAGAGGCCCAAAAGCTAGGGGTGCCAAGGACCCTGTTAAAGATGTTGAAGACTCATGGGGATCTTTGAAGGAAAAAATAGTGGAGCTGGTGTCCGTTCTCCTGAAGGATTTTCTAAATGACATTAAAGCTTCACTCTCGAACATCTAAAAATCTTTGCCTTCAGATAATCAACCAAAGCAGTGCACTGCACCGAAGTTTAATGTCCAACAATAACCAACACCTATAAAGTAGGTACACATACCCTGGGGAAAGTAACGTCCTTCTCATACCTAGGTATCATGTTCAATGATAAACTTAGTTTTAAACATTTTTTAGAGGGCAAGTGTCTCGGTTTGACAAAGTCTATGGGAGCGATTACAAGCTATGCCCACAGATTAAGTAGATGGTCGCCAGGGAAAATTTTATAAGTGTATCACTCCTTTTGTAGCTCTAAAGTCATATATGGAAGTGAGGTCTAGGGGTTTGTGAGGACAAACAAACTCCAAAATGAAGAAAACTGTTATATTAGGCGTTTGTTGAAAGTCCCCCAGAGTACCCCTGCATTTATTGTACATGAGGAGCGGGGGTCTAAATATATTTCTGACCTGGTGGTGGTGAAACCTTTTCTGTGTTGGGTAAACATATGGTCCAATGATGAGACAGGTTTTAACAGGCAAATAATTCAGGACTGTTTCTGTATGGACCATGCGTTGGAAATCCCATGGCTGAGTACATAAAAAACACCTTCACTATGCTTGGTAGATTAGATTTGACCTCCATCCAAGCATGGTGTGTGCACGGGAGAAAGCGCTTATTAAAGATCGTTTTTTTTAATATACTGTGGCCCAAAGGGAGGAAATCTAACTGAATAAACCCACAGTCAAAAATTATATTTTAGATGTGTTGACACAAAGCAGAGAACCATATCTAACCCTCATAGCCAGTGCACCTGATAGATTTTTAATTACGAGGTTCAGGTTGAATCTGTTTCACATCTACTGGATCTACCGACTGGGTAAGTGGCAAATTCTGAACAAAAGGGGGCCTGTGGCTGCAACACTAGGTCTCCTCAGGATACCCTAAATTTTGTTCTTCTATGCCCATATTGCTCATTCCCAAGAAAAGTGTTTCTTAAAGATCCAAACAGGCCTGTGTGGCCCTGTTATTTTAAAAACTTGCCCCAGATGTTTTAACCTTATTCTGTGTCCCGAACTTTTCTAAGATTTGCTTTAAAGCTAAGAAATATCAGTGGATCATAAAAGTGGAAGACTGCCTATTGATTCTATGCATTAATTAGGATAGTTGGTAGAGTCTTTTAATGCTTTTTAGTAACTATTGAGTACTGTTTTTACTGTATTATTCTATCCTGAGAGTTCTTTTTTTACCCTTACGATCACTGTTTTCAGATTGATGTGTTGATGAAATTGTATCTTTTATGGTCATATTTTCTTATATGCCGAATAAATATTATTATTATTATTATTATTATTATTATTAGTATTATTATTATTATTATTATTATTATTATAAGTTGTTGTTAATTGATATGAATTTAATAATGTCAAATTAGTTATGGAAATTGTGTATTGATTTGTAGGGTGGAAAGTATTTTAGATTTCATTAATTCATAATTGCTCATTAATATTCATTCATTAATTGATAAACAATTATGGTAATTGTTCTTTTTATTTTGCTTTTATAGGGGTAACATTTTGTGAGTAATTTATTTTTATATCGGTTTTGATTTGTTTTTTAAGTATTAATATTTGTTTATATGATATTTAATTATGGTAATTATGGAGGTACAATTTTTTTAGAAATTCAGAAGTGCGTTGTGAATTGTGTGGTGTCATAGGGAAGGACATAACAAATATTACATTTATGTTAAAATTTAAGATTTTGTTTATAATGAATTTCTATTAAATAGTTATTTGAATGTAAAACATTTTACATTTTTTATAAAGTATTGTTTGCAGGTACTTTTTATTTTTCATTAACATTACAATGTGTTTCTATCTTTTATCATTTTAAATAAAATATATCTTTTATATGTTGTTTGTTAACATCTTTTGTATTGTAGTTGATATTTTGTTTAATTTTAATTTTGAACTGACTTCAGTGGGAATATACATTTTTACCCCTCCATAATCCATTACTTTCCTTTCTGATGCACTCACTGGAGTGGGAATAGTAATTTTTACCCCTACGTTATTCAACACTTTCCCTACTGTTGCACTCACTGGAGTGAGAATAGTATTTTTTTCCACTTTGTTATCCAACACTTTCCCTACTGTTGCAGTAATTGGAATGGGAATAGTCATTTTTACCCCTCCACTATCCAACACTTTCCCTACTGTTGCAGTAATTCGAGTGGGAATAGTAATTTTTACCCCTCAGCTATCCAACACTTTCCCGACTGTTGCACTCACTGGAGAGGAAATAGTCGTTTTTACCCCTAAGCTATCCAACACTTTCCCTACTGTTGCAGTAATCCCCCCACTATCCAACAATTTCCCTACAGTTGCAGTAACCGGAGTGAGAATAGTAATTTTTACCCCTCCGCAATCCAACACTTTTCCCACTGTTGCACTCATTGGAGTGGGAATAGTAATTTTTACCCCTCCACTATCCAAAGCTTTCCCTACTGTTGCACTCACTGGAGTGGGGATAATAATTTTTTACCCATATGCTATCCAACACTTTCCCCTACTGTTGCAGTAATTGGAGTGGGAATAGTAAATTTTCCCCTCTGCTATCCAACACCCCAACGCTATGCAATAGTTTCCCTACTTTTGCACTCAATGGAGTGTAAAATGTAAGTTTAAAAATTATTAAATATTGTAATGTTTTCATTTATAATATAGTGTTTTTATTTAGATTTTATGTTATAGGTGTATGCCTATAAACATTTATTTGTACATTTTAATATATTTGTAACATTTTAAAATAAATGTAATTGATAAGTTTATTCATTGTTTAAAGTAAATATATATATATATATATATATCCACTTTCCTGCATATATATATATATATATATATATATATATATATATATATATATACACACAGGAAAGTCGACACTTGAAGGTAATGGAAGGACGACAGCGGACCCAGCAGTTAAAGGTGCAATTTTCTTTATTTGTGCATAAAACCCCGCACCTCAGCCATGACGCGTTTCGAGCCTACCTTGGCCCTTGATCACATGACACGCTATGGAGTGTGATTTACAAATTTAAAGTGGCAGTGCATGTCGTATTTAGAAACGTCATCATGGAAATAGACAAAATGACTATCCCAGTTAAAGAGTACGTCTTTTTCAACCCAACATCCGACATACATAGCATACATAGCATAATTATAATGATGCAGCAAACATTATACACATGTGGATGGTGGTGTTGATACCAGGTTAAATCCATGAAATAAATGCTAAAATAGCAATTAAAACCATGTAAGACACTCGTACGTGTGTAAATGCCAAACTTTTCAGTGGATGATGCTTGACAATAATAACTGTAAAATACAGATGCTATAAATGTATATGTGTTAAAATTCATAACGAAAGTCAGTAAAGTAATTGCTAAAAATAGCGGTTTACAACTGTAATAGATACTGACTTATGAAATAACAGTAAAATACATTTGCAATTGATATATGATCTAATAAATATTTCTCAATAATTAAGATCAGAGGCAAAGACACTGCTAATAACCAAATTTTGATGTCCAATGCGACATGCAAAGCTGTGCAATACAATATTAAAAAGAAACATACGTGCAAACCGTGAATATATAAAAAGTGTTGAACAAATCACTATTTAAAAATATCAATAAATAGTAAAATTGTTAAAAAGTGTAACTCAGTAATGGATAAAATTGATTATAATCCATAAAATCAATTTATCAAAAAAGTAGAAAAACACACAGCAATTATTTGATATATGCTAAAAGAGAAGACAGATGTGAATGTAAAACTTGCAATTCTAATAAGACTGATCAGCTATCAATATATCAGGTATAAACAATAGTTTAAAGACAGGTATGAAGGTCCTCCCATGAATTCAATCCATTTGGGTGTTTACTGTCTAGATTGAGGATATAATAAGTTTCTAGTTTACGAAGTATTCCTTCCCTGTCGCCACCTCTTCTGAGGGGCATAACTGCATCAACCACATAGTACTGTAGTAATTGCAGATCTCTAATGTGACAGTCGTTGAAATGTCTTGCGACTGGATAAGTCTCATCACAATGCGTGATGGCCCTCTTGTGTTCAAGCACTCTCTTGTGGACTGGAAGTTTAGTGCTTCCTATGTACTTAAGTCCACAAGGGCACTCCAAGACATAAATCGCAAATTCAGTTTTGCAAGTTAAATATTTTGAAATGGCAATCTGTCTATCAGAGAACAGGGAATTGTATGATTTTTTGTTAACCCCGTGTTTGCAGGCTTTACACGTCATGCATTTATAAAAGCCTGTGCGGCTGCTGAGCCAGTCGGTCTTAGCCAAGACCTCTGTACTGCTGCTGACCAGGCTATTCTGCATTGATCCTGATTTTCTATAAGTTATCGTTGGTGATTTCAAGGATCCCATATTTAACACTGGGTCATTTTGAATTAACGGCCAGTGTTTTCCCATGATTTTTCTAATCGCCTGATGCTGTTTACTATAGGTGACTATTAGGCGAATTGTATCATCATGATTCTCTGGTAGGTTGCCTTGTCTCATAGCCTTTGTAATAAGTGCTTCATTTCTAGGTAGGGCCTGTGTACGTTTAATAGCCGTCATAATGATTTTATCATTATAGCCTCTCGCTAGAAAGCGCAAAATATATATTACATTTCATATTTGTATGTTTAATTTGTTTTATTAAATGTATTAATTATATTTGTCGAATTGTATAATACATCTAGATATTTTTGTAAAGGTAATTTTATTAATTAATTAATTTAACTTTTACATCGATATTATTTTTTCAATATTTTTGTACTTTACATTATAAAGATAGGATGTCGATATTTTTGACAGCGATATTTATGTGTCGATATTTGTGTATGGATATATTTTTGTAATCAATATTATGTCAGTCATCCAAATTAACTCTGCCCTAGCCTTTCCAAATCAGGGCCTACTTGACTGCTGGCCAAGCCCCTTTCTTGCACAGTCAGTACAATTGGTGTCGACGTGTAAGCCATAAAGACCGGAGGCTCAACATGGCAGTGAAGTAAAGATTGAGTTGTGGAGACCAGGGGTGAGGGAACTCCGTTGTAAGGGAAAGTTGACCCTTTCAATGTTTCCTCATCATCTTTTTAACTCATTAAACAACACAGCACTCTACAAACTTGCCCATTTAAACATTTCTATTAATTTGAGAACTGTGCACAGTCAATTTGCATTTTGCCAAAAGCAAACATTAGGGGCTCATTAAGATGCAGGATGGAAGGTCATCCGTGCTGGTGGTGGTGGCGGAAAAAGTTCATTTTCACTGTCCAGGCTCGGTCATTTCGACCACCAAATTACAATGGTCCCACAAAGGCCATTCACCATCTGGCGATGTCTTTCAGGCTCTGCACATTTTTGGGGTATACAAGGGTGGCGGACGGAGCCAATAGAGCAGGACTTGCATGCAGAAACACGTTCCATCCTCCAACCAGATTACGGTGTTTCAAACAGCCCTTCCCAACGCCGCATAAAAACCATCACATGGAATATGGTGGAAAAACAGCAACGGAGAGGAAGAGCCGATACAGTAATCATCTAATCCCCAGGAGCCACCATGGTTCCTGCAATACAGGCCTCCCGCTGCACTACCTGCTGCACCTCCGGCAGACAATACTCGGCCGTGCTCTACAGCAGAGGTACGTACCAAACTTCTCCACACATGCAACCCCAGAACAACTACAACTCCAATCAAGCGTTGCAGAAACCTGCCAAATGCAAAGTGCGCGGTGCACCCAATCCTCACGAGTGACCCGCAGTGCCCCTATAGGGAATTGGAGCCAAAGCTAAGCCCTGCAGTTGCCAAGTGCGCACAACGTAATTTCAAATTATGTATGCCGCCGAAGGCTACCATTGGCTGATGGCTCATTTGTGTAGTGTGTGTCACACTGCGGCGTCATGTAAGCTGCGACCGCAATCTTGCAACATTCAATTGAGGCCAATACGTTTCATCGCTGTGCATGTCAGCTATCGCGCATGCAAACACCACTGCATGTGCAATGTCGCCATGTGAATTGCAACACACATCACAACTCATTGCCTAAAGTGATTGGTGCACCCAATGTGTAATGTTGTGGGTAATGAGGCCCCCATGCATACAAAGTCACCACAAATACAAACACTGTACTTGAATGGGAGAGCTGGCCCAAGGCACGTGCATCCGTACCCATTTGCTGGCAGGGTCACAGGTCCAGTGACGCCTGTGCTGGGTTGCTGTGGGGTGGGGTAAGCCAGCTCTCTGGTAGTGGATAGTACATCAGGACAACTGGAACAGTGACCAGCTGGTCACTACACTGTGAAGGTATGAGAGATTGGGGCCTATGAGTCAAGTCATCCCACACATGGTATGTCCAAGAACGTAGAGAGAAATTACATACATTGTTATGCTACGTGGCCAGCATGTACTGACATGGGTGAAGGAGTCCAAAGGACAAAGGTCTCTCGCACTGTACCAATGTTGTGCAATGAAACATCCAAATTGTGAACATTGCCTGTATATCCCTTGACATCTGACTGGCATCTCTTGGCCAGGGGTCATTTTATGAAGGGCCAGGTATGTAGGCAGACAATAAGAGGTATCCATTGTCTGCAAATCAGACATACTTGTAATCCCTAGCACTTCCAACACACATACTGGTGTGGTGTGCAGTCTGCCTAGCTGCAATTGCCTGTAAATGTCCTCACACACTTCATAGGAGTACATGTGAATCACACAACCATAGCTCTGACTCACATCAACAGACATTGGCAGCCATGTCTGCATGTAGACACAATCAATGTGGTTTTGTGACTCATTCAGGTGAACATTGCAATGTAAGTGATGCTAAATCCTCACGCACTCACACAGAACTGACCCCAAGAGATCCACATGTGTCTGTTCCCTGTGCTGGACATCCATGGTAAGTTGTCCAGATGACACTCACTGCCCTCATTCTGCAATGTTGTCGTGAATAGGGGACTAAAGTTTGCGGCCGTGCAGAGACAGCAGCCACATGCAACTCAGCACTGAAAGTGGGAAATACAAGTGCTGTGCCATTTCTCCGCTACTGGGTCTTTACAGTACACCCTGGCCAGAGCCAGTGGGATATCACAGCTCATGTTCAGCCTGGTGGTGCGTGACAGCCTGCCAGCATTGATGCTTTACAAGGACAGACATGTCGACTTCCTGAGGAGGGATGAATTGGCACATGTGAAGGTGGGAGTATATGACGTGGGAGCATTCCCGGTCCTCGTGGGTGGGCCTGGTGGGCCAGGCCCACCCAAACATGGTCCGTGACCCTGGAAATAATGGCACAAAGGCCAGTAGTAAATGGCCACATTCATGTGAAACCTTCCTCCGATTGTTGATTATCTTCCTGTTCTTGCAGTTGCGGATATGGGCCAGAGCCCTCTCCCACAGGTACTCCCAATCACACATCTCCTTTCAAAAGGTGAGCTGTGACCCCACCTACTCGTGCGCCAAAATATGCCTATTTCGAAGCAGACTAATCTTCTCTTCTGCACCGGGTAGCCTCAACCGTTCTGCTGTGTGGATATCTTCTTTTCAATTCCACAGGGGAAGAAAAGTTCATTCTTCCGGATTCACCTTACCAGGCCATTGCAGCTGCTTATCGGATTGGGCAGTGAGTAGGAACCTAGCAGGTGAGAGAATGTCTGGCCATTTTATCTGCCTAAAATTATTAAGAAAGGCCCAGCAAGGTACATACTTCCAGTATACTTCATTTAAACAATTTGTATCCTAATCAAGGCTCAGTCAGGGATGTAAACCAACAAGAAAATGTCCAGATAACTGCAGATTAATGATCCTGCCAATCCTTTGTCTTTTGGTAGTTCTGAAATACAAATCAAAAGCATTTGATGTGGATAGCTCAGTGTGTTACTGCCTTTGTCACAGAGATACCTTTATAAGTAGTAGTACAGAAGTCACAAACCTATCATAGGACAGTGAACTAGAAACTGTCATCAAAGAGCTGCATGTGACCTGAATTAATAGTCAGAACTTAGATTTATTTCCGGGTTGTTATAGAGTCATACCTTTCCGAGTCATTCATCATTTGTTGCCATAGAGAGTTTGTTCATGCAGATATACACCTTTATAAACAAAGCCAACCCCTAACCACTGGGCTGTGCTTCTCCAGACCAAACACCCTTAAAATATCCTGCCCACCAGTATAGATGACATGTGATTCCCACACCTTGTAATCCTCATTGGCTTTTGTGACATCTCCTGTAGACTGATTTACCTACATACTTGCAAGATTGATTGTCTCTGCACACTGTGTGCCTGATGTAAAGTACTGTCACACCCAACACTGATATCACTGGCGCAACACAACAACTGAAATGCACATGAGAGAGTGGCTATGGAGAGATGAGGGGCGTAATACAGGCCCCGCCACCCCCGTGGTGCAGGGGGACTGTGGTCCAGGGGGCCCCCTCAGCACAATGCATGACTTTGGGACCAATAACCTCACATAATAACGGGAAGTCAGTGTCACGGTTCATGACAGGCACCAGCTGGGCACAGTCTCCGCGGCAGAGGAGTGTTATAATAATGATAATGGCCTGCTGCCCATGCACTGCAATTGCTGGCTCTCTGCACAACTTATCATGAGTTCAAATCAGGAAACCTGTGCACTTTATGAATTTCATTTAGGACCTATACCATTGACTTACCAATCCTTGTCATCGGTGCCTAAAGTCCTAAGGGATCAAAGGAGTTAGAATAATAGGTAGAATAATAACATTTGCACTCATGTAATAACCACAAACTCGGGAAAGGTTTATACTCTTTATCTTAAATTCTTTAAATGCCTTATTCCAAACCTTGAACAAATAGAAAATTCTCAATTAGGAAAATAATGAATAGAATAAAAATATGCAGAGATTTTGTAAGGAAGTTTTTACACATTTGACATTAGGGTGTGAAGAGAGAAGGAAACAGTACAATGACATATCCACATAGAATATTTACCTAGAATGGTCTGAAGAACTAATCCCGGCCACGGGTCAGTTATAGGATAGAACCCCGAAAGTGCAAGTGCCAGCGAGATGACAGGTGCCGAACAGAAATCAGGACAAGTGCAGCCAAATTGGATCAGGACAGGACCACCTCAGGCTAAGACCGGCACCCACAGTTAAAGTTGCTACGCCAGCACTACAACCCTCTCTGCAGCTAACAGCCAAAACCCCGATTGGGTTATTGAATTCTCCGACAGAGTGCTCCGACAACACCCTTGCTCCCGAACCCCAATTGGGTTATCGAATCTTCTGACAGAGTGCTCCGCCGCACCTCTGCTCTCGATCACCTATTGAGTGCGTTGGGTCAGTGACAGGTCAGCTATTCGGACAAGTCGGACAAATTAACTAACTAAGCCTACCCTAGTTATACTATTTTTCTGGTCAGTGCACCCCCCCCAATGTTGCAAGTTTAAGGATTCCCAATTTTGATTGGACAAAAGGATGAGGAGAGATCATCACACCCCACCAAATTGAAACTTTTACGATGAATATTAATATTTGCAATCCTGCCCATCAATTTATTTTCCCATGCATTTTTATTCCACCCCACAATGAATGTTCTTTATAGAAATACAATGTTAACACATTTTCTTCCGCTTGGGGTCAGCAGGTTGGATTCCCAGGCGCATCTTCTAGTGTGCTGTAAGCTTGGCATTGCTTCAATGTCAAATGACTTCAGCTCCTTCCGGAGTTTGACATGCGGAGTGTGGGTTTTCAAGATTGAGTAATAATACCTCCATGACCCAAGATTATCGTCACATGAAAAAATAGAAAAGAAACAGTTTTAGAACAAGAATAAATGAATTTTCTGTATACCATTTATCTCTACTCTATTCCCATTAATTTATTTTGACTATTGTGTTATAAGTTAGGCAGAACAACAGCTTAGCAAAAGCAGCGGTGCAAGCTTCTTGCATGTGAGGACACATAGCAGCCATATTAGTTCTAGTGCGCAGAAGCAAAAGATTCCCTCCATAGTAGAAGGTACGTCATGTCACGTGAGTGTGACAAATGAATGCGCAGTTAGAAATCCCGCGTAGCAGCGGCCATATTAATGCAAGCGGATTATCGTTAGCAAACGCACATATGCAAGCTTCTCCTAGATGTCGTGTAATGCAATATTAATAATGACGAAACATATTAGTAAGTACATTACGAGTTATTAGAGAGGGTTGATTACAAGCAAGTCGCTTTTCATACGCAACCTTGCTCCATCAATCTCCTCTTTGATGATATTTTATATCATCACTAATTAATAAAAGAGATGCCAACTTTTCACATTTCACCCAACTCAATTTCTTCAAACTTTCTTCTAGGATTTTTCTCATTATTTAAATGAAAGGTTTTCATTTTCTTATATATTTTCCCATTTAATTCTTCAAGTTCCATTTCATTGCAGTTTCTTTTCTTTCCTCTTTTATTTACTGTTTATCTTTTTCTGTGTTTACGACATTTGCAACATATCATTATTCCTAAAATCAGTAGGCCTATTCCCACCATTGGCATCAGTATCCTACCTACAAAACTTTTTCCTACATTAGAAAGCCAACTACCTATAGAGGAGAGACCATAGGTAAGTCTCTTCCATGTACTATCAACCTCCAGTGGATTAGGCTCTTTTTCCAAATGTGTAATGTTCCTTACATATCCTTTAATTTCAACACTTTTGTCACATATGTAAGTGCAACAATGTTGCGCTTTCAGCATTCTACAGACTCCGCCCTCTTTTGCTAATAATGTATCAAGAGCAAGTCGAGTTTGTAAAACCATTGATCTGATTGCAACCAATTCTGTATTGTCCATTAAGAACCCTCCAGCAGTATCAGTCGATAAACGATCCACTACTGTTGACAATTTGCAAATTCATTGCGTATTCAGAGCCACTCCCACTGTAGGTATTAATGCACTCAATATATCGCCTACTATTTCTCCAAAGCTAGCTCTTTTGCTTTGTATTAATCCATTAGTTTCTTCATTGTTTCCAGTGACTTTATTTACATGATATATCTTTGGGAATACTATTCCAAAACAGCAGCTCCCATACCAATGATCTGGCAGTTTATTATAAGCTTTGTTTCCACATATAAAATAAATTCCACGAAACACAAGTTCAGTTCCATCTTTGAAACCCCAACCCCCAATTACCTTATAATTGTGTTCACATTCACTGGAAACAATGAATATATTTTTCTAATAACTTTTTCTTTCTCTATGGAGAAAGAGTTTCCTTTTCTTTTCAAAATCCAGCAACATAGCAGCATGAGTTTCGCCATTTGGGGTGAACCCTATATTTTCAGCCCATTTAGGAATTTTATGATTTTTATCACTTGCCTTTCTTTGGAAAATCTCTCTCCTTTTCTCAACCATATTCAAAAATATTTTCTCCTTTTCACGTTATTAGCATGTTAAATTATTCTTGTGTGCTTCAGATATATCTATTGTACCTAATGTTAGAAAATATTCACCCATATAACATGTTACATCACTTTTAGTATGTACAGGATTCAGGTTACTACGTATAGGAAGTTCAGAAAATATTACATCTAAGTTAGAATAATAGTATTGTAAAGGTCCTTTCTTATAAAATAAGCTAGCTAAAATACTACATGAAATACCATATGTTAGGGGTAAATGATGATACGTAACCCCCTTAGCAAGTGATGTAGGTAATTTCATACATACATAGCAATCTTCTATTTCCATAGCTTCTACATAATGTAATAATATATTTGCAAATACATTCAAGTGTGTTACATTTTTAACTCTACTATAATGTAACTCTTCCTCATCTGATGCTTCTAAATCTGTTTTCTGTTGTCTGATACTAATTGCCTTTTCGTGTATATCTATCTTTTCTGGTGTAACTATCTACCTTCTCATGTATGTTAGTGTTATTCTTCAAGTCTCTACTCATTATATAAGGAATAGCTACTGTTAGACCTAACCATACTGTGAGTACTATCACTATACTACATGTGCATATTCTACAGCATGTTTCAAACAGTTTCTTTTCGGTCTTCCATTAACAGTATGATCAGCCATTTCTGACTAAGGAGACTCGACCCCTCTTTGTAACTCTTACACAGTCTTCTAACCTGTGAAATTTTCTCAAGTTGGTCTCACTTTTCGTCAGTCTGATCAGCAACTATATCATCATCACTTTCGTCACTTATTTCTAAGTTTTCAAAGTCTTCAAGGATGACGTAAGTCCATTCTGGGCCTCTGAATTCGTTATTCAGCCTTTTCAGTCATGGACTTCTCCTTCTTGGTTGTACTGTAGATTCTTCAGTTTGACTTGTTATTTCATTTACTTGTTCTGGTTCTTCATTATTGTCATTAGGCAAAATCTCAGTCTTTTGGCAAACCTAAGCCACTTGTCTCCTTTTCTGAGTCTTTTAGCTGGCACTGTGCTCTGCCCTTCTTCAAATGTTCTCTTATTTTCATTCAGTTGCGGCACATCTATTTCAATGCTGTCTTCTGCATCCCTCTCTATCTGACTAGGTCCAGGTCTTATTTCTGTCTCTTCTACCTGGTTACTAATTTGGCCTTGTTCAGGTGTCTGCTGAATTTGACTTTGATTTTGATTTGTTTCGCCTTCTAGTACCTGAACACTTTTTTCTACACCTATCTGGTCCTGCTCAAGCTCTTCGAACTCTTGATTTTCTTCTGCCTGAGCTCTCGCCCTATTTCCCATCTGTCCCTCCTCAGACTCTAGAGTTCTTGGTGGAGTGTCGTTTGTCTGAGTATTCTGATCTTTCCTTATCTGGTCCTCCTCAGAATTACTACTTGTTTCGCTTTCTGTAATATGAGTACGTTCTTCTAGACCTATCTCGTCCTCACTATCACTCTGGCTGTCTAGATAAGTTTGACTTCTGGTTCTCACGTATTATGCAGGTAAGTCGACTACTGGAATTCAATCATCCTGACTGGTTCTCGGTTGTTCCTCTTCAGATACTTCAGGATCGATATCTTGAGACCCTTCAGCTGCACAACCTTCAGCTTCAGTTTCATCAGGTTCGGTCACTCTTTTCGTGTGACTGGCATGAATCCAGTGTGGAACTCCTTTGCACTTTACAGCTGGGGTGGTAACCAAGATTACTTGACGTGGCCTTCCCCACCTTGGTGCAAGGCACGATTTTCGAGTGTGTTTCTTTAACACTACACAATCACCTGGGTTCAGGTCATGTGCTGGAGTTGCTTGTCTGGCGACAGCGTCTTCCCCAACCTGGTTAGAGATAGAACGCACTTGGTCAGCCAGTTCTTTGTAGTACTCAGGTACTTAGTCATCAGATATATTCATCAGCTTGTGTCCTGGCACCCATGCCTGCCTCATTGCTCTTCCCACCAGTATTTCATGAGGACTCAAGCCTGTGTTCCGGTCTGGAATACTTCTGAGTCCCATCAGAGCAAGAGGTAAAACATCTGGTGACTCTAATCTGGTAGATTCATACATCTTTCCCAATCTTGACTTGATTGTGCCATTCAGTTGTTCTACCACTCCAGAAGCCTCTGGGCAGTATGCACAGTGTAGCTTTTGCTTAATGTTAAATGCTTCACAGATTAGGCCAATTATTTCATTATTTAAATGACAGCCTCGGTCTGATTCAATCAGTTCTGGAAAACCTAATCTAGGTATGAGTTCTCTGAGTAGGAGTTTGGCTACAGTGATGCTATCATTCCTATGTGTTGGGTAAGCTTCCACCCATTTCGAAAACAAACAGACAATAACAAGAATGCATTTTAGTCCTCGACAAGGGGGTAACTGAATACAATCAATTTGTAATTGTATGAAGGGACCATCTGCCTTCCCAATCTTTCCTGGTAACACTACAGTTTTCTTCCCAGGATTCATGTGTTGACAAATTAAACATATATGGCAAAGTGCTTCTGCTATGTTCCTGAATTTCGCATTAAACCATGACTGTCTGAACAGACGTATCATGGCATCTCTTCCCAAATGAGAGTCTCCGTGGTACATCCTAGCCATAGGAGCAGGCATACAGTCTGGTAACACAGGCCTACCATCAAGGTAAACAATGATACCATCTTCATCCCTTCTCTGACAACTTCTCTTTCTCCAATCTTCCCTTTCCTTTGGTTCTGCTTCATTTTGCAAATCTCTCACTTCCTCCCACGTTCTCACACCTTCAAGCAACATAAGTTGGCAGCTGTTTTCACCTGTTTCAATTTTCTTGTTCGCAGCCATTTTACATTTTGCACAATGTTGGGCTAGCTGGTCAGCATATCAGTTACCAGCTGTCACTTTGTCATTTCCGGATTGGTGAGCAGCACACTTGACCACAGCCACTTATTTTAGCAATTTGATTGCTTCAAGCAAATCCTTTACATAATGACCATTTTTAATAGGAGTATCTGAAGAAGTCAGAAACTCCCTTTGCATCCAGAGCTGGCCAAAGTCACGCACAACCGCGTAAACATACTGGCTTTCAGTGTAAATGGTTACTTTCCAATTTTTCCCGAATTTGCAAGCCTTTGTTAATGCAACCAATTCGGCTACTTGTGCAGACTTGACTACAGGTAGGTAGGATGCTTCAATTGGACCCCCCAAAGTGCACACTGCATAGGCAGTACTCAAACCTCTTTCTTCATGTCATCTAAAAATAGCTCATACTCTGAATTTATTAATGGTTCTTCTCTTATGTCAGGACGTGGTTTTGTACTGTATTCTGTTAAGTCGATGCAATCATGTTCGACTTCTCCCTTCACTTCTGCAAAATGTGAATCAGGCAGCAGGGTTGCAGGGTTTAAAATATTACACCTAGTAATGGTTACATGTCCTGCACCTACAAGGATTCGCTCATACTTAGTCAGCCAACTAGGAGTCAGGTCCTGGGTTTTCATTCTGGTTAGTAATATCACAACTGCATGTGGAACATACACAGTTACAGGATGTCCCATAATGATGGACTCACTTTGCTCAAGACTCATGCAAGTTGCAGCTACTGCTTTCAGACATCCTGGCTATGCAGATGCCACTGGGTCCAGCGTGGAAGAAAAATATGCCACAGTACATTTCATTAGACCGTGAGTTTGGGTCAGAACTGAAAGTGCACAATTATCTTGTGTGTCACAGAATAGTGCAAAATCTTTTGCATAGTCAGGTATCCCTAATGCTCGAGCTGTACACAGATATTCTCGTAATTTCAAGAAAGCAGTCATGCTTTTGTCGTCCCATTCTACCAGGTCTCTTGCTCTTTACTTTGTCATTTGTATTAATGGTTTTGCTAGGACTGCAAATCCCACAATCCACTGGCTGCCGTATCCTACAACTCCAAGAAACATTCTGATCTCTTTTTGAGTCTGAGGTAGATTCATGTTTATCATTTTTCTGATTCTTCCTGAGTTAACCCTTCTGACACCTCTTTCTATCTGGTGCCCCAGATATTTTACTGATGTAAACCATCCAGCTTCCCACGGTATCCGAAACAGAATCTCTGCAGGATTTGGCACAACTGGACAGCATGGGACAACAATCTTATAAATATTTTGGAGGTCTTGTAGGACCCTATACTTTCCACTAGGTTTCCTTATGCCAATTATGGACGAATTACATGGACTGCTCATTATTTCTTGCAAAATACCTGTTTCAACCAGGCGCTTTATTTCTGCTGCAACTCCTGCTTTTATTTCTGGGCTCATTTTATATTGTCAAATATTTGGGTAGACTGCATCTTCTTTTATTGTCACTTTTATCGGATCGACATTTGCCATTAATCCTACATCTTTTCCTGTGAAATCCCACACATTAGGATTCACGGTATGCTGTAATTCTGGTAGGTCTTTTACAGTTAACTTTTTATTTTCTGTTTCCTGTTTTGCTAACATTAGTTCATAGATTCCATCTTTGTCTGGGGTTTGAATTTCAACACCACTTGGGGTGCAGAAGATGGTGCAATTCATTTTGCACAACAAGTCTCTGCCTAACAGGTTCACTGAACTTGAATCACACACAACAAATCTGTGAATTTCTTTAAAATTGCCTATTCTAACTTCCATTGGTTTTGTGACTGGGGTACTAATTTGTTTATTAGAAACGCCCACTACTTGGATCGCTTCTCCCGAGAGGTGTAGGTTTGGAACGTCTCACAGTAGAACGGGTAGCAGCAGTGTCCAATAGAAAGGTGACATCATTTCCTTCAACCTTTCCTTCAATGTATGGACCTGACTGATCTACCGGCAAGGATGCGCCACGTACACCCTCTCAGGCACCGCCAGTATGTGTCCTCATTGAAAAATGCATCACTCAAAAGAAATTGTGATGTTGCTGTGTCTCTCCTATCACTTCCCTCCCAATTTCTGATATCCACACTCTGGTGTGCTTTGCTCCTAAAATTTGGCATAGGTGCAAGGGGTAACTGGTTTTGTATTACCTGCTTACCCATTACCATCTTCTTGTGTCTGGTTACTGTTCATTTGGCTTACCTGAAGTTCCTGTTGCTCTGCTAATTTTACTTGTGCGCACATTACCTTTTTTTTTTATTCTTTTTGTTTATTGTCAAGTTCGACTTCACTATATTTTTCATATTTAAGAATTTCATCAATCGGCTTGACCTGCCAGCAAATTGTATGATCTTTAATCTATTGTGAAATTTCTGGTCTTAATCCTGACACAACCCGATAGATGAAATGAGTCATGTCTTTCATATCGATATTTTCCAAACCACTATACTGTTTGAACACTTGTAACAAGCATTCATAATATGCGTGCACAGATTCATCTTCATTCTGAGTGGTTCTATCTATTCTAGTCCAATCAGTTTTCTTTGCAGGTACTTTCCCTTTAAAATACAGTATTACTTGGTTATATTTTTGTCATCACGTCTTCTGATGGGGCTCCTGTCTTTGGAGCTCTAGGGTATTCTTCACTAGGCCAATCAATAGCAATTTTATATTCTGTCCACAAATCTACAGGAACAACAATGTCGGACAATCCATCTAAATCTTCCAAAAGACATTTTGAAACTTTCACAAACCTCTCGACTTGTCTGTACCACTCTACAGGTTTCTCGCAAAGTTTTGGGAAGTCATTTCTAAATGACAAAATATCCTGTCGGGACCATGGGACATGTACATAACCTCCACCTGGTACCTCTCTCATGGGACACACCCTTTCCACCTTTTCTGCTTCTTGTAACACATATTCGGATGCAGTTTGTTTTGATCAGGCCTCTTCTTTTTTCTTTCGAGCTGAGCTCGTCATCAGCATCGAAGGGGTTAAAACCATTTTTTTTAAAAAGGGTGGGCCGGACCCTTCTTTACATTTTTCATCTGTTCATATTGTAGGCATCATTGCTGAGTGATATCGACCAGCCCCTGGATACAGGAGGGAATAGTTCCAACGCAGGATAGAAACTGTACTCTAGATTCTGCTGTACAAGAATACAAAAACGAGAGAAGAGCATATTCGATCATTAAGGTATGCTGCCTAGGCGATATTTTGGGTCACAGGCACATTTTCAAATTCTACACAACAGTGGGTGTATTCTCTCACTTCACATTTTATGATGCTCAAAACCCCTCTGCTAGGCACGGTATGTCTAGTATATCCTTATATAAATATATTGCTTTTATTGCTTTGTCCTTGCTGCCTCTGATGTCCTTCAGAATATATGACGAAATCCCGCAATCCAAAATCCTGCATACCATGACTCCGCATTTATTACAACGCAGAGCCATTACTCTGCAATACTATCACTCCTCAAACTTTTACCCCGCATATAACTTTACCACGCATGCCTTTACAATGCAAAGGCATGTGTGGTGAAGTTATATGCGGGGTAAACCTAGTAAATGTACTTACTATATATATATATATATATATATATATATATATATATATATCCTCCAACTCTCCCCGCAGGAAGAAACGAGCCGCACACACAACGGATTTGCCGATGATATCTTTAATTACAGCTCTGGCAGTCCTGATGCATTTCGGTCTTCACGACCTTTCTCAAAGGTAAGCCACAGCATCCACCAAACTCGCAGCCAACAAGGTGATTGTTCCCATTTGTTTTTTTAACCCTCTGGTGGGCGGCCCCTAACGAGCCTTCCTGTAAGGCATGCTGGTCCTTGTGGTGCAAAGTCTGTCAATTATTCCCCTCTGGTGGGTGATGCTTTTAAAAAAAGTTCTTGTTTTCCGCTGCATTTTGTCGGTTCCGTTGTTTCCTCGCAAGACCCTTTTCGAATTGCAGGAAACCAAGCCAAACGCAGTATTTGGCGGCGCCCTCCTGTCCCTTTGCCGTTTTACCGGATCAACAACTGTGGTTCAATGCGGGCAGTAATGGCGCTCTTAACAGGCGGTGCGATCCTCACGGCAGAACCACGTCGGTACAACATCCTCCAACTCTCCCCGCAGGAAGAAACGAGCCGCACACACAACGGATTTGCCGATGATATCTTTAATTACAGCTCTGGCAGTCCTGATGCATTTCGGTCTTCACGACCTTTCTCAAAGGTAAGCCACAGCATCCACCAAACTCTCAGCCAACAAGGTGATTGTTCCCATTTGTTTTTTTAACCCTCTGGTGGGCGGCCCCTAATGAGCCTTCCTGTAAGGCATGCTGGTCCTTGTGGTGCAAAGTCTGTCAATTATTCCCCTCTGGTGGGTGATGCTTTTAAAAAAAATCTTGTTTTCCGCTGCATTTTGTCGGTTCCGTTGTTTCCTCGCAAGACCCTTTTCGAATTGCAGGAAACCAAGCCAAACGCAGTATTTGGCGGCGCCCTCCTGTCCCTTTGCCGTTTTACCGGATCAACAACTGTGGTTCAATGCGGGCAGTAATGGCGCTCTTAACAGGCGGTGCGATCCTCACGGCAGAACCACGCCGGTACAACATCCTCCAACTCTCCCCGCAGGAAGAAACGAGCCGCACACACAACGGATTTGCCGATGATATCTTTAATTACAGCTCTGGCAGTCCTGATGCATTTCGGTCTTCACGACCTTTCTCAAAGGTAAGCCACAGCATCCACCAAACTCGCAGCCAACAAGGTGATTGTTCCCATCCAAAATCCCGCATACCATGACTCCGCATTTATTACAACGCAGAGCCATTACTCTGCAATACTATCACTCCTCAAACTTTTACCCCGCATATAACTTTACCACGCATGCCTTTACAATGCAAAGGCATGTGTGGTGAAGTTATATGCGGGGTAAACCTAGTAAATGTACTTACTATATATATATATATATATATATATATATATATATATATATATATATATATATATATATATATATATATATATATATATATATATATATATATATATATATCTATATATATAAATATATATATATATATATATATATATATATACCTAATAATGCATATGTATAAATATATATATATATATATATACCTAATAATGCATATGTATATACATATTTTTATTTTGCATTTATATTTTTTTACAAATATATTTTAAATATATATATATATATATATATATATATATATTACCTACTGGCGGTCGCCAGTAGGTAGTTATAGTTAGGATAATTTTCAATGTTAAATCTCAACATTCTATTTTGAATAACTTTGGCGCCGGTTGACGAATCTGCCTGAAATTTTCAGGAAAATGGTCTCATGGCGGTCCGGTCCTTCCCTGAAAGTTTGGGGGGGATTCGTCAAGCGGGGGCCGAGATAAAAGGGGGGTCCCAAAACGCGTTTTCCCCATGTTAATTTCCATAGGGCGGTCGATTTCACTTTTAGCCCGAACGGCTGAATGGATTTCCACCAAACTTGGCAAAATTGTAGGGACTGGTAGCCCGATGTGCCTTTGCTATGTCTCAAGATATGTGCTCCAGTGGATTTTGAGTAATTTAGGTTCAAAAAAATATATATATCTATAGGCGCTCTCCCGTGCGCGCACCGGAGTGCGCTCCAGGCGCGACACGCGACTTGCGCGCAGGAAGCTGATTGGATCTCAGTTGTCTGTAAACATTCTAAACAGTGCGGAGCGGCCGCCATCTTGTGTCTCGGTAAAATCGAGACACAAGGGGTTTGAAAAAAAAAGGGGCAAATGACCATAAGGGGGAAGAGTAGACCCCCTCTGACCCCCTAGGTTTGATGTAGGGACTAAAATAGGGTCCTGCAGGGCATTAAAAAATTTTTTTCGTTTTGCGCGGGGGAAGCGCATGGTACGCGCACCGGAAGCACGGGGAAAATCCAGGACCATATTTATGAAGGCCTTGCGCTGTTAGTTTTGCGCTTCCTGTGCGTCAATTTTTGTGACGCACCAGCGGTGTAAAAAAATGCGCATTGTTATGCAATATTTAAAAAGTGACGCATCTATCTAGATGCGTCACTTTTTAAATATAGTGCAACGAGGTACATTTTATTACACTGCTGGTGTTATGCGTCACTTTTCTGTGCGCACTCCTTATGACATTCCAGATGTGTCATATTTAATGTATGACGAATCATGTTGCAGATACAATATGGCGCAGAGTTTTAAAAAGTGACCCATGTACCTAGATGCGTCACTTTTTAAAAATAGCGTCAGGTATAATGTATGCAGAGGGGGTGTTCTCTCGCAAAAAGCTTTGTAATAGCGACGCAGTGAAATCTTTGAGATTTCACTGCGTCAGTTTTAGGATGCTGTTGCGTCAAAATCTTGTGCCTGCTTTACAGCAGGTGTTAGACTGAGGCAAGACCTTTCATATGCTGCTTTCCCCATTTGAAAGGACACATTACTGGAGTTGCTTCACTTTTGTGACGCACTCCAGCAATGCGTTACTTGGAATGTCATAAGGAGTGCGCACAGAAAAGTGACGCATTGCACCAGTAGTGTAAAAAAATGTGTTGCGTTGCGTTATATTTAAAAAGTGAGGTATCTAGGTAGATGGGTCACTTTTTAAAATCAAGCGCCACATTATATCTGCGTGAGGTATAATGCATGCAGAGGGGGTGTTCCCCCACAAAAAGCTTTGTAATAGCGACGCAGTGAAATGTTTGAGATTTCACTGCGTCACTTTTAGGATGCTGTTGCATCCTTTAAATATAGTGCAACGAGGCACATTTTATTACACTGCTGGTGTGATGCGTCACTTTTCTGTACACAGTCCTTATGACATTCCAGATGTGTCATATTTAATGTATGACGAATCATGTTGCAAGGAGTTACAGATACGTCAGTATTTCTGACATATGTGTAAACATAAAAGTGATGCGAGGCCGGCGCAAAATTTTGACGCAATAGCATCCTAAAAGTGACGCAGGGAAATCTCATAGATTTCAGTACGTTGTTATTACCAAGCTTTTTGCGAGGGATTGCCCCCTCTGCATACATTATACCTGATGCAGATACAATATGGCGCAGAGTTTTAAAAAGTGACCCATGTACCTAGATGCGTCACTTTTTAAAAAATAGTGTCAGGTATAATGCATGCAGAGGGGGTGTTCCTTGCAAAAAGCTTGGTAATAATGACGCAGTGCGTCACTTTTAGGATGCAGTTGCGCCAAAATCTTGCGCCTGCTTCACAGCAAACCTTTCACATGGTGCTTTTTCCATGTGAAAGGACACATTACTGGAGTTGCGTCACTTTTGTGACGCACTCCTGCAATGCGTTACTTTTGTGTTTACAGATATGTCAGAAATACTGACATATCTGTAACTCCTTGCGAATTGATTAGTCATATATTAAATATGACATATGTGGAATGTCATAAGGAGTGCGTCCAGATAAGTGACGCATCGCTATTTTCACGTAGCGATGCGTCACTTTTCAGAAATGAGGCCTCCAGTTTATTCACTGTGTCATAACTTTCTTTTCTAACACTCACCTTCTTTCAGTCCTCCTACTTCACTTCCTTTCACCTCTCATACCTTTCTGTTCTTTCTTACTCATTCTCCTTTCAATTATCAATGCACTATATTTCACTTACTCTTCATTTTTTAAGATTATAGCTCTTTGATGAGAATTGGAGGTAGTTCTGAAAAGAACTTTTGGTTTTCTTCTTTTAACTGAAGAGGAACAAAAACAGGGAATAGAAACTGCTCAACAGGAGCAAAAAGAAAAGAAAAAAATTAGGGGTGGGAAGGGCAGTGATGGTTCTCTAATGCCCGAACCATGAGCAGGACACTTTGCTCCCCATAGGTGAGGAGTTGATTGCAGTATCTGCATCTGACGACCCCATGGTTGAATGCAGGTTGAATGTTTGCTACCTGCCCCTGAGATTGTTCTCTTCTGGAAGAAGTTGCTCCTCCTGTTGATGTAGAGGCCCCATCTCTAGGAACCTCCTGTGCCAGAGCCCTGACACTTTCCCGGGCAAAATTCTGGGGGTGCCTGGTCTCCACATGGCGAATCATGGTGAAGTTGCCAAAAGAGTATTTTTTTAGGGGGTTACCCCGTGACAGGACCTTTTTGCAGATCCTGCACTCTACTTTTGGTGCATTCACCTTCTTCTGGTCTGCTGGAAACTTAAAAAATTTCCAGATGAAATGTCCCTTCACCTTTGGGGTAGGAGGCTCTTCATCAATGAAATCATTGGAGTCATCTTCACTGCTGGATGGTCTGGCAGCCATGATGAATCCAGGAATATGGAGCAGCAAAAAAGGCAGGTCTTTCAGTCACAAAAGTGAAAGAAGAAGTGAAGGAAATGGGTGGGGATTTCATTCATTGTAAAAAAAAACTGTTAGCAACCAATGAAAAGTGTTATTTTAGGGTCACATGACCCGACGCGTTTACGCTGCGCGCTCCGGTGCACTTCCGGGTGCGTTTACGCAGCGCGATCGTAGGCGCTTCCGGGGCGCAAACGTGGCGCGATCGTAGGCGCTTTTGCGTGCGTTTAGGCGCCGCGCACGTAGGCGCTTCCGAGGGCACGTACGTTGCGCGCCGAAGTGACGTCATCAATCTTTAATAGAAATGCATAATCATTTTCCATATTAAAAAAAACAAATTTTATTTGTATGGTACGAAATGTTTTGCATTATTATTAACTTTTCATTCATATTTTTTTTTCACGAACGACAGTTGCGCTCTGGGTGCGCTTTCAGATGAGCTCTCGGAGAAGCTTACAGGAGAGCTTAGCTGAAAGCTTCCCGGAGCGCGCACCCAGAGCGCAAAAGAAAAAAATTATAAAAAAAATGAATACTTAAAAAAAAACAGCAAATTGTAAAAAAAAAAAAGGTTAGAAACTCGATATACAAAGGAATTAGCATTTAAATAACTATGAAATTCACTGAAAAAACCATAGGTTTCACACCAGTTATAGTTAGGAATTAGCATTTAAAAAACCTATGAAATTCACTGAAAAAACCATAGGTTTCACACCAGTTATAGTTAGGAATTAGCATTTAAAAAACCTATTAAATTCACTGAAAAAACCATAGGTTTCACACCAGTTATAGTTAGCTGGAAATTTTACTGATATAAAACCATTGAAATTCCCACGTTATAGTTAGATGGACTCACTATAACTTGCGCGTGCAATGCACTGCTGATGATGTCTTATTAAGCCAGTTAACCAATCAATTTTTAAAAACCATCCATTTAGACACTTATTTAAACATTTATTCTTCCATCAACTTTTACATATACATATATAAAATATATTTATTTTTCAGAAAGACACACATTCACTGGATGGTGTCATCAGTGATGTCATGAGTGATGTCACTGACCATGTCATGAGTGATGTAATATGTGATGTCATCAGCAGTGCATTGCACGCGCAAGTTATAGTGAGTCCATCTAACTATAACGTGGGAATTTCAATGGTTTTATATCAGTAAAATTTCCAGCTAACTATAACTGGTGTGAAACCTATGGTTTTTTCAGTGAATATATATATATATATATATATATATATATATATATATATATATATATATATATATATATATATATATATATATATATATATATATATATAAACAGCCTTGTTCACGTGTAAACTAACACAAATGACTCCAGTATTTAAAAAAAAGTTCAGCGTTGTCAATCACCATCAACATAAACATAGGACTAGTAAACGAAAATGAGTACTAGGAAGGGCAGACATGTTGGAATGGTAACGTCAACATCGTATTGCTCTGGATAGATTGGGCTAGATGTTATCTAACTCCATATGTACAGCAAAATTAATGTACAACAAAATTAATGTATAAATTTACATAAATTTAAAGTAAATACTATTTAGTATTAGTCCTGGTTACCATTCCAACATGTCTGCCATTCCTTGTACTCATTTTCGTTTACTAGTCCTATGTTTATGTTGATGGTGATTGACAACGCTGAACTTTTGTTTAAATACCGGAGTCATTTGTGTTAGTTAACACGTGAACAAGGCTGTTTAGCTGAAACTGCTTATATTACACTTTGGATTCCATTGCCTGATTGCCTGAGAGCGCAAGACGAAGTTTGTTTTCCTTGGATATATTGACTAACCGGATAGCTTCGCCGGTATCTGCGCCAACTTTCATGGGTCCCAGTACTCCGGAAGAAGCGTCTCTTTTTCTTGTGGATTAATGGAGGAGTGCACCGGACCGGCCCAGTGGTGATTTTCACTGACGTTTGTGGACCTTTGCGACGATCTGAACGCATCACCTCTCGTACAAGGTAAGCCGTGCCAATTAAGTCCGTCCCTTGTGTGAAAAAATTGTGGCTACCGGTCGGCGGACCGCAGTCATAAGGCTTTCCCCGGGGCAGCGGCTGAAAGGCTGGGTTTACTCGACCGAGAGGTTCCACACGAATCTAGCCAAAACTTTTCGATTGGGGAGAAGTGCGGTAACCGCCCTTGAACCTTTATATTAAGGGTGCGATATCTTGACTGTGGCAAAAGTAACTTCCCATTCTTTGAGGGAAGGGGCAACAGACAAAGGGAATCCTAGACGAATTTGTCATCTGCAGTTTTACAAACACAAGTATGTCGGAAGAAGAGTCGGGGAGAAGAGCGGCTGCTCTCGCTCTCTTTTGCAGGAAACCTAGCGGTACTAATACTGGCAATGTCAAAACATCTGAACCTAAAGGTCAACCCATTGAAGAAAAAGTTAGAAGATTGGAAAAATTGATACGCGCCGAAACAGCTAAATGGTGGGAAGCTACTTCACTTCAGAACTATGTAGACCAGTCCATGGTACCCCGTGGTCTGAGAATCTTCATTACACCCACGTATGAGACACCCAACCCGCTGATGTTAACAGAGTGGTCAGAACATTTAGCCAGTAGTTCCAAAGGGATGCTAGAAATACTCATTAAGTATGCCTGGATAGACAGAGAGACACTTCTGAAAGAGATTGGAGATATAATCTCAGAACTATCCACACTCATGGATGAAGAAACACTCAAAAAAACTCTTGAAAGCATGAAGGAACGGCTGACAAAACAAGAAGATGAAACCAAACTAAGAAAACAACGCAAAATGAATAGTGACTATGCGGATTATGATTGCGGGAGAATACTAACCTTTAGCCGCAAGTATGACCATCTATATAAAAAAGACAATGTTCCAACTGGCTCTGCAAATACCAGTGGAACCACCAACAACAACCAAACTATCAGCGATAATGAATCAGATACCACAGTGGAAAGCACGTCCAGCGATGAAGTGGTACGAAGGAAGAATTTTTTAGACGAGTTCCGGGTGATGCAGGAAAATCGACAAAAACAGCACCAAACGGAATACGCCTCCCCGAAACCGAGAGGACGAGGTCGGGGAAGGGGCAGAGGCCGAGGAAGAGGAGAAACCGCAAGAAAAGACTCCGACAACGCTGGGAATACCGACAAACCAAAGGGCGCAGTGGGAACCAGAAAGACACGCTCAAACAAGAACTACTGATGGATACAAAAACGGTAAATAAAACTGTTGTTAATTTATCCAAAAGGTTAATATCTGATTCTGACAAAAAGACACTGTGCTTAGGCCTCTCTTTCTGCCCCACCACTGGTTTTAACTTCACAGATACCAGAATAGAGGTTTTTAAATTCTTGCGTAAACTAAAACTTAAAAAATGGCACAAATTAAAAAGATTGGGTCAGAACTACAATACCCATAACAACACGAGATCTGAAACCTCTAATCTAGCTATTGGTGATGTTGACACTCTTCTAGCGATTTCCAGTCTCAATGACGACAATGCAACAGACAATCAGTGTACGAGCACCACCCAATGCCTTGATGATATGAATCTGACACAAGATGCACCAGCTAAAACCAACTTTAGGGTCAAATCGACCTTCGTGCCTATACTTCCTCACGACTGTATAGACACATTCCATGACTGTATCATCAAGGAGCTGGTTGGTTTAAGAAAAAAGAAAAACACTTGCAGACATAGGGGGTTTAAACACAATCTATCTTTTTCCCAAAGAAAAGCACTCAAGACACTATATGAAGACACCAATATAGTGATACGTCCAGCAGACAAGGGCGGTAACATTGTGATTTTAGATCGAGAGGCCTACATTGACGAGGCACACAAACGACTCAATGACACTAACTTTTACATACCCGTTAGCATTGATGTATACAACCAAAGTATCACAAACATTTGGGAACAACTAGAAACATGGAAAGACAAGGGGCTCCTTGTTTGGGAGGAATATCGTTACTTGAAAAGAGATTTTCCGAAACTCCCAATCCTATACCTGCTACCCAAGCTTCACAAACATGCTACCAATCCTCCCGGACGCCCTATAGTGTCCTCCATTGGCAGCATTAGTGAAAATATTTCAAAATATGTGGATAATTTTCTCCGAGACTTTGTAACAACACTACCTAGTTACATTAGAGATACTAAGGATTTTCTATGTCAGGTTGAGAACATAGTTTGGGAATCTGATTTCATGTTTATTGTCTTAGATGTACCTTCATTGTATACGATAATCAATCACCAACATGGTTTACAGGCATGTGATCATTACTTAAGCTATAGACCATTATGTTATCGTGAACACACTAAAATGATAATGCAAATGATGCAATTTTGCTTGACTAACAACATTTTTTCCTTCAATGGCGCCCTCTACAGGCAAATCAATGGTACTGCAATGGGGTCTTGTTTTGCCCCTAGCTTTACGAACCTGTTCATGGGATTTTGGGAGCAGGAAATACGTAGCAGTGCCACCTTAGCGAGGGACTTTGAAAAGGTCATCGTGTGGCTTCGCTACATTGATGACCTTTTCATCATATGGAAGGGATCCAAAACTGATGCAGAAAACTTTATCACCAAGTTAAACTGCAATAAGTACAACATTCTTCTGTCAGGCAACATCAGCAATGTCCAAACTGAATTTTTAGATGTGCAATTGGAAAAAAAAGACCTTAAGATTTGTACTTCCCTGTACCGCAAGGCTACCGCAGGCAACAGTGTTCTCCACGCCCACAGCAGCCATCCGGAGGCACTCAAATGGAGTATCCCCTACGGGGAGTTGCTGAGGGCTAAGAGAAAATGCAATATGACTGAAGCATACCTGAGAGAGCAGAACATCATAATGAGCAGATTTGAAAGCAGAGGCTACCCTAGCTGGGTCCTTAATAAAGCGAAAGAGAGAGCCAATGGCATAGAGAGATCACAAACCCTTGAGGAACAACCTACCACAGATGCCAGTGAGAATGATGAGTCCACTAGACTCATACTAACTTTCAACTCTGAAACAGATAAAGTCAAAAAGATTCTCATAAAAAACTGGGGGATTCTGAAAACCGACTCCATTCTAGGCAAAAGTATACCTGATCGGCCCATGATCACATACAAGAGGAATAGAAATATAAGAGATTTAGTGGTCAGAAATGACATCACTCTACACCCCAAAATCTCTCAACATGGCTAGAAGGTTTTTACCCTTGTGGCCACTGCAAGGCCTGCAAAAACAGCAAGTACAGGGGTTCTGTTGAATATGGTGGCATCACCAAAAAACTGACCCAATTCCTCACATGTAGTACTACTTTTGTGATCTATGCCATCGAATGTACTTGCAAACTATGGTATATTGGTAGCACCAGTTGTGCTGCCAAAAAGAGAATACTTAAACATCTGAGGGCCAATGCCAATCACGACCCCAAATACCCGGTTGCACGCCACTTCGAGGAACAACAATTTTCCAATATCGCTGATCTTAACTTCTTTATATTGGAACATGTCCCCAAACACCCTAGGGGTGGAGACAGGGTACTGAGCCTGAGACAGCGTGAATCCAGGCTCATAATAGAGTTCCAGACCAAATTCCCGGGAGGGCTCAACATGGATGAGGAACTTGCAAGTCATCTGAGAGAATAGATATATGACTGTCTATTGTTGTGCATTGACTTTCTTTTCCAGCTGCAAACAGTTACTCATGTTATGACTCTTCTTCTGTCTATGATATGTCATATTTACATATATTTTTATGTCTTTTCGTTCCACAGGAGGAAAGGAGGGGCCTATCACTGAATTCACTATCACAGGCGTACCTATCCTTTGCACTCCAGGAATCACTGTTTTCACTTTGTGGCTCACGACTTCCTGCCATATCACTCTCCGGTTAGTCAGCGCCAACACTTGATCAAGAAAGGACTCTAGTTCATCGACTTGTTAACGCCTCACCATATATATGATGAAATCTGGCTAATAGAGGTTACTACTTGGCCTCTTGTAAAACTGCGAATATTGTCTACCGACAAGATACCCCAACTGGTTAGAGCACTTACCTGGCCAAATTTTTTGTCACATGAATCACAGGTCATTGTCTACTGTTTATCATCATCATGTATTTTACTGTGATTGACTATATGATTTTATGTGACCCACCCTGTTTAACAACCTTGTATTACCAGGTTCATGTATGTTTACTGATGTCTATATGATAGGCAAACAGTTAGACTAGTATCTAGCCAGGACTAATACCAAACAGCATTTTACTTTGGCTTAAGTTGACTTCTTGTATTATACATCAATTTTGCTGTACTACAATTTTGCGGTACATATGAAGTTGATTTATTTCTAGCCTAAACTGTCTACAGCAACACAATGTTGACGTGACCATTCCAACATGTCTGCCATTTTTTCACTCATTTTACGAGTACTATGTTTATGTTGAATGTAAGGCATACAGGCAGTAACTAGCCAGGACTAATACTAAATAGTATTTACTCTACATTTATGTATTATACATTAATTTTGTTGTACATTAATTTTGCTGTACATATGGAGTTAGATAACATCTAGCCCAATCTATCCAGAGCAATACGATGTTGACGTTACCATTCCAAAATGTCTGCCATTCCTTGTACTCATTTTCGTTTACTAGTCCTATGTTTATGTTGATGGTGATTGACAACGCTGAACTTTTGTTTAAATACCGGAGTCATTTGTGTTAGTTTACACGTGAACAAGTCTGTTTAGCTGAAACGCGTTGTGTAAATAAACTGCTTATATTACACTTTGGATTCCATTGCCTGATTGCCTGAGAGCCCAAGACGAACTTTGTTTTCCTTGGATATATTGACTAACCGGATTGCTTCGCCGGTATCTGCGCCAACTTTCATGGGTCCCAGTACTCCGGAAGAAGCATCTCTTTTTCTTGTGGATTAATGGAGGAGTGCACCGGACCGGCCCAGTGGTGATTTTTACTGACGTTTGTGGACGTTTGCGACGATCTGAACGCATCACCTCTCGTACAAGGTAAGCCGGGCCAATTAAGTCCGTCCCTTGTGTGAAAAAATTGTGGCTACCGGTCGGCGGACCGCAGTCATAAGGCTTTCCCCGGGGCAGCGGCTGAAAGGCTGGGTTTACTCGACCGAGAGGTTCCACACGAATCTAGCTGAAACTTTTCGATTGGGGAGAAGTGCGGTAACCGCCCTTGAACCTTTATATTAAGGGTGCGATATCTTGACTGTGGCAAAAGTAACTTCCCATTCTTTGAGGGAAGGGGCAACAGACAAAGGGAATCCTAGACGAATTTGTCATCTGCAGTTTTACAAACACAAGTATGTCGGAAGAAGAGTCAGGGAGAAGAGCGGCTGCTCTCGCTCTCTTTTGCAGGAAACCTAGCGGTACTAATAAATATATATATATATATATATATATATATATATATATATATATATATATATTTAAAATTACTCTTTTCACCCTAAAAACTAATTCCACCCTGCTCGCTTAAAATACCCCAGCACCCCAAAATCCTAACCCACCCTTACTCCTTAAAATACCCCAGCACCCTAAACCACTGACACATCCTGACCCTAGAAATACCCCTGTACCCCAAAACTTAGCCATGAACCCTAAAAATACCCCTGTACCCCAGAACCCAAACCTAGTCCTGAACCCTAAAAATACCCCTGTACCCCAAAACCCAAACATACCCCTGAACCCTAAAAATACCCCTGTACCCCAAACCCCAAACCTAGCTCTGAACCCTAAAAATACCCCTGTACCACAAAACCCAAACCTGCCCATAAACCCTAAATGACCCCTGTACCCCAAAACCCAAAACCTAGCCCTGAACCCTAAAATACCCCTGTACCCCAAAACCAAACCTATCCCTAAACCATAAAAATACCCCCGAATCCCATAACCCAAAACCCACCCTGAACCCTAATAAAACCTCCTACACCCCAAAACCTAAACGTACCCCCTTAACCCTAAAAATACCCAAGCACCCCCTAAACCAACCCTATAATCTAAAAACAACATACACTAAAAATACACTGTGCACCCCATAAACCAAACCAATCCTTAAAATACCCCTGAACCCCTAAAACATATACCCCAACACCCCCAAACTAAAACCATATACTTCCCTTAAACTTAAATATTAAAAACATATACGTTTACCATTCATGCTTTTACAACGAATTTCGTTGTAAAAGCATGCGTGGTAAAAGCATATAAAATGTAATGGTATGCGTTTTAAAAGTATTGCGGAGTAATGGTACTTGCGTTGTAATGGTATGAGGAGTGAATGTATGCAGAGTGAAAAATGCGGAGTGAAGGTGTTTTACCGTCCTTCAACCACTTTGCTTTTATGTTTACTTTTTCTTAGTGACTAAACGTAATACCCTCTGGAGATAAAGCACTTGTTTAGCTTGTCTATGTACCCTTATTTATTTATTATTTTATTTATTTATTGGGCTTATTGAGCGCGACAGCTACCAAAAAAGGGTTTCCTGGCGCTGGAAGATACTGAACCACGAGGGCAGAAGAAAGTCTCAGGAAAGAGACTGGAGCAGGTTACTGGTTGAAAAGCCAGGTCTTAATGGCTTTGCGGAAATGAGTGTAGCGTGTGATCTCCTATATGGGACCTTCCAATTGTGAGATATCTATGTGGAAACAAAGAATAAAAACTTTTAGATGAAAAGAAAAAACTTTTTTAGAGGAAACAATTATTTTTTAAATATGAGTGTTGTATTTGGAAAATTCTTGTAAATGTAACTGTTTACACACATACTTTTTTGTAATGTTATCGTCTCCCTCCTTTGTGAATATTTTTATATTTGTCTGATTGTTTATGTGGAGTCTCTGTTTGGTAATTCATGTGATTTTGTTGTGTATACTAGGCCCATTTGTGTTTATTCTTGTATCATATATTATATGTTTTATATGTTCTACAGCCCTGACAAAGTCCTCAGAAGCAGGACGAAATGTGTTGGCTGTTTGGGCGCTATTGTGCAAAAGAAGAATAAAAAACGTTTTTAATACAAACAAGCTGATGGACGTAATCATTCTTTGAAATGTTATGGTGCTATCCACATTTGTGAGAGAATGCCTTCCTCTATACATTAAAATGTTTACATTACACTGCTGCCACGTTCCCAGAAATTTCCCATTTGATACTAATGCACATAATATCACTGCCTAAGCAAGTAAACGTACAAATTATGCACTTTGAAAATTGTGAGCAAATAAAATTGAATATTAAAAAAAAAAAAAAAATCACCAACAAATGGACAAAAAACACCACAAATAAAACAATGTTAATTTATATATTTCTACCTTTCATATGAATATAGTGATCGCTTTTTGTTGTGGTACACAATTTCACACAATATCTTTTTAAAATTAGCAGGAATATAAAGCTACACCTGTTAGAGCTACATTCATCATGCAAGCATATCATGTCAGTCCGGCATGCATTTCTGCATGGCACCTTGCGCACACTTAAAGCAATCCCATCTTACAGGTTGAAAATAAAACAATTTGAACTCTTAACTAACCCTCCACACAAGATTGTCCATTCAGACCGTTAAACTTGGCCCTTTTTGCAGGGTCATCCCTGAATTCTTTTATTTCCTCCTAATCTTTTTTCTGACAGGGTGTTGGTGGTTTTAGGACTCTGGGCACTGTAGCACTGCTGTTCAGTGTAAAGTGTGTGTGCTCTCTGTGGTAAACATGGTAAGATTGGTCTACACCTGTTTGACATATTTAATTTATCTCAGTCCCTTGTAAAGTTGTATCCCAGATACCCAGGGCTGGTAAACTAAATGCTACTGGTGGGCTTGCAGCGCTGATTGCGCCACCCACCAAAGTAGCATTTCAAACCTGTCTCAGGCCTCTGCCATTGCAGGGCCTGTGCGCTGAGTGTTACTGCTGCTGTGAGATGGCACCTAAAGTGTGCCATGCCTGTGATCCCCCTTTTATTGCATGTCAGTCACCCCTAAGGTAGACCCTAGATAGCCCTATGGGCAGGGTGCATTAGAGGTAAAAGTTAGGACATGTACCTTAAGTGTGTGACATGTCCTGGTAGTGAAAAACAGCCATTTTGGTTTCTCACTACTATGAGGCTGCCCTCCCATAGGACTGCATTGGGGATTCCCTAATAAGTGTTTCAGTGGTAATTCCTTATATGAGAGGGGCAGCATGGTCAAGTTTGGTATATTTGGAATAGTAATAATAAATCCTACGCAATGGTGTGCGCAGATTTATTATACCTATTTTAGAAGTGCCACTTCTAGAAGTTGGCATGTCTGTGTACTATGTTTCTGCCTGCCTGGTGTGTATTGCATCTTTGACTCTGGAGTGACAGGGGCTGGTGAGGTGTGTGGGGCTCCAGGGAGGGCAGGGTGAGACAGTGCTAGGCTGAATAGGGGATCTGCATTTGGAGTAGTGGGAGGAATAGTCCCCTGACCCTGAATAGGTCTTCTAAGGAGGGTGTGAGCACTGTACAAAAAGTGCTCCAATACCCCCCAGAACCAGTTGAGGCTGGTTCCCCCCAAGCCCTGTGCCAGGGCAGACAAAGAAGAATGGTGATAAATGTGAATAAACACGTGCAGCCTGAACCGGCCGAAGATCAAGTCCAGCAGCCAGTGGAGGGATGGAGCCTTGTGGGCTCATCCGGCAGAGAAGTCCAAGAGAGGCTGCCAGAAGTGAGTGCGTGACTGTGTGGGGCTCCCGTGAGGAGAGGAAGAGCCCACACCTCCGTTGTTGACTGCAGGGGTTCTGAGGGGCCAAGGAGAGCAGCCGGCCGAGGCAAAGTGTCGGTGCCCCTTTTCCACGACCTGGGGAGGGGTTCGTCTCCTGCCGAAGAGACCGGAAAAGTCCTGCGTCACCAGAAAAGAGAAAAGAGCCCCGGTGAGTGGGGCTAGAGAGGGCACATTGAGGGGCTCCACAAAGGCTTTAGGTGACGCCCAAGGGATGGGGGCCTGATTCCTGCACCACGCAAAGTCCCAGTGAAAGGGACCTGTAAAAAGCACTGATTTCTTTTGGGGCCAACTTGAGGCCCAGCATAGGAGTCCAGGAGTGGGGCTCCTGAGGCACTAGTAGTGCCAATGCCTTATTTGATCTTCACAGCTGCGCCACAGTTGCAGGCAGCTCCAATGTTTGGGGCAAGTTTCTTTTTGGAGTCCCAGAGTGGGGCTTCCACAGCACAGTAGTGCCAGTGCCATTTTCCTTTAGGGCAATTTGTTGGTGATAGGAGTCCTGGAGTGGGGCTCCAGAGGTACCATTGATGGAAGTGCTTATTTTTTGCTACAGCTGTACCCCGAGAGAGAGAGCGGGCAACTGCAATGAAGGTGGCATATTATTGTTAGTGCCAGAAAGGGGTAAGTGGCACCCCATGTCCCCCCTGCATTTTTGCACCAGTGGTTTCACTGCATTGGCAGCGGGAGGGCCATTTGGAAGGCACCAATTACGCCCTGACATTTGTGACAGGGGGCACTTGAGCCCCAGTGAAAGGCCAGGGGGTCATTCTGGACATTCTGGATGGTAATGCCTAATATGATTGTGGCATACTGTGTTTTATTGCATAATATGTTTATGCTTGGGATGCCTATGGCATAATGTGTTTATGCCTAAGATACTTATGCATACTGTGGTCTATGCTTAATGCTAACATGATATAGTGCGCCTAGTTCAAAAGCAACCGGCACTCCAGCCAATCGCGGTTGTCAAGGGCGGGACAGGGGCGGCACCTCACGGAGCGTCGAGCGGTTAGCGCTCTAGACCCCCGCTTCCTGGAGGGTATTTAGCCACTCGGTGGCCCCAGCGCGCAGCGATGGCGCGCAGGGTAGGTGCCTCTGACTGCGCCAAAGACGAGCCTAAGACCAGCCCGTCTGTGCCCGTCCGGGCCAGGCCGGGTTACGGGGCACGAAACGCTGCTACAGGTATGATTTCTGCGGATCAGCTAAGGGCTCAGCGCCCTAGTAGCAACAGTAAATGTTCCGTCCTAAAGCCTTCCTTAACGGGTACACAAGCATGTCCTCATTGTGCTTTTGCCCTATCTAATGTTCAGCCCTATCCAGAGGGCTCACACAATCGTAAGTCACCTACTCAATCCCCTGTTCAAAACCCCTGTATTTTCAATCTTTTTACTGTTAATTGTAGATCTCTGCCCCAACACAAAGCAGATATTTACCATCTCTTAGCTGAAGAAAAACCATGTGCGGTATTTTTAACGGAGACCTGGCTGCATGATAGTGCAGGTCCCGATATAGCCGCCGCCTTGCCCTCTAACTATGCTATCACTAGAGTAGATAGAGAAAGTCAGGTAGGAGGGGGAATTGCTGTGATTTTTAACAGGGAGTTTAACAGTGATTTTGAAGTGGTTAACATTCCCGGATGCGAAGCTGCATTTTTTAAAATTTCACTGAACCCAAATTTTATGTTTTCTGTTTTTTTAATTTATCGCCCTCCTGGAAATAGTAGTGTTTGGGCTGCGAATTTGGTTAACTTCATCTCGCCTTACTTTCTTAATGCCCAAAACCTGACTATATTGGGGGATTTAAATCTCCATTTGGAGGACAAATCAAATAGCATAGCTGTCAACCTCTTGGAGGATTTTACTACTTTGAATATGATACTGCGTAATGAGGGCCCTACTCACAAAGATGGACATTTGTTGGACCCCATTATATCCAACATACAGGAGTTAAAATGGCTAAAAACTGACCCTATCTGTTGGTCCGACCATTTTTTAACTCTTTAGTATCACCCTTAGAGAACCTAAGCAGTCACGCTCCACCCGGCCTCCGCCCCTTATGAGAAACTGGAAAAGGCTGGACTCAACTGAGCTGCAGAATGCATTAAAGATATCCCCCCCTGTTTTGGGTGGTGATATGGAAAAAATGCGCTGGAAACTCACATTTGGCTGGAGAGAGCAGTTGATACTTGTCTGCCTGCTGCCAGGTGCAGAGGGAATGTTCACCGCCCACCGGCTCCCTGGTACACTGAAGAACTTAAAATAGAAAAAACCAAGTGTAAGGCACTTGAGCGGAAATGGCGCAAACAATATGATCCTCTAAAAAAAGAAACATACCGTAAGGCCAGAAATCTTTATCACTCGGCCTGCACAAGAGCCAAAGCCTGTTATGTAACAGAGACTATTAACACTGCTGCTAATAAAGCACGGACTCTTTTCAATACAGTCAAAGAACTAGCTGGAGCAAATTCTATGGCGGCCCCACGCCCCCTTACCACTCAAAAATGTCAAGATCTTGCCACCTATTTTGTGGAAAAGATTGAGACTATTATTGCCAATATCAATCCCCCGGTGAGGGATGGCAGAGGAGTTCCGTCTCCAGTAAGTTCAATAGGATGCCGGCTTGACTCTTGGCCATCCATCTCCTTGGACACTCTGAAATCCTTGGCTATTTCCATTAAGTCAGGCTCTCCCTGTGACCCCCTTCCTATTAGCATTCTGAGCCAACTTGATGACTCTGCTCTGAGGATCATTTCTGAGACATTAAATGCCTCTATTCATCTGGCAACAGTCCCATCGTCCTGGAAGCACGCCATGGTCAGCCCTCTGTTGAAGAAGCCGTCTGCGGATCCTGAGGTGCTGGCCAACTATCGCCCTATCTCCCTGTTGCCTGCTTTCTCAAAAATCTTGGAGAAGCACATTCACGGTGTACTTTCAACATACACGGAGAATAACAACTTACTCCATTTCTCCCAGTCAGGTTTCAGGGCAGGCTATTCCACCGAGTCTGCCCTCCTGGGAGTCACCGAGAAGATCAGGGGGCTCTTGGACGATGGGCAAACGGTTGCGCTTGTCCTGCTTGATCTAAGTGCGGCCTTCGACACCATCTCACACAACAGACTGCTTACCAGGCTGAGTGAGGATGGTGTCGGAGGGACAGCGCTGGACTGGATCGGGTCCTATTTGAGCAACCGGACGTTTCAGATCTCGTCCTCCCAGGCTCAGTCAAACACCTTTGTCACATCCCATGCCGTGCCTCAGGGCTCAATTTTGAGCCCGCTATTTTTTAACCTGTATCTCCGCCCTCTCGCCGATCTAGCAGAGCAAGTAGGTCTAGAACTCATGACCTATGCGGATGATTCGCAGATTATTTTTTCCCTTACCAACTCAGAGCCTTCATCCCCCTCTGCGCTGAAACTAGGTCTTCATGAAATCTTCAGCTGGATGTCAACGAACCAGCTGAAGCTCAACTGGGAGAAGACGGAGATCCTTCTCCTAGGTAAAAACAGAGATCTGTGGCAGGATATCCATTGGCCGCCATCCTTGGGCGCTTTTCCTATCCCGGCTACCCAGGTCAGAAATTTAGGGGTGTGCATCGATGAGTCACTATCGATGAAACAGCAGGTCAATAAAGTGGCTGGCACTTGCTTCACTATCCTCAAGTGGCTGCGGAAGATTATCTGGATGCTGCCTGTGGATACCCAGAAGACCGTAGTCAATGCACTTATTACATCTAGGCTTGACTACGGTAACATCTTATACCTGGGTTCCAACTTAGCCGTGATCAGGCGGCTTCAGCTTGTCCAGAACTCCGCAGCCAGGCTGCTGTGCAAAATCCCCAGGACAGCAAGGATTTCGAAGCACCTCAAGGACCTGCACTGGCTCAGGGTTGAGAACCGGGTTCGGTTCAAAGCTTTGACCTATATGTTTAAGATCAAGGCAGGAACCGCACCAAAATATCTGCAAAAACTAGTTAGGCCCTATGCTACTGCACGCAACCTCCGTTCTTCAAATGGAGCAAATTTTGTGGTTCCTAGATTTAAACTGGCCCGAGTGGGAGGGAAATCCTTTTCCCATCTGGGACCAGTCCTTTGGAATTCCCTTCCCTCAGCTCTACGAAAGGAGGAAAATGTTGCCAGTTTTAAGAAAAGCGTTAAAACCTGGCTTTTCAATAAATAATTGTGGTCTTTGATCGTGCTGCTTTCTGTGTTGTCGGTCTCTTAGTCCTGGCGCCGGGAAACCCTTTGTGGGTATCTGCGCGCATTATAAATGCAAAAAATAAATAAATAAATAAATAAATAGTGCTGCGGTCATTATTGTGCCAGTAGTCACTGGTTGTATTTTATATGTGCCAATATGGCTTTCTAAAGGTTCTGAAAGTGGCCCGATTGGCCCTGCCAGCTGTATATAATCCCCTGTAAATATTGCCTACTGCAGTTGGCACAGTGTATATTGTGTGATTAGTATTCTAATGTGTTTTGGACAATACAAAGTCTAGTTTTTCATATAACCTTGTGTGGAGTTTCTTTTGCAGTGTGCCTAATGAGTTGCTGCTGTTTGTGTGGGTGTTGCACAAATGCGTTACACATTGCCTCTGGGATAAGCCTGACTGCTCGTGCCAAGCTACCAAGGGAGTGAGTAGGGGTTATCTTCAGCATGTAACACCCTTGCCCTGACTAGAGTGGTGGTTTCTGCCTGGCTTAGGGCATGCCCTAGCCAACCAGGAATCACATTTCTAACACAGACTTATCAACTGCCTTGGGAAATGTTGGCTGGAAATCCAGGCTTGATCTATGTGTCACCAAAGGCAAAGATGCAGTGTGCTATGGAAATGTCCAGATGTGTATTATGCGCCGTTGTTTGCCCTAGTGTCTGGGTAATCCTCCTTCATTTATTGGGGTCATTTAAGCTGCACTGTGAACAGCATGAAATGATCAGATCACCTTTGTATTTACTGACCCTTTATTTAAGTTAAATTACTTACTGTGAATTGAAAGTATGTCTCAGACACTCATGTCATTGATTTGTCTCAGTTATGAGGTTAATATTGATTTTACAAACAATACAAAAAAGAATGAATAGGGTAAAGTGTCAGCCAAAAGAGGACATTTGTTGCTCAACAGGTTTAAGGGTTAGAGTGAATATGGGTGCTGCTTTTACCTTGCAAAGATTTACAGAGTGTCCAATTATTTTCATTTGTGCAGCTTGCAGTTTTCCCATTTCAATACTACAAAGTTTGTCTCTGCATAGTGTGATCATTTTTACTGCATAGCAATATATTTTTGTACTCTCAACAAAGCTAGCCAAGATGAAAAATGTGTCTGTGAGTTAACCTTTTGCAGATCTTTTCTATGTGTAATGGCAATGCAGAGGGGAACATACAGGCCACAATCTCCTAAGGTTTTGCTATGACTGAATTTTGTAGTACTCCTGGCTTACTCCACGCAGAACTTTAAGAACTGCATGTTAGCAGTCTCATTGTAGATGGTACAAAACTATCTTAAATTGAACGGTGAGAAGATAGAAATCCTGATTTTTGGAGACAGGCCTGACATCTGGTCTAGGGAGTGGTGGCCTGACTCCCTGGGCACCTGTCCAACTCCTGTCTCCCATGGGACAAATCTGGGAGTGGTAGTGGATGACTCCCTATCCATGAATCTGCAGGTTTCTAGGACAGCTGCTATCTGCTTTGGGCTTATAGGGAAATAAGGAAAATTATCATATGGATCATAAGGAAAATTTCTCAGTTCCTTTCACTTGAAGCGCGAAAAAGAGTGGTGGTTGCATTAATACTGTCCAGATTGGACTACTGTAATGTCCTCTTTTTAGGCATCAACAAAGGCCAGCTGCACCGCCTGCAGTTGGTGCAAAGCGCCGCTATGCATGGCACATAACAAGCAACAGGTCTCACATTTGCAAGAGTTAAAACTATTGGCATTGCAAATGAAAATGTCTTTTACCTATGTCCTTTGCAGGGTAGTGTCTTCTTACACCTTACACATGTTTAGCAATGCAATATATTATCCTAGGTGCTGTGCCGCCAAGGATTGAATAGCAATCCACTTACTATACACTGGGATATGTAGTCTGATTCAGGAATATTCGCTTGGCCAAGGAAGCATTTATGGACCTGTGATGTCTAACTGAAATGGGACTCCTATGGCTCCATCCCCACCCATAGAAGCAATAAAACAATAAAATCTACATTTGCCCTTTTCTGTCCTGTCTGGCAAACATGATAAAAAGAGGCCATCTCCTGAAAGTGCTTTTGCTCACTTCTTCTCTGAACTGGGGGGTAAACAGATATTTGCAGGTGAACAAAAAAGAGTGCATTATTGCAAAATAATAAAATGCACATATAACATTGTTATTTGAGAGTAAAAGAAAATGATCTAGAAGGAAATTGAAATATTTAACATATCTGAAGAAACAATGATTTCTGGCTAAATAAAGTTGCTTTGTTTTACACCAAAATTGACTGCGCAAAGGTATGTCTCAGTTTTAAATTGTCATATAGTTTAAAGAAGCAGTTCAAATTTTAAACAATATCCCTTCATTTTGTGAGTATTAACATTCCGAAGAAAGAGATGCTGAAATATATCTGAGGGTGGCATGGATCTCTGCCCTTTAATAAAGTTCCTCCAAGTTATTAGGTGTGTGACAGCTACCCTATAGCCTACAGCTCACTGAAGGCCTATGATTAACTGCTAATGGGCTTATGTGTTTAACATGCTGGATCCCACCAATGCCAAAGCACAAGGGAACAAACAAGAATATGTGCCTTCCAACATTTAGGTGCCTTTGTGTCACTTCCGCAACTGTGCATAAGTGAATCAGTACAAAACACGTAGAACTGGTCAAGTTTGCAGTTAGAACAGAACTCAAATGATTTACCAAATCAGTCACAAAGATGTTGCCTCATGTTCTTTGGTACTCTGCAACAGGCAGTCCTGCATTCATAATGGACAATTTAAAACTACAAGCTCCTGAATTCCCAAGAAAGAAAATAGAGTAATTTACTAAATGCAGACATGGAGCAACAGGGATTAGAGCGAACAACAAAAACAATGGAATGTAAACAGGGAAGGCCATATCTCTATGACAAAAAGAAGCATGAAACGTGTATAAGTCATAGCTGTCAAGTGGTCCCTCCTGGGTTTGTAATCAACAACATGAGTGAAGGATATTTTAAGTCACCACTTGCAATGATAAACAAAACTATATTTTTCAGAGGGTCAGTTAACTTGATGACAGGGAGCTTTTGGCAGCATTGAGGTAACAGTAAGTTTCAAATCCTATTTTACAGAGAACAGTCTAAACAGTGTTGTCCAACCATTATTGACTCAAAAAACACCAGCGGCTTCATATTTTGAAGTTACGATGGGATTGTAACCTGCAACTTACAAACTTACAACATCAGTGATATTTTGGGACAAACTCCTCATAACTTATGTTTTTTAGGCTGAATACACAAAGCAATAACAGTTCATATTGATCAGCTCACTCAGCTCGAGTTCCTGCTACCTCAACAATCAGTCATGCAGCCTCAATGAACTGAACAAGGAAGCAGCGGTTCACATGCTCCTTCCATGCCGCCACCACTGTTTGTGAGCAAAGAGCATCAAACAGAACCTCGGAGTGTCAGGAGTGCTGGGTCACTCCGCAGAGGGCTAGCACAGGGCACCATGAGGACTGGGTACAATTGCAGATCATGAGCACACCACACGGAGGACTAAGCACAGCAAGAAAGACGTAATGGCCAAACGGTGTCAAGTCATGTGTACCAAGTGTGGGAAGCGGTGTTACTCTTGGTCATATGCCAGCAGCAGGAAAGTTGTAAAGCCAGATGGAGAAGTCAGAAACACAAGGGGTGGGTGCATCAACATTTGGATACTTTGTTAGAGAGCAGTGCAGCTTAAGGGCAAAGAGTGAGCCCGATGTGCTCCTCATGCATTCAACCCCCCCCCCTTCCAGACAATAGAAGGAAAATGCTACACTCAGAGGGTGGGGGTAGGGCTCATATTGTGAAGCAGGAGAGGAAATTCAAAAATAAAGAAGCCGCAACAGGTGGGTGGTGGTGGGTATGGACGGCACAGTGAGGTAACCCCTACAACTTTCCAAGGGGGATGCCTTACGATCATGGTGATGCATCTCTGCAGAAGCAGCCAGCGGGAGGTGCAGGGCAGCGGGACGTTCGATAGATGTGAACACAAACACATCACTACACAAGCAGAGGCAGACCAACCCAATAAAAGTGTGCTCCGGAAGCATGGTAAATAACATGAATTGTAAGAGCACATGTAACAGGGGCAGACCATATACAGTATTTTAGGAGGTTACAAAAGTGCAAAAGGAGGGACTAGAAAGCCATTTCACCAATCAAATGGCAGAATGTTTGAAGGCTAGTAAGAGGAGCAAAAAGAAAAAAGATGGGAGGGGTTTAAAACACATATTCTAGATAAAGCATTACTTGCAAGGCAGGGCATGTGCTGCCTAGACTCAACCTAAAAAAATGTCTGTAAGAGCTATGTAAAAATGCATGAGGAGATAGCTAATGTTACCACATGATTCATAGTGAGACAAGTGACACAGAAGCCTACCTTAAATTCTGTCAACAGCAACTAAATACAGTGGGCGGACCACCAAGCCAGCTGGTGGGAAGACTGCCAAACAAGTGACAGCGGACCAGTTCTGCTAAGTTCTAAATCAGGCCCTACACCATTTTAGGAAAGGTGTTGGACATTCAAGGGGTAGGATTTGCCATTCCATCTACCTTCTAAACCATTTTTTGGGAAGGTGGTGGACATTACAAGGCTAATATTCAGTATTCCTTCTGCCTATTAGCAAACCGGGAAGGGATTATCAGTTCATCCAAGCACCAGCAAGAGTTAAAATCGATAAAGATAATGGTTACACTCTACTTTGGTCCATGGTGGACCCCGTAGGGGTTACAAAACAATTGGTAACCAAATGTAGACTCATCCTTTGAGACCAGCATAAGTAATTCAGCTACTGTTTATAGTATTTTTTCTTCCTTCCAAGACGTAGCAGGTATGGTAACGCAAGTATTGCATACACAAAACCAGGGCTGGGCGATACAAAGTGTACACAAGCTTAAACTAACCTAAAGCACTAACTACACTTTCTACCAAGAAAAACCATTAACATTAGGCAGGCCTGAAGGGATTATAAGCTGGCCCGTATAGAAAGAAAGAATCCCCCGAGGAAAGATGCATGGGAATCCCTCCACACAGCCGCACAATTAAAGTAAAGTGCAGCTTTTTGGAAAGCAGAAAAAGCTCCATTTCTGTCACCAGGCGGGGGTCCCTCAATAGAAATCGCTATATCCGAGGATCTTTGGACTGAACATTTTTCCACAATGTATAATGGGCAGGGAAATTCTAACATCCAACATAGCAATATTCAAAAAGAAACCTCCTATAACCTAGACCTCCATTTTACCTTGGAGGAAGTAAACAAAGAGCTCTCAGCAAGTTTAGGTGGCAAGGCCCCCGGGCCAGATGGGGTCCCAGTGGACTTGCTTACGTTAAATATTGTGAACATATGAGAAATTAAATAACAATTATGTATTCGGTCCACTGTCTGTTCTGTAAATATTATCATATGTTTTAAATAATTTTTACAGTGCCGCAGCTAGAGCTTCTGACGCCCGGGGCTATCCCTCAAATTGCCACCCATGGCAGGTAGCCGGGGTGGGGGATGCTAGATAAAAAGAACGGCAAGCACTTGAAAGAGGTTCAAGAGACACGTGGTATAACTGCTAATAGTTACCTCGATCATGCAAGTTACCTGCACATACATGACAATGGCCAAGGCTACACGGTTGAATACAGCGTCAGTACAAAGACATACAATTGATGGACGGAATGCAGAACAAATCAAAACATTCACCCCCAGTCCATGGATCTGGGTAAATCCATCATTCTTTTGCTCTCCATGCCACCCCAGTATGGACTTGGTCATGTGCAAATCAAGACTGATTTGCTTATGGTTCAAACTGGAATGGCAAAGGGAGCAGAAAAACGAAGGATTTAGGCCCAGATCTCTGTACTGGGGTGAATGTATGACATTGTTCTGTATTCTGTCCATCAATTGTTCAGCGATATCAAGGTTGACTTGTTAGCAACCTTAAGCATATTTAACCAAAATATGACCAGAGTCCTATATACGGTGGCAATGTTTTGATCTGAATGGAAGTTATTACACCTTAAGCATATACCTCCTTGGGTGGAGATCCCAGCTATTCACCTATTTCATGTCTCAAATGCCAAACGTATGATTCTCCCTCTTATCCTATATTATTTAAAGAACCAAAGTAGCTTCACTGTTGATGAATCTGTTCACTTCCGGTTCAACTCCACTTCTACAGTATTCTAAAGTACCATCGGCAAAACGACAGCCATCATAATAATTGCTATGATCCCAGTTTGGTAACGAGTAAACTGGGAAAATACCCTTGTTTCCAGTAAATTTTAAGATAAATCAGTCTGTAAGGCAACTCGTGCTCATGTAAAGCGCTCTGATACTGATAGTTTGCGCTATATAAAACTACAACAAACAAAAAAAAGATAAGAGGCATTGCAGGCTCAGACTAGGATGTAAATCAGGAAGAGAGTGAAGACAGATAAAATAACACCAGCAACTCAAGTGCGTTTAAAGACCTCTTCCAGACTTGGTGTACTTCTTGGCAACAGAGGCTGATGCTTCACAGTGGGGCAGAAGCGAGAACAAAATGGCAAGAATCACGGCAGCAAACTGTCCAGCACCCAGTAGTTCTCAACTGTAGGGGTTTTGGGTCGTGGCAAAAAGAAGACACCAATTTGCTGCGTCATTAGGAGTGTACACCAGACAAACCGCATGACTACTGCAGAATGCGCTTACTAAAAACACCCTCATGGAGGAAAGACTAAAGAGAGGATGTCACCAGATCTATTGAACAAAGAGAAATAAATGTACATAACAAGTCAAGCAATTCGGAAGAAACTAAGTCCCAGGCTTTCAGGTGGATGAGTAACATTACAACATGTATTTTACACACAAAACGTGAAGATTACAAGGAACATCTTTAAATCAAAAGTGGTGAAAACAAATGCAGTGAATCCATTCAATAAAACCCGAGACTGAATTCGAGGACTACTGGTATTGACTAGACAAGTTCATCATCCTACATATTGCAAATTTACATTTGTTATACACTGGTCTCCCATTTCCAGCTTATTTTCTTGGTACCCCCCCCCCCCCCCACCATCCCCCCCGCCCCCTCCTCCCTCCACTGAGCCAACTCTAGCTGAACATTCCTTGCACGTTTCGTTTCTGATGCACAGCGAGCTCTGAGATCCTAACGAGCAAAGACCTAGGCATTTTAATAGTCAAAAGTCATGCCTCACAACTTGTAGTTACAATGGTTAAAAAACATTCTGTCCCTTAAAGAAAAGGAAGGGATGCACTAACCATTTTTGTCAAGACATCATAAAAGATCCAAGAGAACCAATACAGATGAGGGGGTGAACAGAGTGAGGGGGGTTTACCCGGGAGCGAGAAAGGAATAAGAAGTCTCGAGGGAGGGTTCAAATCGCCCAGCAATCCCCTGCCGAGACTCCACTTTGTAAAAGAGCATGTGATGGTGGCACGCATCACTGCTGCATTTCAGCAGCACTACGCAGGGGCTGGATAAAAATTATGCCCAGGTCAATCATTCGTAGCGCTTTCGCATGCTACAAGATTGACAAACCTGGGAACGACATACGCGGTACGCCGCGCAACGCACCACCACCACTTGCTACGTGGTGCGTGCGTGCATGGCAGCCGGTGGCTGCGCTTTCACTAACCTAACTGCACATCACGTGTGCAGACAGCGCTCTGACCTCAGCACAGCCGTATGTGTGGGGGAGGTGTCAATGTCCCCAATTAAATCTTAAACGCGGCCGCCATGTGCCACCAGGGTCATGCCATCACCCCCAAAATAGTGCCGCCTGGGGCAGACCAACCCCCCCATCCCTAGCTACGCCCCTGAATTTTTATGTGCTTTTATGGTTACTGATATGACCGAATAAAGTGTTGTTGACTTGACTTGACTTGAAGTGAAATATTAATCTCTGGGACCCAATTATAACAAAAGTAATAAATGCCAGTTGCCAGGCCTCATTTCCATTGACATGGGTGAAATCCATTATTGTCCCTATTTTTCAAAAAGGGGACCATCAGGATCATGCCTGTTATAGGCCCATTTCGTTATTGGATTCCCTGGACAAAGTTGTGGGGTGAATTATGTTGGAACGCCTACATGACTGGGCTGAGGACAAACAGATCATTTCAGATATTCAATACGGTTTCTGTGAGGGACTAGGGACAGTAGAGCAGAGCTTGAATTTGCCATATTCGTGGGGAAGTATTTTAGGGTCAAGAAGGGAAGATTGTTTTTAGCTTTTGTGGACCTCGACTCTGTGAGGGACGGTAAACTTTGGGAGATTCTATAGGACTATGGGGGTTGACCATATTATCTTCCATTTTCTTATGCGCCTTTATAGTGGAGCGAAGGCACAGGTGCCTTTTGGTTTGGGTGGTGAGTGTACTACCTCTTTTCCCATTAGGAGGGGGGTTAGGCAAGGCTGCATCCTCGCTCCCTTTCTGTTTAAACTTTATATCAATGGGTTAGGGCAGGCACTCCTTAAGGATGGTCAAGATTTTCTTCAAATAGATGGATGTCCGATTCCTGCTCTCCTTTATGCGGATGACGCTGTATTGATGTCCCACACGCAGATTGACCTCCAGAAGGTTTTAACTCATGTTTCTAATTGTATGAAAGATCTTGGTCTTAGTATTAACACAACTAAGATCGCTATAATGAGATGTGAGAGAGAGAGTCAGAAGTCCAGGGACATGTTTGTGTATGAGCAAAAAATAGCCCCCACCAAGAGCTTCTCATATCTTGGCATCTTATGTATGGACCCAAGCTGTTACTGCTAAAAAGCAGGCGTTTATTAGAACAACAACTGCTCTGGCCACCTTTTCCCAAAAATTGGGTAATAAACCGCCTGAGGAACTCATACAAATTTACAAAGCTAAATGCATTTCTACCGCAATGTATGGTGCCGGGTTCTGGGGCTTTGTTGACACACATCCGATACAATTAGTGGAGAGCACTTTTGTAAGGTATATTTTGTCAGTCTCAGCCAGTACCTCCACATATGTTTGTCACACCGAGCTAGGCCTCCCATATATCGCTGACCTAATAAAACTGGAACCTATTCTCCTCTGGCATAGGATCTGGTCAAAAAAACAGACCAAACTGTACTGGGGTGGGGTTTACTGGGTCAGTAACGGAATCAGAAGGCTTAAATAGTGCTTTTAGAGAGGGCTTTATTTTAAGATAAGCTTTCTTTCTACGACTGGTCAGTCTTATTCGAGCAAACTCGTCGGGCTCCGTTCTGACGCCTCGTGGAAAAGCGGGTAGTTCCAGGGTGTTCCGGCGTTGTCCCGGTGGTGGTGCAGCCAGAGTGAAGACGTCAACGTCGGCCTCCAGGCGAAGTCCGGGAGAGTGCCACCAAATGGAAAGGAAATAAAGAGACTATATTAGGGAGACGCTCTACAGACGCTCCACACAGGGTTTGGGAGTGAGGGAAACCTGGTGATAGATTTAAGTAAACGAGTGGTCGAAGTGCACGTGAGGGAAGGGTTTCAGGGGAACGACTAGGCGGTACACAGTAGTCTAACCACTCCAACCCGCCCACCCCGCAACTTTGCCCCGTACCTTGGAAAGCCACGCTCCTCTCGCGGGAGCGTGGCGGGGCGCTTCGCGGGAACGTTGGCCTACTGCCTTGTTGTATTCCACTCGTCCGCTCGTGCTCTGCTCCGTGCTCGATCTCCACTCCACGCCGTTCTCGTCCTCCAGGGGAAAGTACTCCGGCGTCTTCCGCGATCCTCCTTCTTTTAACGTTTCCGCGTTCAAGGTGGGCGGAGTCTCGTCATCTAGGTACTCGGACTTAAAGGTACGCTGTCCAGTTTCTAGCTCGTATTCCCAAGGATTCACAGAGTCATGGCTGGTCCAATCCTCCCCAAGAAGAGGTGCATGTTGCTGGAGGGAAAAAGGCGAGAGAGGTACAGCTGACCACCAGTCACGTAAAACAGGTTCCTCACTCTTACTCGCACCCTGCTGACCCGCCACCCCGTCACACACCTCCCCCCCTGGAGTCTCCCGATCGGGGAGAGGAAAGACACGAGAAAGGAAGTCAGCGTTGCCATTGTCTTTGCCCTTTTTATGCTGAACCTCAAAAGAGTAGGGCTGCAGAGAAAGGAACCATCTAAGAACCCTGGGATTCACAGTCCGGTTTTGGTACATCCATTTTAGAGGGGCATGGTCCGTAAGGAGGATGAAAGGTTTCCCCTCTAAATAGTACTGAAGTTTCTCAACGGCCCATTTAATGGCCAGACACTCGCGTTCCACTGTGGAGTATTTAAATTCCCTAGGAAATAGTTTCCTGCTTGCATACAAGATGGAATGTTCAACCCCATCTTCTCCTCTTTGCGACAGCACAGCCCCTAACCCCACATTGGATGCGTCCGTAGCAAGAACAAATGTTTTTTCAAAGTTGGGTAATTCCAACACAGGGGTGCTGGTTATGATGTTTTTTAACTGTTCAAAGGCAGCCACGGCTTCCTGGGAAGGCTGTTGAATTTCTTTGGGTTTGACATTCTTTCTCAGAAGATCAGTAAGTGGGGCGGCGATTTCAGCAAAGTTCGGAATAAACCGCCTATAGTATCCGATCAAACCGAGAAATGCGCGCACATCTCTTTTGTTGCTCGGGAAACCTGTTTTTTTGATGGCTTTGATCTTCTCAGCCTGCGGAGCGATGGTACCTTCACCCAACACATATCCCAGGTAGTTTACTCGATTGAATGCTGCCCGGGATTTCTTTGCATTGACATGTAAGCCTGCTCGTTGCAACGCTGTCAAGATGGTGTGGACGTGCTTCAGATGTTCCTCCCAGGTCTTACTGTAGATAACAATGTCATCTAGATAGGCTGAGCTAAATGACGTATAGGGCTTCAACACACAGTTCATGAGTCTCTGAAAAGTGGCCGGGGCACCGTGGAGACCGAAAGGCAGGACAGTAAACTCATACAGGCCTTCTTCTCTACAGAAGGCGGTCTTCTTTCGGTCTTGTTCACGAAGGGGCACCTGCCAATAGCCTTTAGTGAGATCGAGAGTGGTGATGAACACAGCGTCACCCAGTTTTTCTACCAATTCATCAACCTTGGGTATGGGATATGCGTCAAATGTTGATATTGCATTAAGAGCCCTAAAGACCATGCAAAACCTCTTGGATCCGTCGGGTTTTGGTACCATCACAATTGGAGATGCCCAGTCACTTTTCGACGGTCGGATCACTCCTAAGTTTAACATATCCAGGACTTCTTTCCTCACATCCGCGCGTCTGGCGGCTGGAATCCGATATGGCCGCTGTTTCACTATTTTTCCGGGGAGGGTCTCGATACAATGTTCCACCAATGTAGTCTTGCCGGGAAGGTCTGAAAAGATAGGAGACAGCGGTTGTAGGACCTCCATGAGGCTTTCTTTCATCTTTCCTGACAGATCAGGGTTAATGACCAGGCGTTCCAGAGTGGACGTATTTTCGGACTCCAGGGGTTGCATCATGTTGTTGTTCCGTGGTAGAGGGCCGATCCATTTTTTTAGTGGGTTAATATGGTAACTCTGAGTTTTGCTAGGTGTAAGGCGTAACCTATAGGTGGTGTTTCCTATCGTTTCTACCACTTCGTATGGTCCCATCCACTCCTTTTTGTTAGCAAGAGTAGGAAGAAGTACAAGCGCCCAGTCTCCGACCTGGAGAGTTCTTAACTTGGTTCCTCGGTCATAGTATTGCTTTTGTTTCTCTTTTTGTCGTTCTAAGTTGGTCTCAGCCAAGCCTCTGAGTTTGGCCAGTTTTGCCCTTAGCTGTGAGGTGTATTCCAGAAGTGACTTCTGTTCTTCGATCTCCTGGGTTTCCCATGTTTCTTTTGTGATTTCGAGCAATGATCTGGGGAGCCTTCCATACAGTAGTTCGAAAGCTGAACATCCCAGGCTACTTTGTTTTTGCGCTCTAAGCACATATAATGCCAAAGGAAGTAGTCGATCCCATGTAGGCCCATCCGTGGACAGCATTTTCTTCAAAGTAGACTTCAGAGACTGATTGTAGCGCTCCACTAGGCCATCTGTTTGAGGGTGATAAACCAAGGTTTTTATGTGTCGTATGCTAAAGGTTTTGCACACTTCCCTCATCAAGCGGGACGTAAAGGGAGTTCCTTGATCTGTAAGGATCTCTTTTGGAAATCCAACACGGGCGAAGAGCTCTACCAATTTCTCTGAGACATTAGCGGTGTTAGGTGCACGTAAAGGAAATGCCTCTATAAACCTGGTGGCATAATCTACTAGTACCAAAGCCTACTGGTGTCCCCTCGAAGACTTGGGCAGGGGTCCAATCAGGTCCATTCCTACCCTTTCAAAAGGCACTCCCACAATGGGCATGGGCTGTAAAGGTGCGGCTGGGGGTCTGTGCGTGTTTCGTCTTTGACAAATGTCACATTTCCTGCAATATTCCTGCACATCTTTATAAATGCCTGGCCAGTAGAAATGCCGTAGTATGCTCTCCGTGGTCTTTTCCTTACCGGCGTGTCCGGCTGTTAAATGTGCATGGGCGAAAAACAATACTTGATCCCTAATAGATACAGGTACTAGGAGCTGTGGTGTACTCCCCTCGTCTGCTTCACGATACAAGAGGTCTTTATGTATGACAAATCGTGGAAACGGAGTGTCTAGGTTATCCTGTGCAGTGTGTGCAGCCTCCCACGCATTGTACAGTATTCTATCTTCAGATTGGGCGAATTTGAAATTGCGATCCATAACCCAAGGATCAGGCATTAGGAGTGCTGGTTTAGGGTCCCTCGGCGTTGGACACTGAAGGCTCAACCTCTTTCGAAACAGGGCGAGGAACTCAGGATTGTCTACCCCCAATATTACATCTTCGGGCAGAGAGTCCACAACCCCCACTTTCACCAAACAGGCAGGTTTGTCTTTTGGCCGTATGACAACTTGTGCTAAGGGGTACGGCTTGACATCTCCATGGACACAACAAATATGTACTAGAGTGTTGGGAGGTACTGTTTGGGGTGTACCAGGCGTTCTTGTACCACAGACTGTCTACAGCCAGAATCCAACAGAGCCCTCACCTCATTGTCATTAATGGTTATACTCACATAAAATGACGTTCCCATCTCGGCGGAGTACAGGACCGTTTTCGGAAGATAGCCTACTTCCATGGGTTCCTCCGTCTGATGTTTTCGAGGGCACAGTCGGGCAATGTGGCCCCATTCGCCACACTCAAAGCACTGCGGCCCCCGCGTCATAGGAGACTCCATTCTCAACGGTCTGTGTCTAACTGAATTCATTGTTGGTTCGCTTTTCTTTTCTATCTTTGGAGGTGGCGTTTGTTTAGAATGTCTTTCGGTTTCCACAGGGTTGGGCTCTGGCATACTTGGCAGCCATTTCAATGGCCTGTTCTACGGTCAGGCCGGAGTGTTGTCTCAACCACCTCTGCGACCCATATGGGAGAGCCTCCATAAACTGCTCCAAATATATTTTTGCTAGTATGTCTTCCTTCGTGCTGGTTTCCGGCTTCAGCCACTTGTCGGCCATCATTTTTAGTCGGAAGAACAACGTTTTAGGGTTCTCGCCAGCCACACCCTTCTCCTTTCGAAACCGCACCCGGTACGCTTCAGGGTATAGTCCTAAATGGTCCAGTATCACATTTTTAATAAGAGCATAGGGAGCGTTTCCTGCAGGGTTGGCTACCTGGTATGCGAACTGGGCTTCCCCGGTTAACAATGGGGCAAGAAAAAACGGCCATTTTTCTTCCGGCCAACCCAGGGCTCTAGTGGCCCTTTCAAAGTTCATAAGAAATGCATCCGGGTCTTCGCCATGGACATATTTCTGTAGAGCGATTCCTGAAGGGCTAGGTGTATGGCTTCTGCTCTCTACATGCACTACACCTGTGGGAGTCGTTACGTTTTTCTGCATACACTCCAGTTGGGCTGTAACAGTGTTTTTAAACAGGTCTCTGTCAGCCTGAGCCGCCGTTAACTGTCTCTCTACGGCCCACTCCAGTTTTTCTTGTCCTTTGATTAAATGTTGGAAGAGGTGCATGTTGGTGGAGGAGGTGCATGTTGCTGGAGGGAAAAAGGCGAGAGAGGTACAGCTGACCACCAGTCACGTAAAACAGGTTCCTCACTCTTACTCGCACCCTGAAGAACCGCCACCCCGTCACACAAACTAAACAAGGAGATTCTACGAGACAGTTTGAACCTGAAAGGGGTCTTAAAGTTCCCATCCAGGTGATTACTAGAAAGAACCTAAGAAAGGAGGGTCTCCAGATGTTGGACATGTTAAGATGGTCTGGGGAGGCTTTGAAGCACAGTGTCCGGCAGCATCAGATGGTTCTAACTGCAGTCATATTTAGCATTTGTCCCTGGTGGATATGACAGGCAGCTACTAACTAGGTTTAGACTGGGGACAGATTTGCTTCCTTCCCAAAAATGAACGAATGAACCCAAGAATTACAACTATGTCCTTGTGACAATCACTCGGTCCAATCAACTATCCATTTAGTTTTATTTTGTAAATTTTAGTTGGAGTTAAGAAAGGTGTGGCTGATTCCTCTTTTACAACCTCTGGGGGTGACGCAATCTCGCCCGGCACTAATTAAGCTTCAGTTTCTAGAAAATGAGCACATAGCCTGGAGGATATCCACGTTTCTGAAGAAGGCGCTTTGCCAAATGAAGAGTATAGTGATATAAGGAGGGAGATAGTTTGGGCGCACTGTCACTTTAACATTGTTTGTTTTTAATCATGCTGAATTTTATATAAATTGTTTGAATGTTTTTAACGTCTATTGTATTTTTATTCTCGTATAAATTGTAAAGTTCTGTATGTTTTTGATGTTCTTTTATGATTGTTAAAAAAGCAATTGAATAAAGCTTTCTTTGATTCGATTTGAGTAGTCAAGGGCTTATTCCAAGAGACAGTGAAGGGATTTGAACTAAAATAAAGTATGAGCAGCTTTCACACTCGAAAAGTTCAGTCTCTGGCCAAGTTATATCCTCAAAGGGAGTCTAATTTAGAGCAGTGGTGGCTGGCACAGATCACGGGAGAGACGGGGGCAGGAAGTAGAGAAGTGTCTCAGTAAAAAACATAAAGAAAAGAACTTAACTTCTTGCCGCTTCCTTGCTGCATCTCTCCTGGTAGTCTCTTGCTAGGGCTGGAACAGATGGCACAGCCAGGCTCCCAGTCAGCAAATCACAATGCTGCAATGCAGCGTTGTGATTGGTCTGAGCGCTATGGTTAGTAGTACACATAGAAAGAGCAAATCGCCTTTCAAGATTGTTTATGTGCAGGAAGGTGTCCCATCCTGATATAAACAATCGCACCTGAGCAGGCAGGCACCCTTGCAAAATGGTGCAAGTATGCCTGCACTCCCATTAGGCAGTTTTATTAGTGCCAGCGCTTGAGGAAACATAGGGGTGTTACGTATTTTTGGCATAACATTGTGCTCTGACATTTTGTTGTAAATATCCCCATTAGCTCCTCTACTTCCTAACAAAGGTCTTACCATGTCTTCGTATCCACAAAGTCTCTTCGCTGATGCAATGTGTTTCCAAATGCACAAAGTGAAAACGGAAGTTTGCCACCCAAGAAAGCTCAGCTAGTAAGGGGAGCACCTAGAACCCTTTCCAAAATGAACGCTTTCACAATAAATTTTAAAAAAACTGATTCCAGCCAGAACAATCATATTTATCTTGCAGAGAATTACCAGCTATTCCACTACAAAGCCTTTTCTGTAATTTCCACATGCAGCAAATTAAGCATAATTACCTTCAGATGTGATTAATATAAACATCTCATTAACACAACATCACAAATAGCAAATTCGGTAATATTAAAATGTGTTTTTGGTATGACGATTTTAGTAATTATCATATGCAGTAATTTTGCCACATTTTAACTAATTCTTATCTTCACACTGTTCAATCAATTTACAAACTCGTTTCCACCAGAAAGGCACCAAAAGCAACCATTAAAGTCTATGAACATAATGTATATCAAGTGCAGTCACTAAATCGACATTTTCTCATTTGGTAATTAGACTATGAACGTCAAATTAGTTCTTAATGAAAGCCTAAATTACAGTCTTTGCGTGGGTTCAAAATATGCAGTCAATAGCCGGAACATTTTACAGCAGCAATAATCAATTTTTACTGTCTTCCCACACTCCCTCATATTAAATCCGAATTCTGTAATTAGAATACAGCTGTAATGAACAATTTACTCTACTCCTTCTTCAATTTGTTTTATTTTATCTCCTCATCTTAGGTGGAATATAGTTTATAGACAATGGGCCAACATCTCTCTAGGATATAAATATAATACAAATTAGGCTGTCACTTCGCTATAAAGAGGAAATTCGAGGGTATATTCCACCCTAAAAGTCCCATTAGGGGTATATCAAGGCTAGAATTTCTGAGGCAATTTATACATTGCAAGACCTAATTTGTTGTTTACTTTTCTAGATGTAGATAAAATAATGCACATTTGGAATACAGTGGCTGGAATATCACTTAACGGGTTACACCCATCACATAAAAATAACCAATGAATGCATAATACATGTGTCTGCAAATTCAGCAATGGCAATAATATATAGAATTATAGGTGGTTTACAGTAAATTATGGGGATGTTTTTCACTGAGGGGTTATTGGACTGTGTCGGGTAGCATTTCCCAAAATGTTTTGCTTTTTTCTCTTACTTTTTGGTGGTTCTCGTGTTGAGCCTTAACGCTTTGGGCCCTTTCCCACTGTACTGCAATGAGAACGTGCACCCACCCTTCCAACACATGTCACGAAGTGGCGAGGACATCTTTGTTAATATAGGTAAGGTCTACTATTGCAGCCTGAGTGCGCACTTACAACTTGAGTGTGGTTAACCTACACGTTTGACCTGCTCTGGCAGGCTGATGTGCACACTCGCATGGATTACATTTTTCAATCATGTGTCCAATCTGCCCCAGCAGGTCTGTGAGAGCGCCTTTGCTTGCATACTCTGGCTGGCCCGTAGCAAACACGGTACATCCGGAGGAGGTTATTTTGCTTCCACTAGGATGGAGGGTGGAGGGCTGTGCTGACACCTAGGATTTTCGCTGCCCAGGTAGGAAGGAAGGCCAATGAGGATTCCGCTACTGAGGAGGCTTGCTCATCCCCTAAGTTAACATGCAGATGGGGTCACTGGTATCTCAAGGTGCAATAAGGGAGTGCAGTGGCGCAGCCTCATGATGTTTCCTATCAATGGATTTGCTATGCCAAACCCGATCTATTGGTAATGGTGGGATTCGCACATCTTGCGTGAAAACGCCACATATGGAAGGTGGACATTTTTATGCATCCAACTCTTTGTGTTCCATGGTATAGGCCCACAGGCATGGTGCATTGTACGTATAAGGAAGGACATGCCCTGGTGTGTGTGGCATGTCTTAATAGTGAATTACAGCCATTTTCATTTATCACTAGTGCAAGGCTACCTGTTCCCCATAGGCCAGAATAGGTATTTTGATTATAACATCTTATAACCCGGGGAACATGGGAGAAATTCGAATTTAGTATGTCTGAACTCAGAATGATAATATACATCTTTTAGTGGAATTGGTTTTAAGCTTCTGTGTTTGAAAATACCACTTTTAGAAAGTAGGTATTTTATTGCCTAACCATCCAGCCTGCCTCTGCTAGCTTGTGTTTAGTGTGTCTGGTTTTGTGAGTGACAGGGGCTGGGGGACTCCAGGAGACATGGTGAGTCAGCACAAGGCTGAATAGACCTATCTGCATGCAGATGGGTGGGAGGAGTAGCACCTCGGTCTGAATAGGGCTGTGCCTGCCTTCCACATTGCTGGCTCCACCTCCTGTGGTGCGTCTGATGTCCCTGTCCCAAACTGTCGAAGGAAAGAAGAAGTCCTGTAAACAAAGTGCTCCAGGACTGCACAGAACTGGTTCGGACAAGGTACAGGTCCCTCTGCCTTCAGAGGACAATGGATTTGCTAGTATAAATAGAAACATTCCCAGCATGGTTTCAGGAGGGAACATAGCACCGAGTCCGCCCTCACCCTGGTTCTCGATTTCATCCGCATGAGTGTGGATGAGGGTCGGACATCCCTCCTGATCCTTCTGGATCTCACAGCTGCCTTTGATACCCTATCTCCCCAGGTCTTAACATCTCGACTGGGTGAGATTGGGGTCCGGGGGGCAGCTTTGGGTCTGCTCTCTTCTTTTCTCGATCATAGGGAGCAGAGGGTTATGTTGGGAAAATTTCTATCTCCATCCCTGTCTGTGCAATGTGGGGTCCCTCAAGGGTCGGCGCTTAGTCCCACCCTTTTTAACATCTATGTGACCCCCCTTGCCAGACTTATTAGATCTTTTGGGATGGAGGTAGTCTCTTACGCGGACGACACGCAGATCCTCGTGTCCCTCTCCCAGTCAATTGAGCTGACCGCCTCCAGATTTAGATCTTGTATGGAGGCCGTCGGCCAGTGGATGATATACAATTCACTCAAATTGAATGGGGAGAAGACCGAGGTGATGGTGTTCGGCGGAAGGGATGACATCTGGTCTGTGGAGTGGTGGCCTGACTCGCTCGGTCTGTGCCCCAAACCTACTTCTTCGGCTAAAAATCTTGGGGTAATGATCGACCCTACCCTGGACATGCGCCAGCAAGTCAACAGGACGGTATCGACCTGTTGGGGCATAATTCATGTTCTCAGGAAAATAAGGAACTACCTTTCCCAGCCGGCAAGAAGACAACTTGCTGTCGCCCTTTTGGGATCGCGTCTGGATTACTGCAATGCGCTGTATGCAGGACTGAATAAGAGTCAGATGCAGCGCTTGCAGGTAGTCCAGAATGCGGCAGCTAGATTCATCCTCGATCTTCCTCGTCGCTCTTCGGCCACGCTGGCTAGGAAGCAGTTGCATTGGCTTCCAATTAAGGAGCGCATTGTCTTCAAATCCATGTGTATGGTCTATAAAGCCCTGGCCAAAAGCACCCCCACAGGGATCAGAGCCATCCTGACATATTACAATCCTGGCAGGAGCCTTCGCTCCTCCAACCACTCTTTCCTCCACATCCCCCGTATTCGGAAAGCCAGATGGGGTGGTAAGGCTTTTTCCCTCTTGGCCCCTAAATGGTGGAACGATCTTCCATTAGAACTTCGGTCCCTCCCCTCCCTCCAAACCTTCAGAGCAGCCCTTAAAACACGCCTCTTTGTTCAAGCGTACATTTAAGTGCAAGATTGCCCGCTTCTTGATTCTTTTGTTAGGCGCCTTGACACCTTCGGGTTTTAGTTTGCGCGGTACAAGATGCAAAATAAATAAAATAAATAAATAAATAAACATTAGATCACTTCTGGAACAACAAGATGAACCTCTGCCAAGGAAAAGACCCAAGGAAGCTGTAGGATTTGGACTGCCCCCTGCCTGTGTGCCGTGTTTCTCGGTTTGCCTACAGTGGTGTCTTTAGTGCCAAGGAGAGGAGAAGGAACTTCTAAAGGACTTTAATTATTGTACAGAATATTACTTCATGGTCTTGATTTGAGCTTGTCTCCTCACCGAAGTCCCAGGGATACCAGACTTCACCCTTTCTGTTTACCTGCATCTGGAACTTCCTGTTCTAGCTGCTACAGATGGAATCCTGCAACACTGATGCAGGCAGGCGACGCCGTCATCTGCATAAAAGCCGTGAGCGCTGCTCCAACTTGCAACATAGGCCCGATGCTGGCCACCGTGCCACATCAATGCCAGCGAAAGACATTGTAAGCCTACCATAGCCATGAGCGCTGCTCCGACTTGGGACGCCAGTCCAACGCCTGCTGCTGTGCCACATCAACTCCGAATCTGACTTCATCTCGGAGCTGTTTGTCGACGTGGGTGGTCAAGAATCCATCGACATCAAGACCTCGTACGGAACCGTGGTTTCTGGGCCGTCATGACTTAACCTCCTCTCTGGTCAGGATCCGACGCCTCTCCTGCCTGCGCAAGTATCCAGGTCCCAACGCATCATCTCCCCCGAAGCAAGGAACCAATTCTGCAATGCGCCAACAACGCCGCACCTCCCAGACGCCATGAGCTGTCTTTGTTTTCAATTCTCCAAAGTACTGGTCTTTGTGGGTCTGTTTTGACTCTGGGCCCGACGCTGCGCACCTCGCGGTCGCCGCTGTACTTTGGGATTTCTTTGACCTTGACATCGTGATAACTTTTGTTGGGGTTATCTGTTGCTAAAGACTGCTTTTAAGTGAATAACCTATTTTTTAACTATTCCTACCATCTTGATTACAGTATTGTGCATTTTTTTCGTTTGTGGTCTTGTGTTAAGTCTATATAAAGAATACCTATTTTTTATAAAACCTGTGTTGTGTCCATCTGTAGTGTTTTCATTGTATTAATGTATGTGTTCACAAATGCTTAATACACTGCCTCTGAGATAAGCCTGTCTGCTCGTGCCAAGCTACCAAGGGGGTGGGTAGGGGTGATCAAGTAGTGTAATCCCCTTTCCCTGACTTAGAAGCAAGGGTCCCTATTTGATCAAAGGTGTATACCATTGTCAACTAGAGACCCCCAGTTCTAACACTGCTGCTATTCTCAGTAGGTTGTATAGCGATTTCCAGGATGTTGGTACTGCCAACTCTCCTGTAACTCTTCTCTACACTGAAAATGTACCTTCCGAAGGGTTCTTCCGGGACCTCAACAGGCACTTTTCAAATCATGTCTGGGGTACCAGTAAGAGGAGGGCAACACTACACAAGCTGCATATTTTAATACATCCCGGAGGACTTGGGGTTCCCAGTTTTAAGCTGTAATATGTCACTGTGCAGCTGCAATGTGTGATGAAATGGATGAACAACAATCTGGTCTCAGAGCAAGATGAGGTGCCTGGCTTCAAAGCAGGTGCTGACATTCTGGGTATGCTCATTACTCCAGTGAGGGGATGTTTGAAATACCTAAGTTGGGGGAAGTGGCTCGATACTGTTGACAGCCCTGCATTCAGCCAAAAGGTTGCACATATCCCTGTGCCCCAGGTGTCCCTCTGTGGTCTATCCTAAGGCTTGGATCCTTGACATTGGTACATGATAAAATACCCTGGGTGGAGGCTGAGATAGTGATGCTAGGGAATCCTTGGGTTCGACCAACTCTAAATAGAAGGGTGGAACAGTGAGTTTGGTGAAGCGGAAGAACTGCAGTGTTATTGTGGTGCTACCAACCCATCAAACTCTAAATGAGGCCTTTAGTTTCTTCTCTGTCAATGCTCCTGGTTCCTTGGGCCTGCCAGCATGAGATATATATTCCTATAACCTATCAAGGATGATTTGATAAACAGTAACGCGTTATTCTTTAGAGAATAGGACAGGCCGGAGGTTGTTTAGGCATAGTCAGCTGATGTCAGAGGAACAAAAAATGCACTGCAACCTCTCCACATGTGTATGTAAAATGTATACCATTTTGCATTTAGAATAAATAGAGACTTGTTAGTAAATACACATACATCAGACTATGAAATTTTCTCTTAATGTTATCAAGACCTCTATAAATATATATACGTACACTTGGACTTGGATAGATGTGCACTAGGACGCTCCTCCAGGGGTAATTCAGGGGAGAAGATTATTTTACTCCAGAGAAATACTAAAAATAATTGAGTCAAATTGTGCATTTCATTATGTTTTTGGATAAGGCGAACTCATGAAAAATTCAAATACTTTAATGTCATAAGAGGAAAGCCTTGCAATCCTTCCTTACACCAAGCACAGTGGCCTACATCTGTACATCAGCCAATGATCCCCAATGAAAGCACGCACACCCAGTGCTTATCTCGAGTACACATACTGTGCTTCTCTGATGCACATCTCTAGTGCTCTTTGTGAGGCGCATCTCCTAGTGCTTTCCTTGGAAGCATCGTCCTGGACATGCTAGGGTGTGCCACCATTCTCTCCCTTGGATGCATATCCTGTTTTTTCCTTGACATACATCATCTTGTGCCCCCTTTTGCATATTGCCCCCACTTGACAAAATATGTCACACCATTAATGTACCTTATCTTGTGACTCCTGCTGCACACATTTATGTTTGACTGTTGGTCGGTATGCTTTGTGTGTTTTCTACTGAGTGTTCATGGTTGCATGTTTGTTTTCTCTGAATTTTGAAAATATATGCATTGAGTTATGTTGGTCTATATGCATTCATGGCCATATGCTGTGAGTCTTCAACACTTGAATTTAAAAAAAAGTAAAACCTACTGACTTTGTCAGTGCATGTTAAACCTAATCTACTTCTTTAGGAAAACTAACTACACATCTTCAAAGAAAGGGTTGCCATAGACTTGATTTGATCAGCAGGCACCAGTTTTCATTATTTTCATTAAAATATTTTGGATTTTTTTCCCCAAGAATTGTATAAACTGCAATGGGAGCTATTCCTTGTAAAACAGAGCAATAATAATAATCATTTGATTAAAACAATTCAGAACACCTTCTTGTAATAAAGTGCCGACAACATGTCATGGCTACTCCTTCAAGACTAAAACATACAAGTAAGTTACTATGCAAATAGGATTGTAAAATATGACTGTCTCATAATTCAGTCATACTGATTGCATAGAAGGCAAAGGAGATGATGGGTGGAGCGCTGAAAGATTACAGACACTCATTCCCAGTCACAGATCTGAGTTGAATCCATCATCGTTCTTTAGCTCACTTCGCCACCCCAATTCAGATCCAGCCACATGCAAATCAGTCTTGACCTCATGGAAACTGTCTAGCTCTAACTGCCAAGCCAGGACACAAGCATCTTGGGATCAGTTTCAGGGTAACACCCCTAATCAGCCAGGCTAGCTTGAATCCGGTGACAAAGTGAGCAAGGGATAGATTTTGCTACCTTGGATTTTGCTACCTTGGATTGACCTTTAATAACAAAGGGTCCTGGGCTCATGAGCTCTCAAATGTAAACGCTAGGATGGCTAAAAGCTCCTCTGGAGTTTTTCGCTTTGCTTCTAAGCTTGGTAGCCGCCGCTTACCGGATATGCTTGAAATCTATAGGCATAGGTGTGTATCTATTGCTCTGTATGGATCTGGTATTTTGGGGCTAGTGTCCGCACAGGGAACTTCAAGTCACAGAGAATGGGTTCCTTAAAAGACTCCTTTGTTTACCTCCCTCGGCTTCCAATGAACTGTGTCATAGCAAGGTGAGTTTGTATTATCTAACAGACCTGATGGGAATGAGACCTTTATTGGTCTGGAGGTCAATTTGGGCTAAAGATGAGACCGATTTTACGAGGCAGATCATTTTAGATTGTCTTAAATTAAGCAAAGCCTGCAATATCCCCTGGTTAAGTTATGTTTCATCTTCCTACAGTAATATCTTTAACCTTGACATTGTTAATGATCCCCATAGTGCTGTTACTGTTTCTAAAAAGGAACTCAAAAATGTCTTTATTGGGACTAAATCTAACTTACGCAGGGCTAAATGTAGCACCATGTCAACCTATGCATTCTATCATTCTAACTTGTTGGAGCACAAGGGCATGCCTATGTACCTTAAATATATTACCAAGCAATCGCATTTGTTTGTTCTCACAAGGCTAAGACTTGGTATTGTACATAATTTAGTGGCCTTCCCAGTGATGAAACTTCATAGTCAATCCCCTTGCCCCTGTGATGGCCAATCTAGGCAAAGCACCTTGCACTTTAGGCTCATTTGCCCTCTTTACATGCACCTTCGCCGCTATTATCTTAGACCTGTTTTTAGATAACACTTTGTGTATACTACAGCCCAAGCCATGAAACTGTTATTTGCACTTGACTCTGTTGATACTTGTTTTAAACCTCAAACGTATGATTTCTTTTGTCATTTCCAATATAATGTGTATCTTGTGTATCTTTTATTGTATGCTTTTGTGATTGTTTTTAATAATCGAATAAAGCTTTGAAATTGAATTGAGCAAGGGACCCACGGCTGGGCCTACCCTGCCAACTTAGGAAGAACAAAGCAAACACAAGGAGATGATGGACGGACTGCTGAAACTTTTCAGACACTCACCCCCACTCACAGATCTGGGTTGATCCATCATTGTTCTTTAGCTCACTTCACTACCCCAGATTGGACACAGCCATATGCAAATCAGTCTTGACCCTGTGCCTCGTGAGAACAGTCTAGCCCGAACTGCCAAGCCAGGTCTACACTGGACCAGAAACAAGCATCCTGGGACCGGTTTCAGGGTAACACACCTCAACAGGCTGTCTAGCTTGAATCCAGTGACAAAGTGAGCAAGGGGCCGATGGCTGGACATACCCTGCCAAATTAGGTCAATCAAAGCAAACACATGAAAAATGATGGAGAGAGCGTTGAAACTTTTCAGACACTCACCCCTAGTCATAGATCTGGATTGAATCCATCATTGTTCTTTAGCTCACTTTGCCACCCCAGTTCAGACGCAACGATATGCAAATCAGTCTTGACCATGTCCCTCATGGGAACAGTGCAGCCTGAACTGCTATTTCAGTTCTTCATTAGACTGGAAACAAGCATCTTGGGACCGGTTTTGGATTATTACCCCTCATCAGCCAAGCTAGCTTGAATTCAGTGACAAATTGATCTAGGGACCCACAGCTGGACATACTCTGCCAACTTAGGGTGAATAAAGCAAACACAAACAGATGATGACAGAGCACTGAAACGTTTCAGACACTGACCCCCGTCACGGATCTGGGTTGAATCCATCATCGTTCGTTAGCTCACTTTGCCACCCTAGTTCAGACCCAGCCATATGTGCAAACCATTCTTGACCCTGTGCCTCATGAGAACAGTCTAGCCTGAACTGCCAAGCCAGGTTTTCACCGGACCTCAAACAACCATCATGGGACCGGTTTCTGGATAACACCCCTCATCAGCCAGGCAAACTTGAATTGCAGAAGAGCCACCCCTGTCAAACTCCGATAATGGAGCATCTTAATTTCCAACTTAACACAGACTGAAAAAGCACCATCAGAGGCACCCTTGCATAATGACCACCGGGACCATGCCTCATCTTCTGCAACGCCATGCCTGACCTCATTGCCCTGATTGCCATTGATTCCGAGCACTATATCTTCATAGAAGACCTTAACTTCGACCTCAACAACGCCAACTACACCAACACAACCGACCCCCCAGAAAGCATGAGCAACATCAAATAGAAAGGAAGTGGTGTTCCAGCAGAAAGACAGAAGTCCATGATACCTTCAAAACGAAAGCACAAACTACAGCAAGGAGCTCTTCACAATTGTGAAGGAGTTCTCCAACCCTGCAGCCACGGGAACAACATCACCCCCTTCCAAGAACTGTGTGAAACCATGGCAGACTTCTTCCACAACAAGATCTCAGCCATCTATGAGAACTTCAAACTTCAACCCCCGCCGCTGACAACACCACCCTGCTCACACAAACCCCAAACACCTGTTTACCCATTGGGGCACTCTCACAGCGTAAGCCACAATCTCAATCATGAACTCTATAAACTCAGGAGCACCCACAGACTCATGTCCCCACCATATCTTCAACCTCGGTAGCAAGATCATTGGTGGCAAGCTCCGGAAAATCCTGAACACCTTCATCACCAGGGTTTCCTTACCTGAGGACTGGAAATACCCTGAAGTGAGGCCCCTCCTCTCCTCAAGAAACCATCCACTGAACCGGCAGATCCGAAGAACTACTGCTCCATCTACCTACTCCTCTTTCCAGAGAAGGTACTAAAAAAGGCAATCAAGCAGCAACCCACCAAACACTTGGAACACCACAACCTCCCAGACATCTCTCTATCTGGATTCTGAGCCAATCACAGCACTGAGACAGCCCTTATAGTAGCCACAGATGACATCAGGTTCCTCCTAGACCACACCTCTCATCCTCCTGGACCTGTCAGCCAGGCGGCTCACACCTTCTCCCACCACATCTTAATCAACAGATTTCACCAGATCGGAATCCAGGGAGGCGCCCTCAAATGGATTGCCCCATACCTAACTGGAAAAAAAACAGAGAATAGCCTTCCACCATTCACCTCAGAACCCAAGGAGACCATCCGCAGCGTCCCACAAGGATTGCCCCTCAGTCCACCATCTTCAACAAGTACATGACCCCCTTGGCCAACACCTTCAGATCGCATAGACTCAGCATATTTTCCTATGCCAACGACACTCAGCTCATCCTCTCGCTATCATGAGACCTTTCCACCACCAGCACCAACTTCCACAGATGTATAATGAATGTCATTGACTGGATGAAGAACAACTGTCTCAAGCTTAACTCGGATAAGATGGAAGTCCTCATCTTTGGGAACAATACATCACAATGGAACAACACTTGTTGGCCTGCTGAACTGGACCCTACCCCTGCCCCAACAGACCATGCCCGCATCATCTTGGACAGCAAGTTATCCATGGAGAAACAGCTAAACAAAGTCTTATCAGCTTCTACTTCCACACACTATGCATGCTCCGTAAGATCTCCAGGTGGCTCCCAAGCAACCCCAGAAGGACCGTCACTCACAGCCCTCGCCAACAGCAGAATGGACTATGGGAACACTCTATATGTTGGAATCACTGCAGGCCTCCTAAAGAGACTATAGACAATACAAAACACAACAGCATCGCTCAGCCTTGGCATTCCGAAAAAAACTCACATCACCCCACACCTCAAGAAGCTACACTGGCTCCCGATCCAGACAAGATGCCAGCTCAATTACTGACCCATGCATACAAAGCCCTGCACAATGAAGGAGCAGTATACATCAACAAACTAATGACCTTCCAGCAACCAACCAGAACCCTGCGTTCCGTTTCCCTTATCCTCACAGACAGCCCCCCGGATCTGCCGATCCAACAGTAGAGGATGGTTTTTCTCTCACTTCATGGCCAAAGCCTGGAACAACCTTCCCTTGCACCTCAATAACGCTGCATATCTCTGCAAATTCATAAATGGGCTCAAGGCATGGTTGTTCGAATGAACAGATCACCGCGAAGCAGATAGCAACTCCAGCACCTTGAGACCCTCAAGGGTGATTTACCACGCTTTATAAATCCTGATTGATTAATTGATAAAAGGCTCATCTGGATTTGGCGACCACCAATACACCAAGCGTACAAGAACTATCATAGTGTGCATTGTTTACTTCTGGTACACAAATCAGCTCACAATGTTTGCTGGACCTATCTTAGACATGTGTGCCAAAAGCAACACTTTGCGTCCCAAACTCGGTGTAATATGCATAATGCATGAAGCTAAACAGCTCTGGATGCACTGCATAGACATGGAGTAGTCAACAAATCCCAAAGTGTATCTTGTCCAAAGTTAGAGTTACAGTGTTATATAGTAACATTTTAAATTCCAAGGCGCTTTATAAGGCTCAGTAGCAGGTGGCATCTTCACCAGTCTGTAAATGCTGCGGGCTCTGCTGAGGGCCTGTTTTACTGTAGGAGCCCAGCTGTGCGCTGGGACTCGGCTCGTCTGTGTGCTTGCAGCTGGCAACCTGCATTTGGCTGCAGGCTCTGGGTTGTTAGTGTGTCTCTAGTCGAAAAGAATTATGAAAACAACTGGTTTCCAGAATGATTTCTGCAGGCGCATGGCTCATAATGACTGCGTAAGGCAACTGACTTTCAACCGCATCCCTATGCTTAAGAAAGTCCCAGGTGGCACACCGACTTGTGCAGCTTATTTGTATAATATATGAATCACAGTTTGAATATTGTGTATGTGTGAAAAAACTATCCTGGAATTGTTGGCCTTCCAGATTTCCATATGCGGTACGTATTTCAGTGCATAGCTATGGGTCTTTTTGTGGTTGTCAGATTTCTATACCTATTTCATTGGTGCCAACTCTGTCGGATGTCTTGGTGGGAGGCAGGTATGTCTTGGTAAGAGTTTGGTAGCAGTCAGCTCCTCTGTTGCTTGGATAATTTCCAATCTGTCAAGTGCTGTTGTAGCACTGGCCTGACAACGTAAGCCGTCTGCAAGACCCCTGTTGCAGCACTTTGCAACGTGCAAATTGTGGTGCACTGCAAACTTGATTCAGGCTGCGCTCACTCTGTTGAATCTTTATTTCCGACAGAGGCTGACATCGCAATCGATACATTTCAATAACGTGAAGCACATTAGGCCTCACAAAGACGACAGAAAGTATTGGATTCACAAACCATGAAGATTTATTATAGTATTAGCAAAGTTATAAATTCTAATCTTCAGTTTACTTGTAATTTATTAGAAAATACATGAATGCCGTAGCAAATATGTTTTAAGCAATTCAAAATCATAACTGCAAAGACATACTGTTACAAAGTTGTCTCAAATGAAGCAAAGAAAAGTCAGTTTCATAAAGAGAAAACTCTGCGATGCTAGGTCAGGAGAGAAGTCAGAAAGGTTGGGAGAAGTCAGGAGAGTAGATGTCAGTAAGAAAGCCTCTGAAAGCTTGTTCTAATAAGGAGTAAAGAGTGTCTGCTCATAGGTAGCACTAAGGAGAACTCCCACTAAGAGTCAGGCATAGTTGCTTCTAACACGGGAGAAAGGCACCCTTATTTAAATCTTTTGCGTTAGCTTAAAACACCCGTTTTCAAATGTGTGCTACACCTACACATGATTCCCAGGAAGAGAACCAATCAGGTTAATGCACACATAGAATAAGGCAGATTCATTATTTTCACAAGCTGAAGCAAAATGATGTCTCTACAAGCATCCTTCAGATTTGAATGCATGTGTAACCTAACGAGATATATTTGCTTTAACAATTCTTTGCAGGTGTTCATTAACATACACTGTAAGAAGTGAGTGAAATACACATTCACAAGGGAAAGAAGAAACAAATGATTCATCGTTCAAAGTTTCTAGCGCAGATTTCCTCCTGCAATGGAAAAAAAAGATAAACAGCAAAAGGAACACGGCACTCTAACGTTGGTCACTTTAAAATGGGACCTATGTTAACCGTTATCAGTTAAACGTACAATATGCACAGTAAATACTTTTGCATGTTGTCTGTTAATATCATTATATGTGCAAAACATTTAATTATGGAAAATATCTATCACTCATTTAAAGACAAACTATAATAATGCATAAAATAATATGACATATACGTGTCAGGCTTAGGGTAACCCCTCTTCAGGCTCTGCACAGCTGCTGCAATGTCACCCCCCCATGTTGACTCACACCACAGAGCAGCATTTCAGTATGGCTTAATGGTTCTGATCCTTTTAGCTACTGACTTTCCTACCCATTTCATTCACTTTATATATATCTCAGCATTGGAAGGAGTTCATTCAGAAACATGCCTGGGCAGGTCCTGTTTTGGCATTCTGAGATCCCCCAGAAAATGTGTACTTGTTACCACTATCCACCAGGAGGCTGGGGGTACAGGGTTTAACCAGTTCACGTCTGGACTATGGAAACACACTTTATTTAGGGGCCCAAAATATGTGGTAAAAGAACTTCAAGTGGTCCAGAATGCTGCAGCCAGAATCATTCATAAAATTCCCAAGCATCAATCAGCCTGTCCAGCTCCATCAGCCCTTCATTGGCTACGTGCTCAAAAAATGAATTTCATTTTAAGGACCTCTGCATCACTCTTGGTCATACATAGGAAAGGCCCAATCATCATCCAGAAATTCCCCCCTCCCCCCTATGTTCCATGTAGACCTCTTCGGTCCAGTAGGAAATGACTTCTGACAGTACCTAAGGTTAATAGAGCGAGAAGTGGCGGCCGCTGCTTTTCGTATCTTGGGCCATATTATCAAGCATGGACGATACATTATCGCCGCTTTTATAGGCAGGAAACTGCCGATAAAGCGGCGATAATGGGCATGATAATATGCCCTTGTGAATTCCCAGAAATGCCCAGGTTAACAGCAGAACCTGGGCTTCTATGGGAATTCACAAGGGCATATTATCAAGCCCATTATCGCCTCTTTATCAGCAGTTTCCTGCCGATAAAAGCGGTGATCATTTATCACCAATACTTGATAATATGGCCCTGTGTTCCTAAACTTTAAAGCACTGTTAGACTTGGCATCTTTGGAGGGGTTTTCCCTGAATGTATTGCCTCTACCTCCTGTATTTTTGATGCTGTGCTGGATTTTGTTTTTGCTGGTTTACATTTTTTGGGAACTTTCCCACTGCTGTTCAGTGTCAAAGTGCCAGTGCTCCCTGTGTAAATTGTGATTACAATTTGCTGTCCCAGATTGGAACATTTGATTTACTGGTAAGTTCCTAGTAAACTGCACAGAGTGTGCTAGGGTCTGTAAATCAAATGCTACTAGGGGGCCTGCAGTACTGATTGTGCCACCTACATGAGTAGCCCTGAAAAGGTATCTCAGACGTGCCACTGCAGTGTCTGCGCATAGTTTCAAACTGCCATGTCGACCTGGTGTGTGCACCCACTTGCCAGGCCCTAACCTTCCCTTTTGTTACCTGTAAGTGGCGCCTATGGTAGACCCAAGGTACCCACTGGGCAGGGTGCAGTGCATGTAAAAGTTAGGACATATAAAGGTGTGTGCGACATGTCCTGATAGTGAAATACTGCCAATTCTGTTTTTCACTATTGAAAGGCTATCTGTCTCAAAGGATAGAATGGGAGATACTTTTGTAACAACTTCCAAGTATAATTTCCCATTGGAACAAGATGGAGAAATGAAGTTTAGTCTCGCCGAACTCAAAATGTAATAACATGCCTTTTAGTAGAGATGGTTTTGTTAAATTGTGTGTTTGAAAATGCCACTTTTTGAAAGTAGGAATTTTCTTGTTTAACCATTCTGTGTGCCTCCACCTGTTTGTGGATTGACTGTCTAGTTTTGGAGTGACAAGGTATGGAGATGTGCATTCACTTTAGACAGCCACTGGGGGGTTTGAGGTGAATCTGGACCTTCCTGGATGACTCAGAGCTGAGCTGAATAGACCTTGGCTGATTTAGAACAGTGGAAGGAGTTTTCCCTGCACCAGATTGGGGCCTGCCTCCCTTGCACAATGTTGTCTCCACCCCCAGTGGTCATATTGCACCAGTGAGGACAGAACTTGTTTGGACAGGGCTCAGAGACCCTAGCACAAATAGAACAAAGACAAAATGGGGTATAAGCAGTAGACATTAAAACCAAGAACTTTAGATCACTTCTGGACTCAAGAGGAACCTTTGCCAAATAGAAGAGCTGAAGAGCTGTGAGGAGGAGTATTGCCCCTTTGCTGTGTGTTGTGTGGGGTGGCCTGCAGTTGCTGTTTCTACCAAGGAATTGACAAAGACTGTATATTTCTGTAAACCTGCTTGAAGAAGATCTTCAAGGGCCTCTGTGAGCTAGCCTCCTGTTCTGAAGTCTCAGAAACACAGAAAAGTCAGCCCAGCTCGCTGAACTCTTTTGCTGAGAGTTCTAATCTGCCAGGAGGTGCCTATTCCAGTTATGGGCCCCTGGAGGTTGTCCCTCCTGCTGGGAACTGGAAGAAAAGAAGAACTAAGGAAATCGATGCATCAAACTTCTTGCAGCTGTTTTTCGGACACAGCACCGATGTGCGATGAGAGTCTCCACACATCGCTGCACCGCTGCAGAACTGAAGCAGCACCTGTCGTGGGTGAAAAAACCGACGCATCTAGGGATCACAGCTGAAGAAACCAATGCAGATCTGCTGAACGCCGCTGCACCGATCCAAGATGCATCCAGAATTTCCACGCATTGCAACTCTGCGGCATGTCTTCCCGACGCATCACCCGAGGACCGAAACCGTCTTGGAGTCGATGCATCACTTCCCCCTACAGACCGGATTTGACACGTCACGTCACTTCTCCTGCGAGCAGCAGACCTGTTTCATTGCCTCCCCAAGGTCTCAGGAACTGGTGCATATCTTTTTAAGCCTGGGCAGAGTTTTCGGAACTCCGCATAGTGCAAAACAACTGTGCCACACTACGCGGAGCTCTGCAAGCAGCAGGGTGAGTTATATAAATGCAGTTTGATGTGATTTTTACTGCCAGGTGCTTGCCTGCACTGTGAAATCATTGCAAAGAGCACCATGCACAGCGCAAGAGGGCACTGCTTCTTCTCTGCCACTTGCATTATAATGTAGTTCCTATATTCCCAAAAGGCTTTGAGCATTGGAATAATATATCCTATAGATGTGACGTAGGACTTATGTTGACTAGGTCTCTATCGAAATATATTAAACCAAATTGTGAGTGCCAGCTAGCTCAGAGGTCACTAGAAACTTTCTCAAGTTCACAAAACAGGATTTAGTTTCTGACAACCGCATAAACATGACAACTTTGTTTCCCAAAGATAAAACTGATCTTTCGTAGTGCATGCTTTGTTTCACCAGAGGTGCAGAGAAATAGATAGACAGGCGTTTTCAATAAAAGGATTTATTGAACAGTCTTCTTACTCAAGCATAAGAAATGAACTACTACAATCGTAAAACTGGTTGCAAGATATATTGCATACAGTAAAAAGAGTAGAATAAAAAAATTCTGTAAGAGCATTGTATGGTGCGTAGACTATAGATAAATACATACATAAATAACGGAGGCTAAAAGTACTCAACTGGTGCTTCTAAAATATGCCTACCCCGATGTACCTAACCTAAGCTTGGTACAAGGGAAGAAGTAAGTGAGGTGTAGCATAAATGTAATATGCTTTGCCAAGAATCTGTCCAAGATTTCTCTTAGGGTCTAATCTGCTCCGTACCTTGATTTGGAATGAAGAAAGTCAGGCTCAGGACTCGATTTCCCAACAACCGACAAGGGTAGCTTGGAAACACTGGAGCTGGATTTCTCGGCAGGAGAAAATACAGCGTCTCTCTCAGTGCGTCTGCTGGAGGGTCGGCTTCCTTCAGCACTTGCAGTAGCAATAATGTCATCAAAGAGTCTCAGTTCTTTGAAAACTCAATGAGTTTTTGGACAAGTCAGTATTCGAACAAGGGGAAGTCCATAGCTGCTGAAGCCGAGTTTTCCAAGAAATCGTTGTGGATTTTCGGAACTAGTGGAAGTAGCCCTGCCGTATTTGGACTGCATGAGCTATGTCTAATATGGTTATGATTCTTATGCCTATATGAGGATATGGTCATTTATACCTATATAAGGGCATGAATCGGGAAAATTAAAATAGGGTCCTAAAATGTTATACAACAGCATAGATTTTTACTCAAGCTGCAGTTATCTCAACTCGAACTGACAGTTTCTCAACTTGCGCGGACACAAGCATACACGACAACTCGCAATGAGAAATATGACAGCCTGGGTGCTATAGGCGCAGGAATCAATCAAAAATAATATGTGAATTTAAATATCATTAAATCCCTAAGCGTGAGTACCCATGGAGTAATTATACAAGGTAACAATAATTCCAAATGGGAAACAAATGACGAACTGATGGGTTCATTCAGTCGCCCAGCATACACGCAATCCTGACAATACATGTAACAATTCAGAAAATTTGAAAGCTCTTTGCATCTGCTCCTGGAATACCCATGGATTAGAAAACCTACTAGAAAATAATGAAGTCATGGATTTCCTGTTGAAGTATGATATCATTTTGACACCAAAAACCTGGAGCCTCAGACCCCTTCCGATCTTAGGCTATACGGATTGCCTTATACCGGCAGTAAAAATAGCAAGATTTGGCCATCCAAAGGGGGGGTTTGGCTACGTATCTCTCTACCAAACGGGACTGGTCCATGAAAGAACAACCAACGGGCACCAAATGGATCCTTGTAATAAAATTGGATAATTAAAAGTCTAACATGACTCCGACAATAATAATTTTAATTGAAATTTATATCTATCCAAGAAAAGTGACTAAAGGGCTGCATATGAAGACCCTGACTAAATTGATAAAAACAATGCAGATACAATATGCACAAGCACAGTTTATCGTTACAGGTGACTTCAACACAAATTTATGCAAAAATTCCAGGAACAATCATCAAATGGCTAAACTTTTTAGAAGTCAGCTAGAATCCCTAGGTTTAAAACATTTGAATGGAAATACCAAAGAGGACTTTCCAGCATCAATTACCTTTCGAAGTGGGAATAAGAGTTCAACGATTGACCACACATTTGTGAGTGAAAATGTAAGGTCTCAGTGGCACGAATTCCAGATTATTCATTGCACAGAGAGTGATCATTTTCCACAATCAATACAATTCGAAAAAATGTTTTGCCTGTCTGATGGCACCAAATGAGTTAATCACCACACCCTTTTTATATAGCCTAAATAGATCAAGATGGGGAAGAAAAGGGATAGAGTTAGAAATGGCTGAAGTATATCTTCAATAAGGAACAAAAGAAGAAATTGAGAAGGGAATTGGGATGGAAGAAAATTGGCTATCAGTAAATGAGGAAAGAGTAGAGGCTTGGGTCTCCTTATCAGCTATCTTATTGGAAAAATTCCCAAATAAAAGTAAGCAAGAGCGACACATCTTAAACGGGAAGAATGTGTTGACAAACAGACATCAACGCTGGTACAGTATGGATCTGGAAAGCCAAAAACATCAAATTCTGCAAGAAATTAAAATAGTTTTAAAGCAGTGACAATATGGAACAATACCGGACAAAAGTATGCCAAAAAAATTAAGAGCTCATTATAAGAAGAGTTGTCGTGAAGCAAAAATAAAACATCATGAACTTATTTGGAATAAACTGCTAGTGGCAAGTAAACAACCTAACGGGAAAGATTTCTGGGAAGTTATAAACACGCTGACACTGGAAAAATTCAGACATCATATTGTAGGTATCAACACAGCCCATGTGAAAGAAATGTATTAAGAACCGGAGTACAAACAAAATATAGTTGTGAAAATATAACCGAAGAGAGAAGGAGCATTTTAACAACAGCACCGATAATCACATTAACCCAAGAAAAAATTATTATGAATAACCATCAAAGCAAAAATATCATAAAGAAATTAAAAACAGAGGGTGCTGGAGGCCCAGATGGTATACCAAATGCTCTTTTTAAGGAAGAGCCTGCTTACTGGGCAGTTTATCTTACACAACTTTTTAAGGAGCTGTTCCTGACAAATAAAATCCCAGAATCAAGGAGGGAAAGTATTCTCCAACCAATCTTTAAAGGTGGAAATCAGTCACTGCCCAGAAACTACAGACTCATTGCTTTAACAGATGTTGAAGGTAAGGTATGCGCTACCTGTCTATAGGAACATCTAAAAAATTGGTCTGACGACTCCAAATTGATACCTCAGTCGCAAACCGGATTCTGGGTAGGGGCTGGCTTACTGACTAATTTATCGGCCATAGCGCTATTAATCGAAAAAGCCAAACATCAGAACAGGTGGATGTTTGCATGCTTTGTGGACTTAAAGTCTGCTTCCGATTGTGTGCCCCGAAATCACCTATGGAAACAATGGCAATATGGGGTATTCCAAACAACTTATTGAACGCCACTAAGGAACTGTATGCTGACACCTGGACTCAGGTGAGAACAGGCGATGGCAGTTCTGTAACAAAGAAAATAGGCACCCACCGCGGATTAAAACAGTGGTGCGTGTTAGCCCCAAGTATTTTTAATCTGTATTTAGCTGATCTTGAAGAAGCACTTATTGGAGTAAACAGTCATCCACCAACTTTAGCCAAAGAGGAAATTAGGTACTTACAGTATGCTGACGATATAGTGCTTTTCAGCCAAATCCCGTTAGGGCTACAGCGCAGTATGAGCACACTAGCAAATTATCTGGATCGGCATGGATAGGAATTAAATCTATCTAAAACAAAGGTAGTGCGGTTAGTGGATGCCAAATTCAATAAACACGTGTGGTTTTTGGATGGGAAAAAAGTTGAGGTTGTTGCCTCATACAAATACCTGGGGTTTAAAATCGAGAGAAAACTGAGTTATAAACATCAGTCTCTAGCAATGAGGGCTAAAGCGCAAAATCTCATCTATGGCTTCAATTTATTAAAAAAGAAATTAAGCTGTCCATCTTACAGCCACCTATTATCCGTTATGTCGGCACAGATAATGCCTTCTGTCACATATGGTAGTGAAATTATGAGGGGTCGTGAAATCACAATCTTAAATAATATCCAAACGAAGGTCTATAAAAATGTTTTCCTCATTCAGCAAGCAGCATCACCAGCTCAAGTCCATTTAGAGTTTGGTTTGATCAATCAAATACATCGGACCAAAAGTGCTTTGGTTAAATTATGTGGAAGGCTTAGAGCAGCCACAACTGACTCTATTGAGAATTTGTGCTGGAAAGAAATAGAAGCTCAAAGAGAGAAGAAAATACAAGGTTCCTGGGGCTGTTACTCAGCACAAGTTTTTGAGGATCTTTGTGTTCAAGAAATTTGGAATTCAGGCATTGGGAAACAGGTCTTTAACAAAGCATTAAATCGATCAACAAAAATCCTGTCTAATGTAACAGATGAAAACAGCTTATTACAAAGACGTCATGCTTGGACGGTGTTGAATTCATATGGCTTCAAGAGACCGCAGGTTTATTTATCAGCACATTTCTCAAAAATTTTAAAGAACCAATTTATGAATTTACGTTTTGGTATGTGGTAAACAAAGAATTTGATCCCCGCCTGGAAACACCATTACTAAAATCAAGACTGCAGACAGTGCAACTACAAACATAAATCTCTATCACATATTCTCTGTGTAAGCCCGAAGTTATTAAAAGAAAGATATTTTTGAAAGAAATATTAATTATTATGAACTTACAAACATGCAGGGAAGCTGTGACCACTTGGTTGGGTGGGTATTCGATTCCGCTGGTCTGTAGGGGGGTTAAATTCATGAATTTGTATCTAAAGGAATTAGAAAGAATTGTGGAAGAAAACCAAACAATTTAATATACAGTTTTATGATGATGGTTTTTAAGATGAGGATGATGTTGTGGTGCAGCATTTCTTGGATAGGTCTTTGCTTTTACGAAGTGTAGAATAATGAACAAATATTCTATTTTTTTATATATTGGATGTTATATTGGATATTTTAAGTAATGTAATGATATTATATAGTGCAACGGTTTTAAAAGACAGATCAATTGAATAAATGTGACTTGACTCGACTTGACTTGACAGCCCGCATTGAGAAATCTCACTGGGAGTTGATTTTCCACGCTCACACTCACCAACTTGATGTTGACGATCACGAACGGGGAACAATCCTGCTAGGAGGTGGATTTTCCTCACTTGCCAACTTGATGTTGACAAACCTGAGAGAGGGAAAGAACTCCACTTTGCGGAGCAGAGTTTTTCGGAACTCTGCGAGCTACCCGGAGTGCGGAAAACTCTGCAAACTCTGCGAAAGGAGTGGAGTTCACCACCCAGTTTCTCAATGCTGCCCCTTGCTGCAGCTGTTTGGCCTTGTGCATTTTGACTCATCTACAGATACTTGGTGAGAAACCCCGCACCAATAGTATTCCATGGACAAAGTTGTTTCAAACATTTTTAAAGACATATTCTTATTCTTATTACATGTATGTTGGATTTTTGTCGTTTTCATCATGTTGTGTTTATGTGAAAACACTTTATTTTTCTAAGCTGGTGTGGTATCCATTTGTGGTGTTATCACTGTATTGCTGTGTGTTTTGAGTACTTTACTCATTACCTTTGGGATAAGTCTGTCTGCTCAGGCCAAGCCAACCAGGGGGTGAGCAGGGGTTATCTAAAATGTGTATCTCTCTTACCCTGACTAGAAGCAAGGGTCCCTATTTGTATAAAGGTACCTACCTCTGCCAACCAAAGACCCCCACTTCTAACAAGCACCCTTCCCGCCACCCTCAGATTCCAACAGTCGGAAGTATGCTTCCGAAAATTTTGTAAAACTAATCTCTTCTTAAGCCCGGCTCATGTATGCATTCCAGATGTTTTTGTTGCTAATCAATACTGGGGGGCCTGTTCAGGTAGCTACGTGCTATAAGAAAACATCTGAATTGAATTGCATATGCTTTGGCATCAAGCCAATAATTACAGCGCTCCTATTTCTACAGAGACACTGACAACTTGTTCGTGTTATCTTTGTAGAGCTAAACCTGGCTGTAGTGAGTTTTTAGACCTGGCATTTATGGCGTGGTCCTGACCTAACTTTTTTGCCTTTAACCCTTTGGTTTTGCTGGCTTCATTTTTGCTGGCTTTGGGACTCTGCTACCAGGGATAAAGTGCTCCTTAAAACATGGTAGAATCTGCTTACAATCAATTGGCAAAGTTTATTTAACTGTAAGCCCCTAGTAAAGTGATACTGCCTGATTTGGCCTGTAAACTAAATTCTACTATTAGGCCTACAGCACTAATTTTGATCATCACTTAAGTATCCTTCACACATTTCTCCAAGACGTTTTTCAGTTGGATATCTGCACTCCAAGCAATCAGTCTTCATGCATGCCCTTCCCCAATCCTTGGATCCTTGGATCTCTTTATACCTTCTTCATCATTAATTCTCTATGGAGCGAGAAGGGGAAGTTGTGTGCAATGTCTTGTAGCCTGAATAATGCCTCTTTTAGAGATCTATGGGAAAGGTAGGCAATTGTATCAAAACGTATATCCTTCCACATTAGCTTTGTGCTCAGACGTCTGAACTTGCAATGCTGCATAGTGGTTCTTATGTATTTTTATTATTTTGGTTAGCATGACTATTGTCAGTTTGTTTAGGAAAAAAATGGTGAACCCTGTTAGCTATTGCCACCAGTGGCGGCCAGCCAAACTGTCATGTGCACTTAAGGTACAGCAACCACTCCTCCTTCCTCTGACGTCACAGGAGCCCATCCCCTTCCTTCCTTAACCTAGTTGCAAGATACTAAAAACAAAATGGGCGAGATCATGGACATGGATGGGTGGCAGAAAATCCCCTGGCTCATTAATGTAAAGAAATTTCTCTGTGATTTGGGCCTTAGCGAGGATTGGAAGAATAGATCTGCCCCTCCTAAGGCCGAGGTCAAGAGGCTGTACTGGCAGTGGGTTATTAAAAATGAAGGTCTAAACACAAGATTAGGCAGGCTCTCAGAAGAGTTTTTGCAGCACAAGACTTCCCCCTGCTATGAGACTTAACTTGATTTCATCCAGCAACTTTTAGTTTAGGGTAGGCACCCTGCGATTAAGGGAAATTACTGCGCAGTGGTCGCCTCCATACCAAACCTCAGCTTCTTGCCCATGTTGTGATGCCTTGTCTGAGACAATTGCCCACTTTATGTTCTTCTGCCCAGCCTACAAGGCCCACAGGAGGTGCTGGCTAAAGCCAGTCTGCATCAATATGGGTGCCACTTAGCCGCTTTGCGCATCCTAAAATCAGATCCCGGGATCTCTATGTTTGTGGCCTTGTCAAATACCTCAAGTGGGCATGGGGCATTAGAGCAAGGATTTTAAAGTCTAAACCATGAACTTTGAAAATGGACTCTGCTTTATATTGTTCCACTCCCCTCCGTCATCACACTGGTGCACACCAAGTTTTTATTATATCCAGAAAATTCTAACCTCATTGACTATTCTTTGTGCACCAATTCTTTTTAAACATTTTATGTAATGCATTTTATGATCTTTTTTAAAAGTGTATTGTATGCTTTTTTCATGTATTTTTTATCCAAATTGTGCAGCTTCAATGGCATTTATTTATCGAAATAAAGCTTTTGAACAAGAAAAACAAAATGAAAATAACCATAGTTATTATCATTTTATTTTGCCTTTTACACTGCCACAAGAGAATTGGGGCTATGCTTCTCTGTGTTAGCGGAGGAGCCGCCACTTATTATCACAATTCCAAATATTAGTTTCCGAGGCCCTCAACATTTTGCATCATACTGTATATGATCTTTGCTGTCAAGTTTAACATGATAGACCTCATTTGTACGTAACATGCACAGGTTTTTATTATGGAGTTATACAGTATATTATTATGTGTGGACATCAATGAGGAAAGCAGTACTCTTGATACAGGCCAAAATAATTGGTAGTACTGACAATCGTGTTCTAAGTGTAATAAACACTCCAGTAGAAGACTCAGAGGAGAGGAGGAGATGCCAGCAACAGACCTGCAGGTGATGGTTCTGAGGGGTGGACAACTACAATAATGAAGAGCATAGTTTAAGCAGGATATTTGAAGAGGAAAACCAAAGGGAGTGACCAAAAGAACAGATGCATATGAAGGGAAGACTGGGTGTTATCTAGTACGAGAGTAAACAACTTAAAAAAAAGGCAGAGTTCTCAGTTGAACTAGTTTATATACTCTGTCTTGCCCATTTGACCTGAAGGTACACCTTTTCCATCTTGGATTGGGAAAACATTGTATGTTCCAATGGAAACAGGTATCCTGATGGAATAGAAAGGATGCGAACATCACCAGAACTTCTAAAGGCATGTTTTTTCAACATAGCTTTTTATTGATTGTTTTAATAATCTACAGTACAATTAATGAAAGTTCAATATTATTATTCACAAAGTCAGGTAGCTTTAGGCTATAAGCAGAACCGTACTTTTTTATTAGGTGACTTGTGGTTCCCTTCATCTCAGGTCTACAAAAGGCACTTATAATTAGGTAGCTGTTCTTTTGCAGTTTTGCAGTGATTGCTATTTCTTTGTTTTCAGAGGACACCAGAATATCCCAAATTATAGTGACAGTTTCAAACAAGCATACCAGGTTTGGAAGGTACTAAGATTAGAGAATAGACCCTTGTAGAGGTATAGATCTATATGTCACAGAGACTGTTCCTTGCAGAGGGTGTCGGGACTCTGCAAACCCAGATTTCAAGTTATGTGGATGGTAATTGCTAAAACAAATACCAACAGTTGTCATCCCCATAACTTCTTAACCTATTAATAAAATATGGGTTTCAAAAGCCTGTGCGGGATGCTGTCCTTGGTTCCTGGATGCCTCTCCTCCTTGCTGTCACTAGAGTCAGGCAGCCAGACACTACTGAGAAAGACACGTGCTAGTGTGCATGCGCTAAACAATATATATATTTTTAACCCTAAGCAGGCTAAGGGCTGACTTAACACCGGCCCTTGGCCTGCAATGTTCTGGACTCTCAAGAGACCTTCCATTCATGGCACACGGGCATCATTTCCAGCCCGTAGGCTGCTGAATATGGCTGCTGGGACACCCTGCACTCGTGAAGTTTCCTCAGTGGAGAGATGAGACTACCTGATCGATTCCCGTTGAGACGAGAACCCTCCCAGTGGCCACCACCCTCAAGGTAAACTGTGATCTCGGGGCAGCTCAATAGATGCCTATAGATAGAAAGTGGGGCCTTTCCCTCGGTGTGGAGGCCATGTCCGTGAGTTGGCAGCAGACTCATGAATCCCGCACTGCTCCCCATGAAATTTCTCAACTCTACACACTCACAATCTGCGGACCGTCCAAACTGGGGAATGCAATTGTGAGACCCTTATAAGTGTGTGTCTTTCTCCACTGCTGTCAATAATTGAACCAACGGATTGCATAGATAATGGACAGATTTGAGAGAAGTGAGCCAAGAGAGCTCAGCAGTGACATCTGCTATGATGGCCATCCATGCCACGCCCCACTTCCAAAGTCACATTATGGGTCTCCATAGTCTCCATGTCCTCTTCTTTTACCTGGGACTATGGAATGTCCATGACCTCCTTACAACAAAGAGCGGGATGCTTTAGTCCAAGGCCTTGAATTGGTTGCTGGTCATAATTCAACTTTTTTGGGGTATAGTCCATTTCTGGTTTGGCACAAATCTATGTGATTTTATGTTATAATGTTTTTATTGAGCGCACATATCACTCGGGGGGTCTCAAAGTGCTGTAGGTGGTTCACATGAAGGTAAAGGTTCACGGCATAAAAGGGAAAAAAACGTTCAGAACAGCCAGGTTTTAAGCTTTTTCTGAACAATTTGTTATCTGTGATCATTCGGAGTTGCATTGGAAGCTCATTCCAGACGAAGGGAGCTAAATGGGAAATGAATTTGCCGCCATTTCTGGAGGTACGCACCCTGAAAAGGGTGAGTAGATGTTTTGTTCCTGAACTAAGATTCCTTTTTGGTATACACCAGTTAAGTTTCTTGGCCAGGTAGATCAGCCCATTTCCATGCATGGTTTTATTTACCAGGCCGATGATTTTGAAATGAACACATTTCCTAGTAGGGAGCCAGTGTAGAGCGTTTAAAAACTGGGGGCAGACGGAGACCGTGATGGAAGATTCAGCACCAGTCTGGCATGAGTGTTATTCAACACCTGGAGTCTGGTATATATCGCTTCATTGATAGATGCCATCAATGTATTTCTGTAGTTCAGATGACTGATTATTAGACCCCAAACGAGAAGTTTCCTTGGTTCCAATGGAATCCAGAGGAAAGGCGAACAGCTAAAAATGCATTGAGCAATGTACAAATCTTTGTAATATTGTTTGATAATATGTGGTTTGTTTAGTATGAACCTGTGAGCATTAAATGAATCATTGAGTTATGATTTATCTATTTTGTGAATGATTTTAGTTGAAATGAAGCAATATATTGTTTTGAAATCCTGTGGGAAATTGTATATATAATTTTGCAGTGGCATTAGCTATAGTGCCATGTCGTGTTTTCACTTTTGTATGCATCAAGACACGCAGCCTGGGGTGGCAGTCTGCATGAGTTTGGTGAGGGGTCCCTTAGGGTGGCACAATACATGCTGCAATCATTAGGGGCCCTCTTTGGCCTCCTTGCCTTAGGTACCCTGAGGTACCATTTACTAGGGTCTATGAGGGAGTGCTAAAGGTATTGCCAATATGTACAGTTTAGGGAAAGAGATCTGGCACTGGGGACCTATTACCAGGAACTAAGGGTGGGCGTAAAATCTGTTTCGCAGGCGAATTTGCGGATTTTCTGCGATTTCGCGATCCGCGAATCTCGCGAAATCGAGGTAAAATCCGCCAGTCAGCGGGGACGAATTTTCAGCCAAGCAAGGGTTACAGTAGCAGGTGTAAAAGTTGAACCTAATTTCTTTGTAACCTTTTACAAAAGGGTTACAAACAAATTAACTTCAACTTGGACACCTGCTGCTAATTGCTTCCTGGCGCCTCGTTGCCTACTTGCAACTATTCTCTGACCCTGCTCTGACCCTTGAAGCAGGGTCAGAGAATAGTTACAAGTAGGCAATGAGGCACCTGTCGAAGGAATTAAACCTCATCAGGAAGCACTTACAGATATAAAAAACAGGAAGAAGGGAGAGGATGGCAAATACACCCATTTTGAGTTGTCAGGAGGGGTTAAACTAAAAGAGACCTTTACAGCACAATTTTCATATGCATTTTGTTAAAAATAAAAAGTTGTATGTTCTGTAGGGACAACTCAGGAATCTGGCCCTTCAGAGATCCGGCCTCTCTTTCTTTCTCTCGTTCTCTCTCTCCCTCTCTCTTTCCCTCTCTTTCTCTCTCTTTCTATCTATCTATCTATCTATCTATCCATCTCTCTCTCCCTCTCCCATAAACGACTGCATGGGTAACTTCGCTATGCAAGCGGCTCGCGAAGACACAAAAAGCCCCGTGAACACGCAAAAAACCCTGCGAACACGCAAAAAACCCAGCGAACACGCAAAAATACAAAAATCCGCAAATTCGCACAAATTCGCGAATTTTGCGGATCGCGAATTCACAAATCTGCAAATTTGCGGATCGCGAATTCGCAAAATTCGCCCATGCTTACCAGGAACCCAGTGCACTTCCTGTCAAAGTGAAAGATAACTTTATTCGGTTTATCCTAGTAAACCATAAAAGTGTCACATCAACACATAGCACACATTTTAAAAGAAAGAAAATAAATAATCATCCTTATACACAAAATAGAATGAAATGTTAAAATGTAAAATCTACGAGTTCAGATACAGTTGCTAAAATGTTACCTTTTTAGAACTCCTTTTTCCTTTCAATGCATTAAAACAATCAACAATCAAGGAAACCGCCTAGTGCATTAAGAGTGCTTGTTGGATAGGGTACATAGATTAAATAAATTCACTTTCCTGAGACTGCCGGCTCCTCCAGGGAACCTCTGTTTTGTGGCGTTGTAGCAGCATTCAGAGGCCGCAATATGCTTGACAGGACCGTCGCATTCTTACCAAGCACATTACAAGTTTTCTCTCCGACAGGGTTTACATAGACGTTCTTCCTTGAAAACCTTGGAGGAGAGGAAACAAAAGGGGCCCACAGGGCCCCCCTGTGACTCAACTCAATGTGGTTGCACAGTGGAAGGTATAACATGTGTCCTCCTTTGTGCATGTATATAGGTTCCTGTACGGCATTGATTTTTAAGTCCATGCCGTGCAAGAACCTTGTAGTGCGGTTCCATTGCGGTGCCTTTTTCAAAGGCACCGCAGCATTTAAAAGGGGCACTGCCATGGGACTGCCATGCCGCCCACCTGACAGACTACTGAAAAGCGGTAATTTGGCGGGCGGTGGTGACTTTCGCCAGAGTGGTGAAGCAGCTGTTTAAACCGCTGCGCCACCACTGCACCAAAAGTCATATTCATCCCCTTAGGGCCCGATTCACAGAATGAACTTTCTAATTTTGGTATTCACAGAAGTTAGGATTTTGTCTTAAATTTGTCTTAAGACAAACTTAAGACAGACTTAAATTAGGATTTTGTCTTAAATCTGTCTTAAGTCTGTTTTAAGTTTGTCTTGTGTTTGCCTTAAGACAAACTTAAGACAAAATCCTAACTTCTGTGAATACCAAAAATATTAAGTGCATTCTGTGAATACTAAAATAGTAGTAAGTTTAGGATTGAGTCTTAAGTTCATTCTGCGAATCGGGCCCACTGTGTTGTGACTGTAATACAAATTATTTGCAAATTTAAACCACATCTCCCAGGGTCCAAAGACCTTTTGAAAATGTCTTGCTGGATAACAGTGACCCTCTTGACAAGTGGCAACTGGGCACATTTAGTGGAATACAGTGTATCTCGGTGCGCAGCGTTTATATCCTTGTGTAACCTGGACCTGTTTTGAAATTCTTACTGTCTCTCTTTCAAAGCTCGAGCAAACACCTTTTCACTCCCTCTTAATCTCCCCCCAAAGTCTTCTTATTTTGATCATCGTTTTCGAACATATTATTTTTTTTTGTATTCATGGCTCTATTGAACGCTGTCTGTGATTTAATGCACTACGTTGATAAAAAATGCATGCAGTCACACAGCTGAGTGCAGCCGAGATGGCTGGGGTATTAGACGAAGTCTCAGAGGCACAAACATTTTAAAGATTTATATGCAAATTGTTAGTTCAGAGGAATTGCACATGTGCAGCCCCCACTTACTCTAATGGTACAGGAGGAGCACTTTATTCCCCACACAGCCCATTTTAAATCCACCCATCTGTATTAATGCCCCATTTCAAGCAGCCTCTGCTGCTATCATAACACAGCAGCACATGTTCGGAGTGCCTTGGCAGATGAAAACTGCGGTCCTGGAGGAGAACTTTGAAAAACTGAGACACAGCTCTGAGGTTTGGAAAAGAAAGGCTGCCTTGCTGGCGTGATGGATTGCCTGCCATGTCTGCCTCTGATCAGAAGATGAGGAGGGACTCTTCCGTCTAGGCCTAATTGTTACTGCTCTGGGGAGTGAGTTACTCTTGGTTAGTTGTGAGGGACCACCCTGTAGGAATTCGTTGAGATGTAAATTTAGTCTTCAGTGTTAGGTGGCCTTAATGTCCGTTTGTTTACATTGTGTTGTAAAATATTAGCCCAAGGTAGGTCATGTTGTCTTGTATTATGCCACATTATGTTATTCTTTGGTATGCTAAGCCAGATCACTTAACATTACATTATAATGTATTGTTTTATTGTGTTATTTTAATAATATATTGTGAATATCATGTTGTCAAACTATGTTGTTATGCTAGTATGAAGGTGTTATGGTTTCTTACCCTTCTATTTTTTTTATATAATTTATTTTTCAAATCGGTAGGTTTTAACCCAGTCTTATTTTTCTTAATTCTCTTTTTTATTCTCTCCGCGTTTATTATTTGTTTCCCTGTCTGCCCCATTCTGCGCTTTTTCTATTTTGAAGATCTGGGGTAGAGACAGCTTACTGCCAGCCTCATGTAATCACTAAAAAGAAACATAATTATATTATACATATGCACCGAACTTAAGGGCATATTTACAAAAGAATGGAGGAGTGCGTTGTTATTCCAAAATTGCTAAAGTTGTGCTCTGCCATTTTGAAAACGCAGGGATGCACCATATTTACAACAAGATGGTGCATCCCTGTGTTTTCTCTAGCGATGGTGCTGAACTCAGCTGTCTAGCGCCAACGCAGCACTCTTGCACAATAGTGAAAGAGTGCTTGAATTGAGGGAATGATTATTTATGTACAGGAAGGTGCCCATTCCTGCACATAAACAATCATTCATGGTGTTTTGCTGTTTCTATGTGTGCTGAACAATGCAGCACATATAGAAACAGCAAAAAAGAGTAGAAATAAAGCTTTTCTCCTCATTTCGCCATGTTAAGCCCAGGTATTCCCCGTTCTGAATTTTGGTGCTGCCTCCTATGGTGTTGCGGTGGAACGTGCGCCGCAACACCCATTGCCAACCCCTCTCACGCTAAGAGTAGCCTGAAAGGAGACCTTATACACAAGACGGCGTTGAGCCACTATCACTACAGGAACATCGATAAAAAGTGAAGTTACTGTGGTGATAGCGGCTTGTATATATGCCTGTTAGAGCTTTGGGTCTGCCCCCTTCAGCCACTGCTCAGCTGCAGTGTCCTTCACATTATTGGTTTCCTGCCACTGATTGCACACATAAAAGAGAGCAATGGATCCGCCCTCTTCAGCTCTTAGCTCTACTTCATGTGTCATTCGCGTATTGTACCAGCCCCTAAGACAGACACGCATGGGAAAATTTGTAAGCATTTTGTGCTGGGTTAGCATCACAAAAGTGATGCTAACCAGCACAAACTGTTTTTTTTAACCACTTTTCTTTCCAGTGTAAAACTTGATTAGCATTGGAAAGTAACCTACAAGTAACGCAAAGCAGTGCAATGCATTATTTTGCATTACTTGGGACAAAAGGGGCATTTCATGGATGGTATATGGGCGTAACTATGCAACCACCCGTCTTTTGTTGCAAAACCCTATCTACAAACAATTGTGGACAGGGTTTAGCGTCAAAAGTTAATGACATCTGAAACAAGCATTGGCATAGCCAATAGGTCTCGCTTTTTCGAATGTAAGTGATTTTTCATAAGAATTGTTTTGTAGTAAGTTGTATTATCTGTAGTGTCTGTGGAATTTATTGTTTTATTAATATGTGTTATGTAACTCTATGGTTGTGTTAGAGGGGTAGTATGGGGTAGAAGAGGGTAGAAGGGTAGAGGGTTATAGCGTTAGTAAAGGGGTAGAAGAGGGATAGTAGAGGGCTATTGGGTTATTAGAGGGGTAGAGGGGTATTAGAGGGCTAGAAGGGTAGTAAAGAGTTAGATGAGTATTAGACGGGTATAGGCTTAGAAGTGTAGATGAGGGGTATAAGATGGGTAGAGCGATAGTAGAGTGTTTGGGGAGGGGTAGTACAGTGTTAAGGCCCGATTCACAGAACTAACAAGACAAATTCCTAAACTTACTACTTTTGGTATTCACAGAAGGCATTTAGTAGAAGTAAAGTTAGGATTTTGTCTTAAGTTTGACTTAAGACAAATTTAAGACAGACTTAAGACAAACTTAAGACAAAATCCAAACTTTACTACTACTAAATGCCTTCTGGGAATACCAAAAGTAGTAAGTTTAGGATTTTGTCCTAAGTTAGTTCTGTGAATCGCCCCCCTGGTTAGGTAGAGTGGTAGTAAATGAGTAGATGTGTAGAAGATGTGTAGAAGTGGGGTAGAATAGGTATAGAAGAGGGTTAGTGTAGTGTAGCGGGAATTCCGTTCTCCTACAGAACTGTGCATAGAGACCTGGAATCTCGGTGAATGAGGATGGCCCAAAACTCACCTCAGTACCCAAAATCCCCTTACCGAGCTAGCTACAGCGTCTCATTGGTCATAACAAACTCCCAATGCTTAGACAGACCAGAACATGAACTTAGAATACCTCAGGTATTGTGGAACACATGAACACTCTTTCGTTATATTTATCATCACAAACCAGAACGTGGAGTAAAAGAGGACACATGAATGTTTGAAATATTTATTTACTAATGCAAGGTTCTCAAACGCAGTATCTTGTATAATACTAGCAAACATATTATAAAAAACAAAGTTATCAGCATATTTATCAGTCCATAAAAGGCGAATGGTGACAGCATACTAATATGCTGAAATGAATAGAAATGAATAACGTCTAATTCACACCCTCCCTGTTTAGCATAGTATTTTATATCTATGAAGGTCTCATTTGGGTTTTAGCAGGGCGGGCCCATACCTCAAAATCTTAGTGGCAGGAGGATCACATCATCTTCCACCAGCTCTCTGCATGCGAAGCACATCAAGTGTATTTTTGTGCGTTCAGCACAACAATATAAAACTCGCCTAGAGCCAGATTTTGGCATCAGCATGTGTGTTATGTCTATGGGGGTGCGAAGATCAGACCTTACAACAACACTGGGTTAAGTTATCCCTGTAACCTTCAGCACTCACTGTGCAGACAGAGTGCAAAACAAAACTGATATCAGAGCAATAACATATTATTTCTCTAGTAAATCACAAAGCTCTTCTGGGTTGAAAGCTAAAACAATAATTATGTGTTGTGTGCAAAAGTGAAGCAAGAATGAAAACGGCAAGCAAACATTTAATAAACTCATGCTAACTTAACCCAGTATGTAGAAAAGAAGTAGCTATATGACACCCCCCCCAATGATCAGAGCACTGTCAGAAATCATGTAAAGTCCGAACCAGGAAGGGGTGTAACCTGAAAACAGAGTTCAATAATAATGAGCTAATCAATCCTTTAAACGTATATATGAAGACCTATAGGGGCCAAGCGTAATTGTTCCAACCTTTGAAAATATAAGTCAATAGGTCTGGGACGTATAAAAAATTCTCACACATGAAAAACAAAAGGCACTGTCCAAAAATATAAAAATGCACATACCGAAATAAGTAAAAAACTCCATGGCATCTCACGACAGAACTGAATATGCAAAATATGCAGCTACAGCTTCCAACATGAAATCACTGTCATCATCCGAAAACAGTTCAGCCATCCAATTAAGTAGTGGGAAGGAACATACGTGCTGCTCCGTCACTGGATCCTCTATTAACATCAGAGGACAACTCGGTGGGTTCTCAAGAAAGCTCCTTGCCAAGAACTCATGCGCTGCTGCGATTACATCCCAACGACCCATTAGTCCATGCATCGCTGCCAAGGCCATAATCCTTTCGCCAGAACAAACCAATTCGTGAGCAACTACGGGGCTCATCAGATGATTAAAGTCAACGTCAGGAGACACCGTCAAGCAGAGACACAATTCAAGGGCCCAGCGGAAATCGCAGCTCAAGCAGTGAAACACAGGCTGGACACATGTGAAATAGGAAAATCGAAACGATAATCCAAACGCCATGCTTAAAGTCGCAAGCGGCAGGGTCCCACAGTAATCAAGCATCTGGTTGCGCAACAGTGACAGGAGGGGCTCTTCTGCTCCTAATGCAGGATGGGCATCCATTTGTAATAAAACTAAAGCCAGCAAGACAGGGAAGCCTCCAAACAAACTCGAAAAAATAGAATGAAAGAAAGCAGGGATGACCCCAAATATTTTTTCAAATGAAGTCACGAGACCGCTGCTAACTAATTTGAAAAAGTGAGCAAGGCCGGAAGTGGAGGAGGCATTAAAGATTTGATGAACCAGCTTGCTGAAATGCAACGGTAAATCAGTATTTAAAAGCGCCTGCACTTCTGTGTGTATGTTAGCTATGTGAAGGACGAATGTTTCTCGGGCCGAACTCAGGGCCACCTCTTTCTGAGACAAAAGGGCTCTTATTCTAGTCATACCATTGAACTCTGCCTTCAAGGTTGGGATACACGGCCAGATGGAAACATCTGAATTCCCATGCGTAGGGGGATACATAACGTTTTTGCAGCACACAACACGTTCAGATACAGTTACCACAGAAGCGATACCAACAATTAAACCACAACACTCCTCGTTATTCAACAGCAAATAACTACCATTTGCCAAAAGTGTAAACATGGGAACAATTGCGGGACAGGAGTCCCTTTTAATAAACAGGCCAGATTAGGTCGTTCCTGGTTGCAGGAACCATGTAATTGGATGTGTCTGCATATTAATGAATGGTCAGGGGACTCAATGCATTCCTCCCCATTAAGATAAACTTCTTTGCCGTCTTTCAGGCACCTATATGTGAAAGGAAGAGACCATGCTTCATGGAGGAAGGCACCACCTAATGGTTCATAACGTCCTATTGCAACATGTCGCATACAACTAGTGAATTTGTACAAGGCGAATGGTAATGTAATTAATCCGTGGATAAGCCACGTTGCATCAGTGGCCTCAGCAACAGAGAACGGTAAAGATTCCAACCTCTCAATGTGTAACATGGAAAATGATGCATCTCGCATTGAAGCATGTGCTGTTTGTCAGTCAAATTAAACGGGGAAAAGAGGGAGGAAACGTTCATGTAATTCCAGGGCACACGGCCAGACTTAAGAGTCTGCAGAGTCCACGCAAACTGCATTACAGAACGCAACTGATTTTGGCCATGGTATAAAACAGACACCTCATCATTTACAATATCAACCACTGAAGAAACAATGTTATTCAACGTGTATAAGCGGGAAGAAAGTATGTTAATACTGTTATCGACAACTGCAAGCACCTTTTCTAAATTTGCTTGATCAATTGCTCTCAGGCGCTTAGCAGCCTCAATTTGTGAAAGCTTCCACATTTCATTGTAAGCAGCATAAATCCAACGTTTAGATCTACCGCTTGCCGGGCCCTTTATAAAATCATTAATATCCACATAATCAGTTAGCTTAGATAGATGTAATTTAACAGCAGCTAATGTAGAATGTTGTAACCAATTCTGACATAATTTGCCAACTGAGTATGATGTAACAGTGTGGTCAGGATCAAAACGTGGATCAGGCCTGACTTCTGTAAAACCTTCAGTTAAACCCATAAAGCGACGCTGGCAAGAGTCAGAGCTTCTGTGCCACAGCAGCCAACCCTTTGGATCAAAACTGGACCCATTAAAGGATGCATTATTTAGTAATGTTTGCAACTCTCTAATGGAAAACTTTGTGTAATTATCCCAACCAGAATATTCTTCCAAATCAGGGACAGCAGGGGTATTTAACTTTTTTGAAGTAGCCAATCCAAAGCACGTTGTCTGAGAAATAGTAGAATTCAAAAACAACATGTGATTCGGGATGAGACATGCACGGTGCAAAGCCTCAGTGCCTTGTACCTGCCAACTTTTAGAACCCCAAACTGATTTAAGGTCAATGGTTTCCTTCCATAGCTCGTTGCCTTCTACCACCAATTTTTCTAGAAAGGACTTTGAATACAATCATTTAGTATCGGTAAGTCTAACTTTAGACATGGGTTTCTGTGTCATCTTAAAATAAAAGGACTCAGGACTCGATTGATTAAAGTCAGTAAAGTAAGTATACTTATTTAAAAATGTACTAGAGCTGAATTGTAATGGTGCAGGGCAATGTTCCCACTGTACCCCTTCTGGAACTTGTCTCATGCAAAAAATGATTACCAAAATTTTGAAAGCAAAATAAATCATCATAATTAGCTGATTCTAAATATAAATCTTCAGCATCAAAGGCAGCATAATATTTTAAATCAGAGAATAATGATTCTACGGCCTGAACATTCCAATCATCAGAACATATGTTTTGTTTTACCACATCCCCCATGTTCGCTCTCAGTACATTTGGGACATTAACCACTTCAGTGGGGCCATGAATTTGAAATTTAACTGCATCCCACACAATCCCATCAAGAAATGGCCAAGCTGCGATGTTAACAAAGTTCAAGTATCTTTTTAGTCTGTGTGCAGAATGTGAAGAGGATAAGGGGGCCAAAGTTCCATTAAGATGCGGAATGCATGTTGTCTCCTCTACATAGTGTCCATCCATGATACGGAAAAAATAAAACACAAAACCAAATTACATAAAAAGTTATACTGAAAAAAGCATTAGCCAAATATATGTCCAAGGGGGAACCAAAAAATGTTTCTTGAATAAAGAGGCATAAATTGCCCAATGTGAGGGTTTTGTCAAAGTCACTGAAGCAGAGTCAAACGAGAATCTAGAGTCTCTGGCCAAACATGTTTGTAAGTCAGCCATAGATAAATCAGCAGGATAGGAATAATCGAGGTCATCAATGTTATTATCTGGGAAAGTGTTCAGTAAAGGATTGGAAATGACAGGCATCTCGAGGGCCACTTCTGGCTCAGCAGCTGCAGTAATGGCCAAAACAGAATTTCTCACAATCGAAGGACAGGAGACTGCCGGTGTCATGCTATGAAGAATCGACCACCCTGTGTAACTTGACAGTGTCAATTGAGATTAACCTGTTTTCCATACGACCTGGAATTGGTGGTAAAATGTCCGTTCTTGTGCCCTTCACTGCAAGAACGGGGACCGGTGCTCGGTAGGAAGGACCAAATTCTTTCTTGTTATTGATCTGCTCTCGAACCAGTTCTCCATCCTTGGGTATCCAGCCAACTACCGGGATCTGCAACGCATCATCCAATGTGGAGGGCAAATGTTCCTTTGCAAGACTGTCTCTGGTCTTTTGTAGATCCTGTAAAACAGTGCAATGTTCATCTACGTCAAAGGCCGTGGCTTGGGCCATGCACTGTAGACCGTCGAGGTCAGGGACATACATCTTGATACCAAAGAGCATTTCGTATGGGGTCCGCCCACCCAGAGACCTTCTAGGGAGATTATTAAGAGCACACTGCACGCCATTGAGATTGGCCAGCCAGTTTCTGCCAGTGCCTATAACTCGAGCTGTCAAAGATTGCTTTAAGTCGCGGGTCATTCGTTCCACTACACTATTACCCTCAGGTCTGTATGGAGACGAAAACTTGACTTGGACCCCCAATGAAACCATAGCATCCTTATACGCCCTAGAGGCGAAAGCCGGACCCTGATCCGAATGGAAGGTACCACAGGCAAAAATCCCTACGAAGACACGCAAATCTCTTATGACAGTCCATGAATCAGCGCTGCGATGGGGCCATACCCACACAAAGCATGTGCATGAATCAACTGCTACTAAGATATACTTATACGCAGTATCAGAAGACAAAGGACCGCAGTGATCTAAATAAACGCATCCTAGTGGTTTATTAGAAATGTACAACTGTGTCTGTGGCGGACGCGCAGCAGTGGAATGCTTGATCTGCTGGCAAATGTCACATTGAAGGACATAATCACGCGTCTGTTTGTACAGTCCCCACCACCAGAACCTCTGTTGTAGCTGAGTTACAGTGGCTGAGACGCCCGCATGCGCAGACACCACACCTTCATGAGCCGCTGTAATCAAAGTAGCCCTGCGATCCGAGATGGGAATCAAACGTTCGCCAACATCAGGAATTTTCACATAAGGAACCTTATCGGGACTTAAGTGGTATGTGTACTTCGAAGGGAACCCCGCAGGATATTTACCTCCCTTCTCAGTGGCAGCAACAGCCGCCAAGATGTCATCATCTATTTTACTTTTGGACCGTGATACTGCTGATTTCGCCGCTTCATCAGCAAGCGAATTACCAACAGCGTGGACTCTCACACGCTGATGGCCGAGAGTATGAATCACAAACACAAGTGGCAACTGCTCTTTAAGCTCAGCCACTCGGACCCAGTTTTTTTTATGTTTTATTTTGCCACCCTTGGAATCACGAAATTCATTCTGAATCCAAAAGATTAAGTTCTCATTGTAAGACTGGACACAGTATTAAGAATCACTTACAATAAGAGTAGTCGCCCTAGGATCTGCGTACTCCAATGCGAGCATCAGAGCACGAAGCTCTGCAAGTTGTGCAGTGCAGTCTCCAAGTGTTTGCGTGTGCACGACACTGGACTTGAACTCATCGTCCACCATGGCACCGACCACAATGGCGCATGCGGAAACGTAGGCATGTTTAGAGCCATGCTCAACCTGCGCCGAACCATCGGTGTAAATGATGCAATGGAAATCCTCCAGGGGTCGCATTGCTAAAGGAGCTGGATGAACAAATTCATACTGTAAGTACTCCTGCGACCTTAATGTGGCGTCAAAAATAAACGTGACATCCTGAGACGTCAAGGACGCTGCCTATTGAATCCACCGAGGGTGCAAAGCTTTAGAATTAGGTACACTGGCTTTTGTGACTGCCTCCAAAGCAGGACACGGGGTACCAACCAACATGCGTTTTCCCTGTGACAGGGCACGTTCCTTAAGAATAGCCATCTGCACAGCCGTCAAAAGTTTATCCACAGTGGAAAAGTGCAATTCAGCCGAAGTGTACAAGTGTGACTTGTAAGCAATAGGTACTGTGTCTCCTTCATTAAAAGTCAGGTAAGTGAAACCTACCGTCCCAGGGATAATTCTTATCACCAGGTTGGTCTGAATATCACGAGTCAGTAAGAATTTAGAAGCGAGCAGATCAGCCTGCAAAGACTGCAGAATAGCCGAATGCTCAGGCAGCCAGCATGATTTGGAAAAAGATGGTTGTATCAAAGCATACAAAGGCTTGATACTCTGGGCATATTCCGGAATGTAAGTTCTCATGAAATTCAAAAAGCCCAGTAAAGATTGTAATTTTTTCAGTGTTGTCGGAGCGCGCAATTGTGTGCATTTCTCCAGGAAGTGAGGAGCCAATCCCTTTCCTTCATTGTTAAGCTCGTAGCCCAGAAACAACACTGTGTACTCTGCAATGTGCGATTTCGCAAAGTTGAATTTGTAACCTAGGTTTGCAAAGGTACAAATAATCCCGTTCACACGACACAGATGCTCCCAAAGTTCGTCGTCTGTGAGATATATGTCATCCACATACGAACAAGCATCCAGGTCGATTCTCTCCAAAAGAGAGACTATGCAGGCAGAAAATATCCCAGGACTATTCTTGTAGCCAATAGGCAAACGCCGAAAGTGTTTTTGGACACCGCCGCATTTAAAACTGGTCCATTGGGAACTCATAGCATCCAATTGGTGGGCATAGAAACCATTAGAAATGTCAAGCGTGGTCTTAAACCACTTACGCACAAGACTATTCACTAGAGCAGAGCCGTGAGTATTCTGTACTGCACAGTTACGGCAATGCGAGTTTAAATGCCGGTAACCCAAAACCAAACGATACGGACCGTCAGGCTTGTTTACAGTTAAAAGAGGGTTATTCATCGGTGACACACACGTTTAAATTACACCTTGATATTCCATTTGTTCAAGGATTGCCGCGACGGAAGCTTTCGCTTCACGTCGTATAGGATATTGAGGTTGAGGCTGTGGCTGAGACCGCAAAGGAATCTCATGGCTCGGGGACAATTTATCCCAACCACACTGATTGCGTTACACAGCCGGCACCAGAGCTAGAGCCCACTCTACTGCAAAATGCAGCGCATCCTCCTTCGAGACTGTGTTCGCGAAACTGGGGAGGATCACCTCCTCCCCTCGAGGAGCTGCGCGCACAAAAGGTGGGGGCCAGTCAGCCTCTGAAAGCAAAATGTCATATGTAGACGAAAGATTTTCCCAAAATACCCCTTTTATGGTTCCTTGTATGTCACCTTCAATTAACAGGACAATTTCAAAAAGTCTATCAGGGGGAGCAACTCTGGTGTCAGCTGTTTCAATGACAACATAAGTATCAGTCGCTGTCACCTTCAGTAGTGGACGAAGCGCCTCTCTCACTATTGTAATCTCCGCCGCGCTGTCCAGCAAGGTCAATGAGGACTAAAAAGGAGGGATGTTTTGACAATAGATTTACAGATTACACCACAGAGTAGTTACATTAGCTTTTTGTACGTGGCAAACCCTGTGTTTTTCAGTGATATAATGTAGTTTGGTCACATTTCAGTAAATATTTAACAGCAAATGTATGGCAATTAGAACACACGATTGTGCAACCATTTAAAAAACGCACATTTGTAACATATTGAAGCATTCTAAATGAAGGGTTAACTATTTGGGAATTATATGATTTTGAAGCCTTCAGAGCACAAAACAACACACACTTTTACGTTTGTCAGAAATCATTTCTTTAAATTCTTTTAAAAGTTTTATACAGCTCAGATATGCCCCAAGGGAATTGCAGCACTTTACACGAGCACCACATTACATTGCACAACGGCAGATTAATATGTTTTCTTTGGGGAGAGGGAAATTAAGTGATTTGCCGCATATCATAGGACGTTGAGAAGACGCTGGTACTTAAACCTTGTTCCCCAGTTCAACGGGTGACTTTGGTCGTTATACCACGTGATCTACCTTTCACCTCATAACAAACAACTGGTGGTTGTTTGCATTGTATATGTGCAGAATATCAAATACAGTTACTGAGATATGATTAACTAAATGACAAAAGGAAGGACTAACTTAAAGGTCTCACTGCCCCCTTTCATAATTTTCTCAATGTGGGGCCCGGGGTGAATGACAGGGCATGTTTGGCCAAGTCATCCCCGTCAGCAAAGTTAACTGACCTGCTGTGATAATCTCTTCCCGCCTGGACGTCCTGGGGGTAGGTGGAAGGCCAAATGGAATGGAGCAGTCCAGAAGTAAAGCTCCAGGCTAATAAAGAAGAATGAATCTTCCTATGGGGTTTTTCTTTTCTTGCTCTCTTGCCAGGCAGCATTTTCACAAAATATCAAAGAAAAGCAATAAAAAAAATACCACACCGGTGACTGTTTCTTCTGTTTTTGGGGTTGCTTGTGTTCCTGTCTGAAAGGATCTGGCTTGGCAATTTGTACTAGACTGATTCTATTGGATCAGAGCCAAGGCTCATTTGCATATGGCTGGTTCTAGTGTGAGGTAGCATGGTGGACAAAATAATGGAAGCAAAGATGACTAGTCAAAACAAAGCGGAGGATGAAGACTTCAAAGAAAAATAGCCACAACTATTTTCCAAGTTTTATAACCTAACCTATTATTCATTGGGCCCCCCTCATCCTTCAGTGTGTCAGTGCAATTCACTCCTGTAATTTGTTAATGTCTCATCCTGCTACAAATGGTATTGTCTACAATTAATATCATTATTGTCTCATCCTGCTACAATCGCTACCTGTCATCTACCATAGATAATGTATTAATGTTGTATCCTGCAACAATTGCTACATTTGATAAAAACCCAATACAATTGTTTAACAATCAAAAGGCTCACCATCCCATCTTTGGTCACTCAAAATGCAACACCAGAAGGTAAATCCTGGTCATAGAGGAGTGCAAGGTAAACCTGGTGGTATAACTTGTAAGTCTGGTCTTCAAACACCTTATGAGCAATCCACCATACATTAAATCAAATGTAAGCTATGATACTAAATCAGAAGAGTATGTGTAGAAAAGGAGTTCCCTGAAATTCTTTGTGAGCAGCCACCACAATTTGAGCTGCAGAGTTCTACAGCACCTGAAGGACCAATAGAGGCCCTTATCAAGGCCAAGGTACACCCCAATAGTGTACTCCTTCTGCAAGTCAGTAATGACAGTGCCTGAAGAATGCCATCCCTCAAAAGTGAGGCCCAACAAAATTATGCTAACAGCTACAGAAGAAATAGTTTGAGTAGATGGCATAGATCTAAGATGTCAATTTTCGAACAGTGTCAGTTTAAAGTCCAGGTTCGTCACTGAATTTACAAGCATATGACAGATGCTCCATATTTTTGAATTTTAGCCCAAGAGGTCAGCACGAGTGCCAACTTTCACTCAGTCAGTAGCTGTCCATACAAATCCACCCTTCTCCATATATTGTCTAAAGAGATATTCTGTGAAACACATTTAGGAGGTCACAAATCAAAAGACAAGGCTCTCATCATCTTTCTGGTCCCTACCTAGATTCCAAACCAGTATCTTCATTAGCTACCAGATTCCTAGTGAACGGTGTAAAGAGATACGCCACCTTCTTCTGTGCTTTGCCTGCCAAACGTTGTTCACACCACTCTGACAAAATACATCAGATCCCCAGAAGTGCTGTCGATTGATGACAAATCCAAGACGCATGCAGAAAGGGGGCCGATTACAAAAAAGTCAAACGCTTTCGGCCCACAGAAGTAGCAGAAAGGCGCAGCCCAGATGCACTTACAATTACCAATATAACTTTAAAGATGAGGGCTATACACTCTGTTGTAATTGATGCTTATTTCATTAATTGCCGGAATCTGTAAAAGAAGATCTCAAAGATTTTCTGCAGTACTACAGAAAGCTGTTCTCCCTTTTAAATTTGCTACACGCTCGGTTCCTCCTAACAACACATTTCAATACCGACAAGGTCATTGGTTGAACTGACATGTTCTGAGTTCTCGCGCGACTCCGTAGCACCTAAAAAAAACAAAGGCACCATAGCTGCTGCTTATTTATCTTATGCAGCTAACAACCATTGACAAAGCCAATAGTCCTGACTTGTAGGTATGATGTTACGTGTTGTATCCTATATCTGAACACAATGACAAACAGCTAAATAAAAGTCGGGTGGCACTTTATATGAAGAAAAGATATCTAAGTTATGGGTTTTTAGGCCACGCCCTCAATTACATTGGCCACACCACTTTGAAAGACTCCCAATTTTTCATCCTACTTAAAGCTCTGCTGGTGGCCCTATGTGCACTACGCTCAGACCCTAACCTGAACCACCTCCCTGACTCACTCAGGTGGTGGAAAATCAAACCTTGGAGTTTTGATCGTACCTGACACACTTCACTTTGTAAAATTAGAGAGACAGTAAATAGGCCCTTTAAATATGATTACAGGTTGAGTATGCATCACAGGCCCTGATGAGAGAGACTCCACACCCACACCCTTGTAATGAGGCAGAAATGAGTCGGAGGGTTGTTTGCGTAATTAACAGAGTTCATATTAACTCGGGAAGTAATCGACGGTGACACGTGCCGTGTGCGTGCGCCTGGGCAGAGTGAGAATAGAGCTAAAGCAACATCACACCTATTGTTGTAATAACAAGCGACATAACAAACTCGGCTAATTATAGCCGTTCCAAAAACACCCATCTATTAAGTGACAGATTAAGTCAATAATCAAATGTATTATAGTTCTTTGATATGCGGTATAAAAAATAAGATCCCTACTCCGGGCCCGCCTCGTTGGCTCCATCAATAAAATGTGGTGCATTTGTAGAGGGGGTAAAATGATTACCTTGGCCAGGAGAGTGATTATACTCATGAATTTATTTTAAAGCGAGCGAGCAGGCTGGCTAGTGAAGTAGTGTGGCTCACTGGTTAGATGCGGCAGACTCGAGAGCAGAGGACGGCCCGGGACCAGGGTTCGATTCCCGGCGCGGCAGGTTTCTGGACCAGGGTCAGCGGACTCGATAATTCTCTCGCCTCGGTGCCCACTCTGATCAGCGATCACACTCGGCAACTCTGGGCATTAGCTTGCCTCATCTTCACTAACGGCCCCACCTGACCGCCGGGGATGCCTGGTCTCACCCTGGAGATACCCATTAAGGGACCATCTCTCAGGGAAGCCAGGAAGGGTTTCGCAGCGGTCGAAGCGCCTTGGGACCCTCCGGGTAAGTAGTGCGCTATATAAATGCCAATACATTTACATTTACACATTTACATTTACAAGAATAATGGGAACACGAGGAAGCAGGTAATGTTAAAACCTAGACTGCAGTGTCAACATTATCGGCGCCATCTTGCCCCCTTTTTCGAGCCCATTTGTGCGCGTAAGCGGCAGCCATTTTAAATACCATGGCCCCTCTGCCCACCACCGACAGCCAGCGTGTCTTTCTCTCACTCCTGACCTCGCAGGCATCCCCCGCGCGCTGACAACCCCCGCTCTCACATGCCTTGGGCCATAAACCCCTCTTCAGCACGACTCTGCCTCGGAACCCCATCCTGTTCCCAGCGCGACACCTCCCTTCATTCCTTTCATGATCCCGGGTCCTTTATTAAAACCCCCTTTCCTCTGTGCCCGTTTGTCTTACTCATTCCCAGGCCGCCACCTGGCCCTGCGGATACTGTTTATTGCCCCCTATACAGTAGGAAGCTTCTCCCATCAAAGGATCCACGAGTTGATCAAAGCCCCCACCCCATGAGATCCGATCAACCACCTACATTCCGTGAATCGGCGGAATGTCCAGCTGCGCGACAATCATCACCTGTTGTGACCGGGGTGGGGACTTCAACTGTAAATGTGTGTGGGAACGGGCCTAAAGCGGGGATTCCGAGGATGTCCTTTCATACTTCAAAGCATTGCAAGAATGTGCGACATGCAATAAAGATCATAAACCTGTGTATAAGAGGCCAGGCCTCAGAGATGCGGTTAGAGCACCTCGAGAAGATACCCTGTTGTCTGATTTGATGTGTTCTGCTCCGTCGGAATAAAACTTCTGTTTCCTGCCTTCCAGTCTCCAGCGCCTGCCTCTTTGTTTGGTAACTTGAGTGGGTATAGAGGCGGTTAACGCCGGGCAACTCTGAAAAAGGTCATCGGCCCTACCTTTTTCCACAATTGGCGTCCCAAACGTGGGGCCCATCAGCGATTCGTGGATCCAGTGGGAGAGGTCCTGACGACAGAGTGAACGACTGCAACGATCGGGAGAGCTCCTGTCCGATAGACCCTCGTCTGACAGCCGATCATCCGAACTTCACTGGTTCCGAACAGACCTCTCTCGAGTGATCTACGGTCCTGACTGGGAACCATCAGGAGTGCCGCGAAGATCACGAAGAATAGAGGACGATCGGGCGCTGGATTCGGAAGACAAGAAACTGTCCATGCGGTCCGGGTAAGGTCCTGTAAACGCGACAAATTGCGAAATGATTGTTTGATTTGGATAATACTAGTATTACTCTTTTGTTGATTTGTTTGGAGATTCTCTATCTGCAAACAGGGAAGAACAGGTTCTCTCTTTGCAGGTAGTGAAAGGGTAGGTAACGCAGACTTTTGTCCCCGTTGTAACCCGTCGTGCCTACTTATTCTCCCCATTGATTGTTTGATTGACCGAACATTGACTGTTCGATATTGGTTCTTTTTGAGGTATTCACCGCCTGCAAACAACGAAGAATAGAAATATTCTGTCCAGTCTTTGCACGCAGTGATAAGATAGGTTGTGCAGACTTTTGTCCCCGTTGTAATCTGTCATGCCTATCTTCTCCCCACTGATTGGTAGCCTGTTTAGCCCGGACCGCTTATTAGAGATGAACCATCCGGCTCCACTGGAAGGCACCCCTAATAAGGAAATGTTCATGAAGCATGGATTGATCGCTATAGCTTATAGCAAGCTATGGCATAAATACACGAGAAAGGATCGAGAACGTCAGTGGCCACTGATAGGATCCTTCGATGAGGATAAAATAAGCGCGCTAGAAACAGCCCTTGGGAAGCACAAGACAACGCCCACTATGCTTGATAGTCTCGGCATGTGGCGCAAAGAAACCGAACAGCGTAAAAAGAGAAATGAGAGTAGGTTGGGAAAAGAGCTGCGAAAGGCAGCCCACCTAGCTGCTAAGAAATTAGAAGAAGAAATTAAGGAAAGAGAGGAAGCCAAACAAAAGCTAGAGGTAGAAACATCGAGCCAGTGTCCGGTTAGAACGCCCTCTACACTCTATCCTGAATTACCCTTGAAACAGCGAACCAACGATGATCTTCTGTTAGGTCCCCCGATCAACTACATGCCCCCTCCATATGCCCCTTCCCAACCCTTAGCACAGCACCCGCTACCCCCAAGCACAGATGAGAGTAGTACCAGAGCTTCGGCCCCCATGGCCTCTGTGCCGGCCGAACCCCTTGTATTAGATGCAGCACAAGCGGCAGCGTTAGATGACCCTGAGACCCGAAAGGCTGATTCCGCAAGAACAAACAGATTAGGCAAGGATGAGCGAGCAGGGATTGACAAGATAGTGAGGACATTGATAGAAAGAAAGGAAAGTGAAGGGCACATCACGGATATGTTCAACTCATATGCAGGGAGCCACGGACGACATTTTGCCGTACGACTGTGTTATCATGTCTTGAATGCGTACGAGGACCGATATCGAGACAAAGGTCCCGAAAGCCTAACGACTCTGTACAGGAAGGTCGATATCGGGGATGAGGGCGAGTGTGATGTGACGGACCTCCTTACGCGTACGCTTGAGGTTTTCCGCCACCTCACTGAACAGGAATCGGAAGCTAAACCCACGACACCCGTAGCAACCGAACCACAAACTGAGCGAGCTAGCGCCATGATGCCAATAGGAGAGGCTGCCCCCTACTGGGTTCCCCCACGAGGTCAAGGAACTCACGATGATGTCAACCACCAAGATGCAAAAGGGAGGGTAGTGTACAACTGGGTCTACCAGCCATGGGATCGGCAAGATATTCTGACGTAAAAACCCCACTGCCTTCTATACTGAATTAGGTACAGCCCTAGGTTCAATGATTATGACCCTGGCTGACATCGACTTGTTTTTCGGGTTATGTCTGCCCGCTGATGTGTGGAAGCAAATCCGGAAAGTCGACCACCTTGAGCTGTTTGGACATACCTGGTCACAACTCGATGGCATAGATAGACAACGAGAACCTGGACAGAAGCCTTTGAAACCCATTTTAGACCTCCCAGATAAAATTGTACAGAAATTGAAAACCCTGATTCCAGAAAAGAAAGTGGACTGGTCGATAGTAACGGCTTGTCGTCAGAAACCCCAGGAAGATGTATCGGACTACTTCTCCCGGTTTGAAACAGTGTTCTCCGATTACAGCGGCCAGGACATGACCACTGCAACCGGACACCATCTGTTTGTCCAGAATTATGTTAAGGGTTTGTCACCGGAGGTCTCCCAGAAACTGCAGGCCAGCGAGAGTAGTTGGGCGGCCTCCAAACCTGCGGCTATCCTTCAGATGGCCCAATATTACGAACACCAGAAAAATGAAAACGATAGCGCAACAGAGAAAAAGAAGAAAGACTTAAAAGAGAGGGTGATGATTGCACAATTGCAAGGGGTGACTATAGGACGACAGCAATACAAAGGAAACTACCAGACAAATGTCCCTAGGAACGCACCTCCTAAAGACCGCACCCCGACACCCCGCATTGGACGTACAGACATTAGCGAGGACCAGTGTGCCTTCTGTAAAGGATTCGGCCATTGGAAATCCCAGTGCCCGGTCCTGTTGGAGATGATCAGAAATAGGGACCCCAAGGACGTAGCGGGTGGACCGAGAAATAGAGGACAGCAACGAGGGCCCGCAAATGACACGACTAACGATAAAGCAAACAGACCAAATACATTTGACCGACCCAGACAGAATCAGTACCAACAGTCTGACTGCGACGATGCCCACGACTTCACATAGGACTGCCAAGGGAAAGGGAGGGATCCAGTCGAGCTCTATGTTGACCAGCAAGGTCCTTATGTCACTGCTAAGGTCCTGGGTACAAAGTCTCCATTTCTGGTAGACACTGGCGCAACACGTAGTGCGTTATCTAAACGACTGATTGCAAGGGCACCCTGTCTGGCTCACTTGTGACATCGATAGGTTTCGATGGAACGCCCTCCACTAACCCTTTGTCCACTCCGATCCCCTTCGACTTAGAGAACAATATCACTGACACAACATTTTTGCTTTCCGCCAATACTCCTGACGCCATTATGGGACTTGACTTACTGAAGCACTTCCGAGCGACTATTAGATGTTCCCAAGACGGAGTTCAAGTTTTCCGGTATGACAACCCCATTCTGCTCAGACATTGCCCTTCCCGACGCATGTTTTCTATCAATGAAGCTGACATGTCTCTGCTTGACACTTTGCCTCCGTATCTGTGGGCCAAGACAGATTCGGACATAGGACGCATGATGATTGACCCAGTGCACATCACTGTTCGACCGGACGCAATACTCCCAAAACTTCCACAATATCGGATATCGCCCGAAGGCGAGAAGGCATTGGTAAAGATTATTCAGTCACTGATAGACGCAGGAGTGGTAGAGGAAGTGGTTAGCAACGTTTGCAACAGCTCTTTCTTGCCCATCATCAAGAAACAAGGAGAGGGGGATGAGAAAGCATACTGCTTCATCATCGACCTTCGAGAGATCAACAAAGTGGTTGTACCCCAGTACCCCGTGGTCTTAGACATCACCACTATCCTGACTTTGATTCCTTCTACTGCCACCACCTTCACTGTCATTGACCTCAAAAACGCATTTTTCTCTATCCCCATCCACCCAGACAGCCGATATCTCTTCGGCTTCACCCTAAAAGCCCGCTCATATAGATTCTGTCAAGCACCCCAGGGCTACACAGAAAGCCCCAGCATCTACAGTCAGGCCCTCAAGAGACAACTGGATGAAGTCCAGTTACCCGATGGAGTGGTGTTGATACAATACGTCGATGACATCCTTTTGGCGGCCGACACCACTCCACTAGCAGTCACAGCCACCATTCAACTCCTGCACTTCCTTGCGGAAAATGGCCACAAGGTCTCCAAAAAGATGTTGCAATTCTGCCAACCCCAGGTCACTTACTTAGGCCACCTTCTGTCCAAAGACGGAAGGAAACTTACCCCCGACCGGATCCAAACCATTCTTGAAACCCCTGTCCCAAAGACTCAGAAACAGGTCCGCTCCCTACTAGGCCTCACCTCCTTCTGTCGGCAGTGGTCGCCAAACTTCAGCCTTATTGTGAAACCACTGCTATCTCTGCTAGCTAAAGATGTCCCCTTCCCCCTCCCTTGGACCCCTGAATGCCAATCCTCCTTCATAGAGCTACGAGATGCCCTCTGTTCAGCCCCTGTCCTGGGTACCCCCGATTACACAAAGCCCTTCTCCCTCTACACTCACGAAAGGGAGAGGTGTGCTTTATCTGTCTTGACCCAGTCCATTGGCCCAAAGCAACGACCATGCGCTTACTTCTCTGCCACTCTTGACCCCGTAGCCAGAGCCTTACCTGCCTGCCTTCGAGCTGCAGCTGCCGCTGCTATCTCTATCCGACAGAGTGAGGGGATCGTGCTCTCGAATTCCCTCACGGTATTAGTACTCCATGCAGTTGACACCCTCCTGAACCAAACCAAGACGCAACACCTAACCAGCGCACGACTGACTGGGTACGAACTGACTTTGCTCGCACCCCACATCACCCTGAAAAGATACACCACACTGAACCCGGCAACTTTGTTACCCCTACCAGAGAACGTTCCCAATGTGCCCCCTGTACACGACTGTGTGACCCTCACGGACGAACAGACTAGAAGTAGGGTTGACCTCAGAGACACGGCTTTTCCTGACCCTGACGGAGAGCTGTGGGTGGACGGCTCTTGCATCAAACTCCCCGATGGCACCACTTCAGCTGCCTATGCAGTCACCACGGCCCGAACTGTAATCGAGACAGCCCGCATCACGCAACGATCTGCACAGGCAGCGGAACTGATTGCCCTGACACGAGCATGCATCCTAGCAGCAGGAACCACAGCGAACATCTAAACCGACAGCCAGTATGCCTTCGGGGTGGTTCACCATTTTGGGCTCCTTTGGAAGGAAAGGGGATTCTTGACCTCGCACGGCACCCCTATCTTACATGGAGATTTAGTCTCCGCCCTGATCGAAGCTGTCCTTCTCCCCAAAAGACTTGCGGTTATCAAATGCCAGGCACACAAGAAAGTGACAGACATTGTTGGACAGGGAAATGCACTAGCCGATGTCACTGCTCGAACCACCGCTGAAAATAGGACGACGACACGCATGTACGTGACCAGGTCACAAGCAGAGAAATGGACCGACGCTAGGGACACTATTAGGGACATTCAAATGGCTAGCACACAACACGAATTGACTGAATGGGCACGGGTGGGATTGAAAGACGATGAAGGCTGCTGGCGGACAAAGGATACGAACAAATGGTTGCTACCTGACTCATACCCGATTCCCATACTGACTATGACACACTACCCTGCTCACATAGGATCAGCCCCCATGATTGAACTTGTCTCCAGAGTTTGGCACAATGACAAAATCACAGACTCCGCCAAACGTCTGGTCCAACAATGCTTGATATGCCTGCAACATAACCCCGGAAAAGGAACTGTGGTACCCCGGGGAGGGTTTGGGGTTCCCAATCACCCATTTGAAGTTCTGCAGATGGACTACATCCAACTAGACAGATGCCAAGGCCTGAAATACGTACTTGTCGTGGTGTGCGCATTTAGCAAATGGGTGGAAGCATACCCAACCCGTGATAACACTGCTATGGCCACTGCAAAAGTACTGTTAAAAGAATTCTTCCTTCGCTACGGCCTTTGTCGAATTTTATGGAGCGACAATGGCCCCCACTTCGTAGCCGAAGTCATCCAGCTCATCTTAAAGGGGCTGGGTATCAAGCAGAAGTTCCACGCAGTATTCCACCCCCAGTCTGCTGGACTTGTCGAGCGACACAATGCCACACTAAAACTAAAGCTAGCCAAGATAGTGGCTACCACAGGACTAAAATGGCCAGACGCTCTCCCACTGGCATTGCTATCGATGCGTTCCACCCCCACCAAACACCACTTGACACCTTACGAGGTCGTTTTTGGCCGACCCATGAGCGTCTGGTCTGCACCAAAACCGACTTCCATTCATGACGTCCCGGACGTCCTAATGTCTGATTACTTGCATAAATTGACTGAAACTCTGTCTGTCATTCGCCAACAGGTGCTGCATGCCATCCCTGACGCTTCCAGGGGCCCCGGACACAACCTGCAACCCGGGGATTATATCCTGATCAAGAATTTCCAGCGCGCCAAGAGTCTGGAACCCCGGTGAACGGGCCCCTGGCAAGTCCTACTAGCCACCCGAACAGCTCTTCGAGTGGAAGGAAAGCGGACCTGGGTGCATGCGCACCATTGTAAGAGGATTCCCCCGACTCTGATGACAACTGAAGACGTGACCACCCAGGAAGAGCTCCTGAACAAAGACCGACCATCGCTGAATTGCTACCCAGACACAGAGACACTTGAACTTGCAAAGATTCCTGACCCTACCGTGCCATCCAAAGAAGGGTATAACCTGCGTCGAAAGGAGAGAGTTTCGGCTAAGCAGACCATTGACTAAGTCATAATTCTCAGATCGGTGGCCTAACACAACAAGGGCTGGCAGGAGAGAAAGCCAGACGAGGTCTTTGGTTCTACCCGCTAGCGAGCTCCCTTGAAGGTGATGGAAGCGCCCGTTAAGAAGGTGATGGAAGTGCCCGATAAGAAGGTGAAGTAGGCAACCGGACATCCGAAAATTTGCTACAGAAACCCAAAGGCAGACAGAATCCACAGTTCAAAAACAATTGCACTTTTCATCACAATCCTTTTCTGCCTTCTCCTCATGACCACGCTCTGGATTGTGGAAGAAAATGCACCTGCTCATGAAACATTCCTAACCACTGCGCAGCCTACTACCATGAAGGAACATTATTTGATCTCGCTCTCTCCTCAACTCAGAGAAAGGCGAAAGGAGTTTTGGAACAACTCCTTTGTGCAGCTGCTGCACTAACACAATCTTGCCACCAATGCCACCAACTGCTGGATCTGTGGGTTGCTACCCCACGCCACTGGACATTCAATACCTTTCATCCCTTCACCCTTCTCTATTCACGGCTCCTGCCTTGCTTGGCTGATCCTCTTGCAAGAGAGCTATAAGGACAATGCCACCTCCAGCAAAACCATGACGCATTTCTTTCATGAGGTCTGGCGAAACAAAACAAAGACACATTTCTGCCCACAGACCTCCAATGACTCTATCCACATGGACATCCCTGCTAAAGAACGAATTGAAATGCAGGTGTTCAACAATCTAACCAGACCCACCTTCTCCTACCTACGGAAACGAACAGCTGCCACTCTGACTGTGGCTCTATCTGTCATCAACGTCACAGGCCATATGTGCATAGAGGGGCTTGGGACACAGGTGGTAGGCCGCAGTGCTTGCCGTTTCACTCTACCGATCCACCTTCCTTTGTACCCTCTCCAAACATGTACTTTGTTTGCGGCACAAAGGCTTACACCTGGCTCCCCAAAGGCTGGGGGGGCACTTGTTTTATCTCCTTCATCCTTCCTGCGACCTATGTGGCTCTAGCGAAAAACCATAGACAAAAACGAGCCAAGGACATTGAACAAGCCGACTCAACAGGAGCACAGTTCCTCGATGCTATGAAGGGACTTGTTCCACTCTGGGGCCCGATGGCAAACAGCCGTGCCATCCGACATCTGACTCAGGCAGTCGAGACAACAATGAACATCACAGCTGGTATCCTTGCAAACAACACAGCCAAGCTTCAAGCGGTCCGCCTGGTGGCTCTCCAGAACCGCCTTGTTCTAGAGGTGGTTCTAGCGGATCGTGGTGGAGCATGTCGCATTATTGGGTCCAGCTGCTGTACCTATATACCGGACAATTCACCCTCAGTGTACAAGGCCATCGAACACCTCCACAGACTCTCCTCAGAAGTTCACCAGGAGCAGGAAGAATGGTCGCTTGGTGGATGGTTCTGGAGTACTGTTAAGAACTGGGGCTGGAGACTGTTTACCATTATCCTGATTCCTGTAGTTGTAATATGTGGGTTATGCTTAGGAATTCAATGCCTGCCGCCTCTGTGTTCGTTATGTGCGAATTGTGTTTGCCCTAAGACTGTGGACTTTGGAAAGGATCGCATGGGAGCATTATATGATGCCGAGGTTAGGAATTTAATGAAGATTGACATTGAGTAGACAAGCTGGCTAGATATGTTGAAAAGGGAGGACTGTTAAAACCTAGACTGCAGTGTCAACATTATCGGCGCCATCTTGCCCCCTTTTTCGAGCCCATTCATGCGCGTAAGCAGCAGCCATTTTAAATACCATAGCCCCTCTGCCCACCGCCGACAGCCAGCGTGTCTTTCTCTCACTCCTGACCTCGCAGGCATCCCCCGCGCGCTGACAACCCCCGCTCTCACATGCCTTGGGCCATAAACCCCTCTTCAGCACGACTCTGCCTCGGAACCCCATCCTGTTCCCAGCGCGACACCTCCCTTCATTCCTTTCATGATCCCAGGTCCTTTATTAAAACCCCCTTTCCTCTGTGCCCGTTTGTCTTACTCGTTCCCAGGCCGCCACCTGGCCCTGCGGATACTGTATATTGCCCCCTATACAGTAGGAAGCTTCTCCCATCAAAGGATCCATGAGTTGATCAAAGCCCCCACCCCATGAGATCCGATCAACCACCTACATTCCGTGAATCGACGGAATGTCCAGCTGCGCGACAATCATCACCTGTTGTGACCGGGGTGGGGACTTCAACTGTAAATGTGTGTGGGAACGGGCCTAAAGCGGGGATTCCGAGGATGTCCTTTCATACTTCAAAGCATTGCAAGAATGTGCGACATGCAATAAAGATCATAAACCTGTGTATAAGGGGCCAGGCCTCAGAGATGCGGTTAGAGCACCTCGAGAAGATACCCTGTTGTCTGATTTGATGTGTTCTGCTCCGTCGGAATAAAACTTCTGTTTCCTACCTTCCAGTCTCCAGCGCCTGCCTCTTTGTTTGGTAACTTGAGTGGGTATAGAGGCGGTTAACGCCGGGCAACTCTGAAAAAGGTCATCGGCCCTACCTTTTTCCACAGTAATAAAATAAAATGATTGACACTTTCTCATTTCGGTATTTACAGAAGTCATTTAGGAGTCCTAAAGTTAGGAGTCCTAACTTTACTACTCCTAAATGAGAAAAATTCTAACTTTAAGACTTTTGGTATTCACAGAAGGCATTTAGGAGTCCTAACGTTAGGACTCCTTTCACTTGTCTTACAAGATCGGTACTACTCATCATTTCTAGCAGGGCTGTTGTATCTGGGTCCAGGAGAGCTTCCTGATAGAAACTGAAGTCCCCCAGGATGGTGAATGAATTGGTGCAGAGCCCTTATATCAGAGTTCTAATCGCTGTAAGGAATGAATTCCTGGACCCTGGAGGTCCATATAATAGAATGCCCCTACAAGAGTGGTGGGGATATAGACCGAAGCTAAAAGAGACCACTCCACAGGCCGCATTAGAGGCTATATTATAAGCTACTTTTAGGGAATTGTGATATATTATTACTACCCCCTCCCTGTTGGCCTGTTTAGTATGTGACGGAGAAATCCAGGTGGTGTAACATCAACTAGGTCAGGCCCTGAGGCACCATCTGTCCAGGCTTCCATGATGAACGGCAGTTTTATATCATGTTATCAGGTATGCATGCGGCAAGTTCAATAAATTCAATCCATGTAGTCCGGTAAAATACAGCAATTCAACACGATCACTCAGTGCATTCAGTTTAAAAAATGTTAAAAGGTTAAAATGTTTAAAACGTAGGAAAAGGTCTCTCGGCCAAAGCCTCAGGAGAGGTTAACGCTGCATGGTCGCGTCAGCGCGTCCATTTATTGCATGGCTAAAAAACAACTAGCCCACTAACCTGAAATGGCGGCCCGCTCTGACTCGTGGGAATCACTCGACAAATAATGCGTCCCGCGCTGCTGTAATGCGCTATGGGTGGGCAGGGAGTTAACAGGTATGCATGTAGCAAGTTCATTAAATTCATTCAGTGCAGCAGGTACAATTCAGCAATCCAACACAATCAGTTTCACATTTTTAAAAGGGTTAAAAGGTTTCAAACATGGAAAAGGTCACCCGGTTCAAGCCTCAGGAGAGGAGAGGAGTAGAACGCATGGATACAACATGTAAAGGAGAATCCTTATTCCAACCAGCCAGGTTGCAGCATAAGGCAGTGGGCATAGCAAGAGTCCATTCAGACCCAAAAGCATGCTTCTTCTCATCATGGATGAATTTGCGAAAATGAAGTTAAAATCACATCCTCGCCTCGAGGACACGCAAGAACAAATATGGAGGCCAATCGCCCTCCACCAGTAAGATATCAGAGTAAATCAAGTTGTCCCAAAAAATAGCATTAATGGTGCGTATAACGTCATCTTCATTTTGAATGTCTGTATGGTAAAGTCTACCCAGTGGAGCAACTAGGGTGTTCGCGGTATCAACAGTTACAAAGGTGTCAGTTGCTTTCGCCTCCAGAAAATGGTGGAGTGTCTGGCGCACCACAGTAACTTCTGCTTCGCTGTTGGGGAGAGTCAATGCCAAACTCCTGTCCAGTATGAGGGTTCTCACCGTCTAGGGCTTATTTCACAGTTAACGGGCTAAGGGGGATATTCTAAAGAACGCAATGATTCATATCGCCGTCTACCGCGGGAAAATAACTCTGTGTTAACGTCCAATTCACAACATGATGGTAACATGCCCTATTATCCTGATAACGCTTCAAATGTCCGCGATAAAGTCACCGGGACGGCGATAAAAATCTAAACCCCAATGCGGAAAAAGTAGCGATGGGCCCAACCGCGAGGTGGTCCTGTGTCAGCCGGAGGTGGGTGGGGAGGGAGTTCCATGTCTTGGCTACCAGGTAGTAGAAGGATCTTCCTCCGGCGTTAGTTTTGCGAATACGTGGGACGGTGGCGAGGGCAAGGCTGGCGGAGCGGAGCTGGCGGGTAGGCGTTTAGAATGCGAGGCGGTTGTTGAGGTATCTGGGGCCCGCGTCATGGAGAGCCTTGTGTGCTTGGGTGAGGAGTCGGAATGTGATTCTCTTGCTGACGGGAAGCCAGTGCAGGTTCTTCAGATGTGGCTGTGGCGGGGGATGTCCAGGATGAGTCTTGCCGAGGCGTTCTGGATGCGCTGTAATCTTTTATGGAGCTTGGCTGTGGTCCCGGCGTAGAGGGTGTTTCCGTAGTCCAGGCGGCTGGTGATGGGGGCCTGGGAGACCGCCTTCCTGGTTGCAGTGGGGATCCATCGGAAGATTTTTCGGAGCATGCGGAGGGTGTTGAAACAGGACAATGAGACGGCATTGACTTGCTTGGTCATCGTGAGGGAAGAGTCCAGGATGAAGCCCAGGTTGCGTGCGTGGTCCGTTGGTTTGTGTGGGGAGTCCGGGGCAGGTGGCCACCAGGAGTCATCCCAGGCGGAGGGCGAGGGTCCGAGGATGAGGACTTCCATTTTGTCAGAGTTCAGCTTCAGGCGGCTGAGCTTCTTCCATTCCGCGACGTCCTTCATTCCTTCCTGGAGTCTGGCTCTGGCGGTGGTGGGGTCGTTGGTGAGGGAGAGTATCAGCTGTGTGTCGTCAGCGTAGGATATGATGTTGAGATTGTGTTTGCGTGCGATGGCTGCGAGGGGGCTCATGTAGACGTTGAAGAGGGTGGGGCTGAGCCAGGATCCTTGTGTGACGCCACAAATAAATTCGGTAGCTGCTGACCGGAATGGGGGGAGGCGGACTCCCTGGGTTCTGCCGGTGAGGAACGAGGTGATCCACTCCAAGGCCGCGCCTTGGATTCCGGTGTCGCTGAGGCGTTGTATCAGGGTGCGGTGGCATACCGTGTCAAAGGCTGCTGAGAGGTCCAGGAGGATGAGTGCGGCGGTTTCCCCGTTGGCGAGCATAGACCTGTTGTCGTCAGTGGCTGTGATGAGGGCGGTCTCGGTGCTGTGGTTGGCTCGAAAGCCGGACTGTGACGGGTCGAGGGATCCGTTTGTCTCGAGGAAGGCAGAGAGTTGTTTGTTGACCGTCTTCTCGATGACTTTGGCAGGAAACGGGAGGAGCGAGATGGGTCGGAAGTTCTTGAGGTCCGTGCGGTCCGCTGTGAGTTTTTTCAGGAGGGCGCTGAGTTCGGCATGCTTCCAGCTCTCTGGGAAGGTGGCTGATGCGAAGGAGCTGTTGATGACGTCGCGGAGTTGGGGTGCGATGATGGAGTCGGCTTTGTTGAAGATGTGGTGGGGCATGGGTCGTGGGGGAGCCGGAGTGGATGGTGTTCATGGTGCGTGCGGTGTCTTCGGTGCTGACCGGGTTCCAGGTGCAGGGGGTGGCGGTTGGGTGTGCTGGTTCGGTGGTTGGGTCATTGGTCTGTACGCCGAAGCTGTCGTGTATGTTGGCGATCTTGCGGTGAAAGAAGGAGGCAAGTGAGTCGCAGAGGTTTTGCGCGGGTATGATGTCGTTGTTGCTGGCGCTGGGGTTGTAGAGCTCTTTGACAATGCTGAAGAGTTCCTTGCTGTTGTGGGTGTTGTTTTCCAGGTGCTGTTTGTAGGTGGTTCTCTTGGCGGTCCGGATCAGTTGGTGGTGCTTGCGGGTGGCGTCCTTGAGGGCTGTCATGTTCTCTGTTGTCTGGTTCTGGCGCCAGGATTTCTCCAGGGAGCTGCAAGTTTTCATGGAGTTAATAGGGCTCATCCGTGAACCATGAGGCCTTCTTGCTGTGGGGCCCGCTCGGTGGTTTCTTCAGTGGAGCGAGTTTGTCGGCGCAGTCGGTGATCCATTGTGCGAGGTTGCGAGCTGCTTTGGTGGGGTCCTTCGTGATGGTGGGAGCGTTCTGGCTGAGGAAGGTGCTGAGCTGGTCGGCGGTGATCTTGTTCGAGCTTCTACGGGGGTTTGTTGTGGGTGGTGGGTAGTGGTTTTCTTGAAGGTGAAGTGGACGCAGCTGTGGTCTGTCCAGTGGAGTCCGGTGGAGTGGCTGAAGGAGATGTGCTTGCTGGAGGAGAAGACGGGGTCAAGCGTGTGGCTGGCATAGTGGGTGGGGGTGTTCACCAGTTGCTTGAGTCCGAGGTTTGCGAGGTTGTCCAGCAGCGTGGTGGTGTTGCTGTCGTTGTTGTTCTCCAGGTGGAAGGTGAGGTCGCCTAGGAGGATGTAGTCTGGGGAGGCGAGGGCGTGCGGGCTTGCGAAGTCAGCGATGGCTTCTCTGAATTGAGTGAGTGGGCCTGGGGGTCTGTAGATTAGGGTGCCTCAGAGGGTAGTCTTGGAATCAGTGTGAATCTGGAAGTGCAGGTGGTGAGGGTGTCGTCTGAGTTGGTGGTGATGCGGATGGTGTTTTTGTGGACGATGGTGATGCCTCCTCCGGTTTGGTTGATGCGGTCCCTCTAGGTGATCTTGTAGCCCTCTTGGATGGCTATGGTGATGTCGGGGACTGAGGAGGCGTTCATCCAGGTTTCCTTGAGGAAGGCAACGTCTGGTGCTGTGGTGTCTAGGAGGTTCCAGAGTTCAACTGCGTGCTTGTGAACGGAGGGGGTGTTGAGCAGGATGCACTTGAGGTGATTCTTGCTGGTGGTAGGTTTGGCGGGTGCTGGTTCTGGGCGGATGCAGGTGAATTTGCACTCCTGGCAAGTGAAGGGTCCGTGGGTGTGTTTTGGGGTGGCCAGGTAGCAGGGGGGGTTCGGCTGGTGTTGAGTGCGTGGAGGGAGGCGGCGCCGTAGGTTCGCCGGGTACGGTGGCATTGTCGGGGTCCAGGGTTTCTGGCGCTGGGCACGGTCCAGGCGCGGACAGGCACAGACGGGCTTGCCTTTGGCGCGCCTTCGGCACACAATCGGCGCGCCCGCTGCGCGGTCGCTCTGAGGGCGTCATAAGTAAGGAGCCGGGAGGGAGGAGCAGCTGGGTGGCAGGAGCGGGGCGGCTAATGGCCTGGCGGGGGGAGGTGCTGCGGGGAGGCTGCAGCGGGAAGAGTCTGGGGCGGCCGGCTCAGCAGCGGCTGGGTCGTCCGAAGCGAAAATGAACTGGCAGCGAGGAGACTAGCTGGCAGGCGGCGGTGGCAGGCAGGAGACTAGCTGGCAGGCAGTGGTGGCAGGCACGCAGCAGTGGTAGCGACCTCGCCTGGTGACAGGCTCAGCGGTCGCTGATGAGCGGGAATGATGTGATACGCAAAACCAAGCAGAAACTCGCCAAGAAACAGAAGGCAGCAATGCAGACTGGAGGCGGGATTCCAGCACCACATGAGGAGCTGGATGAGATGGAAAAAATGGTGTCCACAGTCATTAGTGTGGAGTCGGTGGCAGGAGTTGGGGGACCGGACACTGCTCAACATGGTGAGTAATGACCAGGGACTTGGGGAACGGGGAAGATGGGAACAATGGCACATATGCACAATTAAGTATAGCACAGTGCACACCCAAAATGACTCTGGAGCATGTCTCTGATCCCCTTGGACCTCTGCAGCACAACTAGAAACAGCAAATAGGCCTCTGTCTACTATGTGCCCAGAGTGGGCCCTATCCACACACCACCAATCTCACAACCACCACATGCACGTGTTAAACCCAGCAAAGAGGCATGTCTGTCAGCAACACTGACAATGGAAGTGAATGACAAATAGCATTGCTGCACTCAATATTTCATGAAATGTTGCACACCACAACACTGAGGTGCTGAGTGTGGACCACATCCGTAAAGGAGCAGGTCACACATCCACGTGCACAACTAACCCCAGACGTTAACAACACATCTGGGGACAAACCATGCCCCAGACTCAAAAGTCCCACCAAGAGACAAATGTACCCAAGTCTGCAACATCTCAACACTGTATAAGCACAGAAGTCAAAGGCACAACACATGAAAGGGATAAGGGGCAGCAAAATCAGAGCTCCAGGGGCGACTCTCCCAAAATGCAGCACACACACATAACATGCAGAGCACATCAACATTGATAACAATGTGGTACAAACCGCAACTCGTGCACAACAGAACAGAGGACGCAACTGGTACCTCTTGTGTGTAGAAACTGGCCAATCACATTTGGCGAAGCAGGGAAATGTGAGTTAATAGTTTACAAGTACAAACACACATCTGTGATGTTGTCGAAATGTCCACTGGCCCGCATCAAATAGTCAGCTCCTCCCAAACAGTCACAATGTACCATGTCATGCAGTCTGTATGTAAACATGTACAATGAGTCAACACAATGTTAAACTGCATCTCCCCTTCAGATTGCAGAGGGAAAACCAACACCTCCTGCAGAGCAGACCGAACCTCTCTCTTTTCTGAGGACCTCCACACCTTCAACATCAACGCCCTCCAAGAGTTCATTGACAGGTATGTCAACCCACTTCCAGTAGCAGGGCAGCCCAGCTGCATTGATGAGACCCTACCCCCTGCACAGACCACACAGCAGGCAGCCCCCACCACCACGGCTGCCTCCCAGGACCCCCACGAACAACACATAGCCTTCCAACGCAGTGTGTTGGGGTGCCAGGAGAAGATGACTGAACAGGTGCTGGTGGGGTTTGACCGCATTGCAGCCAAACTAGATGCCATACGTGGGTGTCTGAGTCCCATCAGGGACCACTCACAGTCCCTAATGGACACCTACAGTCTGCTCCATGCTCTTCAATGATCCATGGCTGACATTGCTGAAGTCCTGACTTTGAGACAAGGACAACTGTCTAGTCAGAGTGGCCCAAGTAAAGTCACCCAGGAGTTGGGACACATGCGGAGGATCATGGAGAACATAGAGTGGCTGCCATGGGTGCACACCAGCAAGAGGTAGCTGGATGTTGCTCATGTTGTGGGACTTGAGTCACAGGCTGCAACAATACCGATTGCGGCCCGGGTGGCGCGGACACTACAACAGAGTTACTTCATTGTCCAGCCCAGGACGGAACCACGCTCAGAGCCCCATGGTCATTGTTCACACCCGTACATATGCTGGACTGGCTCACACCAGGCCAGCCCACTCCGCTTACGCTTACAGGGGATCGACAACACTACATGTCCCAGGTCTTCCCTGTAGTGATCTGCTGATCACAGATCTAGTTATCAGCATGCCACAGCGACTCCCTCATGGCTGGTTTACTCCCACACCAATCCAGCACAGGCGTCACAGGACATGTGACCCTGCGAATAAAAAGGGCTGGGCGCAAGTGCTTGATGCCATTTCCACTCTCTATATGGGTCTATCTGTTAATATTTATGCATGAGGGCCTAGGGTCCTACCACATACCATTCCCCACTGCCGGAGATGACATGATGGTGTCCGAACCACTAGACTCAATCATAAAGGGTCCATGACTTGCGTTGCACAGAGTTGGTGGCACCGGATACACTGCAGCCGGCACAGGCCTACCACCACGGGTCAGTGACATTCGGTGCACTGAGGTATGGGTACCTTAAGTGCTGAGCAGGTGGGCAGCCTGCGATGATGCCCCGTCCTGGCGGTCTAGACTGGTAAGGATTTGTGTGAGCCCTGCTGGACCACAGTGTAGGTCTGAGCCAGCAGGCAGCGTGGGCCTACCGCCACATTGCCTCGCAGTTCACAGAGTTAGTGGCACCTAAAGAGCTGAGCGGGTGTGCAGCCTGCAATAATGCCCTGTGCACTGATATGACTTCTGCCATTGCGAAATCAAGACCAAAAATCAAGTGTGTGACCTGGTGGCCCACGGTGCGGGGCTGCATGATATGGAGGCTGCCAAGGTCGTGGGCCCCGGGGTTGGAGCTTGCACCAGCATGTGGTGGGCCTCTTAGAGACACGCCGGTGGTGGAAGGTGAGCAGTGAGGCCTGGGTGCAAAGGGGCGGACAATCACCGCTGGGCGGCGGAAGGGGCTGGGGTGAAGCAGCCTGTGGCGCAGGGGCGGCCAAGAGATGATGGCGCGTGCAATTTATGAACTCTGCCATTCTTAAATCTGGACTCTGTTTCAGATAAGGGACCTGGTGGACTGCAGTGTATACCGGCACGTGATTGGAGACACACCGGTGGCAGCAGTTGAGAAGTGAGGCCTGGGTCCACAGTGTCGGCACTCTCTCTCCCTCTCTTCCTTTTACTGTCTCTCGCTCTCTCTCTCTCTCTTTCTCTCTCTCTCTCTCTTTCACTCTCTCCCTCTCCCTCTCTTTCTCTTTCTTTCACTCTCTCTCTCTCCCGCCCTTTTGTTTCTCTCTTTCCTTTGATGAGTGCATGACACACCTTCTTATCTAGAGTTTTGTCCTGCAGGTTGTGACTTACAGATTGTCCAGAGAAGACCCGCCACGACTCTTCCAAATTAACGGTGGGCATAGTAGGCGTAGTGGGGCTACGCAAAGGTACGTGAAGTAGGCGAGAAACTACGCCCACCTACGCACTTTGTGTAACCCCACTACGCGTCACCCGCCTCCCTCCCGCCCGCACGATTACAAGGGGGAGCCCCGGGGATACAGCGGACAAGGTAAGTTTTTATTCATTTTTAAAAGTTAATTTAAGTATTTAGGGAGAGCGGGAGGGAGGCTGGTGGCGGGCAACTTCGCTACGCCCAAGGAGTGGGCGTAGTGTTGCCTGCTTCACCTACTTTGCAAAGGGCGAAGTAGGCAACACTACGCCCACTCCGTGGGCGTAGCAAAGTACTTAGCCCAGGGTTATTCCAAATAGTTGTTTTGAGTTTAATTTGAATAAAATGATTTGTTTGGAAATTCAAAGATGAATGAATGATTCTTTTTTTTCTGACCACACATGAATGTTAATTGTAATTGTGCGACATCAGGCGAATTGTTTTGTTCATGATTTCGTAAAGCTCCATGGCATCTGTTGTTCTTCAGGTGTGGCTCTGTGCTGGACTCCCTTTTATGGTGCAGGTTGTCATCGACTTTACACCAGGTAAGAGCAGGTGTTCAATCCCTGCTGCTAACACGCCTTATCGCATGTTTTGGGATCTTATCGCCAATCTGGCTGGTTGTTAAGAATGTTGTGAAGTGGTGTTTTTGCAGCTTTTTGCACGGGAACGCCTACTCTGTGTGAGAAGTTGGCCTGATATATGATGTCCACTATTCTAGTGAGACACCTTGTTTATTTATTTATTTATATTCTTATATAGCGCTGAAAGTCAATCCTCGAAAGGGTATCTCCGCGCTTGCGTATTACCAAAAGGAGCCAGAAACTAGTAATTAGACAGAGAGATGTGAGAGAACATAGCTAACAGGCGATAAATAAAAATGTTTTCAGGGACTTCTTGAAAGATTGAAAGTTGGTTGTGCTTTTAAGAGCACAGGGCAAAGAGTTCCAAAGGATTGGGCCTTTGTAGGACAGGACTCGTCCTCCCTGCCTGGCTTTTTTATCCTAGGTACCTGGAGTAATTGCTGGCCACTGGATCGCAGAGTACGACTGGGAGTGTAAGGTTTGAATATTTCTTTTAGATATTTAGGTCCATTGCCAAAGAGACATCTATGAATTGTGCAGCAGATTTAAAATTTTACACGCTGTCTTATTGGCAACCAATGGAGTTTTGTCAACAGGGGGAGTGAGGCAGACCTAGGTTGGGCGTTGAGGACTAATCTCGCGGCAATATTTTGAATCACCTGTAATCTCTGTAGTTGTTCCTCATTAGCATAGATCAACAGGCCATTGCAGTAGTCCATCCTGCTTATAAATAAGGCCTGGACGAGAGTTTTCCTGTAGAAGTCGGATAGAAATGGGAAGACTTGTCGTAGCAGACCTATGACCTAAAAGCAGGAGCCTGCTACTTGATTTGTATGTTCTTTGAGGAGGAGTGCTCTGTCTAGGCGCACGCCAAGATTTTTGACAATCTGTTTGGGGCTTGGAGTTGGTCCTAAGTCCAGAGGCCACCAATCCGGGGACCACAGGATTGTGGCCTCCCCGAACAACATTACCTCAGTCTTGCCTACGTTACACTGGAGGCGATTACTGGCCATCCAGTGAGATATTGCCCTCATTCCGTCCGCAAAACATTTTTTTATTGCGGGCGTTATGGTTTTAAAGGGGAACAAAAGCTGGGTGTCGTCAGCGTACGACACAGGGGTGAACCCATAAGATCTTACTATATCCGCCAAGGGAGCCACATACACGTTGAAGAGTGTGGGGCTTAGGCAGGAGCCCTGTGGTACTCCCTTGGTGAGCTCCCTTGAGATGGAATGGTGGGAGCCCAATCTCACCTCTTGTTGGCGATCTGAAAGAAAGCTCCCCAGCCAAGAGAGAGCCACCCCTTCCACTCCCCTCTCCTTCAGACGACCGAGAAGTATCTCATGGGACACAGTGTCGAAGGCAGCGGATAAGTCCAACAGCACTAGAATCATTGAATTTCCACCATCCAGTGACATCTTGATGTTATCGGTCACTGAAAGGAGGGCAGATTCTGTGCTGTGGTTGGGCCTAAATCCAGATTGTGAGAGGTCTAGGCCCTCCGCTGCCTCGATGTGTTTGGACAAATTAGCGTTGACGTGTCTCTCGGTCATCTTACTGAGAAGGGGTAGGAGGGAGATGGGTCGAAGGTTGGAGAGGTCAGTCCATGGAGTAGCTGCGTTCTTTCGGATTGGGTTCACCGCTGCTTTTTTCCATTTTTTAGGCACAGATCCTTCCCCGAGAGAATCATTGATCAATGTGAGATAGTGGGGTCTAAGCAAATTTTGCAGAGAGACAGTAATTTTAGCTGTTAAGAGATCATCTGGAGATCCCGATTTTATATGACTCATTAGAGAGGTAAAATCTGATTCATTGACTGCTGGGAATGCCGTAGGTGTGGTTTTACTCCATGTGGGCAGAGTGGAAGGGGAGAATGAATTATTGCTATTTAGATTGGAGACCGATAGAATTTTATCGTAAATCAAATTGATTTTATTTTCGAAGAACAGGGTGATTTCATCGCATAATTGTTGGGAGAAATCATCAGGGCTTTTACATGCTGTTGGCTTTACAAAGTCCTGAAGGATTTTAAATAATTCCTTTGAATGATTTCCCGCCTCTGCGAGACGTTGAGAAAGACTATTCCTCCGAGCAAGTCTGATATTTTTATAATATCTGGCCTGCGACTCAAGATGTGCTTTCTTATTTTCTTCGGTGTGAGTTTTTCTCCACTTCTTTTCCAACCTCCTACAATTTTGTTTTTCTGTTCTAAGCTCCTCGGTGTACCATGTTTCCTGTTTGGTGGCAGGGTATTGTTTGTGTAATTTTTGAGGAGCTATTTGGTCAATTGCTTCTTTGAGGGACGAGTTAAGTTTGGTTAAAAATGTCTCTGTACTGTCTGTCTCTGAGGGAGTGGGCTGCTTCCATACCTTTTCCAGTTCCTCTGCTGTGACTTTGTGCCATTGTCGCCTCCAAACAGAGGGTTGGGGATTTTTATTGGAAGGCTTGGCCACCTTGGATATTGAGAATTCCACGATATGGTGGTCAGACCAGATGATTTGCATTGGGGAGGGACAGAGTACTTTGGGAAAATTAGTAAAGACCAGATCGAGAGTGTGTCCACCTATGTGGGTGGGCTTGTGATTTTGTAGAGTCAAACCGAGGGAAGATAATTCAGAGACCAGGGACATTGTTTCAGGGAGTGAGGGGTTATCAGCGTGGACATTAAAATCGCCAAGAAGAAGGAAGTCTTCTTTGGCTTTAAAGTGAGGGGCCAGGAGTTCCAATAATGCAAGGGGGAAGCCTGTAGAAGGCCCCGGAGGGCGGTAAACTAAGGCTCCTTTCCAAAATATGTTAGTGGCATATTGCATTTTAAAAATTATAATTTCAAAGAGAGGGCTATATTTCTGTTCTAATATAACGACTTTCAGATGTTCTTTGTACATGATGGCTAGGCCACCACCTGTTTTCTCTGGACGGTCAAAATGAGTAAACTTGTATCCAAGAGGGACCCCTACAGCGATTGCGGGGACCGTGTGGGTTTTCAACCAGGTTTCCGTTAGGAAACAGAAGTCGGGCTTTGTTGTGTGTATTAAGTCCCATACCTCAAGTTGGTGTCTGGGTAGGGAGCGAACATTTAGAAGGAGGCACTTTGTCTCCTTTGTTCCTTTGGGAGGAGTTTGTTACTTTATATTTAACGTCTCAGTAGTAGGTTTTATATACGTGGCTTGATGTATGCAGTGTATACAGGAGAAAGGGCCCTCAGGAAACGGCCAGGAATCTCTAGAGCATTTTAGGTGAGGGGTAGGTCTTAGATGTAATAAGGTTTGGACCGAATACCTGATAAACATAGGTGTTGGGTCCATGGTCCTTGGTCCCGTCCTGTCGCGGACGGGCGCATACGGGCAGGACTCTGGCACGACTCCGGCGCAGTCGTGATTGTTCTTTTTAAGGCGCTGCTAGAGCGCGTCACCCGCCTGGCCCACACCCAATATGGCCGCCACAAACCAAAATCCCAGCCCTCGTCGTCAATACTCGGCCGAGGGCGGTCCGGAGGCAGGAGAGAGGGGAAGGCACCCAGAGCGCTGAGAAGCGCTAACGAAGTCTCTAAAGTCTCAAAGTTACAAGCGCTTATTAATCAAGCAATGCAAATTACACAAAGTTTAAAATACCGGATAGATGCTAAAATATACAGGTGACAGAAAGAGACCTCCCGTCTTCCGCCTCAGGAGGGAAAAGGTTAGCTTCTGTTGGTTATCACGGAGCTGACTCGCTTCTCTGTTTTTAAGGCGCTGCTAGAGCGCGTCACCCACCTGGCACCAGTCCAATCGACCCTTATTGATGGTGGTTGTAAGGTCAACCTTATAGAAAGCTATCCTAGGGGTAGCAATGGCGAGCAGTCTTCAGCCTAAGACTTCAGAGAGCAAATTAAGCTAGTTGTTTTACCAATTATAATCTCTTGAGTCCCAAATGAAAGTACACCACACAAGGTATATATCAAATATATATGTATTTATTCGAAACACAACCCCTCTGCACTCTTTATGAGGTCAGAGTTCAAAGTACATTACAAGGAACTTAATTAGCATACGATAAGTTGCACAGTATACGTTATGCCCTATATACTAAAATAGTGGTATAAAAACCACATCTGAGATAGAAAGCAGGCCTAGGGCCTGGGGAATCGCTGGGGCTTCTAGGAACAACCAAGGGTTAGGAAGTAGAAGGTCCACGGAAGATGTGTTCAGTGTCTAAACACAGCTGCAGGTTACCGTTGACTTTCTATGGGAAACAAACAAGTTACAAATTGACAATTTAAGGATACTTCTAGGATAACTACGATGGAACCCTTTTAGACTTAGACACTTGGAGGGCCAATACCCTTGAGACTGCTAGAGTGCTTGTGTTACCTCACCCACAGAAGCCGGGTGCATAGGCGTCTTTCGGTGTCGGGTTTCGTCGTCGTTTTCAATGGAGAACTGCAAAGAAGTGCTGCAAGCGACCATAGGAAAAGTGTCCGGGTGAATCCAAGGGTGGATCAAAGATCTGAAGAACTTCAACAACTGCATAAGGGTGATAAGCAGCAGTGTATTGATGAAATACATTATCGTTCACATTTACAGCGGGAAATGTAACCCAGGTGTAAAACACTTCGAAATGGTACACAGGGTATGCCTCAACCACAATACCAACCGGAGGCTCCACATTGGGGACTCCATGCTACACCAAATGTTGAGTAACCGCTGCGTTGCCATGAGCCGGAATCGTAACCGTTTGCACCATTAATCAGAAAGAAGAAACTCAAACGGTAGCACTAAAACAAGTCAGAAATGTTTTAAAATTCAAGCTTGAAAGACCTACAGCAATAGGTAGTCCCTAAAACCTGAGTAGTCAAATACCCCCCACCACTGTCGTCTCTTGTAAATTGTGCAAGTGTATTGTGGACAAGCACAAGTGCTACTCAGGTGTTCAAGTACCAGAACGAACGTTAGTGGTGCCATTTTGCAGGGATTCTATGGAGTCCCAGAACTATGTTTGGGACCATAGAGCCTTAGTAGGCAGGGACTGAGTCATTTTACCACCTTAATACCCCTGAGCCTGGGACCGACTAGCTATAGTGTCTCACTTGCCCTCCTAATCACTCAAGGGGAACAAGTGATTAGACACCCCAGAACAAAACACTCCTGACTATCTCAGGAGAGGCAGTTACAGGACAGACCCTTTCACACTCGTACTAGTCCACAGTAAGATGTGACACAGACACAAGAAAAGTTTAAATTGTTTATTTTAAATATCAGCTCTCTTGTGTGTTTTCCTGTCCACCCTATGTGGGAAGGGTATGCCCAGACGTGGGCCCCTTGCTCACTAGGCCACTGGAGTCATGCTATCCTGGTTGAAGACGGCTGAAAGTCAGAAACCGGTCCTAGGATGCTTGATTCCAGGCCAGGAAAGACATGGCTTGGCAGTTCGGGCTGGACTGTTCCCATGAGGCACAGGGTCAAGACTGATTTGCATATGACCATGTCGGAACTTGGGTGGCTTGGTGAGCAAAATAACGATAGATTAAACCCAGATCTGTGACTGGGGGTGATTGCTTTGCCATTGTACAACATTCCGTCCATCATCTTGTGTGTTTTGCTGTTCACCCTATGTGGGAAGGGTATGCCCAGACATGGGTCCCTTGCTCACTAAGCCACTGGAGTCAAGCTATCCTGGTTGAAGACGGCTGAAAGTCAGAAACCGATCCTAGGATGCTTGATTCCGGTCCAGGAAAGACATGGCTTGGCAGTTCAGGCTGGACTGTTCCCATGAGGCACAGGGTCAAGACTGATTTGCATATGGCCATGTCTGAACTGGGGGCCTTGGTGAGCAAAATAAAGATGGATTAAACCCAGATCTGTGACTGGGAGTGATTGTTTTGCCATTGTGCAACATTCCGTCCATCATCTTGTGTGTTTTGCTAACACAAATATGGCCAGCATAGTAAGTGGTCCATAAATCATAAAGGTAGCTGTCATTATATAAGGAAGTGTAGCCAAACCCCCCTCTCCTTCGACAGCAGAAAAAATATTATATATCAGAAGATCTCTGGATGTTGGCAGCAGACTCCGTACTTAACAAGCATGCACAGATGGAAGTTCTACATGCCAGGCGCTGTAACGATTTCTTTACTGGGAAGATCCCTGTATGAGTGTGTTGCTGCCTATCTGTGACAAATGTACGCGTTCCCAAACAACAGCTGCATGTGCGTGTTATGTCTAGGTGCTAGGGCCTAACCATAATCAAATAACAAGGGGCATTTTTGTTTGATCTTGTCTACGGTGTTCCGAATGTTGTCATCATTGGTAGAACAAAATCCGGGACCCTTAATAAAGTTATTTCATTTTGACACTTTGTGCCCGATACCATTGGGAAGTGTAGTCCTCACAATATGTCCTACTTTATGCCCGAGTGAATTTTCGGAAATATAATACACTGGTACAGTGAGGCATTGAATAAGAGGGAAGGTGCTCCTGAAAAGCGGAATCACACTTGCAACATTTGATTTGTTAAAAATGTTAAATAATTTCAAAGAACCTAATGCATTACACAGTTGAAGACTGATGGTATAATGTTGTTTATAATATGGCAGAATGACTTATATTAGTGATGCAATTTTGTTAGAAAGGGCAAAACTCAGAGAAGTCTGTTTTCACTTGTTATGAAATTGAATGTCACATGATATGTTTAAAAGAATTTATTTTTGCATTCACACTACTTTCGAGCAAGGAGCGCCCCCCCGCCCGAAACGGGTAGGGTGACTTTGCTGCAATAAAAATCATGCATAAAAAAGTGTGTGGCCAAGGACCTTATGGATTCGTTCGAGACAATGCTTTTGTTGGAATAGTAAGGGTTTGCGACACTGCCAGGGGCCACCATTGCAAGCGGTACGGGTTCTGAAGCAACTGAACTGTTATAAATATATATATATATGTACATTCAACCATAGGTTTCAGCCACGTTATAGTTAGGAATTAGCATTTAAAAAACCTTAGAAATTCATTGAAAAAACCATAGGTGTCATACATGTTATAGTTAGCTGGACATTTCACTCATACAAAACCTCTGAAATTCCCCCGTTATAGTTAGTTCAGCTAACTATAACTCGTGTGCCCACAATGCACTGCTGATGACGTCACATATTACATCACTCATGACATGGTCAGTGACATCACTTGATATGAAAGACGATAATTTCAAGCATTTATAAAAAACATGGACAATATCTGCATCTTCCCCTCCGCACCAAAAACATTTTCCATCATACATAGGCCCCCATGTTGCCATACATTTAGGAGTATAGTATAATCTGAATAGTGTCTTACATACCTGAGCTTTCAGATTTGCCGACAAACATATATCCTTAGCCATCGAGATATAATCCACAATATTTAGATCAGTTTCCTCTAATTGATTCTGCCAATATACATTATATTTGTTCAAATCATCTGGCTTGTAATCCATCAGCAATCGATATAGCATGCCTATCCTTTTTTTTATTGGACAGCCTCTATTATCTTGTTAGGGCTAGGTCTTTTTAATTTCTTTAAGCAAAAATCTCTAATTTGGAGATATTTAAAAAAAGATGACTGAGGTAAATGGAATTTGGTGCTCATATTAGAGAAAGATTTGAATATTCCATCAGTATCATATAAATCTCCGATTCTACTCACACCTTTCCTGCTCCATTCCTTTGTTACATTATCCCAGAATATCGATGGTAGTATTTTTCCCGCAGAAAGGGGAGTATGGTACACAATTCTTTCCAACTTCATTATCCTTGCGACCCGTCTCCAAACTTTATATGCAGATTTAAGCACCTTAAATCGGGTGTGTTTGTAGTAGTTCCCCTCCAGTTCTTTTAACAAACATCCCTTCACATATTCCCCTAATAATAGATAGAATATCGAAGGGGATTCTGCCGGATCCTCAATTTGTTCTCCCGTCAAGAATATTCTCATTCTTTGTAAGAAACAAACATAATAATAGAACACAAAATCCGGAATCCCACGCCCTCCTCTCTCAATAGGCAGGGTCAACCATTTCATTGCTCGTCTTGTTTTACCGGGTGCCCCAAAAAAATTTGTACATAGACTTTGCAGTTTGTAAATATGATTTAAGGGTATCTCTAAGGGGATACTACGATATAGATATAAGATTTTAGCTAGTACATTCATCTTAATGATGTTGCCTCTCCCTATTATAGACAGTTGAAGTCTCCCCCACCTATCTAAAGATTGTTTAATTTGTAGCATTATTTTGTCCCAAAACAAAAATTGGGATAAAAGGTATTACTTAGGTTCCTTGTATGGTTTCTTATTCTCTCTGTGCTCTTCAGATGCTGACACGACTGAGTCCGTCTGCCCTGAAGGAGCCACGACAGGAAAATCAACTGCTGTGTAATGTGTGGGCTTCTTCCAACTCGGAAGCTGAATTCTAGTTGCATGCACGATAACTAAGGTAAGTTTAACCGGGAACCTTCTTTAACTCTCTCAGAAATATTTGTGCTTTCTCTTCAGGAATATCTATTGAGCAATTGAAAAAGGGGCTGAACTCAGGAACGTCGTAGGTGAAGTGCGCACTCGTTAGGGAGCACACGCCTCACCAAGGATTCCCCACAGGTGTGTGCTAAATGACTAGACCACCACTGTCTTTCCTCGGGTGGCCATCTTAGAATTCCTCTGTTCCACTAAAGCACTCCAAGTATGTTTCTTTACAGATTCTTCATCTCTCCTGCAGCAGCTAGGGTTTAGATAAGTAATTATCATATCCACTGATTGATGAGGGGTTCTGACAGATACACCCAGTATAAAGTTTTTTGAAATATCCTTAAAAGATACAAACCATCTTTGCACACTTACCTTCTCGTCCATGTTTTGTTACTTGAGCTCATTTGAAGCACATTCCGACGACCATTTTTAGCAGTTACTTGTACTTACCTTAAGCATATTAAATAATAAAATTAATTATATATTATGAAATTAGCATCTGTGGAAGACACAACAAATACAGTTACAAAATATCTTTTACAACACAAAATAATTTGTAAAGTATTACATTTGACTTTTTTGCTGTTCTCAGAAAATGTTGAATTTCAATAGAAACAGTGAGTTCAATAGTACTCATCATATAACAGCGGGCAAAAAAAAAGACAATCAATAAGATTATCTTAAAAAAAAAACATTCAACATTCTTAATAACAATCTAAAAAATAGAAATAAAACATATCTCAAAAGTTTTTCTCTAAGAACAATTTCTTACATAAATATGACACATCTCAAACAATCATAACATAACAAAACATTATGATTAATTTTCATACACTGTAAAAAATATTTCTTACAAATATATGCTGACAAAATATATAACAACAAGTCCTTTGTGGTTTCACATACTATTCCACACGGCCAAATAGTATGCGTCAAATTCTTAGTTTGCTAATTGTTCAATAGTAATCCTGAGCGTCTGCCTCCCAGCCTTCTGATCCAAAACCACCGACACCATTTTCTCGTCTCCCAGTGCTCGTCCCTCAGCCCGACGCTACTCAACATCTACATGGCCACCCTCACACAAGTGACCCGTCATCACAACCTCAACATCATCTCCTACATCAACAACATCAAGCTCATCCTCTTCCTCACAAAGAATCCACATACCACCAAAAGCAACCTCCACGACACAATGAAGGACATCACCAACTACATAAAGAGCAGCTCTCCAAACATGAAAATTTACAAAACGAAAGTACACCCCCTCAGTCTCGGAAGACTCCTGCTAGCTCACTACACTGTGGACACTACCAACACCTACCAACCATATCCACAACCTAGGATTCATCCTAAACTCCTCCCTCTCCATGTGTAGGCAAGTCTACACCATCTCCTCATACTGCCATAACACCCTCCATATGCTCGGCAACATTTACAAGTGGATCCTTACCAAAAGAAAAAGAACAGTAACACAGTACCTCATCAGGAGCAGACTACACTGTGGCAAAACACTCTACACATGAATTCCAGCGAAACACCTACAACAACTACAACAAATCCAAATGACCACCACCTGACTGATTAGCAATGTTCCCTGCTGCAGCCATATCAGTCACCACCTAGTACACGTACACTGCCTCAATATCAACAAGGGGGTCACCTTCAACCTCCTCACCCTCACTTACAAAATACTCTACAACACCAGACTAATGTACCTTATAAGCAGTAATCCCAAAAAGGCCAAACTTAAACTTTTGGCTTTAAAAATATTAGGTAAAAATTTGGTAACTCTTTAGGCAAACGTTGCTTAAAAACGAATTGATTATCCTTACAATGTATCCAACCTTTCAGACATTTTAAATAAACAGTGTAATGTCCAAATGTTGTAGAAGGTCCATCATGAAAAATAATCGCAACAGCTACAAAAGTTCTTCCTGATATTGAAACTTGCCCAGCTACAAAATTTTCAATTAAAGTTTCCAAATTTCTTCCATCAGCCTTAAAACGTTGCATCATTAAAATTACATATTGTCCATATCTTTGTACAAACAATGTTGATGACATTTCTGATTTACATTGGCTACACTCCATGGGCCTCATTTATGAGGCTGTGCGTCACTTTTACGCCGCCGGTGCTTCACTTTTTGTGACGCACCAGTGGCGTAAAAAATGTGCCTTGTTGCACCATATTTACAAAGTGACGCATCTAGGTAGATGCGTCATTTTGTAAACCCCTGTGCCACATTTCACCTGCGCCAGGTATAGTGTACACAAGGGGGGCCTATTGACGCAAGGAGGGGTCGTTGAAGTGACGCAGTGAAATCTATGAGATTTCATTGTGTCACTTTTAGGACGCCGTTGCTTCAAAATCTTGCGCCTGCCTCACAGCAGGCGTAAGACTGATGCAGGCCCTTTCACATGGGGCAAGCCCCGTGTGAAAGGACCCATTGCTAGAGTTGCATCACTTTTGTGACACACTCCAGCAATGTGTCACTTTTGCGCTTACAGATACATCAGAAATACTGACGTATCTGTAACTCCTTGCGACATGATGCGTCATACATTAAATATGACGCATCAGGAATGACGCAGCAATGCGTCAGTTCTCAATCATGAGGCCCCATGTTTTGAGTTGCTCCTCTAATTAGATTGTTAAAAGACACTGATTCACAGTCAGGTAAAGTCAAATATATGAATCTTTCAGTGTCTATGTTAATGCTACATGTAAACAAACAATGTTGACAATCATGTTGCCATTTATAAGGCCAAAAAGATTTTCAATATCTATACCTTCATCTTCCAGTATACCAAGCATAAACATTAAAAATTCCTGACAATCTTGCTGAATATTCTGCGTAGATTGACTAGAACCAGAACATATGTCCAAAACATTTCGAATATCAGAAACACTTTGTATTTTACTTTTATCACTACTACATTTCTCATAAACAGAATACAACAATTAACAGAATCTTTCGTCCTGATTTTCAACAGTTTGTTGTTGCAAACTTTCAAGAACAAATACACATTAATAACTACATTAGCATAGCAGTTGACACCACAACTATTTTCAAACCGATAACCAACATTCTCTTCAAAACTGTCCTTTTTCGTTTTGCTAGCAGGCGCAACTTCCTCTTGTTTTTTTTCTTTCTCTACAGTTTCACTACAGATATACTCAAATCTCCTTTTTCTACTTAACACACCTTTTTCATATACTGGATATTGACCTAAATTGGCTGCATATTCTCTTCTTAACCTATTATACTCTTTCACACAATTTGCATCTGCACTAAACTTTGTCTCATCAAAATCAATCAAGTACAATCCAGATAAAGTTCTGACTTGAGACAAAGCAACATATGCCATCCCCTCTTTAAACACAGTACTTCCAATATTCACTAAAGCACTATCTACACTTAAACATTGAGATTTATGAATGGTCACCACATATGCCAAACAAACAGGAAACTGTTTTCTGCGTAAATACAAATCTTTTACAAGCAAACACCGAGATAAACAACTAAATTGTTATACTTCAGCAATTTCATCAAATCTGATTTTCAAAAATTCAATCCCATCTCTATTTACATATTTAACAAAATCAACAATTTTACCCATTGCTCCATTTACTAAACCTTTTTCCACATTCAAATTATGTCGTAAAAGTACCCTACAGTTTACACATGCATACTAATTCTTTTCTAAACCTGCAGTTTTACTTATCGATTTCTCTAAAGAATCCAATTTCCTGTTCAACTTCTCATTCAAAATATTAGTGATTTCTTCATGTTCTATTTTATCAATAGCTTCCAATTTTATAATTTCTTCATTTTCCAACTTCAGCATTTCTTCATTGAATATAGAACATTCACGTAGTGTTGGCATTAAGCAGATTACAGATTGCATTTTCATTTGGAAAGAAATTCGAAAGTAATTGTCTCTGTAAAGCTTGTTTGCCATGTTCAGTCATTTTTCCAATTCTTATATCTTGAAAAATAGTTCCATAATCAACTTAAGACAAACTTAAGACAAAATCCTAACTTCTGTGAATACCAAAAGTAGTAAGTTCATTCTGTGAATGCCCAAAGTAATAAGTACATTCTGTGAATACCAAAATAGTAGTAAGTTTAGGATTGAGTCTTAAGTTCATTCTGTGAATCGGGCCCATAATTACTACATATCAGTGAACAACACTGACTCATTTTCAAAATACATATGTATTTTACTACATTATTTCTGCCACTATTACATCAAAAAAACGAACACAATAAAACAACAAAGACGCACAAGGGGCTTGTAAATATGCCCAGACTTTATACATAGGGAGAGAAACGAGAAAGAAGACAGAACAGGGAGTATCAAGAAAAAAATGAAATAAGAAGAGAGAGAGAAGAAAATGAAGAGACAGAACGAATAAGAGGAGTGACAAGAAAATATTAACACAAAGAATGACAATATGAGCACAGAGGACAATATAAGAAAAAGAAAGTAGTACCGAGAGAGAGAAAGGAGTAAGAGGAGAGTGAGGCAAATATAAAAACAGAGGCTACAAAATATTGAAAAAAGGGACAAATGTAGGGACATATTATCAAGGACCGGTGTTAAAATTATCGCCGTTTTATCGGCAGGAAAATGCTGAGAAAACGGCGATAATGGGCTTGATCAGCCGCTGCGATAATTTTATCTCCTGTCTTGATGTACCCCATAATTCCTTAATGTACAAAGATGCACCGCACACATTCCCATACAACTTATCAACTCACCTTTCAAATTGATTTGTAGATTAAGAACAATACCACTCACACAGTGGATATTTTTATACAGAAAATCTCTAGCTCAGTCTTTCCAGCAGAACCGTGAAATGGAACATTTTCCCTCTCATTTTACACATACATACATATAAATAACCAATTAAAATCCTTTACACATTAATTTAAATTCTATTGGTTTCACATTCCAAACCTTTCCAACTGACATAAGTTTCCACCCTACCCCCAAACAAATCATGCAAAAGTCAACTGTCAACAGAGGTCAAAAGTTCAGCACTGTATAAAACACTGCTACTCAACAAATTTACACTATGCATAAGCACTTACTTATAAGTACCAATAAAGGGAAAAGCTCTCATTACAAGCAACCAAGATATAAACACATATTTATTTTTAATTGATTTTTCTTGCTTATGTTGCGTTTGGCGTCTCGGCACTACGTTTCGAATAAATATAGATAAAAAATGATTATTAATATATTACAAAAGTACAGCAGCGGATGCCACACATGACCCGGGAAACGAAAGCGGCAAATTTAATACCTGAAATAAAGAAAGGTTGCTTATTGAACATGAAGAAGAAAAAAAATGTGGGCTTCGAAACGAGGCTGCGCATGGGTAGAGAGTACAACTGCTGCACAAAAAAAACCCGGAAAGTTTTACATGCTATCATAGAATTATACCTCTTTTTTTGACCAGTAAACTTAGAGGCATATTATCAAGGACCAGTGTAAAATTTATTGCTGTTTAATGGCATGAAACTGCCGATAAAACAGCGATAATGAGCTTCATAATACGGCCTTGTTATTTCTCATAGAAGCCCATGTTAACACCAGAACACATGCTTCTATGTGAATTAACAAGGACGTATTATCAAGCCCATTATTGCCGTTTTATCGGAAGTTTCATGCAGATAAAACGGTGATAATTTTATCACCGGTCCTTGATAATATGCCCCCTAGTTCTCAAAAAGAACTCTTTTATTTTTCTTTTAGCCCCAATGCCCTCACGATCCCAGACGGCTCCCCACGTCCTACCAATCTCCTTTCCTACTTCAAAGGGAGAGCAGATTAACTTGCTCTCTCTTTCAAATAGAAAAACGGTTTGCTATGGTAAAGTGGGAGCAGCAACAGTACCGCTCTACCATACCAACAGCAGTGTCCTAGGAATACGCACCCCGACACACTGCAAGAGCCGGCCCTGAGAAATGGTGCCTCCCAGGACCATCAAGGGTTCCAGTAAGGGGGCCATGCGACGACCTGCCAACATTAATAAAAAAACCCAGACAGTGCAGGTACCCGGAGCTGGAAGGTCACTTTACATATTACTGCCCCAGAAAGGGGGCGTTTACCACGACGTATACGGGGACAGAGGGAGGGAAAGCTCAAAACATATATTTTTTTAAAAAGCCCGGAGGGGTGCTGCTCCCCAAAACTGCGGGGAGGAGGACCATAACCCCCCCGCATACTTCAAAATTAAACTAGAGGAGCGGCGTTCGACAGTGCTAGGCGCACCTTACAAGCCCCCCATTATGGAAAAAATTGCCCCCGTAATTTACCCCACCCGGGACCTAATGAATAAAACGGACTTCTAGTTTTTTTTCACCTTTTCCACCGCATACGAGTACCACACGAGTACCCCTCAATTTTTAATTTATAAAAAATAAAAATTGAGCCTAAAGATCTATACACCACCCCATGGGCAAGCCTATAGGGTCAGAATGTTTCTACACTGCCCCCTTTCCTTATTTCTCAACTTTATTTTACTGTTTTCTTGTGACTCGGTTCTCGCGACAAACAAGATGGCTGCCAATACTTCCTGGTTTGGAGTGTTGACAGCCAATCAGCATGCAGCTCGTAATTGTACGGATATCCGTACGCGTACGCCGCGATTTTTCATTTAAAAAAAAAGAGCCTAAACATCCATGTACCACCCCCTGACCAAGCCTATAGGGTTAGAATGTTTCTACCCTGCCCCCTTTTCTTATTTCTCAACTTTCTTTTACTGTTTTCTTATGACTCGGTTCTACTGAGGCACAAGATGGCTGCCAACACTTCCTAGTTTCGACTGTTGACAGACAGTTGACAGCCAATCAGCATGCAGCGCGCGCTCGTACTTGAACGGATCTCCGTCCGTGTGTAGAAATCTGTCTCTAGATATTGCTTTGATTTTACTTGTAATTTTCTCAGAAACTACTGAATGGATTTAAACCATTTAACAAAAAGCACAATCTGCGAACCGAACTCTACCTCTCTGCCAAATTTGGTGTAATTCCGTTCAGCCGTTCGGGCTGTAGCCCTGGCTAAAGGTCCCAATGGAAAATTGCATGGGGAAAACACTTTTTTGGACCCCCCTTTTTTCTCGGCCCCCACTTGATGAATCAACCCCAAACTTTCAGGGAAGGAGCAGAACCGAGCAGCCCATTTCTTGGAGAAATTCGCGAAGATTCGTCCACCCGCTCCAAAGTTATTCCAAATAGAATGTTGTGGATTTCCTATGCAAACTAGATCCTATCTATGACTACCTACTGGCGACTGACTGTAGGTAATATATATATATATATGTATATATATATATATATCTCAAAAGCCGCTTGAGGAAATCAGATGCAGCGTGTAATCTCCAGCAAGCACCGAAAAAGCAGACACGAGCCCAGGTTAAGTGCAAGCAATAGCGTTTTATTTTCTCATGAGTCCGCCATAACGCGTTTCACCACCGGAGTGGCTTGATCACATGACAACGTTCAAACATAGAATGGACCATTAAAACAGCTAGCACCCTATGCACGTGATTGTGAAGGTGATAGACATAAAGAAAAAGTGAAATGCAACATGTTTTCATACTTTTGAAAAAAGACTATGCTTTATACAAAGTGGAGCTGTTGAAAGCAAATATTTACACCAACTGTTTTGAGGGAGTTTTGAAAAAAGAAATGCATGTAATGACCTGGGTTGTTAACAAGTACAATTTACAAAGGGAGAAAACTCATGGCATAAATGCATAAATAACCGTATCAATACATAGACCATAGCACACCATACGATGTTAAGGGAAAAATTAATTAAGGATAAATTGAAATATATGAGTATATCCTGAAAAAATAATTTTTTGCTATTTTCCTACAAAAAAAATTTGGTAAAAAAAAATATATATATGCATTTCATATATTTACACGTCGGTGGTTAATACCTTTAGGTCATAGCATAATTATAGCATATAGATTTGGTAAAAACATTTTTTTATACATTTCATTTATTTACACATCGGGGATTTAATACTTTTAGGTCATAGCATAATTATAGCATGAATGCTAGGTCTGGGTATATTGATGTACCACAATTTGTACGAAACCCTCATGAGGGCCAAGATGACCCATGGTCTAAAACAGTTGGAGTTTTATAAAAAATATAAATTAAAGTGCCTTGGGGTGCCAAAAAAGTGAATAAGGTGAAAATGAGTGAGGAACAACCCTGATATGAGGGTTGTAGTTTGAGAGAAGCAAATGACAGCTATTTAGGGCAAGTCGTCAAGGAATACAGTTTTGAAAGTATTTATATGCCATCTGACAAGATAATCTAGCTGGAAGCTTTTAGTTGAGTGAAACATGAGTTACATTGAGAACAGGAAGGAAAAGGACGCAGGGGGCAGGTTATCAAAATGTACTGAGAGAGACTGGAAAAAGATCACTTTCGGGGGGGCTCAATGAAATAAGCATGGTCATAAACAGGTATGCAAATCTTCAGTATTGTTTAGGCCTCCAGGGCTCTTGCTGTTGAAATTCAGTATGTACCTTGTCTCCAACATGCGCATTTTATGCTCTCGGTCACCTCCCTGTTTAGTTTTAGGAACAGTGTCGATAACATAGTATTTGAGATCCTTTAAGTTGTTATTGTGGACCTCCCGAAAATGTCTCGCCACTGGGTAGGTGGGGTCAGAGTTGGTAATAGCCCTGATATGTTGTAATATCCTTACATTGGCTGGTAACTTGGTACTTCCTACGTACCGTAAGGGACAAGTGCATTCCAAGATGTAGATGGCGTACTCGGTTTTGCAATGGAGGGATTTGGAAATTTTGATTTCCTTATTACTGAAGGCTGTGCGGTAGCTGGTTTTATTGATACCGTAAGTACACGCTTTACATGAGTGACATTTGGTGAACCCCCGTGAGGTTTTCAACCAATCTTTGGACGGAATGACTTCTGGACAGTTGGATACCAGGCTGTTGTGAAGAGAAGTTGCTCTCTTGTAGGTGATACTGGGTTTGGCTGGCATAGTGTGGCCTATTACTGGATCAGAACGAATAAGGGCCCAGTTTTGATTAATGATTTTATTTATCGCGCCCCTTTGGGTGCTGTAGGGCACAATTAGTCTGACAGTGCTAGACTCTGGTGATTCAATGGATTCAAGTGTAGGTGGCTTTCTTGTAGTTTTAGGAACAATGAGGAGAGTTCTATCCAGTTCCGTGGTGTTATTAATGGCTGTCTGAATGATATGCATGGGATATCCTCTGACAAGGAATCTATCCCTGCATTCATTTTGAGCCATCTTCAGATCAGTGGTATTACTGCAGATCCTTTTTATTCGCAACATTTCCCCCGTAGGGAATGCTGTGAATAAGGTGTTTTGGATGGAAACTGGTATAATGTAAGATGGAATTACCAGCAGTTTCCTTTCTGTAGAGCTTGGTTTCCAGTGCACTATTGGTGATGTACAGTTCTATGTCAAGAAAATGAATATTGGTATGACTCATGGTGCAGGTGAAATTCAAGTTGATATTATTGATGTTCAATAGGTTAACCCACTCCTGGGCCTCTTCCCTGGTACCATTCCAGACAAAGATAAGGTCATCAATGTACCTATAGTACATTTTAACATGTTTGAAGTACACTTCACCTAGTGTGCCTTTTAGGACCAGCTCCTCCCACCAGCCCATAAAAATACAGGCGTAGCTGGGGGAGAAGCAGGCCCCCATTGCCACCTCCCTCACCTGTTGGTAGAAAGTTTGATTAAAGGTGAACATATTATGATGTAAACAAAAAGTCACCATATCTAACAACATATTATTGTGCTCAGGGGAAGTTGGTCTATTCTTGGTGAGAAAGTAATCCAAAGCTCTTATACCATCCTTGTGATCTATACAGGTATAAAGGGATGATACATCCAAAGTGAGTAAAAGAAACCCAGGATCCCAAACAAAGTCTTTGATTTTTTCAAGAAAATCACTAGTGTCTCTTAGGTCAAGGCCAATCCAGTTACACAGTCCTGTAAAAAAAAAGTCAATGTAGTTTGAAGTGTGTTCCAACAAACTAATCCTACCGGAAATGATAGGCCTTCCGGGAGGGTGCAAAGAGTCTTTATGAACTTTGGGAATAAAATAAAATTTGGGGATGGTAGGATAATCATTCTTCATGTACAGGTATTCATCCTTTGTAATCAGACCAGCGCTTTTCCAAGCTAAAAGCTTCAAAAAGAATGAATTAGAAGTGTCTTTGACTGCTAGAGCACTGCTGATTCTGTAACATTTGCGGTCATTCAATTGTAACATGGCTTCAGTCATATATTGGTTTCTATCCCACAATACCACATTGCCTCCTTTATCCGAATTTCGGATGACAATCTGGTTGTTTTGTTGTAATTTGGCCACCAGGTTGTCATACGTTCTGTTACGTCTGGATGTTTTGCTTTTCATAGCGCAGGTTTTGTAGTTCAATTTTTTCAGTTCATTAATCACATTCTCATTGTAGATGTCAATTCCATCTCGTGGCATGATTGGATTGAACTTGGATTTGTTTTTAAAAGGAGTTACAGTGGTAGTTTTAATGGGTTGACTGGAATTTTGACTGTCTGAAGATGATTGCGAAAATTCAGTGCGGTTTTGGGCATGAAGATCCGTTAGGACAGTGAGCAAAGTAGAAGGTAACCCTGTACAGGGTGGAGTCCCAATAGCTATTTGGCTTCCCATTTGAACGGTAGTTTCCTTGTCCGATTTTTTGGATTGATTGATGGTGTGAAATTTACGCAATTTAAGTTTGCGGATAAATTGATACACATCCATGCGAGTGGTAGCATAATCAAAATTGGATTCTTTGCAAAAGGAGAGTCCTAGAGATAAAATTTGAATTTCAGCTTTTGTCAGGACTGTTTCTGTTAGGTTGATGACCGTTTTTTCTGAGGAGTTATTGAGATTTTCAGAGCTTTCCTTCATATTGCGGTCATAGGGAGCTGTCGAGTTGCAGACGTTTGTGTGTGCCATTACTGGCGATTCCAGCGACCTTTCCCCTTGCCCCTGTAATTGTTGTTTGGTGGCGCGTTTCCTTGCTTTCCGCCTTTGGCTGCGTTTGTAGTTTCTCCGTTTGCGGCTTGTGTCTGCCGATTCCGGGGCCGTAGAGTTGACAGTCGATCCATGGATAAAAAAATGATTTCATCACCTGGAGACGTAATTGCCTTGGGGTCAGCGGGTGCTGTTCTGATGTTATTGCCTTCATTGTCACTTTCAGCGGCAGAACTGAAGTCAGAGAGTGTAGATTCGTTTGAGGCATATGATGTACCCGCTTGTGCCTTGTTTTTATTTCTCCCCATAGGTTTGCCACTTTTGATCGAATCGAATTTGCGGGCAAAGGTGAAAATGCGTCCGCATTCATAATCTGCAAGGTCACGCTGAAATTTGTACGCTTTGCGCACTTTAATTTTCTCTTCTTCTTTTCTGAGGCGTGTGGTCATTTCTGCATTGAGTTTATTTATTTCTTCCAATGTCCCCATTTGCGCAATTTCATCTGTTAGTGCTACCACCTCTTTTTGCAATTCTATGCGGTCAATTTCTGCGTACTTGACAAGCAAAATTACCAGTTCCCTGGATGAGTTGAGGTTTTTTTGTGCCCACTCTTTCATTAACTCTGGGTTGGGCTGTTCGTAGCTGGGAGCCAGTAAAATTCGTAATCCTCTCGGCACTCGGCCGGCGTCCAAGTAGCTCTGCAGTGATCTGTCCTTCCACCATTTTGCCTGCTCTCCCCGTATCAACTTTTCCAAAGTTTTCATTTTGTTTTTCAACGTGTCGTCAGGCTTGACATTACTTTGTCCTGCAGGTTCAGAGCGGTCGCGAACCTGGGCAATGTTGACGAAAAGCCCCTGCGCTGCCGCTTCTCGGTCCTTTAACGTGTCGGCCGACATATTGATTTAAGAGAAAAGAAACGCCGTTTTCACTTGAAAGTTCAACTCGGACTGAAGGGTATTAATCACCTTCTGTTTCCCGAGTGCTTTCGCACACCAAACACCCCACAGTACTTGAGAGGTCCTACCTTTCACGTCCTGCTTGTAGTCCTGAGCACCCTCCGGTGCCGCGAGGAAAAGCGAGCGTTCCAGGTGCCTTGTTGTCTCTGGTGGGGGGATAAGCCGGTATAATCCTCCCCGATTGAAAGAAAGGGCTCCGTGCCGTGGCTCAAAGACAGGCTTCCGTTTACCAGCTGCCGCAGTGGGTTTGGGGGTCCGTGTGTAACTGGTCGAAGCTTCACCGGTTATATATCTCAAAAGCCGCTTGAGGAAATCAGATGCAGCGTGTAATCTCCAGCAAGCACCAAAAAAGCAGACACGAGCCCAGGTTAAGTGCAAGCAATAGCGTTTTATTTTCTCATGAGTCCGCCATAACGCGTTTCACCACCGGAGTGGCTTGATCACATGACAACGTTCAAACATAGAATGGACCATTAAAACAGCTAGCACCCTATGCACGTGATTGTGAAGGTGATAGACATAAAGAAAAAGTGAAATGCAACATGTTTTCATACTTTTGAAAAAAGACTATGCTTTATACAAAGTGGAGCTGTTGAAAGCAAATATTTACACCAACTGTTTTGAGGGAGTTTTGAAAAAAGAAATGCATGCAATGACCTGGGTTGTTAACAAGTACAATTTACAAAGGGAGAAAACTCATGGCTTAAATGCATAAATAACCGTATCAATACATAGACCATTGCACACCATACGATGTTAAGGGAAAAATTAATTAAGGATAAATTGAAATATATGAGTATATCCTGAAAAAAGAATTTTTTGCTATTTTCCTACAAAAATAAATTTGGTAAAAAAATATATATATATGGATTTCATATATTTACACGTCGGTGGTTAATACCTTTAGGTCATAGCATAATTATAGCATATAGATTTGGTAAATTTTTTTTTTTATACATTTCATTTATTTACACATCGGGGATTTAATACTTTTAGGTCATAGCATAATTATAGCATGAATGCTACGTCTGGGTATATTGATGTACCACAATTTGTACGAAACCCTCATGAGGGTCAAGATGACCCATGGTCTAAAACAGTTGGAGTTTTATAAAAAATATAAATTAAAGTGCCTTGGGGTGCCAAAAAAGTGAATAAGGTGAAAATGAGTGAGGAACAACCCTGATATGAGGGTTGTTGTTTGAGAGAAGCAAATGACAGCTATTTAGGGCAAGTCGTCAAGGAATACAGTTTTGAAAGTATTTATATGCCATCTGACAAGATAATCTAGCTGGAAGCTTTTAGTTTAGTGAAACATGAGTTACATTGAGAACAGGAAGGAAAAGGACGCAGGGGGCAGGTTATCAAAATGTACTGAGAGAGACTGGAAAAAGATCACTTTCGGGGGGCTCAATGAAATAAGCATGGTCATAAACAGGTATGCAAATCTTTAGTATTGTTTAGGCCTCCAGGGCTTTTGCTGTTGAAATTCAGTATGTACCTTGTCTCCAACATGCGCATTTTATGCTCTCGGTCACCTCCCTGTTTAGTTTTAGGAATAGTGTCGATAACATAGTATTTGAGATCCTTTAAGTTGTTATTGTGGACCTCCCGAAAATGTCTCGACACTGGGTAGGTGGGGTCAGAGTTGGTAATAGCCCTGATATGTTGTAATATCCTTACATTGGCTGGTAACTTGGTACTTCCTACGTACCGTAAGGGACAAGTGCTTTCCAAGATGTAGATGGCGTACTCGGTTTTGCAATGGAGAGATTTGGAAATTTTGATTTCCTTATTACTGAAGGCTGTGCGGTAGCTGGTTTTATTGATACCGTAAGTACGCGCTTTACATGAGTGACATTTGGTGAACCCCCGTGAAGCGTGGCTCAGTGGTTAGAGGCGGCAGACCCGGAAGCTGAGATCAGCCGTGGACCAGGGTTCGATTCCCCGCCTCGGCGGGTCTCGGGCTCAAAAAGTCGACAATTCTCGCTCCGGTGCCTACTCGACTCACGGGGTCACACTCTGCGACTCTGGGCAATAGCTTGCTTAATCTCCACTACGGCCCCTCGCGGCGGGATGCCTGGCTTTCGCCTTGTGGATACCCGGCCGGGATATCTCACAGGGGAATACCAGGACGGGTTCCCTAAGCAAGCGCCTTGGGACCCCTGGGTTAAAGTGCGCTATATAAATCGAAACACATTTACATTTACATTTACATATATATATATATATATAAATATATATATATATAGCCCTTTATCTCAAAATAATTTGGAGCACCCAAAGACCAAATGCAGTCTCAGGATTTACCCCGGCTGCCACCTATGACTAAATGACTAAAGTATTTGCATGACTGCGTCTTCCAGATGCTTTTTAATGACAGAAGCCCACCATGAGCCTGGGTAAAAAAATCAGTGTATAGAACATTTATTATCCATGTGCACTTCTATAAATTAGTGCAATTCCAAATATAGAATCATGCATGTGGCTTAGAAGAAAATGTATATTGAAAGCTTGATTCCAGCACAGCCTATTACGAGTACACAATGAAAGCCTCTCCTTTGTTTCTATTACCCTTTCTAGTCCAATTAATGCCACGATGTCACTGTGTAAACTGGTTAGCTAATTCTCTACAAGGAATGCAAATTAACCAGCCAGAAATCACATTACACCTTAATGACGCTGAAAAGTTGATATCAGGCAGACCTGACAGCCTTAGAATGGTCTTCACCCCAACTTTTTGCCTTCCTCCTCCCAGTTTTATGATGGTATTAGGACTTAACCACTTTAACCATGCTAAAGTGCCTGTGCTCTCACCCATAAACAGGATAATATTGCTCATACCCAATTGGCATATACAATTTACTTATGTCATCAGTGATGTTATAAACAATGTCCTAGAACCTGACATGTGTGATATATGTGAGGTCATAATCAGTGCATGGGGGGGTGCAAGTTAAAATTAGTGCTGCTAACTATACTCATGAATTTCTGTATTTTTTAAAGTTTAAAGTGTGTGCATATATATATATATATATATATATATATATATATATATATATATATATATATATATATATATATCGCCACACATTTCCAAACTATGGCATTCGGAAAGAAACCGCAAGCACTCCGATGTCGTGATCTTAAGATTGATTTATTTCCAAACCCCCCAGCACCCCCGACAGACGCGTTTGGTGTTACCATTTACATAATTACAGTTCTTCTTTGTATTATGTAGGGGAAGTAATTTGTATTATGTAGTTCCATATTGCAATTCATTTGTGCAGATTCGTACTATACAGATAGTATAATATTGAACCCAATGCCAACTATATACAAATCTACAATATATACATGCATGGAGCTAGGCCTGTTTATGCTTGGCAAATTAGTTTGGATTAAGCCCTGTATGGGCTTGTGGTCTACCACACATAGATGGACTAAAACACTGGTATCATTAATGTTATATTAACAATTCAGCATGGCGTTAAGGGGAGCGAACGACATATTTACAAGGATACAGTGTCTTCCTATACTTATTTGGTCAAGGAGTATTGTCATGATTTTCTAACAGATTATAGTTATCAGTTTTGCAGAAACCAAGATTTTCAAAGGTGTACCCACATTTCTGCATCATTATTGAGACCCCACGGTGTCATCGTTTTGAGGTCCAAAATATATCTCGATTCCAAAACACGGAGGGCCTTTTCCCTATTCCCCCCTCATTCAGATTTGGGAACCTGATCTATGCAGTAGTAAATGAGTAAATCTCTATTGCTTTGATGTCGTTCTGCAAAATGACGGGCTATCGGATAGGTCTTATCATTATTCACGATAGCCCTCATGTGTTCTAGGATTCTCATTTTCGTTGGTTTGATGGTACTTCCTATGTATCGTTTCTGGCAGGGGCAGACCAAACAGTAAACTGTATACTCCGAATTACAATTCAGATGTTTGGTAATTTTTCTGTTGGGTCTGTCCTCACCCGTTTTGCATGGATACTCCTTGATCTTCTTACTGTATTTGCATGCCTTACATCGTAGGCAGGGAAAGAAGCCAACAATTCTGTTGGTATTCTGATTTGCTTTTTCAGGGGAGTAATGGCTGTGGATTAGATGGCCCGAAAGTGACTGGCATCTCCTATAAGTTACCATAGGTCTATCAGGTAAAAATTTCTTCAAGATATTATCAGTATGCAATATGTGCCAGTTTTTCTTAAAAGTCTGGACCAGTTCTCCAGATTTACTATTAAATATAGTAATCATTCTTACCTGATCATTATCTTTCCTTGACTCCTTCACCACCAGGAGATGGTCTCTGCTTTAGCGTTTGCTTGTTCTAAGATGTTACGGGAATATCCCCTCGCTTGGAACCTATTGCTGGCTTCCTCCTGAGCCTTTTTGAAATCATTCGTCCCCGAGCAGTTTCTTTTGAGTCTAAGGTATTCACCGTAGGGTACGTTCCTTACCAGACTCCTAGGATGATGACTGGCCACATGTAATATGGCATTCCCAGCAGTCGGCTTCCTATAGAGTCTGGTGTGGAGATGATTATTTTCCACAAAGACCTCTAGGTCAAGGTAACATACACTTTTGTCACTTATTGTGCAAGTGAACTGTAGATTCCGGTCATTATTGTTCAGGGTTGAGACATACTCCTCAGCCGAGGCCCTGTCTCCCCTCCAAACAATAAACAGATCGTCAATATATCTGGTCCACATAAGTATATTTTCACTCCACTTTTCATTGCTGCCTCCCCAGGCCTCGTGCTTCTCCCACCAGCCCACGAATAAATTTGCGTAGCTGGGGGAGAAGCACGAGCCCATTGAGGTCCCTCTGATCTGCTTGTACAGTTGGCCCGCAAACAGGAAGTAGTTATTAAACAAACAAAATTTCATCATGCATAGAATAATGTCACTATGTGCCCGGTATTTCGCTTGTTTTTTCTCCAAAATCCACTTTGTAGCACACAGTCCTTGTTCATGGTCTATGCATGTGTACAAGTTAACGACATCCAAAGTTATTAATAGCATGTCATTTTTCCAGGAGACATTGTCCATGATGCGAAGAAAGTCTTGCGTGTCTCTTACGTAAGAGGGCAAGTCTTTAACGATGGGTGCTAAATAAATGTCTATGAAACGTAACGTATTTTCTAAAAGGCTGCCAATTGCCGAGACAATCGGCCTCCCTGGTGGTCTCTTGGCATTTTTATGGATTTTAGGCAGATGGTAAAATGTGGGCAGCATCGGGGAATCACAGTATAAGAAAGCATATTCTTCAGGGCTGATCATGCCCTCTTCCTTCCATTGATTCAACAGGTTTTCATAAGCAATGGTGCTTTTTACATATTCCTCTCTTTTAACTGTGACATAGCAATCTTTATCTCTTAATTGTCTATGTGCCTCCTGTTCGTAGTGTTCCTTACTGAAAATGACAATGTTACCGCCCTTATCTGAGGGCTTAATCTCAATTGTCTTATCCTCTCGTAAGGATTTGATTGCTGCCCATTCCCTCCTTGTGATGTTCGAAGATTTTATATCCATTTTCTTATTTGCCATCTTTTCCAGGTCTGCCGTTACCGCTTCATTAAACACATCAATTGCATCAAAAATAAATAAATAAATAAATAAAAAAATAAAAAAATATATATATATATATATATATTACCTACTGGCGAAAGCCAGTAGGTATATATAGTTAGGATTTTTTCTCTATGGAACTTTTGAAAATTCTATGTCTAATACCTTTGGCGTTTATGGACGGAATCGGCTGAAATTTTCAGGAAAATGGCACATTTTGTTTTTGAGCAGCCCCCGAAAATTTGGGGGGGTTCCGTGAAGGGGGGGCCGAGAAAAAATGGGGGTCCCAAAACACGTTTTTCCCATTCATTTTTCCATAGGGCCTTTGGCCTCACTTTTAGCTCGAACGGCTGAATGGATTTACACGAAACTTGGCAAAATTATAGGGACTGTTAGCCCGATGTGCCTTTGCTGGGTCTCAATATATGTGCTCCAGTGGATTTTGAGAAATTAACGTTTAAAAAAACAGATATATCTGTGACAGCGTCCCAAATAGCGCTCCAGATCGCGTACTTTTCGCGTAACGGAGCTTTTCGTAGCGAAGCTGATTGGTTCTCCGGTGTCTGTCAACATTCTAAACAGTCCGGTGCGGCCGCCATCTTGTCTCTCGGTAGGATCGAGAGACAAGAGGAGGAGAAAAACGAAGGGGGAATATAATGAAAGGGGGCAAGGTAGACCCCTCTTGACCCCCTAGAAATGATGCAGGGGTTATTAAAGGGTCCTGTGGGGCAAATAATAAAAATGTGATTTTTTGCGGTAGAAGCGCTTCTCAGTTCGCGAACCGGGTCGCAAACTGGTAGCGAAACGTGAATTCGCCATTTTGTGTTTCGATTTAATTAAATTACTAGGTATAAGGGGGTACGGGAGACGTATCCTGGCCCCTTATGTTTTCTGAGGGTGGCTGAGGAGGCTCATATATGTTGATACATGTCTTCCAGCGGCTGTGCATAAGCGTTTTTTTTTTTTTTGCTGCGTGACGTCTGTTAATGTTCGATTCGATGGAAATCAGGAACTGTTGACCACCATTTTGTCACTGCGAGTAAATATTTTGTTAAAAATAATTGTTATAAATTAATCCTTATTGATAAACATTGTCTGCGCCATCTTGCCTTTTTTGCAATGCCACACTTTTGTTGAGTACGGCAGCCATTTTAGATGCCTTGACCAGACCCACTCTCTGCACGCCGCCGATCCTCAGCATGGCTCCCCACCCTCGCAAGCATCTCCCCCACGCACTGGTCACCCCCGCTCTCTCTCTCATGCATGGGCCAGAAACCTCCTCCCATCTGCGCTGTTCTTCTCTGAGAATCACACCCTGTGCCCGCCCGACACCTCCCTTTCACCCTATTCACTACCGCACCCTCTGTCACTCCTCTTCCTCTGTGTCCAATTGTCCAGGCCGGTCCCAGGTTATCACCTAGCCCTGCAGATGTAGTTTATGGCCCCAGCTGTAGAGAATCACCTCTCTTCAAAGGAGTTACAGTAGATCAAGGCCCCCACCCGATGAGATCCTTCACACCACACGCGTTCCTACTATCTGATAACCATCCTGTATTGTGCTTGGGGAGGGGATTCTCACTGTGAGGTGTGTGGGTCCGAGCCTGAAGCGGAAGATTCCAGGGATGCCTCTTTGTACATCAAAGTTTTTACAATTAATTAATTAATTAATTAATTGTGTGCTTATATAGCGCTGGAATCACTCCCGAAGGGGTACCTCCGCGCTTCGACCGCTGCGAAACCCTTCCTGGCTTCCCTGAGAGTTGATCCTTTAACGGGTAACTCCAGGGTGAGACCAGGCATCCCCGGCGGTCTGGTGGGGCCGTTAGTGAAGATGAGGCAGCTAGTGCCCAGAGTTGCCGAGTGTGATCGCTGATCAGAGTGGGCACCGAGGCGAGAGAATTATCGAGTCCGCTGACCCTGGTCCAGAAACCTGCCGCGTCGGGAATCGAACCCTGGTCCCGGGCCGTCCTCTGCTCTTGGGTCTGCCGCCTCTAACCAGTGAGCCACACTACTTCACTGTGTCACATTAAAAATATATAGCACTCCAACAAAGTAGTAGGATTATAACACTTTAATAACGTATAAATATATACAACGCAACAAAAACAGTAAATACATTTAAACATTTTTTTGAAAAAAGAAGCAACAATGGTCAGTAGCTGTGTTTTGTGCGAATAGTCCCAAGGCAGCACAGCGTGCTGAGTTCTGGACGGCACCCAGGTGATGTTACCTGGGTGCCGCACTGGTTTTTGGTATCCTACAATGCAGCTCCGAAAAACGGCGTGGGGCGTCCCGGAGGGTGCGGGGGGAGGCCTCAGCAGTAGCGGTCTGTTGTGCGAATAGTCCCAAGGCAGCAGAACGCGCTGAGATGTGGATGGCACCCAGGTGTGATTGATTCTTTGCATGAGTGACTAGGTGTGTGAGTAACTCCATGGATGAGTGACAGTCTGTGAGAGTCTGTTTACACTGATTGTATCTAAGGTTATATTAGAGTCTGAAGAGGTTGATCGTATTATCACATGAATGATATCATCAGTGATGTGATCAGTAATGACAAATGAGATGTTATCAGTGATTTTATCAGTGATGTCATTTGAAATGTCATCAGTGATGTCATCAGTGATGTCATTTGAGATGTCATCAGTGATGTCATTTGAGATGTCATCAGTGATGTCATCAGTGATGTCACTGACCATGTCATGAATGATGTAATATGTGACATCATCAGCAGTGGGTTGCGGGTGCGCGATATATAGTTATTGCATCTAACTATATATGCGAATTTCTATGGTTTTGCACGAGTAAATTAAGGTTTTGTAAATGCTAATCCCTAACTATATATGGGCTAAAACCTATGGTTTTTTCAGTGAATATATATATAAATATATATATATATACTGCTTTAAACACAAATCTAACCATCTATCTATCTATCTATCTATCTATCTATCTATCTATCTATCTATCTATCTATCTGTCTGTCTGTCTGTCTGTCTGTCTGTCTGTCTGTCTGTCTGTCTGTCTGTCTGTCTGTCTGTCTGTCTGTCTGCCTGCCTGCCTGCCTGCCTGCCTGCCTGCCTGTCTGTCTGTCTATCTATCTATCTATCTATCTATCTATCTATCTATCTATCTATCTATCTATCTATCTATCTATCTATCTATCTATCTATCTATCGCTACATATATAAATACACACAAATGCATTACTTAAAAAACACACACACTCATACAATCAGTATCTGATTTATATAGTATATATTTATCTTTTAATATAACTACTTTAATTTTTAGATTTGCTAAAGAATAATATAAATAGAATAACGAGGTTATTTTTTTTAATGCGTTTAAATAATTTACATTACGTTTTAAAATAAAAAAAGCTTATTTGCCTATAGTTGGTTAACAGATTTCTAAATGTGAACGTACTTTATTTTCTAAAGATGTACATATATAATGATAGAGATACACATATACTGTAATTCCAATTGAAAATCAGACACAAGTTACCAACCTCTAAGCTGGGGTGGCTATTGGGAACGGATACGCCGTGGTCCAGGGATCATTCATTGTCAACTCTCAGATAAACATTTAAAAAAGAAAACATTTTATATGCAGCCATTTACTTTAAGAAAAGAGGGCTGCTTTATGCAAATGCAATCACAGAGACGATGGACTGCTGATCTCTGCAGGCCACCATCCCTGTGATTGTATCCAAATGAAGAGTGCTGTGTCTGGTTCTGTAGTGACGTGGTCTCATAACCTTGGGCTTATTTCTCACTATCAAAAAGTGAAACAGAATGTGACCTATCATAAACAATAAATATAAATCATCACCTGAGCAAAGTCATGGATGAATACATACGCATCCCATTCTAGGGGTTAATATAAAACCGAGCTGTGCATTGCTCAAACAGAAATGCATTAATAGTCATCCTCCACGCAAATAAATAAGTTAATTAATGTAAACCAGGCATCCTGCCAAAGCTCCCCTCGGCTCCCTTAGAGCTTTTCATCAGACAGAAAAATGAACTACCAGAGGTCACACTCCAGCATCAGTAAGTTAAATCTAGGCAGCCCCGGGCAAGTGTTACCTTTTAAGTGACTCAATGCAGACAGAAGAGTACAAGCTCTACAGACCTTAAGGTTTAGCCCATAGGGGCTTTATGTGCCTTGATTAATATCAACTTGCAGAACAGCTTTTGCCAACCTGTTAGGACTAAGCTTTGAAGAGGCCTGCATTTAGATAATCTGACTGAAATGGGGTAACCAGGGACTGGGGATTAGTTACTGTGAATAAAAAAAGATTCCCCGTAATAAAAACAAGTAGTAATAAAAACAAGTAGTAAATAATTAAAAACAGAATTGTCATAAAGAGTTTTAAATAGCCCTAGACATGCTGTATGGACATAAAAGGGTGGCTTCTTTTCTTTGTAGGTTAGAAGTGGATAATTCGTGCCTTATAGCAGGCATAGAAGAAGGGTTTTGCCTTGTATAAAGATGAGGATGGTCTAACATCTCAAACTTATCATTTATAAATCGGTTGACAATATAAAGAAAGAGAATCATGTTCCTTTTAGCAACATTTTCATTCTACTTAAAATCTTTCCTACATCTGTAACAAAGGTATATCAAGAAAATACAGAATCACAGACTTTCTTGAGCACTTTCAAAAGTGGGATGTAAAACCGGACTCCAACTTCATCTAGGCAGTGAAGTACACACGCTTTACCTCCTTCTCTTTTCAGGGAGGTACCCCACCACAGAAATTGGGCCAAATGGAGCATTTTAATACATTAATAAGACGATCAACATCTTTCCAGCCAGTCCTGCAGAAAGACTCATTAATTACTTTATTGGACTTGGACCTCTCTGCAGGGTCACCCCCAAATGTTGTGCCTTCACTCTTTCTGTTTTCTGAACCTTTTTGTTGTCTTTTTGGAATCTGTGCACGCTATCACTGCTAAGCAACACTAAAGTGCTCCTTCCTTGCTTTAATATGGTAAATTGGCTTACACCCAATTTACACATTTAATTTACAAGTAATTTCCAGTGCAGTGGTACTACATATAAACAGTTCCTGCAAATTACATGTGACTAGTGGGCCTGCAGCACTGACTGTGCCCCACACTTAAGTAGCATGTTAAACATGTCTAAGGTCTGCCATTGCAGCCTGTGTGTGCAGTTTAAACTATCAGTTAAACCTGGGAAAACAAACCTTGTGCCAGGACCCAACCTTCTTTTTTAATACATATAAGTCACACCAATTTCTCACAGTGTTGCAGTTCCTCTCATGGTCCCTCTCCTACCCCGTCCTTGTCCCACATTCTGCTCAGGGGCACTGAGTCCACTGGCTCAGGTGGTTGTGCTCCCAACTCTGTGTTTTCCCTGTTGCATCTCAGTCCCCGGCACTAACATTATGTCCAAAATGGTATATCTTCATTCCTTAACAGGAGGTAACCAGGGTGAAACCAGACGCACATGTTGTTGTTCCTGACTGCTTGTTGCTCTTTGTCGAGGTCTCTCGAGATCTTGGTGAATCTCAGAGGGCATCTTGGTGTCGACTATATTCAAATCGAACTCAGAAAATACACCACGCCTTGTCTCAAGATCATCATGGAGGAAGGACCTGCCCAGCAACTCACCAAACCTACACATCATCATCAGTGCACATCATCAGCACGTTGTACTTCAAAGCAGGAACGCGCTCACCTAGCCAAAGGAAAGTAAGAGCATTAAGACAAGAAACTGCTTGGTACCCAGCAGATAAGTAAAACCATGCATGCAACCTAACCTTTTACTGCCAAGAACTTGAAAACTATAGACAGTGTGTCGTGCAGTTACTACCCAAGAACTTCAAATCCATAGACATTTCTGTGTTGTTCAATAACCGCCTAAGAACTTAAAATCCATACACATTGTTTTATCGCACTAAAGTTTTTTTAGAAAAACATTCAGAGAGTTGAGGTAACCATTTTGAAGCTGGAAGAAAAGATTACTTCTGACAACTCCTACACATCTTCAAGTAGTAACTGTATAGCTGGACCCTGGAGTGTGGTACTAATGATACTAAATACATTGTGTTGTTGTGGTTGACATTTGTGTGAGTAGGATTGTTAATAGTGTACTTCTTCACTAGCAGCCATAGCAGGGTCCTGGAGGAAGATTATTCCCCAAGAAAAGACAAGCACAGCAGTAATTCTGCTGTGCGGAATGATCACTAAGTGTGAGCTCTGAGAAACAGCCAGCTGATTACAGTTAGATTATTGGACCATCCTCCCTTGCCTCCATCTATATTCCTTGGTGTATCCAAGTAAGATGGGAGGTCTTAAGGAGGTGGTCCATATTGTCTTTGCTAAGACATGTTGTGGGCTCTTCAGGTAAGGTCCGCGTAGAACCCCGACACATAGTCCTCTTGAGGTCAATTCCCAAAACAGCTAGCAGACAGGAAGGCAGTGAGAGAGTTTAGGCTGCTGATGGCCAAGTTGAAACTGCAGGAGAAAAGAATGGCCTTGGAGTAAGACTAAATGGCCATGGAAGAAAAGAAACTGCCAATGGAGGGAATCCTTTCTTTGGAGAGGTTTGCACATGAGAGGAGCCTTATGGAGCTGGACATCAAGGCCTGGCAGGTATGGTCCAGCAGTGATGATGGTAGCATACCAGCAGTGTCCTCTGAAGACAAGTGGGTCCTTATTCCTTATATTATGATGACTGCCTTTGTTGTGATGACTGACATTGACAAGTGGTTTGAAGATTATGTCATGGCTTTACAGATGCATAGGTTCCCTGTGGAGGACTAGGGAACTAGCCTGTGGAAGCATATCCCTAGTGAGAGGAGAGATTCCCTAATGGCCGTAGAGAAGGGACACAGGATGAGGTATCCACACATTAAGAAAACCCTTATATTGAAACATGGCCTCGCCCCTGAGAAGTACAGACAGAGCTTTAGGGAGAGTCTGAAGCTGTTCCAGCTGTCCTGGTTGGATTGTCTGGATTCCTTTTGCAAGGCACTGGATGTTTGGTTGCAGGGCAGTGAAGTAAAGGATTACTAAGGGATGTACAATTTGATTGCAAGAGTGTACCTGTTCAGTGTTTGTTTTGCAGATCTGCACCAACACAGTCTTGATATTGTGGGTGGTCAGAAGTCATGGATGCAGAATTCTGTTGAGTAGCATAAACACTCCACAAGATTCCGTTGAGTTCTGCCAATAGGAGACAAAAATGCATGTCACTGCAATTGAGCACCAGACGCAAGAGCAGCAGTGACAAATCAACGCGAGCTGCATCATTTGGTGTGCAAGAGAGCACAGGTATTCAAGTTAATTTTGCTGCCACTCAAGTACCAAATCTACTCGAACCGCTGCAAATCTACTCAAAAAGCAGCCCTCTGACCGTGACCGCATGCATTAGAATATCACAGTATCTCACAAATCTTGTTTGAACTCACCAGCGCGTGTTAATCTGGAGCCTCACAGGAAAAAAATCCACCTTGTGGTGATTGGTGGAATTTGTCGAGAACTGTGCACTACAAGAGTAACATGGAGTCACTAAATTCTGCCAATTCCGTGGGCAGAATGACACATTCCGCCCACCTCTAATTGATAGTAAGCGACCTGACCCCAGGGAGCTTACTAAGGAGGCAGACCGCTGGCTCAGCACCAAGGTCCATAAAAAAGTATCCGGAAGGAGGTCACCACAAGGGTAGGCAGGGTCCCCACCAGAAGAAGGAGAAGGGGTGCAAACATAAAAACACAGAGTTCTCTAAAGGTCACCAAATTAGCTCTAAGTGTCAGGACTCCCAGTCCCCACCTGACCTGATAAAAGAAGTGGTTCCCTGATAATAAGTCCTTAGGGAAGGCACCACACAAGTGGCATGAGTGCCAACAGGTTAGGCACTACAAGGGGGATGCCAAGTGTCCCAAGCAGGTACAGCCCCCCTACTGGTGGGCAGACACCACAGGTAGTTATCTGAGCTGGTAGGAGATGGCCCCAGATAGTATGGGGGTAGTGTACAGGTTACCCTAGTGCCCTTAGGTCATGGGCATGGAGAGAAGGCGCAAATGACTCACTTGTCTAGTAACACTACCAAATACAGGAAGTCAGTCACCAACAATGGGCAGAGAGTAGAGGCTCTAAGACACACTGGAACCAGTATGACAAATGTCAGATCTCATCTGGTGGCTACAAAGCAGGTAGTCTCTAATGCATTCCAGAGATGTTAGGGTTGCAATGTGTGGGTGTGCCTGATCACCGTCCATGGCTGTCCGAGAGGGTAGTCTTGAGGACCTGTGGCCTGGATGAATGACGCAGTACCTGCCAAAAGGAGTAATGGCAAGGGATTTGGGAAACCTGATTCTGAAATGTCCACATTCTGTGAGGAGTCTGAGCCTGAGGAAGACACCCCAAAGCCTACAGGGGAAGACATTCCCGCCCTGGGGGAACCTACCTAAAGTGATCCACTAGCAGAGGGAAGGGTGGTCTCATCAGGTAGCAGTTCTGAAAGGTGCAGATGGAGTCTCCTACACTTGAGGGCCTACGTCAGCAGGCCCAGGCAGCTAGCAACACAGGTGATGATCACCTGATCTATATAGCAATACTAACATTCCTGAGCCTGGTCACCAGTGCTACAGGGCCTCATGACTAGAGCTGGGTCATGATGTTCGTCTGGCAGGACATCTTTGGCAGGACAAAATCCTGGCCAGTGGCAAGTCAGGAGGGAAGTGCAAGGCTATGCCGCAGCCATTACCTGTAATTGGCACTCTTTCAGCAAGGTTGGGCATTGCGCTTACTGGGCCTCTTGACCCCAGGACATCTCTTGGCAACATATTCCTCCTGGTCTTGGTGGACCATGCCACGAAGTACCAGGAGGTTATACCTCAGAGGTCAGTTACTGCACCTGCAGTGGCCAGGGTACTGATGCAGCTCTTTACCCAAGTAGGGTTCTACAAGGTGGTCGTATCTGATCAAGGTACCAACTTCATGTCTACAATCATGAGGTCCATGTGAAAGGAGTGTGGGGTTACTCATAATTTCTCCACAACCTATCATCCCTAAACTAATGGGCAGGTTGAAAGGTTCAGCAAGACCTGAAAGGCATAATCATGGGCCTAACGAAGCCCTTGAGCTGGAAGTGGTACTTCCTGCCATGCCTGTTGTTTCCATACAGACAGGTAACACAAAGAGCGTTGGATTCAGCCCCTTAAAACTTCTGTGCTGGCACCCTAAGAGAGTGTTCTCAGCCTGGTGAAGGAGGGGTGAAATCAACCACCCAAAAAGCCCTTGAAGATCTGGTCAACTACATTCTGGCACTCTATACCCAGGTGAAGCACTTCTGGAAGAAGGTAAAAGAGAATCTAGAAGCCAGCCAGAAGATCATGAAATAGTTGTATGACCAGAAATCCATTCTTGTCAAGTTTCGGCCTGTCTGAAAAGTGTGGGTGATGCAGCCTGTGGAGCCCAGGTCCCTACAAGACTGTTGGTCTGGGCCTTATGAGGTAAAAGAGGGCAAGAGTGAGGTCACACCTGGTGGGGCTCATGACACCCAGGAATCCCTAAGGGTTTTGCATGTAATTCGCCTAAAACTCCTATTTTAGTGATCCGAAGTAAGCATGCAGCTGGTCATGGATGATGAAGTGGAGGCAGAGAGTGAACCTCCCCTGACCTCCTTTCTTCCAAGGAGCAGGATAGGTCAGTCTAGGGTGTCAGCTTCTCCCCTACTCTGACCCTAGAGCACTAGAGGGACTGCCACTAGTTGCTTGGGCCCCTTGCCTCTATGTTCTCATTTACCACAGGATTAATTACATGTTGCATCTATGATATTGATACTGGTGCCAGTATAGCTGTGGAGAGTAAAATCTACAGACTATCTGTTAAGGGGAGAGCCAGCATAAAGGAGGAAGTCTCCAAACTGCTGAAGCTAGAGGTCATTGAGTCCTCAAACTGTCCTTAGACCAGCCCAATGGTGTTGGTCCCCAAGGCTGCTACTCCAGGTACCACCACAGAATTTAGGTTCTGCGTGAATTACTGGGGGCTGAATGCCATCAGCAAGACTGACACACAACTCATCCCCCAAGCTGATGAGCTTATAGATCAGTTGGGAGCTGCAAAGTTCCTCAGCACTTTTGATTTAACGTCTAGGTATAGGCAGATTGCCTTAACCAAGGGTGCCAAAGAAAGGTTGGCGTTCTCTACCACAGAAGGGCACTTACAGTTCCAGATAATGTCATTGGGTTGAAGAACACCCCTGCCACCTTCCAAAGGTTGGTCAATCAGGATCTAGCTAGGTTGAAGCACATCAGTGCTGCCCACCTAGATGCCATTGTGGCCTTCCTTTCTAGTTGGAAGGACGACTTGTGCCACCTCAGGAAAGTGCTTAAGGAACTGCAAAGGGCAGGCCTGATTATAAAGACCAGTGATTGCCAACTAAGGCAGGGGACAGTTGGCTTCTTGGGACACCAAATGGGAGGAAGCAAGGTGCAGCAAGGCCAACATCAAAACAATTCTATCTCGGGAACCCCACAAGACACAGACAAAGAGGCTTCTTAGGTGTCACTGCATTCTAAACAATTTGCCAAGGGGTATGGCACCATTGTTTCTCTCTTGACAGAGTGGACTTCTAAGAAGCAACCCACTTAAATGATTTGGATGAAGGCATGTCAGAACGCTTTTCACAACCTGAAGAAGGTCATGTGCATATAACCTCTGCTCCAGGACTTCTCCAGATAACTCATTGTGCAGACACACACCTCAAAGCATGGTATAGGGGCCGTACTCTCTCCGCTGAATGATGAGAGCCTGGAACAACTGGTATGCTTTGTCACTGGGAGGTTACTTCCCAGGGAACAGAGTTGGAGTGCAACAGAAAGGGAAGCTTTGCACAGGTCTGGGCACTGAAGTATATGAAGCTATTACGGTTCGGTGCTCGGTTCCGGCTTCAGACAGTCCACATACCCCCTTCAGATAGCTAATGCAGATGAGAGGAGGGAATTCCAAATTATATAGGTGGCCATTCCTGCAGGGATGGACTTTATGGTGGAACACTCATCTAGAACAAACCATACTAATGCTGATGGTCTCTCTAAGTTTTTATACCTTAGGGCCTCATTATGATCTTGGCCGTGCACCTCCAAGCCAGCACCCCGCTGCTACACCGCCAAAGCCACATTGTGACTGCCAGCTGGATTACAACTGTAATTCAGGTCGGGCAGTCCTGTGGCGGCTGGCCAACGGTGTTGTACTGCTAAGGCTAATATGTGAGCCTTTACAAGGTATCACAATGGGAGCACCATTGCAAGTTCCTGCAGGGCATGGACAATCAAGTTCATGTCCTACAGGTATTGGGGTGCATGCAAACAGGGGGGCACAACATGTCCTCCCTGCATGCATCCTCTGGTGCAGAGGGAAGAATGTTTCCTCATAGCCGCACTTTTCAGGGCGGACTCGCCTCCATGAAATCTGTGGTGGTGAGAAAACTCCTAATATGCTTGCCGGTGCTGCAGCAGCACCACCAGCATGTTAGGGGCCTCAGACTTCTGCAAGATCATCAGGGATCATAGTTCCCTGTTGGTAGCAGCGGTCCTATGGTGGTCCGACTGCCCTACTTGTAATAGGGCAGTCAGAGCACCATTGAGGCGCTAGTCGCACCACCACCATGGTTTTTGCAGTCCATCGTACCACCAAACTCATAATAAGGTCCCACTTTCCTCACTTTCAGTTGGAGGGTCATGTGTTAGAACTGGCACCCTTGGCATGGTTTTTCCCCTATCATTTGCCATCAACCCTCCTGTTTTGCTAACATGGTTTTTGCTTGCTGGTGGACTCTGCATACACTACTACTGCTAACGAGTGCTAAAGTGCTTATTGTCTATCCCTAATGGTAAAATTAGCATATACCCATTGTTGGAGGGATTCTGCCCAAGAACAGAACTATGAGCAGGATTATAGGACCTTGAATTATAGGGACTGAGTAATACTGCCACCTTAGTACCCATGAGCTCAGGACCAACTAGCTGTAGTGTCTCACTTGCTCTCCAACTCACTCACCGAGAAACAAGTAATCAGACACTTCAGAACACAACACTACCTGATCTCTCAGGAATCGCAGTAACAAACACACCCTTTCACTCGCACATTTGTACTTGCCCACAAACAGATCTGACAGAGACACAAACATCTGCGGGCCCATATCATAACCCGCCAGGGAAAAGATAAGGATTTATGCGCAGACCTGAGGCTGCACCAAAGCGGTCCAGATGCTGCAGTAAGATGGGGAATGATTCCATCGGGGTCGTTAAGTAGAAGAGAGCATCGTCTGCATACAAGGAGACCACATTTACTGAGTCTCCAACAGTGATACCCCACTGTGTCATTTTTGTACGAACTGAGACCGCCAAAGGCTCAATCGCCAGGGCAAAAAGGAGCGGCGAGAGGGGACACCCCTGCCGAGTGCCCAAAGGCCAGTCCTCTGAACGCGCTTACCCAAGCCTAGCTCTGGCTCGAGTTGCCCTTCAAAGGATCCGGTTCCAGTCACAAAATATGGGCCCCAACTCTACCAACCAGAGCTCCTCCAACAGGTACCCCCAGTCGACAGTGTTGAACGCCTTGGCAAGGTCAATCGATACCAGGACCTGCCGATCCTCCCCACCACGCACCTCGTGGAGTATATGGTTCAATCGCCGTAGATTCATTGCGGTGTTGCGGCCTGGGATGAACCCATACTGGTCCCGATGCACCAGTTGGGCCATGCGCGGCGCCAGTTTGGTCAGGATTTTCACGTCCGTGTTGATCATAGTTATGGGCTGGAATGCCGCGGGATCGCAGCTGTCCCCATCCCGGCTTTAGGATCATGCAAATTTCACCCTGGTTCATGGTAGGCGGAAGGGTGCCACAATCCAGCGCCTCAAGGTATACCCGTAGGAGAAGGGGGGCAAGGACATCCCCAAATGCCTGGTAAAATTCAGGCAGGAAACCGTCGCTCCCAGGGGATTTAGCCCTCGGCAGGCTGGCCATTGCTACCCTCACTTCTCTGAGCGACAAAACCTCATCTAACTCCTCTGCGGCCTCCCTCGGGAGGGCCTGGAGTGTCAGCCCCTGAAGATAAGGCTGGTAGGAGGTTTCCGTAACCGAAGGGTCCACGGCATATACCATCTGCAGGTGGGACCGGAGGACTCGGAGAATACCTGCTTCCGAGTGCACCATGTCCCCCGAAGGATCCCTCAGAGCAACTATCCATTCCGGGGCGGACTCTCTCTTAAGAATCCAGACCAACAGCCAGCCAGACTTGTGCCCTTCCCGATGGAGACGCTGTCGATATTGACCCAGAGTGTATTTATCCAGGCGAGTAAGTATGTCATGCACGCACACACGGGCCGTCCGCTCTGACTCCAGGTCCAAATTATCAGGATCCGACAGAGTCTGACGGCGCAGAAGATCATCTTCCGCTTCCTGCAATTCACGGAGCAGTTGCCTCCGGACCCCATAAGTGAGGCCCATACCGGCGCGTATCACCGCTTTTAGAGCATCCCATTTAGTTGAGTAGGGCATGTCACCCCCCTCCCAGTTCAAGTCTAAGTAGTTGTTCAGGGCGGTCTCCACATGATCCCTCCCCACTTGGTCCTGCAAGAGGTCCATCGGCATCCTCCAATTTCGAGGGCAGGAGGGCTGGTTGTCCCATTGTGCAACGCACGTCACTGGTGAGTGGTCCGACAGGAAGCGAGCCTGATGGGTGACCTTTAAAGAAAGAAACGCGTCAATATTAGCGGCGAGGACCCTGTGCAGCCTACTATGGGAGTTGTGTGTCGGAGTGTAACAGGTGTACAATTTCTGTGTGGGGTTACCCAGGCGCCACACATCAGCGACCCACAAGTTGTGCATAACCTCCCGGAGTCGCGCTGTCATGCGTGGTTTCGTGCCAGTACGGGGCGGGTGCCTATCCAAAACTGGGTCTAACACACAATTAAAGTCCCCAAACCAAAGGATAGGGGCGTCCAGATCCGAAACAAGGACCTCCTGGAGATGGGAGTAGAAGTCAGGATCGTCCACATTAGGCGCATACGAATTTAATATCGAAAAATCTCTCCCATCCAACTTCACCCGCAGGAGCAGGTACCTGCCATCAATGTCCGCCTCTAAATACTGGACGGCAAAGGGGACTCCAGGGGCCACCCAGATCAGAACCCCCTAGCATACATAGAAAAGGAGGAGTGGAACACTTGGACCCTACATTTCTTGGACAACTTGTGTGCACTCTCCTCATTTAAATGAGTCTCCTGCAGACATGCAATGGAGACTCCTTGTCGTCGGAGGAAGGACAGGACCCTTTGTCTCTTGGTACAAGTGCCCAGCCCCCGCACGTTCCAGGTTAAGAATGTATATCCTATAAACGTTGGTAGCGCCCATCCGGGCCGCCAGCTCTGTTTCCTGTGATCTGCCACCCCTGGGCCCGAACAGTAATACACTTGATGCCTGCAACGATTCCCCTTGACAGCTTCCCCCAACCCCCAACTCCCCCATTGCCTCAAACCACATAGAACACATCCCCCCACCAACGAGCAAGATGACAGCAACAACAAAATATGCTACCCGGCTGGTGCCACGATGTACACTGCCACCCCATTCACCCCACACAACACTCACTCTCAAAAAACAGAACCAGAACCACCCCCTCCCAGTTCCCTAAATGACCCAATATCAATGGGAAGATCACTAGGCTCAACCAGGCTGACTAGACCCATTTCAGGCACGGCCCCAGGCATACATACCCTCCGCCCACCCTGCACCCTCCATCCACTGAGATGAAGCCCCTCTGCCCCACCCTGCAACATAAGTTCAAATGTCTTGGGCCACTGGCATCAAACGTTGAACTCAGGAGATCCCAAGGGCCTCTCAAGCCTGACCCAGGCAACATTCGGCCCACATATCACCTCAGGGCGAAATCATCTCTGCCAAGGACTCGGCGTTCCCGGTCTCCGGGATCCCCGGAGCTGTGAAAATCGTGTCTTGCCCTGTAGCTTGCAACGTGTCCGGGACCAGGACATCTTCAGGTCCGTGTGGGTTCGGGGCCACAGATCCATTCTCTGCAGGCAAAGGTTCCAGGAGCATAGCGCCATCCTCATCCACCGTGACTCTAGGTTCTTCAGTAACCGCTGTCCCAGAGCAGCGTCTCCGTCTGCTGTGGCATTTCCGCGAAGGCCGGGTTCCCCATGTCTCACGGGGGCCACCGCGTTCTCCCGGTGGAAGGTCGTCGCCTCTGATCTCCAGCCACTCCCATACCTCCTCTGGGGACTCAAAGAAGTGCGCCTTCCCTTGCGAGAGTACTTTAAGTTTGGCCGGGTATAGCAGCATATACTGCAACGGCATGTCCCGGAGCTTTTGTTTAACCACCAGGAAAGATTTCCGTTGCTCCTGAACCTGCTGGGTATAATCAGGATAGATGGAAACCCGACTATTGTCAATAGTTAGATTCGCCGTTTCCCTCACCGCTCACAGGATGCAGTCTCGATCTCGATAGTTCAGGATCTTGGCGATCAGCGCTCTCGGAGTGGCCCCCAGGCGTGGTGGCTGGACCAGGGCCCAATGGGCCCGTTCGATGACGAAGACATCCGACAGGCCCCATGGACACAGCTGCGTTCAGATCCAATTTTCTAAGAAACGCTCAGCATTACCAGCCTCCGTCCGTTCCAGCACACCCAGGACCCTAATGTTGCATGCAAAGCGCCCTCCCTTCTGTATCCTCGGCCCTCCGCTCCAAGGCATTCATCGTGGCCGTGAGGTGCGTGATCGTCTTTATGAGGGAGGCCACCTCACCTTGCAGTTGTTCAATATTGCCCTCAGCGTCCGAGACCTTGTCCGCAACCTTCCGGAGGTCTGTCCGCAACAGATTGACGTCTATCGAGACCGTCTCAATCTGCAGCTCCAACGCAGTATGGGAGCCTTTTATCGCCTTCAACAGTTCTGCCCGGGAGGGTTCGCCAGGGCCGTCCGCCCCCTCGTCTTGACCCGACTGGCGTGAGATCCTCTGGGATGGCAGTCTCTGAGTGGTGTACTGAGTAATCGTATTGGGCTGTGTCGAGCGGGACATCTTGTCCTTGCGCATCGCCAAACCCCCCCCCCCAGCGGCGAGGGTAGCTCACCAGCAGGATATCAAGGTCCCGGTCCTGTAGCACCAATGTCGCCCGATAGTCCAGGGACTCAGATGTCCAGCTCCAGGCCCCACCTGCGGGAGGGCGTGTGTCCCCCGTCAGTTCCTATATCAGTCAGGGACTCAGGCTCCCCAGGATACGCTCAACCCAGGGTCCGAACATGGCGTCAGGGTACGTGGGCAATATTCAGGATCCCACCTAGCCGGGGGGGGGGGAGTTCCCACAAAGATGAGTCCGGACCTCCGGCGGTTGTCCCAGGGGCCTCAGATTTCCACCGGGTCACCAAACCCCCCTCGCTCTGCTCGGGGTTCTCCTCTGTGAATTCCGCTCCCAGCAGGGTAGGCCGCAAGCTAGGCCCTGCCCCCACCGGAGGCTCTCGTCAAATCCTCCTTCCGGGGGCCGCTCACAGTATGGGAGCCCTCTCGGTGGGACCTCCCTGGGTAGTGTCTTCGGTGTCGGCAGCCCCCCGGGTCACCGCGTGGCTCACAGCTCGGAGTTCCACTCAAGGTCGCAGCCTGGGCAAGCCTCAAGCCCCGGTCTCGCGTAGACAGTAGGCCGGGCGATACCGTCCAGGCGTCGTAAACGAATTTAGCGATTGTCGCCTGAGGTTTCCGCCCAGGCAGGGGTGCCTAGAGCACAAGGGGACCTTCCGACCCACACCTCAGCTTCCTAGGAGCCCAAACAGGATGGTTTTAAACGATTTCTGGGTCTGTCGGACGGGAGCTGGCGGAGCTCACGTCATGTCGGCCATGTTGCTTGGCCACGCCCCTTTAAAATTATTTTAGTATGCTTTTACAAATTTTTTTTTGCATCAGCATGTGGTACTCAGTTTGATGTTTAGCATTTAATGTTTAGCACTTTATCCTTCATTCGAAAGTGGAGTGGGTGTTGTATTCTGCTTTAGGTGTCTGTATATTGGTTTTCCTGAAACATGTCCTTATATAGGCACAATTCGCTTTGCCCTTATATAGGCATAAGATCCCTGTCCTTATTTAGGCATTAGCCATCTATCCAAATACAGGAATGGCCACCTACCAGACGTGGGTCCTGGGCGCACTATGTCACTGGAATCAAGCTATCATGGCTGAAGAGGGGTGAAACCCTGAAACCGGTCCTAGGATGCTTGATGTGTGTGTTTTGTTCAAGTTGTTTCCTACCCTCTTTTCAGACTCAACTAATGTGCAATTGTCTTTTGTAGGTGACTCCGGATACCCCAACATGCTGTGGTTGCTGACTCCCCTCAGGAACCCTCTGACACTGGCTGAGATGCCCTACAATGAGGCACATGGTCGGACCAGGAGAGTGATCAAGCGGACATTTGGTCTCCAGAAAAGCAGATTTCGCTGCCTGGACAAGACAGGAGGGGCCCTCCCATATGCACCAGCTAAGGTGTGCAAAATCTTTATAGTGTGCTGCATGCTACACAATCTGGCAGTGAGGAAGAAGTTGCCTCTCATCCAAGATGATGATGACCAACATCCGCCAGCCGTGGAGGATCCTGCCTTGGGGCATGATGCCAATGATGGTGAGGGTGATGTCCGGACCCAGCTGATCCGCAACTTGTTCACATGAAGGTCAGAATACAGTAATGTTGTGTATTCAAAGCATTGTGTTTGCCTGATATATGTTGGTGGTGCACTAGTGCTGCTTGAGTGTAGCTGTGTGCTACTTGACAGGATGCTTGCAGGGATGTGTCCCTTCAGGTAGTCTGTACTCCCAAACAGTGTTTACCTGATTACTAGGTTGTGTTTACAGAGTTTGGGATTTGTTTTGAGCATGCATATTGCAGTATTATGCCGTAAATCTGTGTATTTGATTGTGTTTGTGTATGTCTTCACAGGGTACTTTGGCTGCTGCATGGTGAGGCTTGAACTCCGAGACCCAGATTCCTGTTTCAGAGTGCAAGTAGTCGTTGTCCCAACCAATGATGTGCCACACAGCCCTGGACTTTCATTGTTTACCACTTGGTTACTATTAGATCACTGCCACGTGAGGATACCTTGCATCAGTTGTGGGACCTTCAGGTTGTGAATCCTTAATACAAAAACCTGTGCTTCACTTTGAATGTGCTTCGTCTGTATACACACATCCAACAGTAATTTGCATTCTGTGCCTGTGCGCTGATTGCTCCTGACTCAGGATGTTTGTGGTATATGTGCATTTCACTGTATTTCCTGTCAACATCAATGTAGTCGATGAGTTAGATGGCCATGGTGAGTATGTGTTGTGTCGCCCTATTGATATACCTCCCTCATATGTGTCACATTACTATGATTCACAGTGTTCACATTGCAGTAGTAGTTTGCATGCACAGTGTTTTTCAGCAAATCATCATCTCCATGACACCAACCAAGTTTAAATTAGGGGTGGGCGGAATTTGCGAAATTACCTTTTCTCAAAATGTAAGGGATTTTGGGGTCGGGGCTTCTTTGCGAGTTCACATGCCTCTCTTGTGTTTATAAAAGGTCGAAGACTGATCAGAGCAGCAGAAGAGGAGAAATAAGCTCCTGGTCACAGCAACTGCACGGGTATTGCGCTCGTGAAAGTCAAGGATGCAAATGCCTCCATCAAGCATCACAGCTTATTTTCAAGGGTAGATATGGGGAGAAAGCACACCTGCCCAGCCTCGACAAATTTCCCGTTTTTTTGGGCCAGATTAATGATTTACTGAATTTGAGCTTAAACTCTGGCACCTGCTTTATTTATATTATGCTTCTTGTTGAGCTGTAATTTTTGTGACAGGAGCACTGTGCCATAAAGAATCCTGCCCTGCATATTATCAACGAAGATGCTTCCCTTCCGCTGCGGATCACAGAAGTTTTGACATTTTCGCATTCCATGCGGAATGCAAAATTACAGAAATTTCGCACATTTCTTGAGCCGAACGGAATTTGCCACCCACCCCTAATTTAAATCACAACAGAGGCAAGTATTGTGTGATTTTATTTACAAACATGCGTGAGGATAGTGAACGTAATTGGAAGTGCTGTACAGTGTGATGGTAATCCAAAATAATTCATAGGTGCATTAGTAGTGTTGGAAGATTAAATGTCCAGAGTAAAGTCCACAGTCATTTGATGCCTTGTCACAACTTAGATCCTCCATGTCAAGTGGGTGAGTTGGATGTCAGTCAACAAGTTTAAATGGTTTGTACACAAAGGACGATACCAAGAACAGGTGTTGATTTCCTGGGGTATGTGCATGACCATCATCATCTCACTTGCCCAGCTTCAGACGACCCCTCTTCTTTCTGGGGGACCCTCAAGTGCAGGCAGCTGCGGTGATGAGGACTCTCTGCCAGAGTCCTCCCCCCTTCCTTTGGCAGTTGCGGATGTTTTGACAACAGATGTCATGGGCACACAGGGAGGTGTTGTCATATTGGCGCTGATCTGGCGGAGGCATGTATGTATGTCCCTATGTACCTCTGTTAGATCATCCAATTTGTCCCACTTGGACTTCATGTGGGACATGTGTGTCTCCACCCAGGACATGTGGGAGTCCAAGCAGGCATAATGGGCAGCCTGCTGTTGTTTGAGGTCCTTGAGGATCCCCACTACCTGGCCAAAACCCACGGTGCTTTCATGGTACGCATGTATGGTGTGTCCCAGGTGTGGGTCATCATGCAGTCCAGCCCCCTCTGCAGGCTGCGACCTTTGTCTGCCCACCCTCTCACTGCCACTAGCCACACGGGCAGGACCTGCCGTGTCAGTCACAGGTGCTACTGGGCCACCTTGGGTGTTGGCACTGGTGGTGTTGTCTGTCGCTTCGAGGGTTCCTTATGTACCTGTGCCATTGGTGGTCTGTGGCCTTGGTCTGTCCATGTGGGCAGGGGTACTCTGTCTGTTGTAAGATGTTGCAGGAGTGGTTGCAGGGGGTGCTGATGCTCCTACTTCTGGTGCTGCACAACGACTCACACCGGAGGGGCCTCGTTCTTGGTCGTCGTCCGAAGAGGACAGAGACTGATCCACACCTGAGAGCTCCTGGTCCACCAAAGTCTGGGACTGGGACTCTTCTTCAGTTACTGCTATGTCCCCAGCATCTCCTGTTGTTGGAAAAGAAACACAATGTATGTTATGGTTCTACCGACATTAACGTTTCACACACATGACAGTTGCCACTGGACTTCATTATGAGAGTCTGTACATTGCATTGTCCTAAGTTGTGACAGACAGAGGTTGATATTGTTGAAGCACTTTGCCCAGCCAACCTGAAGAATTTCAATGTGCACGTCAAGCTCTGTGCATGACCAGCTCATGTATTGGTCAATTGTCTGTACATGGCCATTGCTACTCAAGTGCCATCACATGCCTGACACAGCTTTGTCATCCCTGTCCACATTTGTGCTTTGACATTGACATACATACAATTACACCCAGGGTATGTTGCAAGCTATGGGCATGTGTGGTGGCAGTATTTGATTGCCTTTAAGCGTCACATTGGTCTGTCTGAACAACATGGTCACAGTCCGGTATGCCTTAGATCTAATGGGAGATACAATTTGGTTGTCTGTGTTCCTAGTTCACATCTCATTTCATGCAATTCATGGTGTTACCGTCGCTAATGATGTTGGTGCTGAGTTTTTTCCATGCTGACGGCATTTATCTTATCAATTTCCTCCATGGGGAGAGGTATTTAGCACAACGGCTCTCTTGCTTTTCTATGCTCATGGTAGTGATGGGCAGTGGTGTATGTGTTGCAGTTCTGCCTCTGTGAGATGCATGCCTCCTCCAATACAGTCCAGGTCACTCATTGTGTTTGGAGTGTCTATGACAATGAGTGATGTGATGTGTGAATTATACATACAACGCAGAACAATGTGGGATTGAGATACAGCTCACAACTGCACCTTTTGGGAATGACACCATGCTACTGTATCAGCTATGTGGGTGTGTACATTCTAGTCACTATCAGGTGTCCCCTGTCAATAATGTCTAGGTGACATTCTGCTACAAGCTCATTGCCAGCAGACCCAACCTTCCTTGCTTTTGTCTCAGCTTACCTGTGAGGTAGTGTGACAGTGGTGGCAGAATGGATGACAGTGTTTGTTGGTGATTTATGCCACTGCCTTGCAGTATTTGACATACTTCCATAATACTATGTTATGGCAGGTATTGTGTCTGTGTAACTGGCATACACGTCACAGGATGCTTGCCTTTCTGTTGTTATCGCTTTGCTAAAAGTACTTGGTTTCACTGTCCACTTGACAGTGATGTATGTGTATTGCTGCACAATATTGAGTATATTGGTTGTGTACTCACCTGGCTCTGGTATTCCTAATAATCCCTGGATGCTCTCCGGTGGTAGGATGGCCCGCACCTTCTCCTCCCAGAACCTGAAGTGCGTTGGTTTTGCAGAAGGGACACCGCAAGTCTGCTTGCTCAAGGCCTATTGATGAGCTTCTTGACCCTCCTATGCACATCATAGTACCTGTCCTGAATATCGTCCTTTGTGCACAAACAAGGTGCTTGTGTGTTGACCTTGTCGACGATCTCTCCCACTTCTTTCTTTGCTGTGACATGATGTCTGTTGGACTAATGTGCCAAACAACTGTGGCTCTACTCTGAGGATTTAATCAGTCATGATTTCTAACTCTCTATCTGGAAACTTTCGATTCTTCTTGGGGGACATTGTGTTGTGTGGTTGTGGGGATTGATGTGTTAGGTTGTAAGTGAGTGTGTTGGGTGTTAGTTTATCTGTGATTGTGTGATTGATATTTTGAGAGGTGCAACTGGTGTAGATGTTGTGTGGTGTGTGAGTTGTGGAGTGTCTCTGTAGTGTGGTGATATTGTCTGTTGTCCTATGTCTGTAGTTTGCAAAGGACCATGGTAGAGATTTCTGGCCTTTATGTAGGTGGGGTTGCGGGTGTGTCTTTGTTCCTTTTTTTATTTTTCCTATTTATTGGCTTTGTCATTGCTTGTTTAGTTCTTTTTTTGTCTTTTTTCCTTTGGTTCTGTTGGGCATGATGGAGACGTTCATGTGACCGGGACGGTTGCTGCCAGTGGCTCTTGCGGGATAATCCGAGTCTGTCACACTGACATTCTGCTGTGTTTCTACGTTGGCGTACGCGTAGGTCGCAAGGGAGTCTGTTGTTTGCTAGTCACTGTTTTCTGTACAGCTCGGTCTTCTGGATTTTGCTGTGTGCGAGTCGGTCTTGTTTCAGACGCACTGCATCGTACTTTGCGCGTCGTACTATGCGGGTACATGTCGTCGGCTCCATTCCTGATGCGTGTTAATTGGTTCGATTCCCGGTCTGTTTATGGGTGACTCACCGATTTTCATACGGTTCCGTTGAGTGGCTTGTGTCCTGTACAGGTGGGTTGTAATTCACACGCGTTACATCGTACTACGCGGGTCATAAGGCGCCAGGACATGTCAGTCGGTCTCCATTCCTGGTCCGTGTCAGTCGGTACGGTTTACATCCGGAATCAGAATCAGCCCCTAAATGAGGAACACATCCAGAGTGAGTTATTCTAAAATATAATCTTGTTTGTCCTATGACCACCAGCCTCATAACAAATATTATTCAGTGGCTGAGTGATAGGAAAAGTCATTGTGCCCTGAAGTAATGCTTAAGGATCCACAATATATGCCAAAATGTGGTTGATGCTATTTTATCACAAATCACACTATCTCTGTATTTCAGTAAAATGTGTATTTGCTGGCCACTTAAAACACAGCAAAGTGTGTCAGGTATGAGCGAACATGTGTGTTAGACCTGGCATCCTTCGCTTGGTTTCCCCTGACTGTTTGACTTCTGATATCCTGTTTTTCTGACTTCATTTTTACTGACTTTAGGATTCTGGGCACTTTACCACTGCTGACCAATAGTAATGTGCACATGCTCTGTCCTCTAAATATGTTAACATTGTCTTATCCTCAATCAGCATATTTAATTTACTCATAAGGATCTAGTCAAGGACACTAAATGTGTCCAGGCCCGGTACATTAGATACTATTAGTGGCCTTGCAGCACTGTTTGTGCCATCCCCCGTAGTAGCCCTTTAGAGATAGTTCAGTCCCGCCATTGCAGAGCCAGTGTGTGCAGTTTTAAACTCCCATTTTTACCTGGAAAGTTTGCCTACTCACTAGGCCCAAATTTTCCCTATTACTATATGTAGGTCACTCCTGACGTAGGACCTAGGCAGCCTTATGGGCAGGGTGCAGTGTATTTAAAAGGTAGGACACATACCTTTGAGTTCTACTTGTCCAGGTGGTAAAAACCTGCTAACTCTCTTTTTCAGTACTGCAAGGCCTATCTCTTCCATCGGTTACTTTGGGATTGACTTAAAACATCTTTAACGTGTACCTTTCAATTGGGAAAATATAGAGATTTGAAGTTTGGTATCCCTTGACTCACAATTTAAAATCACAGCTTATGGTGAAGTCGGATTTTAAATTGTGAGTCTGAAAATGCCACTTGTAGAAAGTTGGCATTTTCTTACTTTACCCATGCTGTTCCTCTTCCTGTCTCTGAATACACATCAGGGTTGGGTGATAGCTGGGCTTTGTGCATCCCCTTTAGACACTCAAACAAAAGGAGCTGGGGTATGTATTTTGCATCCTGATGACCTACCACCAGGCTGTTGGACCTTCCTGAGGTAGGCTGGGAGGAAGGAGCAGATACTTGTACCTGAACAGGGCTGAGCCTTTTCAAACAGAAAGAACCACACACCCCTCTGTAGTGAGTCTGGAGTCATGGCAGGAACAGCAAGGACCTTAAGATCTTCAAGGGCCTCTTTGATTCTACCCCACTTCCAAGGCACATTTGGGTATAAATACTGGACTTCTTACACCATCAAATCAGACCACTACTGGAAACAAGGACATTCTGCCTGGAGATGAGATTCTTAATTATAGGAGGGAGTGCCACTTTGCTACCTGATCTGCTGTGTTAGCCTGCTGCCTACTATTTATTGCCTGGAAGTGAGAGGGACTGGACCTGCTCTCTTATTCGTAAATCTCCTGTTTTCTGAAGTCTCATGGGTCCTACACTTGCCTTAGGTTCCCCCTACTGTCCTGGGCCTCATAAGGGGGTTCTGCAGAAATTGGCACAGTGACAATTTTGCGTCGATTGGAAACAACGCATTGCCCTCCGAGGCTAGTGCAGTGCCGATTCTACTACGCAGCAGGACCCATCTGCGAGGTTCAACAATGATGCAGCACCAATCCTTTGACTCTAAGAGGCTTGACATCGACACAGTGCCGATCCTTCAACACGACTGTTCGACTCCCTGTATGGGTACTCTAGCCGAGCTGCCTTCCGTGGTGGTCAGCCTCAACTTTGATTTCTACTTGTCCCTCTTGACCCCAAGTAACATTTGACTGCGAGGGACTTTTAAGCACTGATTTTGCATTTAATCTTTAAAAAGTAATATCTCAACTTCAATTTATTGGATTTTTGTTGTTGTTTTGGTCTTGTTTTACTCAGATAAATATTCCTTTTTTTTCCTAAACTGGTGCGGAGTCTTTTCACTATGTTTTTCAGTACTATAAGGAATATCTCTCCCATAGGTTAACAATGGGATTGTTCTAAAACATCTTTTAAGTGTAATTTTCAATTGAGAAAAAGATAAAGATTTGGAGTTTGGTGTCTCTTGGCTCACAATTTAAAATCACAGATTATGAGGAGGTTGGAATTTAAATTGAAAATCTGAAAATGCCACGTTTGGAAAGTTGGCATGTTCTCACTTTAACCATTGTGTGCCTCTGCCTGTCTCTGAATACACGTGTGGGTTGGGTGACAGCTGGTCTTTGTGCATCCCCTCTAGACAGTCACACAGAGGGAGCTGGGGCGGGTCATTTCCATGCAGATGGCTCATCACCAAGCTGATGGATTTTCTTGAGGTAGACCAGGAGGAAGGAGCTGAAACTTGCACCTGAATAGGGTTGTGCCTGTCCCCATACATAGAGCTGCATACCCCTCTGTGGTGAGTCTGGAGCCATAGCAGGGAAGGCAGGAAACTTCTGATCTTCAAAGACCTCTTTGATATCTCCCTCACTTCAAAGGCACATTTGGGTATAAGTACTGGACCCCTGACACCACCAAATCAGAACTCTATCATGAAACCAAGGACATTCTGCCTAGAAGAAGAGCTGTTGTGCTTTATGAGGGGCTTCCAATGTGCTACCTGCTCTGATGTGTTTGCCTGCTGCCTGCTGCTTCTCGCCTAGGAGTGAGAGGGACTGGGCCTGCCCTCTTCATCCTTGAATCCAAGATTCTCAAAGGGCATACTTGCTTGCCTACTGTTTTCCGAAGTCTCAGGGACACAACAGACTTCTTGCCACTCTGCTTGTGTTCCTGGACTCTGCAATCTGTGAGTCCTACCCTTTCTTGAGTTCTCCCCCTCAGTCCTAGGTCTCAAAAGGGGGCTCTGCATCTTTTTTTCTGTAAAAATTATCTCAGAGACACCTTAGCGCAGATTGGAATTCACATAGCGCCCTCCGACACTCAACAGCAAAGTGGGTCCCATCTGTGAGGCTCGACAACGATGCAGCGCCAATCTTGCGTCACCGACTGCGAGGCTTGACATTGATGCAGCTCCGATTCTTCAACACCAACTGCGATGCTCGACTCCAATGCATCAACCCAAGTGCATGGATCGGAATTGACGCAGTGAAGCCTTCGACGCTTGATCTGTACAAGGTAATTTTTCAGCTGACCCTAAGTGGGTTCTGTAGCTGGCCAGCCCTCCTTCGTAGTTTGCCTTTACTTTGGATTTGTACTGGTCCCTTGAGATCCCATGTACCCTTTTGATGACTAGAGCCTTCTAAACACTGCTTTTTGCATGTAATCTTTAAAAATTAATATCTTGACTTCTACTTATTGGATTTTTTTGTCATATTATTCATCTCATTCTACTTAGATAAATATTCTTTATTTTGCTAAACTGAAGTGGAGTCTTTTAGTGTGTTTTTACTGTTTTGCTGTAAGTAAAGAGTGCTCAGAGATTTTACACATTGCCTCTTAATTTAAGCCTAAATTCTCAGTGACAAGCTACCAGAGGGTGAGCACCGGTTAATTTAGGTTGTGTATCTGACTTACCCTGACTAGGATTGTGGATTCTGCTTAGATAGGGCGTATACTCTACCAACTAGAACCTTCAATTTCTAACAATGTGCAAATGTGGGAGTCTGTTTAAGTGTGAGAGAGTGAGATATATGATATGAGATGCATCTTATCGGTTTAAATATTGTGTATAATGAATAAAATATTTTTGGATAAACATTTTAAGATAAAATGAGAGAAATAGAAAACTGAAAATTAAAGAACCAACTTGCTAGGTCTCTTATCAAATAACAAGAGTCAAAGTAAACAATAGTAAAAATAATAATTCCAACATTAAAAAAACTATTAAGTGAAAACGCTGATTAATGGAGTGAATTTAATTCGCTGAAGTTGACTCATATAATTGGTAATTTACCTGGAAACTGATAGGATTACAGCTCATTGTCGGTGGGCATACTCTCACCAAGATAAGCAAACAGTTGTAGAAGCTGACACTATCAGGAATCACACACCAGTGTACTTAGGAAGAAAACAGGAAGGGAAATAGGGATGGGCGTTGGAAGCAGGGGTGCGGTTGGAAATGCAGCAACCCCGGACCCATAGAAAGTTCATAACATAATGAAAAGTAAAGAGGAATTTAAGTTTTCTTTTCATGCAGCATTAGCGGTCCGTTCAAATGCAGTGTATTTAAATGGTAATTAATGAGAGACAGAGAAAGTCTTGAGTCACTGCACATTCGATCCCCATGTATATCTAAGGTTATATGATAGAGTCCCATGGAGGATAAAAACAAAACAAAAATAGAAAAAATGTGATTATATTGGGTTTTTTAATTGCAGAATGTTGTGGGAGTGAAGTTTTGAAGTAAAGTGACAGAAGAGACTATTACACATTTATTTACATTTGTGTTCTTGCATGACTAAAACAATTCGGATTTAGTAATGGGCTCTTTTAAATAACTATATATAAATGCAAATTGACACAATTAATGCATATACCTAAGAATAGGTATATGCATCATATGGCACTATTGAATTATATTTTCACACAAAAAATGTATCGGAATAGCACCTCTTGCACCTCTTTCCTTCCGGCAAACACACACTTCACACAGACTGTCATTTGATGCACTGTCTCAATCAGGAACGCTAGGGTTTTCACCCCTATAGCAGTGAGCTAATGCCCAAGGCCAGCACCCCCAGTCAGAACACTCTGAAAGTTCTTCTAACACCACTGGGAAGAGGGGACGTTTGGGCAACTGAACCCCACAGAAACATCGATGGCCTTCTGTGAAACGCACTCACTTTTTTTTAAAGGTTTTTATTCGTTTTCAAAGGAAAAGGCAAACATTACACTATATGCGCAGCCTCATGGGCAATACAGAGACACAGGAGGAGGGTAATATACATTACAATTACAGCGATTGACAACCTGAGGCCCTCCCAGAGCCGGCTGCCGGTCAATATTCCTATCCAGAACACCCCCCCTTGTGGTCCTTTTCTCCCTCTCCTTTTAGTCTAATCAGGATATGGCTCTGCTCATCTCCGCACTTGTTATGGTCCAAGAACAAGGTCCAATAGATGGCTCCCAACATCCCTACCCCCACTAATTCCCAAAATCCCCATCGAGTTCCCCCCACCCCATCCACCCCCCCAGGCATGCTGTTGGACCATTAAAATATTCAATCTGTCTCCTAACACGCTTGCATCGTACATCCCGGGTCCTGCCGCAGCGCTCAACCTAAGGAGGTCCAATAGCCCTTAGGAAAATCCTTGTCCGGCCCTCTCCAATTCCATCTCCTTCTAACCCCTTCAAGCATCAATTGCTTCCATCAGCTCGTTCGTCCACCCTTCCACCTAGTACTCCCCCGTCATCCTCAACTGGGTGTTTGACCAGTTCCACTAGCGCCACCCGTGACCAGGCCATCTCTAGTGATTTCTCGCTCCCGTTGCTCCTAGCTAGATGTAATTCTGTGAAACCCACTCACAATGTCCATAGAAGGATCCAGCAGGATCAGCCTTTCACATGAGTCTTCCCTGAGATAAAGACTTACTCCAAGAGGAGACAATGGAAAAATAACTAGGCTGAGTGGATCTCTTTTTGGTGGGGAGAAGACTGATTAGAGCAGATGGACCCAAACGTGGGCTTATGAAAATCAAGTAATGCAGCTGGAGCCCCTTCCTAGTCCACCATGGTGGATACATCAGGAAAGATGCTTCTTTGGTTGACTTCTACAAGGAAAAAGGGGAATTGTGGCAAAATATAGGTGGAGGCAGCTTTGCAGTCATAGGGTTATTGGTCACTACCAATAAAATATGTGTTACCCCTATGCCTTAGGCGGCAAAAGCAAGAAAATACTGCAACAACATACTGTATTCAGATAAAGTAGAACTGAGGGAAACCTGCTTCCTTTTGAATTACACAACGACTGTAAAAGCTACTATCCTGATGGTTCTACAAGGAAAAGGGAGGCCTTGGACTGGTCAATGAGAGCCACTACAGTGCTTTAGCTGTACATAGTGCTTAACAATGGAAGAGGGTCTAAGAAACTGGGTGCATCATGCTTACTTGGAGATTACCAGCAGGTGCATGTAGGACAGGATGTTTGACGGTGGACCTGAGGAAAGTGTTTGATAGGTCTGTCTCCCTCTGACTAACCTTGATGTAAAAACCCGAGCCCCTAAGCATGAGCGGATTTTGCGGATTGGCAATCCGCGAATTTTGCGGATTTGCGGATTCGCAATCCGCAAAATCCGCGAATTCCCGCGAATTTGCGGATTTTTTTTTTTTTGTGTTCGCCCGTGTTTCTGCCAGTTCGCGAGGGTTTTTACAATTTCGCAATTTGCGAACTTACCTGTCGGGTCGCAAGTTTTGCGAACTTGTTGTTTCTACGTGTCCAGCCTGTTTGGGACACTCTTCTTCATCACTGCCACTCTCTGTCACCACTGCCACTCTCTGACTACTCATGCCACCCTCTGGCCCACCCATGCCACCCTCTGTTTCATCACCACACCCTCTGGTTGTCCAGTGTACATTATTTTCGGCAAAGCAAAGCACATCTTCCCTGCCTCAAGTGACCTGAATTAATTTGGGGCTGATTAATGTGTCACAGAATATTTTTTTAGCTGGCACCTGCTTCCTTAGTGCGCCCTGATTAGTGATCTTTTGCACTTGCTAAGTGCTTTCATTGTTGCAAAATTAGTTACAACACCTGCCCTGCCCCAACTGACAATAATGAATTAGGGGCTGATTAATGGATTTTAACTTCCAGCCTGGCTCCTGCTTGTCTCCCTTAGCTGTAATTCAGGACCTTTGTGGCATATGTGTAACTATTCTGAGGTTCAGAGCAGGGTCACATAATAGTTTCAACTGGCAACTGAACTCTGGAGGGGCCCCTCAGGAAGCACTACAGGAAATGGCTACTAATGATGTGCCTGAACTTTTGAACCTGGTAAGTAGTTACTTTCAGTTTTGCTAAGATCGTATTTCTGCAATTTTGCACTTATTCGCGGGGCGCGAACTCACGCGAACAGTGCGAGCAGTGCGAGCAAAATCCGCTGCTCGCGGATTTGCGGATTTTGCGGGAAATTCGCAAATCTCGCGGATTGCGGATTTCCCGAAAATCCGCAAAATCCGCGAGCGTAACGGATTTTCCGCCCATGCTTACGAGCCCCTGAACATTTCTAGACATATGGGGCTCCAGCACTAAGCTATGCCACATGAGCCACACATTTTTGTTTAGAGAGTACAAATCATTGCTTTATTCAGTTTTAAAAATGATTACAGGGCTTCCTCCGTTGACTTTTTTGAAAAGTACAACCACGTCAGATATTGCTCCCAGTTCCTTCATCAAATCTGCTTAATTTTTATTCCGTTTTAATGTCTAAAGTGTTTTTTCTTTTATTTAATTTGTTTTGTAATAAAATGTGTTTCATCTTATAACTGCAATATTAATTTGGTGCTGCTAAATACTGTACTCTCTTGCACCTACCTACCAGCGGTAATCCCAGGGCCATATTTATGGCACACAGGGCCATATTTACAAGCCCCTATAGCCACTGGAACTTCACTTTTGATGATGTTCCTGTGGCGATAGGGGCTTCACCTTATTTACAAGGCGGCGTTAAGCCATGGCCTAATGCCGCCTTCTAAATAAGGCACCCTTTTACTGTATACTTAGTGTGAAAGGGGATGGGTAATCGGTGTTGCAGTGGGCGTTCTGCCACAACTCCCATTGATTTTGATGCTGCCGCCAATTTACAAAGGTTGTGTAAATATGGGTTAGCGCCAAAATTAAGACCAGGTAAACATACACAGACCAGCACACATACAAACAGCAAAACGCCATTAATGATTATTTATGTGCAGGAAGGTGTCCTTTCCTGCACATAATCACAGCTTTAAAGCTAACATTTTAAAGCAAGCTTTAGTTTGGCACCAGACATAATCTCTCTTCTTTTTCTCTTTTAATGATAATGATGAAATCGGACACCATGGCAGAGGTCTGAATGAGTTAACCCAAATGTCTTGAGCTCAAGTGGAAGAATCCTTGAATTAAAACTTTGAAGTCTGGGGTCATTTCTTACATCAAGACTTCAAACTACATTTCGAATGCAGACAGACTTGAAAGCCAGGTTTCAAGTCCCATGTTCTGTATGCTTGACATGGCACACAGGTAGCTCCGAATGTGCGGAAATACACGTTGCTGAAAGGACATGGACGGTGTGGGCATATATTACAGAGCTGAGGTAAGAACATATAGCAGTTCACTGTAGCATATGCTGATGATCTACAATTATCCACTCCTTTTGCAGGGTGATGAGCTACACACAGTTGAATGAATAAAGTGTTTTCAAATTCAGAATAACCCACAAAGGTCCTATAGTACAGACAGTTCATTGTTGATGCTGCCCTTGTTGTCGGTGATTGTTAAAATTGCTTTAGATTTTAATGGTGCTAAGGTTACTGAAGCTTTTCATATCATGAACAAAAGCGTAGGAATAGCTACACACAGTCAAGGTGGTTTTAGAAGGCTCCCTCACCTATATGAAGAACAAGGGCCCCTATTTATTAAGCTTTTGCGTCAGCCTTGTGCCACACACAGTTGCACAGGACTACACAAAACCTCGAATGAGATCTACCAAGCCATGCCAGGCTACACTGCATGGCCCTGCATGCTTGGTAAATATGAAGTCACATGGTGCAAGTTGCTGTCTTACATTACTTTGTGTGGTGGGGGTGTTACATGGGTGGAGCGTGGGTGTTCTCTCTTTATTTCTTTTCATTGTTTCCTCTTTCTATTTGTGCTTCATTCTGAATCTCAATTAGAAAAAGGAAAATGCCTCTAAGGATTGTTTTCGTGTGGAATATGTCCGTTCTTGCACAAAACAATTCTGACTGTGATTCAGGCACCCGTGCTCCAAGGTGCACGTGTGCCTGCATTGGTGCTCGGTAGGAAAGGAATTCCCATATCTTAATAGATATGGTGCATTCCTGACTTCTTCCTTTCATGCAATCCAGCAAGTTGTCTTGCTGCTTTCAGTGAAAAAATGCTGAATATGGCCCTTTGAATTTTCTTCACTGCCCTCTTTATTGATTTTCATGTCTCCTAGCACCTTATAGGGCTCCCCTGCTGCTCCTGCATCGCAGGATGTGTGTGGGCGGAGCCCACGCCAAGGCTGGCCCATCTATGCTCATCAGAGCCTGGAGGAGGCTGGGCTGGGCAACCCCTCTTTCGCCTTAACACAGCTTAAGGCACTATGTCTGCCCTCCCTGTCCCTGTACTGCCACTCCCATTGTGCTGCCCCTGCACTGCCTGCTGTCCCTGCCCTTGTACTACTGCTCCCCCTGCACTGTCCCTGTGTTTCCTGTTGTCCTTGTACTGCTGCTCCACCTGCCCCTGCGCCACCTGCTGTCCCTGCCCCTGTCCTGACCCTCCCCCTGATCCCGCTCTGCCTGCTGTCTTTGTCCTTGCACTGCAGCTTCCCCAGCACTGTCCCTGCACTGCCTGCTATACCTGCCCCCTTACTGACGCTACCCCGTCTCTGTGCCGCCTGCTGCCCTGATTCCCACGCTGGCCTTCCCTGCTCCTTGCCTTGGACCCAGCAAAACTAGGATTGTTGCATAGCGTTTTAGGATCCGAGTGAAATTTACAGATTCATGCCCTTATATAGATACAATTCACATTGCCCTTATAAAGGCATAGAAATCATAACCATATTTAGACATAACCTATGCAGTCCAAATACAGGCATGGTTACTTCCACTCGTTCCAAAAAGCCACAACGATTTCTTGGAAAATTCGGCTTCAGCCGTCAGGGACATCCCCTTGCTTGAATATTGTTTTGTCCTAGAAATCATGGAGTTTTCAAAGAACTACCATTCCCTTGGGGTTCTTTGATGACGTTATTATGTCCAACTTTACGTCAAACTAGGCACCTTCAAGGTATAAATATGCCTACACTTGCCCTAGCAAACACACGTTGGTTCGGAGCAGCTTGACTATCTACTTGCCTGACGCAGCTCCCTACAGCAAGTGCAGAAGGAAGTCTACCCTCCAGCTGACACACTGATCTTGAAGCTGCCCTTTCTCTCGCTGAGAATCGAGCTCCAGTGTTTCCAGGCTCCCCTCACGGGGTGTTGGGAAATCGAGTCCCGAGATAGAGATACCAGACCTCCTTCATTCTAAAACCCTCAGACCATAAGAGAAATCTTGGATAGATTCTTGGCAAAGAAAATAAACCTATGCTACACCACATTTACTTCTTCCCTTGTACTAGACTTAGGTTAGGTACATTGGGGTAGGCGTATTTTAGAAGCACCAGTTGAGTACTTTTAGCTTTGTTATTTATGTATGTATTTTTATATGGCTTAGAAACCATACCATGCTTTTACAGTATTATTTTATAATACTCTTCTTGCTGAACGCATTATACTTTACAGCCAGTATTACGATTGTAGCAGTTCACTTTACATGCATGAGAAAGAAGACTGTTCAATAAATCCTTTTTATTGAAAACGCCCATCTCTCTATTTCTCTGCACCTCTGTTGAAACAAAGCATGCACGATTGACTGAGTAAAATATCTATCTATTGTTTCCATGACTCTGAAGATACGTTTTATCTTGGGGAAACAAAGTTGTCATGTTTATGCGGTTATCAGAAACTAATCCCTTCTTGTGTATTCGAGAAACTTTCTAGTGACCTCTGAGCTAGCTGGCACTCACTATTAAGTTTAATATATTCGATAGAGACCAAGTTGACCTCAGTCCTATGTATAATCTGTAGGATATATTATTCCAATGCGCAGAGCCTATTGGGAATATAGGAACTACACTACAGGACCACCCACCAGGACTACTAATGGAGGCTGCTGCATAACCACCTAGTGGACATGAGCAGCGGGCACACTGTCAACACACCACCGGTTGGACAATTCCCAGCACCAGGACCCCTGGCCCTCCAGCCACCCACATGGTACACAGCCAAGGAACTCGTGGACCCAAGATGCTGAAACAACAGCTGCATGTTCTTCCCACGATCCACCAAAGGACCTTTCACCTGCCGTCACTGCCACTTCTGCAACACAACTTACGAAATATCCTGCTCCTCTCGTGCCCACAAGATCAAGAACACTGTATCCTGCTCAGCAGAGCCTCCCTCTGCGAACATGCCATAAAAATCTGGGACACCATCACCATCCTTGCCACGGACAATACCTTCATCAACGAAATGTGGCTCAACTCCATCTCAAACCTCAACATAACCACCACCACTTCCGAAGGCTACAAGATGATACACCGAGACCGACCGTGCCAACAAAAAAGGCAGAGGCATCACTATCATCTTCAAGGAATCCATCAGATGCACCATCACCAACAAGGACTGCATGCCTCTCATGGAACACCTCAACTTCCTACTACAAACTGACTCGAAGACCACTATAAGAAGCACCCTCACCTAGAGACTCCCTGTACCCCAAGCAACATTCTGTGATGCCATCCCCAACCTCATCTCCCCATATCAATAAACTCTCAATACTACATTCTACTCGTCAGCCTCAACTCCCACATCGATGACACCAATGGTGCAAACTCCATCCCCCTCCTAAAGAACTGAACAAAATTAGCCTCACCCAACTGGTCAACAAACCTATGCACAAAGCTGGATACACACTCAACCCCATTTTAACCTCCAGTGAAATAATCAAATTCAGCCACACCACAGAACACACTTCACCAGCAAACCAACACCGGGCATCAGACCCCTCCCACGGCAACTGGAGCAAGGCCACAAAAACTCAGTGGTCACAGGCCCTCACCACCTTCCGGTCTGAGGCCTCAATAGACCTTGAGTAGACCATCCACCATTTCTACACCTGGATCACTGTCATTGCGACAGACTCGCTCCGATGAAACCTAAAAAACCCAACAAAACCTCTAAACATGCCAGCTGGTACACTCCAGAACTCAGGACCACCAAGCGCAACTGCCACCAACTGGAGATACAATGGTGTGCCACCAAAAACCCCGCCGACAGACCAGCTCACAAAACAGCCTTCAGAAAATATCACTGGCACCTCAAGGAAGCCAAGAAAGCAGCCATCACCACTTGCATCAACTCCTTAGCGAAAAACACAAAGTAACTCTTCAAAATAGTCAAAGAATTCTCCAATGCAATAGCCAGAGAACACCATCCAACCCTCCCAAAAACTCTGCAACACCCTCTCAGACTACTTCTACAGCAAGATCACCAGCAAAAATAACAATTTCAACCTTGCACCTGCTACCCTCAACCCCAACAAACTCCATGAACTGGTGAACATCAGCCAAACCATTACCACCTGCTCTCTGCTTGACACCCATACCACCTCAGCCATCATGTCTTCCATCCACTCAGGGGTGCACACCGACCACTGGCCCACCATCTCTACATCCTTGCCACAGATCCGATCAGCACACAACTCACCAGCATCCTCAACACCTCCATCTCCACTACACACTTCCTGGACAGATGGAACACCGACCACTGGCCCACCATCTCTACATCCTTGCCACAGATCCAATCAGCACACAACGCACCAGCATCCTCAACACCTCCATCTCCACTACACACTTCCTGGACAGATGGAGACCCTTCTTAAAAAAAGCTTCAGCTTACCCCAACGATCTTAAACATTATTGTCTGATCTCCCTGCTCCCCTACCTGACCAAAATTCTCGAGATAGCCATCAAACAACAGCTCTCCTAATTCCTGTTACAAAACCACCTACTGGATGCCTTGCAATCAGGATTCAGTGCCAACCACAGCACTGATACTGCACTGATTCTGATTGTCACCACAGACGGCATCAGAAACTATGGCTCTGATCCTCCTCAACCAATCCACGGTGTTCAACACCATCTCCAACAACACCCTCATCAACAGACCCACAAAATAGGCACACAGAAAGACACTATCAAGTAGATCACCTCCTTCCTTACATGGACGCACATAGAGCATTTGACTGCCTCCCATGACCTTCGCACCCAAAAACATCATATGCGGCGTACCAAAAGGATCATCCCTCAACCCCACCCTGTTTAACATCTACATGACTCCCCTCGCAGACGTCATCCGGTACCAGTGCCTGAGCATAAACCAACTCAGATGAAACTTAACTGATCCTCTCGCTCACCAAGGGCCCACCAAGGACCCCTCCATTGCTAAAACCAATTTCTGCAATGCCATGACCAACGTAGCCAAATGGATGAGAGACAACTGCCTCCAACTCAACTCTGACAAAACTGAAGTACTCATCTTTGGGTAGAACACCTCTACATGGGACCACACCTGGTGGCCTCCAGAACTAGGACCTACACCCAGACCAACTGACCATGCATGCAGCCTTAGCATCATCCTCAGCAGCCAAATGACTGTGAAATAACAAGTTATCGCAGTCACCTCCTCCTGCTTCCACACACTTTGCATGCTCCGAGGAATTTTTAGATGGATACCAATCATCACATAGGCTGTCACACAGGCCCTCATTACCAGTCGCCTCAACACTATCATCTCCACCTAGCCCCTCAGAAAACTCCAGACCATACAGAATTCAACAGCCATGCTCATCCTGGACCTCCCCAGACAAACCCACATTGCCCGCACCTGGGAGAGTGCCACTGGCTCCCCACCTGGAAGCGACACCTGTTCAAGATCTTCACACATACCTACAAAACCCTCCAGGACGGAGGACCTGCCTAAATAAACCATCAACCGAACTTCCACCAACCCTTTAGACACATGCGCTCCTCTTCACTTGCCCTAGCACACACACACACACCGTATCCATCACAGCAACAGCGGTGGTCGCTCCTTCTCCTGCATCATTGCCAAGATCTGAAATGAACTTCCCCTCCAACTCTGTACTGGTACACTTCACAAAGAGACTCAAGACCTGGTTCTTCAATGGAGACACAGCTCCCAGATACCTCTAGAGGGGAAAGTGCTGAGTACTACAACTGCTGATTGATTGAATGAAAATGCTTTCATCCGCTCAGACTTTTCAAATTATGCATGATATTTTATTGCCTCTTTTGCTGCTTCTCAAATTACCTGTGCATGTGCTCCGCACATTACAGGCTACCACGAGAAGCCTATTTTGGCCTGCATAGCTTCCTTCAACATGCTTTCACCGAGTAAATAAAATATGCTGCTAGCATTTTAAAATGTTAATGACTTTGTCAACCTTGATTTTTACCTATATTAAAAATTTACAAAAACAACAGCACATTTTATATACTGTGTGATAGTGCAAATTACACGTTTTGAATCTGGTGACCAAGATAACTTGCTGTTTGTTTTAAAAAAAGACTCTAAGCGATATTTAAGCACAATAATTGATTTTGGAGTGAAAGAGATACAGGTGTGCAATAGATGAAAAATTGAGGCGAGTTTGCTAATGTGTTTGTTTGTGTGTGTGAGTGAATGTGAGCGTGCCAGGAAGTGCAAGGTGCAAGTACGTACATTTGGACACTTTTGCCAAGGGCAGCACATACTCTAGGGCAAGTCCTGTTTTTAGGGTGGTATTAGGCTCAGTAAATACAAAGGGGCTCATTATGATGGTGGCGGACATCAGTCCTCCCGCCACCAAAATGGTAATGAGAACGACCGCCAGACTTGCGGCGGTCCCACTGGCCCAATAAGGCAGGCAAATCCTGGCCTTTTACCATTACAGACGGTGCTGCTGGCTGCAGCACTGGTACGCATTGGTAAAAGGGCATGCCTGGCATTTCCCTGCACCACGTGGCAGGCACCATGTGGTGCCTGCCACTTGGTGCAGGGAACTGCAGGGCTGTACCATGGGTAGCCCCCAAGAGCACCGCCCACCCCTGGGGACCCACAGGGCCCCCTAAGCCAATCCCGGCCAGCCCTTCAGGGCCTGAATGAAACCCTCATCTTACTATGGCTGGCGGCACCTGCTGGGCACCGCCACCATATTACTGCCCCAGCACCGCCCGGCCGGCAATTGGAACAATTGCCAACCGGCGGAAAAGCGGCAGACGAACTTTACGTCTGACGCGGGACCCCCCACCATCATGATATGGCAGGGGTATTTCACGTTACGCTATCATAATGTGCCCCTTAGTTTGTCCCGGTAGCAGGGAGATCTACATCTGGAGGTGAGCTCTGTATCAGAAACTGGAAGTTAAAACATTTGTGCTATTGTATCAATTATAAATAACATAATTCTGTTCATCCTTTCACTGCAAAGCTACAGGATAGGGTCAGCAATGAGCATAGCAACCTGGTACACCACAAGCATTTGCAAAAACCCAGCTAGAGCACTTCCTGCATAGCCCCTAACTCCACCACTTTCTTACAGACTTTTAACTCTGTAGTCTTGACGGGATTTCATATTTTAGCCATATTCCTGTGTGATTATTCCTTTATGGAACATGTTTTGCTCATGTTTGTTGCCTCCGCAACTTCAGACACTTCAGGACCCCAGGATGTCCTCCTGTTTGCTTTTGCTGTATCTGCTGGAAGAGAATGGTCCCACATAGCTCATTTAGCCTTGAAAGCGAGGGAAAAGGAACCATTTCAAAACACAGCCATTTTTCATGGACAAGCCTTGGTTAAGATGTGAACTCTATCACATCCATAAGTAAGGGAGAAGTTAAAAAAACTCCTTGTTTGGTAATCTCTCTTCCGATTTCCATTCATCATCTTTTCAGAGATCCTATTCCCTTTTCAGTGCTCATCACATTTTTTTGTTCTGGATTCAACAGTTTAATAAGTTTGTCTTACATTCATCTTCTGAGGTAGTAGAGTTTATGTATGAAAAGTACTCCAGGGTAAAGTTGGACTGTGCAAGCTTCAATTTTTAATGCTTGTATTTGTCGGTGGTACTTCCGTGGGATGGCACGGTTGCGGAAATGAGTAATGAGTATGTGGGAGTGTGGGAGTGATGTCAGACATGTGGCAGATCATTCTCCTGCCCCCCCTCCTCCCCCTCGACTGGTCCCTCTGGGACCACACGGATGTGTCCTAAGTAGTAATGGTATCCCTACTGTGACCTCATATATAATTCAGAATTGAGCCTCTGAGTCATAAAAGGGCAACTACAAATTTTCTGTTGAAGATGCAGTCAGTCAATCATATTGCTTGGTAGTATAGGGGTGGGCGGTAAACTCTGCTCCGAGTTCACAGAGTTTTGTCCACTTCATGCTCAGGTTGCAGCGCAGAGGACCAGAAACACTTAGGGGCAGATTTATGTTAACTGGCGCATCCCGAGGGATGCGCCAGTTAACATGCGCCACAGTGCGCCACAGCTACGCCACCCATGGTGCGCTACATTTATGATGCGGCGCACCATGGGGCAAAAACGGCACAGATGCGTCACGCATCTGTGCCGTAAAAGTGACGCATTGCTGGAGTTGCGTCGCAAGCGCGACGCAGCTCCAGCAATGCTCTGGGGGGGCCTATTCTTTCAATTCTGCCTCAAGCCTTACGCCTGCTTCAAGCAGGCGCAGGGTTTTGACGCAGCATTGCCCTGAAAGTGACTGAGTGAAATCTCATAGATTTCACTCAGCCACTTTCAGGAGGCGTTCCTGCGCAGGAACGCCCCCCCCTGCGCAGGAACGCCTCCTCATGGTGCAGTGCTGTACAACGTGACGCATCTCCTAGATGCGTCAAGTTGTAAATAGGGCGCAGGGATGCGCCACGTTTCCGCGCCGTTGCGTCACGCAACGGCGGCGTAAACGTGGCGCAAGCCCTTCATAAATCTGCCCCTTTGTGAACTGCTGACTTGCAGAGTTGTTTTAGTGCGAGGCTGGCAAAATAAAGTTTGCAAGTGCGAGCAAGAAAATTGAGTGCTAGGACTAGTCTCTGCGCAATTCCTCAACACAAGCTGTGACTTCAAGCTGCTGCCATTCGCATTGTGAAAACAGCTGCTTGAGTAGAAAATGTTATCAAGCGTCAGAAAGAAGCAGCGCCCTCTGGCACTTCGCGTGATGCAGTATGGCTGAGATACCCGCCACCCCCTCTCAACACAAATCCCCAAGGATGGGAAGACGGAAACGGTTCTGAGCTTTTGGAAGGCGGGAGGGAGTTACCCTTCCCGGCCGTATTTATTAAAATATGAAACAAAATTAAAACATTAAAATAACAGTTTCATATCATGTACAATTTCAGTTATACAGTACGATGTTCTTGGCTGACCTTAACACATCTCTAATACAAAGGTTCTCCTAGCCGATACTAAACATCCTGCAAATGCATTTCTGAACATTGAAATTGTACATCCTAACGTTACGGGCCAACGGCAAGGTCGTAACTGGTGTCAGATCCCCACTACCAATTCCCCCCTCACTTGTGAGGGGCGGGCGCACAGAGGACTTTACCTCTGTGCCAACTTCCAATTTCCCTTGCCTTAGCGGGGGCCCCCTGTTAACTCGACGCCATCTTAGTGGTCGTCCGAGGACTCGTGTGAGGTGTCTAGAAGGTAGCGTAGACCCCCCTCTCACCCCACACAACTTACCACACCTGCCGTTGCAGATGTCCGGGCCCCGGGAAATTCCAAGGAGGGGTCCGTATCCCCTCCTACCCAGTGAAGGGGCCTATGGCCACCTTCCCTTTCGGCGTCCCATCCTTAGATGGGACCTCCTCCCGTTTGAGGGGCCAATGGCCGCCTCCCCCCGGGCGCTCCCATCCGTAATGGGTGACGCCCAAACCTCTAGGGATCTTCCAATTACTGCTCACCGATCATGACCTTACCGCCACAGGCCCGGATAGTTGACCGGCTATCCGGACCCCCCACAAAACTCCTACTTAAAGGTCATGGCTACAAATTCTTTAACCAAGCTATGAAGTCTCCTATGAGTAAATCATTCCCCACCCGGGACAAATGAACCCCGTCCTCCAAATACATCTGATCCCCCCTGATACACCCATGTGGAATAGAATGCAATGTATTCGTACGAAACAATCTACCAAGTTTGTTATTTACTTTCTTCACAGAGTGATTTAAAGCAGACACAGAATTAGCCCCCCGCCACACCTTCCGTGGGATCATGTGGGACCATGCAATTGTGCACCCAGGGACCCTCTTTGCCAACCAACTTACAGTGGATAGTATTACCTCGAGAAGCACTCGCCGACCAATGGTCACCAAATCATTGCCCCCAAGATGCACTATGAGTATAGATGGCGGTGACCTCGTCCGCCCTAACAAACCCTCCATAAAAACCTGAAACTGGTCAATACAGAGCCCGCCCCTTCCGTAGAAGGTCACCCTGTACCCGTATTCCCCAGCCATGTGAATCATGTCACCTGCTTTGAATACGTCTGCGGCACGCCTCACGTATGAGTGGCCCACGACCCACACCACTCTGTCCACAGCCGGTGTCCTTTGACCGCTGGTTCCCAGGTGTCGGGTCGACTGCACAGTCTGCCCCGCCTCGTAAGCATGCGAAACTGTAAAACCAAACAAAAACAAGAAGCGTGAGTTCATGATATTAGCTTCATAACATGTGCAACTGCACGTACCGTTTATAACAATTTGAGGACCAACGCCCCAACTGTTTCACTTTATCAACACTCAGACCCCTGGCTGTGGCCTCCGTTGCAGCCCCTATCCTGAAGGAATGGGTCCCGAACTCACACGGGTTTAAACCTGCGGCTGTAATTGCCATCGCAAGCACCCTTTGGAACTGAAACCTCGTCAGCGGGGTGGCATCGGCGTGCCTCAGTAAGCTTCCCCCCCATGCTGCCACCCTCTGCGCCAAATATTCCTCCACGCAGGCTACCGGGCATATGGGCGATCCGGGAATACGGCGGACTATTACACACTCGCCGTTTGCTCCTTGATCGGTCTTGGACCTGGCAAAGGAGACTACCATTGTTTCCCCAGCAATGCGGATGTGCTCTCGGCACAGTCCCCCCCGTATCCTGCTTATTCCTTGCTACAAGCTCGCTTACCCTCATAGCCCCATGAAATGCTAATGAAAAAGCGGCTTTAAACAGTACTGTCTCATATTGTGATGAACATGTTGCAGGGAGGACTGACATCAACAGGGCCAACCTTTCCAGACCTATCGGGTGCCTATCATCCACTCTGCGACCCTCAAGGCGTTGCCACCCACGTAGCGCCTTCTGAACCACAAAAGACGCTGTGGGGTCCGGAAGACCATGAGCTCGAGCCATGAAAGAAATAGCGGCCCGGTGCCTTTGTGCCGTGGCTACTGATTTGCCTGCCTGACGTAATGATAACAGAAACTTCAGGACATACTCCTCTTGGCCCCATAGCTCCCCCCCAGCAGAACCCAAAAAGAACCAATAGGAACGGAACGCCCCTTCGTATGCCTTCCTTGTTCTGGGAGCTAGACTCTCTCCCACGAGGTCTTGTAGTCCGGGGCACCGAGAGACCAGAGAGCTTCGGGAAAAGGTGCCGCCACCGGGTCCGCTGAGGGTAGGAAACCCCAGAAGGCCTGCATACGGGAACGAGAAAGCGCATCAGCAGCCTGATTTAACACCCCTGGCACATGTCTTGCCCTAAAGTGGACGTTTAGTCTCATACACAGCAAAACAATTTCCTTCAGCAATCTCAAGATCCATCTGCAGCGGGCAGCCTGACTATTGATACACTCAACAACGGTCATATTATCAGACCAGAACACCACAGTGCGGTCACGAAAACCCTCGGGCCATGTTTTTAAGGCCACCAGAATAGGAAAAAGCTCAAGAAAACCTATGTTACCTGTGAGCCCATTCTCGTGCCACCACGCCGGCCAGGTTTGTGCTGACCAGTGATTGCCAAAAATGGCGCCAAATCCCACACTCCCTGCCGAGTCTGTCCACAACCCTAACTCCTCCGAGGAGACCCCGGGTTTGCTCCACATGACCCGATCGTTGAAATCCGCCAGAAATGCCAACCATATGAGCATGTCCTGCCGGACCTCAGCCGAGAGCCTTGTGCGGTGGTGGCCTTCCTTAAGGCCAACCATGGCCTGCGCAATTGAGCGGGAAAATGGGCGCGCCATTGGGATCACCCTCAGGGCAAAATTCAGTTGACCCACGACCTGCTGTAACTGATGTAATCTCACTTTGGTCGCGCTAATACATGCTTTGAGCGACCATTTCAGACCTGTTTGGCGCTACCCCTACTCCCCGTATCACTAGTCTTGGCTCTGCACGTGGTCTCCGGATGGGAGGACTGACCACACCCCGAACATTCGTGCCTGAATTTACAAGAACCCTGAGGCCTAGTACATTTGCCCCTGTTAAAGCTCCAGCAGACCCCTTTCTTCCCTGTGCTGCCGCTAGTCTTTGAGTTCCGGTCATTGCTGGAACCTGCTCGAAAGGGCGTCCCTGACGAATGGCGGGAATACCCGGCCATCTCACTCCCCACTACTGGTGACTTCCCCACTTCCATATTTTGCCATGAAATGAAGTCAAAACAATCCCATGTCAAGGATGCATCATGTTCCTTGGATTTACGAAATATATTATCGTAGGCAAACCATTGATTTCCTCCATACGTTTCATAAAAACCCATGATACGTGTCTGATACACAGCCAATTCTCCCAACAAATCGGGCCTACGTTCCCCCATAATTGCAATGAACATTCCGAACGCTCTGCCCCAATTGCCTATCGATTCATCAACTCTAAAACCGGCCATCTTGGCTCGCCATACACTTGGATGCAAAAACTCTTTCTGGTTTTTTACATGCTCAATTTCGTAGTGATCGGTCAACAAGGAGAATATGTTTACATATTTATCTGCCCATATCCTCTCCTTCACCTCCTTCGGGATATGTTGTACAATTTTTTCCCTCTTCGAAGGTACCGATCCCTCCCCAACCATCGGCAATGGCTTACCTGAAGCTGCCGCTGCAACTGCCGACCCTGCCGTACCAACGCCTGATCCTGGATGACCCACTGGTGCCTGCGGGGAAACAAAAGGACAAGGTGATTTTGCGGCCTCCCGTGATTGCCGCAACTGCCTCATTAATTGCTTGGCCTCCTTGGCCGTGTCCCCTGGAGCAACGGAACCCACGCTGTTACTACCCAACCATGCCGCCAGCTGGGCGGCCAACTCCGGGGGCATGTCCCCCTCGTTCACCGGGGTAACCACCACAGGGATCGGCTGCCCCTCGACGGGAACCGGCGCGGGAGCCTCCACTGGTCTGGGAGGGCTCGCCGGGGGAGCCTCCGGAACTGGGACCTCGTCCTCATTTGCCCCGTTCCTGGCCCTCTTCCTTCTCCCGGCAGGGACCTCCACTGGAATGGTTCTTTTTGGCCGTCCTGTACCATCCCTGGCCGCCATTTTCCTCTTCATCTCCGCCATGTCTTTCACCAGCATCCGGAGCATTTGGTCGGTGCTAACCTTCTTTGCGACCCTTTTGCCCGGCATTTTCCTCATGTAGATGGAAGGTCCTGGACAAGACTTGTAGCGCTAGAAGAGAAAAAAGAGAAATTACAAATTTCAAAATTGGCTCTTCGTTCCGTCTCGAGCTCACGTGCAACGCGGGGGTGCAGCTTCAGAGCACAGGAACAAGAGGATGCTTCCTTGGCTTGTCGCTCCTTTTATCCTTCGTCGGGCGGGCGTAGACCCTCCTCCAATCCGCCCCCCGGGCGTGGCTGGCGGTGTTGGTGTCTAGGACAACCCCTTCTTGGGCGGGAAAAGGCGCGCCCCAGCTACGCCGCTTCGGGCATACCAGCCGTGACACGCCTCCCGCCCAAAATGGTTTCCCGGGGAGATCGGGGTACTCCACCATACGTTCGGGGGGACCGAGTGGTCGCCCCTTTCCATTCGCGCTGATTTTCCAGTGCGGAACAAACTCCTTGTGCTAAAAATCAGTGTGAGCAGCTGGTCATGCCGAAAATCCACTGCAGAATATCGCTGAATTATATCTAACTCCACAGATTTCCATGAAGTAAAACTCTGCGAGTTCTGCCCACCCAGTATGAAGGGTGTTGAGGAGACAAAAAGCCCTCTTGGCCAATAATGAAGTTTCATTTTTTATTCGTTGTAGTACGGAGTCAGTGGGGAACTCCATTGGTACCAACCGTTCAGATATCACTTTTTTTAAGTGGAACCAGCCATGCCGAGACGCCGAAACTGACGACTGTCATTACAGCACTGTACCCACCCAGAACAAAGATAACCAGGGACGGGTAGCTATTGGAGTACCAGAACTACTTTTTCGGACAAGATCCACAAAGTCCGCGATAACGTGAAAAGATAAGGGAAGAGAGGTACTCCCAAGAATTTTAAGAATCATGTCGGAATAAAGAAACAACTGAAAAATACCAGTGTGATTACAGAGGGATCGTACAAAACACAACACACCGAAAATATCTGCAGCGCCCTGAAGAAACTCCTTGGTAGGGAGTGAAACGCGTTGGCTGATCTCACTACATATTTTATTGATGTGATTTTTTACTGGATAAAGATAAATAAAGAATATTTTTCTATTTATTCTTTTTGGACTCTCATTTTTGGTGCGCCCCCATAAGTATCTAAAAACTGTTGAACTGATCTGGAGAGCACAGCGACGCCAAACAGCAGCTGGTGTCGGGGTTGGCAGCACAATATCAAACTGACTTGATCATAGACTCATTGGCACTGGAGTTTAGGTGCGGCATTTTTTAAGGTCCGCTGCTGCTTTTTCGTACAAAATCACTTTTTTTAACGCTTAATTTCTCCAAAACAGCTGAATAGATATACACCAAAGCTCAAAAAACACCCCGAGTACAGATCACATTTGGTGTAATGTTGTTATATATCCAGAAGTGGTGGTGTGGCAGCCATTACAGCAGTCTGGGACATGGTCTTCATTTAAATGCATTGAATGCCATGTCTTGAGGTGCACATATAAAGTGTGATACATTTTAATCACATTATAAATCGTTTGTTGGTGGTACCATACTCATTTTAGGAATTGTGGTGTATTCTAAGGTGATTATACCCTGTGTAAAATATTGATACTCTGCTGGGATTTGATGAACCATGTTTGGGAGAAAACTAATTACCTCGTAGAGATGATGGATGGTGCTCCAGAAGCAGAAATTAGAACATATTTTCTGTACATTCACACTATCTTCCTCAGCCATGTGAGAACAAAGGTCTGACATTCTGAGTGAAACATCTACTTCTAATAGTAGCAGCAGCCTGATAGATGAGTCTCACCTTGGTGTCTAATAGACTGGTTCTAGACCTCCCATAATGTACTCATCCTTACTCATTTTGTGAGATTAAAACTAGCCCTACAACGTTTTTGACTCTTACTATTTTTTAGATGTTACCTAGGTGTCCTGTGTCCTGTGGCAGTCCTGAGGAGACCTTACTATTCTGAAGTTCGAAACATCATCGACAACAACATCCAAAGACTGGATCAGCTATACACTGACCCAAGGAGTCTTAGGCTAACACTCACTTGATATAGTCCTAGACTACTTCCTAACACACATTTTGTGTCTTTTTGTATATACACACTCTGCATATGCATAACACATTCTCACTTCTCTCTTTTTTGTGAGCACTGAAGACACAGAGCATTTTACCACGTTCTCCATCATTGTTTCTTTAAGTGCCAAAGACGTTTTAATTCAAATATCAACTTTTCACACCTCTTATTGATATAATGTGAAGATAAACATTTCTGAATGATCTTTGAACTGAGTTCGCTAGTCACCCTTTTCTCATGTATATAGATTGTTCACAGTAATTGATTTGCTGATCATTTATTCAACTCATATTTTCCTATATGGGTCCCTGGTGAACCACCCTCTGTTATGTGCATATACATACTTCACATACGGGGGTGCCCTTGAGTATTCTGTAGATAGTGAGACAATGGTCTGATATTCTGCACACTCCTTCTTATCATCTCCTAACTGCTGCAGCAAAGAAGATGGCCAGGCCTTGCATCCAACCTCAACCACTTCCAGCAGCAGGACATCATGTGGTAAGGGCAGTGCTTAGATTCAAAGGCACCAGGGCTGCTCACCGTCTATCAGGAAATCAGAGGTTGCATCTCATAACCTTATGCAATGTCAATAGCAGGACAATGGCCTTTTGCTGGGATGTAAGTCAGTTCCAGTAAGGTACAATTAGGAGTGGCACATGCCTAGAACTATGTATTCAATTTTGTCTGAATAGTGGGGATTTTAAGAAGTGATTTCCTGTTCCAGTAAAGGGTTTTCCAACATCAAGATAATTTTTTATTCATTTTTTAGCTTCTCTGCACTACCTGGTTTGAAGAAAGCACCTGGTGAGACATCAGCTACTGGTCCAATCACAAAGGTTTTTCTTTCTATTTTAATTAGGAAATTAACTGGTCAACACCCACGACCCCAAAACCTCCAACTTAGTATAACCAAGTAGAAATGGGAAGTTTCGATGTATACTCCAGCCCAGCCAGCTCATCAAAGCTATGTGAATGTCCTCCCCACCTATGCTCATGTGCATATGTGGAAGCATGTCCCATTACTGGAAGTGTGGTTGTCTGCTGCACACAAAAAGCGAAGCAAGCAGTCGGCTGGTGTGTGCACCCTTAGATTCACCCGCTTCCACCCGGGGGGACACTGTTGAAAGAACTCCAGACTGCCATGTTGTGCTGCAGGTCCTGTGCAATCAATATCAAAGGAATAGCTTTGGCAGCCTCTCTGCAGGGAGCTGTTTAATTGGCCTTGGGAGTTTGGCTCTTCAGGACTTCAGGACTAACAAGAGGGGTTTGAATAACTGTTGCTTCAGTGCAGAAAAGTGATCGATTCACAAGTCAGGGCGCAGTATGTATTATTGCTTTTAAACCCGTGAGTGAAATGGCATCTGATATTTGCTTCGAGCCAACAGTGGCATACTCTTTACTCCATGAAGGAGAAAAAGCACATGTACATATCTCATCGTTTTGAAAAAGTTATTTCGATTAAAATAGGGAGCTAGCATTGTTTTAAGTAGAAACAGGGTCAAACAAACATATCATGTACTAATGGCAACATGCACAATGTACAATGGTGCATGCATGACTTTCAATGAGGTAAGACAAACACAGTTGAGACTCGCAAACGAAGTACAGCATCCACATGTGCTGCACAGCATTGCACAAGGGGAAGAGCACACATGTTCTAAACCGGTTACTGTGAGTTTGGGGCTCACACAATGCTTGCTGCCTTTTGTAGAGTCACATACGTTGAAGAAAAGGGTGCGTTTGCTTGCACTCTTCCTCACACTGTCATATCTGAAGAATCCTTCAGGCTAAGGCAGAATCACATAAGTAAAGGGGTAAACCTGTTCACTGATTTAGCTGGCTGCGTAAAGGAAAAAGTCTGCTATTGCATCCTGAACTGCGGAAGCAAGGACAGACTCATATGTTCGACATCAAAGGCCTCAATTACAAGAAATTGGCGCAGGGGAGTGCTGCAAGTCTTTTTGTTGCGAACCCTACTGCCAATTTGAAATGGTACGAATGCGCTGTATTTACGAGAAACGGTGCATTCCTGTCCCTTCATCCAGTGCCGGCGCACAATTTGGTCCCTAGCTCCAACGCAGGCACCCTTGCACCATAGTGCAAGGCTGTCTGTTTGCTAGCAGGATTGTGTTTGCACAGGAAGTGGTCCCTTCTGGCACAACGACAATCCATGGAGGTGTTTTACTCCTTCTATGTGTGCTGCTGAATGGGACGAGGAAGAAACAAGGGGAAATGAAAACGTTTCTCCAAGTTATTGGAGCAAGGGAGAATGGGTTTGGATATGTGTAAGGAAGTAATGGTGCTCTGCGTGTTCCTTTGGTTCTGGTAGTTGCAATGACAGTGCAAGGTCCAGTGAAAACAGGTCAGGGGAACAAACCCAACGAAAAACCAGCCCCTGCAAAGGTAAGGAGATGCCACTCCTGTACCGTGTAACATGAACAAAATCCTGGGCACACGAAAGATTCCAGTTGTCTCCAGGTGGAGACTTAAATTTGAGCAATTTTAACGAAAAGATGCACATGATTCGTCTGGTGAAAATGTGGTATTTAATCGTGGAATGAATGTTCAGTACATCCAAGTAGCAAGTGGTAGACAAAATTAGATGAAGCCGACAAGTTTTTCGTCACAGCGTGAAGCGGCTGTGACTCATCAGGGTTCAAATGCACAGTGTGCGAAAGGAGGGGTCAATGGTGAGCGCGGTAATCGCAGGCGCCTCGTGGGTACAAATGGAGATGGGTGGATCTCCAACTTAGATATATGGTTCGGGTCGCACGGGTCCGTGCAGGCGTTACCGTCGGCATCCGGGTTGTGATTTCCCCAGGTTTACAAATTTTGTAAATCTGGGCAGTGTCAATTCCCAGGGGTGCTGGGTGGGAACACCCACCTCAACGCCCCCTTACATCTCGTTGACGTAGAGTAAGGCAATGCAGAGCTTTGTGTTGCCTTGCCTTACTTCTCATCTATGAGACCATGCAAAGCCAAGCAGGGTGGCTTTGCGTCACCTTATCGATATGATTGAGAAGCCTGCGCCAACAGAGCATAAAAACTGTAACGCTCTAGCATTGCAGTTCTCTTGTAAATAAGCCTCCAAGTCCAAGGCAAATAAGCTATATTTAAGCATGTGTGAAATTCAGGTTCTTTGCAGAAATTACACAAAATGGCAAATGTCATATGGAATTATCCATTATTACATGAAATGTTGCTCGGGCATTTTGTGCTATTCTTTTTTAGCACACAATGCATCCTTCCAGCCGTTTTGGGTGAGAGGATGCATTTCACTCTAAAACAATTGTGCAAAATCACATATGATGTGGACAGCCGCTCCTGTTATGTCTGTTTGCATTGTCCCCATGCTCCCAGAGTAGGATTTGTACCCAAACTTGGGGGCATATTCACAAGCCCCTTTGTCCTGCTTTTGCACCAAGCAACCTCGGTGCAAGTGTGCCACAAATAAAACATTAGGTTTATGAAGCCACCCAAGGCAACCATGCGAGACCCTGTGTGGCTTCATAAATATTTAATAATGAAGCACATATCGCTGCGTTGCATTACTCTGCGCCGCGGAGGCATTTCTGTGGGCGCTGCGTCAGGGTTCCCACACAACCTCCATGGATTTTGACGCATTCCCAGATTCACCAGAAGTGGTAGACCTGGGAATGCCCCAAAAGCCTATGCGTCCCCGATATGCCCCTTCCTGCAAAAAAACTATTCTCCTTACGATTCCTGCACTGGCCCCAGGGCCGTTTCTGCCATTAGGCAGGACTAGGCGGCCGCCTAGGGCGGCAAAATGTTGAGGGCGGCATTTTGTTGGGAGTCTGTCTGGACTCAGTGCAAAGTGAAGCGAAAGCGCACCTCTGGCCACCACCAGGCCTGCTGATGTAACGTTTGCATTTGCTGATGCTTGTTGTTGTTGTGTTGCGTCAGGTTAGTTAGCCCGGCCGAGCGGCGTACACCCCTAGATAAGAATTATTATTAATTATGGCGTGTGGGTGTAGAAGAGCGTGGTGCGTGCGGGTCCTCAGTGGGTCCCCAGGGCCATCAATCTTGTAGCGCTGGGATAGCGCTACCAATGACGGCCCTGGGGAACAAATCTTGGCCAATCCACGAGCAGTGCTTCGGCCAGGGAGGGCAGGCCAGTGACGGTGACGCCAGCACGGCGCACAGTGCCACCTTCTCTCTCGGCGCGCGCGGGGGACGGGACGGACTGTGTGTGTCGGCCTTGCGCGCTACTCCCGCCTCCCCCCGGGCCCCGGCCTTTGCCCATAATAATATTTGTAATAATTAATTACCCTGGTCTGAAGCTGCCACCTGCCAGTGCCACACGGAGTCTCCGGACCGGTCCCGACAACGTCTCCCGCCGGCGCCGGCCCGCTCTCCCCAGCACAGCAGCACCACAAGGCTCGAACGAGCCAAAACAGCATAGCCGTGGTCAGGCCTGAGGCCTGGGCCTGGCCGGTGGTCGTCAGGGTCGTCGTACGTACCTCACAGCAGCAGCAGGCAGCAGCAGGTGAGGTTGTGACTCGTGAGTGACTTGAGCAGTCAATCAGAGACAGTGCACGCACCGCCGGTGAGTGAGCCAGTCAGAAGGCCGCTGGGCCTGGCTGCGAAAATAAATATAAAAATATATAAATATTTCGGATCCTAATCGGATGCATTTGCATGAGTTTAATGAATCATCATGTTAATATGTGTAATAATGATAATGTTGTTCATCACTGACCAAACGCAGAAATGTCATTTGGGCCTGGCTTTGAAAAATCTTTTCTCTGGAGGGGCTCCAAGGTGGCAATAAGGAGATGTGTAGGTGAAGGGAAAGTGGATATTTTTATAGTCAGTGCTGGAGTTCTTTCTGGGCAACAGTGACTTTAAGTGTGCTCGATTCGCAGGATTTATCTCCAGTTGCAGTCAGATAGTGCAAAGACTTTCGGAGGCCGCAGGCAAAATTACATTTTATCGCATGTATGCTCCCTTTCTCGCAGCAATAATGTAATTTTGGATGCCTTCTGGTGGTGTCATAAAGTAGCATCTGTCACGTTTTTTCCAGTCACTGCTTTCACACCTAGACTCAGTGGATGGTTAGATAATATGTTAGTGAGCTCTAGACCTCCAGCTGTAATGACGTTATTGCTGTCAATATCAGGAAATGGCCTGAAAATAAGCAGCCATTGTAGTAGCTTTTAAAATCCCCAGACAACCTCGGAAAACACGTAGCACCACATTCTTAACTACCCTGAGGCTTTCCTCTTCACGTGGCAAACTGGACAGACCAAAGGCAGTCTCTTTCAGGCTGCACTGACTTGCGTTTGTTCTCTCTGCTCCTCTGTCTGTGTCAGGCCTAATGTTGTAAATGAGGCGGAGGCGGGCGGCCCCGGGTGACGGGTGAATCATTCTTCATTCATCATTATCTGTTATCTCCGGGCCGAGCCCGTCCTCACGGTTGGCTGGAGAGTGGTGTGGCGCAAAAACACACACTGTCACTGAGCTTAGCAGGAGCTGGTGGTAGGGTAGCAAGACAGGCAGGCAGACAGCACTGTGAGGGGTGAGGTGACCGTGACGCCCTGGGCCCCAGACTCTGAGTGAGGACGGTTTGGATGGTGGTGGCGCGGGCGGGGCTGGTCTAGAAGCACAAGCACGAAGAGAGTGTGCTGTACTCTGCGCTGGTACGGGTTTCTACGTCAGCACCGGGTTTAAATTATCAGAATATACAGGGCCCGGCCTGAGAATATACCATATAATATTGTATATTTCTTTCATGATCTAGATGTATGCAATGCATCATAAAATTGTGTGCACAGTGCAGAACTTAAGAGCAGAGGACCCCTTACTTTATTTATGCGTTTTTGTATAGGGCGGACTTTACCAGGCCTGGACTTTACCCGAAGGTGTCAGAGTGCTTCACAATAGGAACAGAACTGATACATGAGAACATTACAAGTGAACAAATTACAAAAGCAAACGTTACATTACATGAGGCAAAAGTGACAATCGTGAGCCAACAAAATACAATAGGTATCAAACGGTGCATTACAGGAGGAAAAAGTGACATGTGTGCAGGTTGCAAAAGCGTACAAAGTAAACATAGAGGTATAATACTGCAATATATGGAGGACAGTGAGGCCCAGCCATTTTGCAGCACCTCAGCAGGCAAGCTTCATCTTTACTCATTAGTGATGGGGTTTTCTGGCTGTCCTTTAGTTTAGCGCGAAGAAACACAAACACTGGCTAAGTTGCCCTTCTCAATAAAAGAAATGGAACATAGCGTGTTGTAATACTCATCATATCTACCCCCTTATGTTAAAGTATTTGTTGGAGAGAGATCTCAATTTTGTGTAGTCCCAGATCTGAGTAGTAGTAGGTTAGTGTGTCTCATTCAAAGCACATCATGTAATGTGCAGATGACAGAATCTTTTTTTTTAATGTAGCCCAGGTAAGTGGTAAGTGCTTTGTTTGGGGTCAAGGGCAACAAGTTTTCATGTGTGTTTTGTCCTTGGGACAAGGAGGACCAACCCCCTGCTGTACAAACAGTTGCAGTACCACATTATGGATCAGGGAAGGGCACTGCCTCTGCCTGCAGTTAAGGTAATATGTTGTCCATATGTTCATACTGTTCAAACTTGTATTTATGGTTCCTTTATTGAAAGCCTTTATTTTTAGGGTGAGTGCTCTAAGTAAATGTTGTAAGCTCTGGCAGCACTTCTGACAGTGGTTACAGTATAAAAATGTGTACACATCATGTTTACAAAGTTAATACAAGTTCTTTTATATCTAATGAATTTATTCTTCTAGCCTGCATGACGGGGGAGAGAGTGATGGTAGAAAAAGGGAGGGGGGGGCGGCATTTTTCAATTCTCGCCTAGGGCGGCACAACACCTAGAAACGGCCCTGACTGGCCCTAGGCAGCCAAAAGGACACCAGTGCAGGTGAAAAGGCAGGAATGCACTGTATTGACTTAAATTTGGCACATTCCTGCCCTTCCCTGTCACACAGTGCAGCGCTGCAAGGAGACTTGCTGGGCTGTGCTGCACTGTGTGACTTGGCAATAAATATGGCCCTAAATGTAAAATTTTGCACAATCTCAGGCATTTCACGTTACACGTGGAGTGCGAAAGGCCAGAAATTACATGAGATTGCCCCAGTGTAAACACAATTTTGCCCAGGTCTAGTTACATTGTGTAACCATACTCCTCTGCTTGTGTTCCAAACAGTTTTAGTGAAAGTCTTTTTAATGAGAGTTCTGCATTTTTTTGCTTTTGCGGTTAGCAGAAGAGAGACATGATCCAGGAACAGCATCAGGTGCACTGGGAGCTCATTACCTAGTGGGAGACTCCGCTGGATCATTTAGATTCTTTTATGTATCGCTGGGTGAGTTCTGATTTGATGTATTAAACTTTAGCGACTGAAATCTAGATGCACAACATTAATCTATCATGACTTCACGAAGACAGTGGCAACCCATTCACAAACGAGAAGGGTTCCCCCAGGGACCCCTTTGTGAATGTTGACAAACAACATTTTATAAGAGTAGGCAGTGGTCCAATGGACCACTGAATCCTTAAAAAAAGTGTGTTACATTTTTCTTTTTTTTATTTAAAGGCATCCTGATTTCCTTTAAGGAAAACAATCCACATAACAACAACATATTGATCGCTTTATTAAAATCAATCACAGACATTGTGGGTTGCTGCCCCAGCAGATTCCCATCATGAATGGCAATTGGGGTCACCATGGGTCACAATAGCGACCCTTAGGCAACCAGTTGTAACCCCTGCTACTTTGCTTGCGACCCCTGCCTGACAGGTAGTCACATATCTAGGTTCGGCCTACCGTTTCTAGGTGCTTGCTGATGTCTGCTTGGATGCACCGTACTCGCATTCCCTGCCTAGGCTTCATTTAGAGAACGTTGTGCAGGGGAGTGTCTGCGCAGCTCTCTGGAGTGACGTGGGCACATTGAGCTGCGACATTCGGCAATAGTAGTCCGCCTTGCACTGTATGATCATGGAGGGAAGAAACTGCCAGCCTGTGATTTGGAACTGCTGCGGTGCATCCTCTTTACACTATGACACCCCCAGCTTTGGAATTGCTTTTAAAGAACAGGTAGACTGTGGGGATGAAGCAGTGTGGCTTGACTCGCATTGACATTTACAAGAGACTGTAACCAAAGCTATTCATTCTTTGGACCTAAGCCTGCTGAAAAAAAACCCGAATATGGTTCCATCCAATTTTCATGTTTCTAAAATATTTACTTAAAAGCCTACAGCTCTTACTCTGATTCCTTTCGTTATCAATCTTACATTTATTGAGTACCAATTTTTTTTCCCATGTATAATTGTATCTCAAGTTACAAAGTATGTAATGCCTTGAGATATACTAATTATTACAAAAGGCTACATATTAGGCTATACTTAGCAGCTGGCTCTCTGTTTACTAGTAGCATCCACATCATGGCAGTGGGAAAAGCGACATGAAAGTTTCTAATTTCAAATACCAAAGTGCATTTGTGCTAAGCATTCTATGTCTACTGACCTTTTCATTATACAACGTATTTATTTGATATTGGGTGATATGGCCTATTTTCCATTGTTGTACACTATTTAATAGGTTCTTACCTGATGCTTCATTATTTCAGTCCTGTACCTGAAGATATTGTTTGGTAATGAGAATGTAGGTGGGAGCATTTCAAGAGGATTTGAAAAAAATACGTTTGTGTACGAAGTATTTCATGTGTATCTGCTAGAGATTTTCCAACTGGTTTGTGTGATGTAACTAACTAAAGGTCAGATATGGCTCTATCAGTGATGGCACCAGGGTAAAGGTCATGTGACGTCACTTCCTGTGATGTCATTGAGGAAGGTTTTAAAGGTCACATGATGTCACTGCCGGTGATGCCATGAAGGTAAAGGTCTTATGATGCCATCTCCGCTGACATCATCTGGGGGTCAAATGTCATGTAACATAACTTCTCGACCCTTAGCCTTATGGTGAATAGACATTCATGACCTCCATCTTTGTGATTGCGATGAATAATAGTGCGTTGCAATGTGCGACCTACCCTATTACTATTCATGAGGTAGGTCACATTGCAACCCACTTCGGTTCGCTGTTTTGCAAACCAACCTATTAGTTCATAGGTAGGTTGCCAAATACCACTCTGGTTGCAAAAAATGTGGTAGCAAATTACAACCAGTATTGCACGAATAGTGGTTAGTAGAACTGGCCCTAATTCGTTTTGCTGTAGCTGTTTTTAATATCTATCAACTAACCTTTAGTTTCTTAAAGAGGAGAGGGCATGTGGAGAGGGTGCTGGACTCTTGTTTTAAATAGAGGAAACAGTATTTATGGAAAACATTACATTTCCATCAGTGCTCCACAGAATCATTTATCGGGTGCCTTAGGGCCTGGTGTACCAAGGTCAAGCCGCAAACAGCCATATATATTACACCCGCGGGTTAGTAACCCCAAAATCTTTATTTTACAAGTGACTGATGTAAATCTGTTGTTCTACAAAGGCCATTCGCAACAACCCACGCAAACTCCTTTTATATTGATATTTGAAAGGCTGGAGTCCTTTTGCCACTATCCCTGATTGGCTGAAAATGCAGGGATGGAGGCCTATGAAGCACAGCAAAACTGTAATGTAAATTGCATTCGTAAAGGACCCTGTTACTCTAGGGAGCTTCCTGGCGCTATGCAGCTCACGTGTTGGCTTATAGAGAGACCTAACCATTAAGCCTGATTAAAAAGCCATAATTTAAATTTCTTCCAAAACTAGTAGGTGACAAAAATGTTCTGTAACTCCAAAGGGTGTTTGTTCCACGCTGATGATCCTAAGAATGAGAAGAACCTGCCATCAGTTCTACAAAGCTTAAACCTTGGGACTCTGGCTAGAAAAAGGTTAGCTGAGCAAAGGCCCCTGTAAGGGGAATAGACACAGATCCTAGCTCTGAAGAACCCCACACAAGCCTGATGAAGGGCCCTAAAAAAAGGATATTTTTTCTGACTAGGGAGCCAGTGCAACGTCCTTAGATATGGAGATAATACAAGCATTCTCAGTGGTAGGCTTAGAAGAGTATGAGCTACTGTGTTTTGATCCTCCTGCAGTTTGCTAGTCAAATAGTCAGGCAAGCCCAGACCACAAAGCATTCCTGTAGTCAAGCATCTATGTAATTAAGGCCTGTACTACCTGTTTTTGAGAAGAGAAAAAATGCAAAAACTTTCTTAGCATAAGCAACAGGCCAAAACACGTCCCCACCACAGCATTATCCTGAGACAAAAACGAAAGCCCACCATCAAACTAAATGCCTAGATTTTTAGCCGTGCTAGTCTGGCGTAGTAGAGGTAGCACATCCACAGACCAAAAAGACTGCCCAGGCTCATGTACCTTTACACCAAAAAAGAGAAGCTCCATCTTGTTGGCATTACATTTGAGCTGGTGATCTGTCAGCCATTGGAGAGCTGCTGTCGGACAAGTTCTAATTTTTTTTGCAAGTGAATACGTCATCACTGCCCCAGGAAAACAGTAGGACACCAAACCTCTTGACCCCTTCCCTCATGGACCAAGTCCAACCAGTGACCTGCAGATCCCTAATTCTTATAGCATGAAGATTGATCAAGAGTGGGGTATGGGGAACCACATCAAAGGCTACCATAATCAGCACTGCTCTACTTATGACATCTACGGTGCCCCATATATAATCTACCACTTCCACGGGGATCAACGTCTCGTATGCCGAGAGACTTTCATAGAACTCTTTCCTTTCATTTGCTTTCACTGAATGCAGACATTTCTTTCTAAAAGAAAAATTTAAATTTGGCATTCAATAAATTATATAAGGGGGACCTGGTAGTGGGCTACTGGCCCAGTGTGTGTCCTTCCAAATGCACACATTTCCAAGCTAGAAGCTGACACAGGGACAAATTCCAGTGTGTGAAAGGGATACCATCCGGTTAACAGAGTCAAGATCAGATCAATGGTTTGCAGTCAAATTTGCAGTTGCAACTCATTGATTCATTATATTTAGATTTAAGAGAAAGGGGGGGGGGGCTTTTATGATTATATTGTTTTGATTGATTTTCGCAAAGGAAGTAAAAACCATAGGTAACATACCTACTCGCCTACAACCTCTGGCCAGCGAGGAAAAAGGAACAATGTAGAGAAACCATAAATTGGTAGAGGATATGGAAGGGATGGGATGGGAAAGAGATAACAAGTTTAGGGAGGCTCCTTATAGGCAGCAACCTCATATTTTAGACAGCAGAGCTTGGGACCTCCAACACTTAAGGAGCCCTGAACCTTTGAGGGGGACCCATTTAGCCCATAGCCATATGAGATTGAAGCATAGGTGGTATTCAGTGGTATTGTTCTCTTGGAATTTGTTAGATAGTTGTTTATCCTGAAGAGATCCCAATTTCTTTACATTGTGGGTAAATGAAGTAAGGGGGATCTGGGAGTGAGGCATTTTGACTTCCAGAATAGTTTTAAAAAAGTAACCTAAATGAATGCTCCTTTAATTGAAGCAAACTGTTCTGAAGTCATGGCCACAGGCTGCTATGATGGTCGAGTGGTGGTCCTTTATTTAAAAAATCTATACAACATGTGCATACATTTGTACACACAAGGGTTGATTCACAATGGTAGGTCTATGATGCTATTGACACAATCAAATCACTACATTATAGATTAATATAGAGCCCTTCAGTTCCATTTATAATGACAGAGAGATTATATAAATCCAGCATTCTCCATTCCATTGCACGTTTTACCATTGGTGCTTTAGGTGCTGTAAAATGTCAATCAGTACCTAGGGAGGCAGCTGAACTGATCAGTCCAGAGACCTCGCCCTCAACCTCCCTTTAAATTCAGTCAGTGCTGGTGCTCAAAGTGCTGTATGTTCCTACTTGGAATCACAAAGCATCCTCACCAGTGCACTTTTCTGCTAGCTACAGGGCATTGCCTATCGCCATTGTCATTCTATCGCAACACCATTTCATCCATGTACACAACCTTTCTATTCCAGTAGTCTCATCTCTTGGGGTATGATTACACTAGATGCAAAATTGATACAAGGACTGTCAAGCAACACCGTGGCTACTATTTGAAGTATTCTGAATTTTCCTTTGGTAGTAGGAATATAGGTGTGTTTGCTTATATGACCTAGCATTGGGTTGTTTACTATATATTCTACTGTGTGCTGGCCCCTGAATTCATAGGAGAGACTCTCCCACCTCCGTTAAACCACCAACTGAGGTAGGGCTCCAGCACAAACTGGGGGCACTTAGACCACATCCCATCTGTCCATGCTAGAATCCAGTCCTCTGCCTGTTAGGGGACTTGTCACCTCCAGGAAGGAAGGTGAGCAGGAAATCCTGTTCACTGTATCTACATCCCCGGATAATTCCACCACCTGCTAAACAAGAAGCTCATCAAAGACACTTGGGACCAGATGTACAACCCTTACATTTTGCAACATGCAAATTGCATTGCTCTGCGACTCATAATTTGTAACTCGCAAAATGCAGTATACAACAGTGTGACAGACACTGTAAGTGATTCCTAATGGGGTCGCCAATTACCTCCCTCATATTCATAAAGCAAGTGCTATTTGCAACCCCCTTAGGAATGGCTAGCACTCCCAGGGATGGTGGCCTGCTGGGGTCAGCAGACAACAATATCTGTGACTGTTTTTTAAATAAAGCAGTTTTTTTTAATGCAGCCTGTTTCCCTAAAGGAAAACCGGCTGCATTTAAAAAGGAAAAATGAAATGTTTCTGTTTAATTTTTAATATTTTCGCACAAATTCACAAGAGAGAAGGGGTCCCCTGGGGGTCCTTCCTGTTTCCAAGTGGTTAACCACCTGCTTGAAGTGGGTGGTAAACTGTGCATCGTAAAACAATCCAACATTACAATTAGACTTGCTATTAGGAAGGGGCGCCCTTGGCATACCTCTTCCTAAAAGCAAGTCGCAAACCATATTTTGCGAGTCCGTAATAGGTTACCGACTTGCAAAATAGGGTTTGTACATGGGGCAGACCAATTTTGAGGTCGCAAATGGGACAAATTCTCATTTGCGACCACAAAAAACGGTCATGCATCTGCCCACTGTTGTGCTACCACAATAATCTCAACATATTCGCAAGTTTAAAAATATTTAAGGAACAGTGAAATGTGCAGTCAGTGGTTTTATTTTTTGGTCTATATTTTTTGGTCTATAGTGCTCTACCGTGCATGACAAATGCTGGATATAATTTAAACGGGGACACACATAATGCAGGGCCTGGAATTGGGAGACTGGGTGAAATAAAGAAAGCAGGGGGTTACAGGCATGCTTTTAAGTCACCTGAATGTTGCTTTACATAGTTAGTTCGAAAGCATTTGGCAGTTATAGTACACATTTGTCTTTGTGGCAAAGGGTGTTTTATTTGGAAGTGTGTTGAGCGCACATAAACACCATCCTTTGACTTACTCATACAGACTATCATCTTTCTAACATGAATGTCTATTCCACCCCCTCACTCTAATACAGATTCCCCTCATCCCTCCAATAAAACTTCGATTGACTATTCAACTTAGATCTTTTGGATACCAGACCTTTAATTCTTCAACTAATTACCCTTAAACACTTCAATCTTTTTGTACGGCGTGACCACATTAGGCAGAGGGTTTCCTTCTTGTTCGCTCCTTCTTAATAAGACTGCGCAGAGTTCGTGGAGTTCTGATATCCGAAACCCACGAAGAGCCAAAAAACCTCTGAGGCACAACGCGGAGCACTGCAAACGGCAGAGTGCATTAGAAAAATGCTGCTTGCTGTAATTTCAGTACCGGGTGCTTGGCCGCACTCTGAAATTATTGCGAACGGCTCCATGCACAGCACAAGTGGGTGCAAGGTGGCGCTGCTTCCTTTCTGTTGCTCGAGTGGAATTTCTACTCGAGCAGCATTCTCAATGTGAACTGATGGTTTCCCAATGGGAGCAGTCGCGAGCATACGTGGCCACTCAAAATTGAGAAATCCGACCACCCGCGTTGAAAAGTCTGGGAGGTTGATTTTCCTTGCTCGCGGTTGCCAACTTTACGTTGGCTAGCGCAAATGAGGAAACATTTAGCTGGGAGATGGATTTTCCTCACCCACATTCACTAACTTGATATTGATGAGTGCAAGCGAGGAAAAAACTCTGCTCCGCGTGAGCTCCGCGTAACACTGAGTGCGGAAGTTTCTGCAAACTCTTTCCTGTCCTTAGGTTTACCTCCAGCAAAATTCACCTATTCTAAGCTCCCAGTAATAAACCTTCTGGAGTTCCTAAATTGCACTGGAGAGTGAAGTGGGCTTCGCTGCACATAAGGACATATCATTTTCTCAAGTGCATCCTTTACCACATTCCCATAACTCTACTGAGTGGACAACCGACTGACTATGTCATGTGTACTTATCTACTCCTCTGTCCTCCCCAAAACTCCCTGGGTGGAGAGAGTTCCCTACACTCCTCCTGGGGCCCAGAATTTCATGGTCAAAGAGAAACGGATTGCTGACTTCTTGTGAGGTATGTTAACATTAGCAAACTTTCTGTCAGGACCAGTGTGTGGTGTGGTTTGGACTTTTTTTACATTCTACCTTGTGCCAAGGAGGCAAGCATGTCTTGCATCTTCTTTTAGCCTTTTATGGCAACTTTCTGTTAAAAGAGACAGAATTATATAAGGAATCGATTCTTATCTGTCCCGTGCAAAGGGCATCTTGCATCACTTTGTGCTACTTTTATCTTGTTTAATTCCTACTGAATATAAGCTGTCAGGGTTCTCCATATTTTCTCTCTTTTTTGCTAGCCATAGTTAAGTAGCAAAGGTCTCCTTTAATGGTTGATGTGGCAGGAGCACATCTATACATCAGCACTGCTCCCACCCTTCCAAACTTGCAGTTATCTTGCTCTATTTAAAGTTGGTCATATGCTTTGTTTACACCAGCAGAGCATTTTTCTGACTCCTATGGTGTTGGATCTGGCCCTCTTTGCAGGGTAAGCCCCAAAACCTTTGCTTTTGCTCTCCTATTTCTTCTGAAATTAGTTTTTGTTGGCCTTAGGACTCTGCTAACCAATAATAATGTGCTTGTGTCCACACCTGCTAAACGTGGTACAATTGGCTTACACCTGATTAGCATGTTTAATGTACTTATAAATCCATAGTAGAGTGGTATACCATAAACCCAGGAGCTGTAAGCTAAATTATACTAGTTGGCCTGCAGCACTTTTTGTTCCACTCACTTAAGTAGCCTCTTCAATCATGTCCCAGACCTGCCATTGCAGCCTGAATGGAGTTTTAAACTGCCAATTCGACTTAGCAATATAACTCCCTTGCGATGCCTTATACGCCCCTTTTATTACATATAAGTCACACCTAAGGTAGGCTCTAGGTAGCCCAAAGGGTAGAGTGCATTATACTTAAAAAGGTTGGACATGTATTTTTATGTTTTAGATGTCCTGATAGTGAAAAATGCCTATATTTGTCTTCAGAACTATGAGGCCTACCTCTCCCATAGGATAACATTGGATTGCCTTATTACATTTTAATAAGTGCTAATGTTTAATTGGGAACGGGTAAACATTTAATTTTTGTTGTTCAAGAAATTGTAATTTAAATTCTTCTTGATGGTAAAGTCAGATTTTAAGTCACAATTTTGAAAATGCCATGTTTAGAAAGTTGCCATTTTCCTGCCCTAACTGTTTGGTGCCTGCAGCTTGTTCCTGGGTTAGATGAATGGGTGTAGCTGGTTGTGTGGCAGGAGACAGCCAAAGAATAGAATGATTAGGTGCGCCTGGATGGGCTGTCACTGGTAGGATGGAGAGAGGCGGAGCTGGGCAAAGTAGCTACAGTTAGCAAGCAGCATGAAAGTGGGCTTTATAGTTGGACCTGGAATACCTTTTAAAACGCATGCAAAGTTTGGGGCGGTAACACTGCAGGGAAATAAGGGAGCAACCTACTGTAGAATCACAGGAGTCCCTGGTAAGGCATACCTCTTTGTCATTCCGCAGGCATCTGTATGTGAAAGACAAGGACCACACTTCATGCAGAAAGGTACCACCTAAGCGTTCATAGCGGCCTAGACGGTAATGCTTCATGCAGGAGCTATATTTAAACAATGAGAATGGTAAAGTGATAACACCATGTACGAGCCAGACAGCAGAGTCAGTCTCAGCCACGGAGAAGGGTAAATGGTTTATCTTTTCTATGTGTAGAAGAGTGTATGTTGCATCTTTCATGGACATAAACTGCTGTTTGTCTGTCAAATTAAATGGTAAAAACAAAGTAGATGAGGTTTAAATAATCCCATGGTACTTTACCCATTTTCAGAGTCTGCAAAGTCCATGCAAACTTAAAAGAATGCAATTGATTCTGACCATGATATAACACAGACACATCATCTTGTACAATATCAGCAACAGATGAAACAATATTATCCAAGGTGTAAATGTGGGAAGACAGCGTGTTAATACTATTGTCAACAACAGCAAGTACCTTCTTTAAATTTGCCTTATCTATTTCTCTTAAACGTGACGCTGCTTCAATTTCCGAAAGCTTCCATATTTCATTGTAAGCTGCGTAAATAAATCTTTTTGTTCTAGGACCAGGAGGTCCCTTGATAAAGTCTGGAAAATCAATGTTATTGGATAACAATGATAAATATTGTTTCACGGACGATAGTGTTGATTGCTGTAACCATTGTTGGCATAATTTACCCACAGAATATGTGGTAACCAAATGTGTATTTGCAAAACGTGGATCAGGTTTATCCTGTATGTAACCAGGGACTGTGTTATGGAAACGTAAGTGGCAGGCATCAGAAGACGTCTGCCAAACTAACCAGCCTGCAGGATCTAAACTAGAGGAATTAAATGAGTTATTAAGAACTAAAGCTTGCAAGTCCTCAATGGAATAATTTGTATGCAAGCCCCAGTTATGATAGGTAGCCAGAGCAGGTACTACAGGGACATTCATGTGGTTGCCGTTGCCAAACCAAAGCAAGTAGTCTGGTAAATGGTATCATTTAAAAATAGAATTTGCGTTGGGATGAGACACGCGTGATGTAAAGCTTCAGTGCCTCGAATCTGTCAGGACCTAGAGCCCCAAACAGACTTTAAATCAATGGTGGCCTTCCAGTGTTCATAACCACCAACTGTCAATTTAGTAATAAACAAATTGGAATACAATAGTTTTGTGTGAGTCAATATTAACTTGGGGGTAGATGAAGTATTTAATTTAAAATAATAGGATTCTGGTTTGGACCTATCAAAATCTGTAAAATATGTAAATTTCTTTAACAGAGTTTTTGAGCTTTCCTCCAATGGTCCTGGGCAATGTTCCCACTGTGTGTAATTAAAAACATTTCTAAATGTATTAGCTTTATGCAGGTAATGGTGTCCATAATGCTGGTAACAATATAAATCGGCATAATTAGCAGTATTTAAATACAAATCGTCAGCATCAAAGGCAGCATAATATTTCAAATCTGAAAATAAAGAGATTGTATTGCATGCACATCCCAATCATAGGAACATATGTTCTGTTTCAACAATTCTCCCCTGGAAACACAGAGTACATTTGGTACATTGATTATCTCAGTTGGACCTTGAATTTAGAAATCCACTGCATCCCAGACGATGCCCTCAGTGACTGGAAAGTCGGTAATGTTAACAAGTGTCTGGTCTCGTTTGATGATGTGAGAAGACGAGTGCGGAGCCAAAGTTCCCTGAACCAACTGAACAGCAGAGATTTCTGGCAAGTATTGACCATTTATGAGTAAGAAAAAAACTGTCAGGAACCCAATGGACATGAACAGAAAAACCAGGATGAGCACCAACCAGATTTATGTCCAAGGAGGGACCAAATAAGTCTGTTTAAACCAGGAGACAAAAATACCAAACTTGGTAGATCCAAATAATGAGGTGGAGGTCGAGTCGAAAGAAAAACTTGACTGGTTGAGTGTAGTTGTTTGCAAACCAGGCAACAACTCGCTTGTTGGAGAAGCATATTCAGTTTCTTCATTACAGCGAGAAGCTGGTGGGGCTAACAAGTGATCAGTAACAGAGTACATCTCAATGGTAGTGTCATTTTGCGCTGTGCCAGATGAGCCAATCACAGGATTCCTTGAAATTGCTGGGCATGACAAAGCAGGTGTTAAACTATTAAGAATCGGCCAGTTGTTATAGCTTGACATTGTCCACTGAGTTGTTATAGCTTGACATTGTCCACTGTGATGCATCTGTTGTCTTTGCGACCAGGAAGCGGTGGAAAAATGAATGTACGAGTACCCTTCATGCCAAGCACGGGAACCGGTGCACGATAAGAGGGGCCAAATTCCTTTTTGTTCTCCACCTTCTCTCAGACCAGATCTCCAACTTTGGGTAGCCAGCCAGCTACCGGAATCTGCAGTGCAGCATCAGTGTCAGAGGGTAAATATTCAGTTGCAAGACTGTCACGTAAGTCCTGCAACATAGTAGATTGTTTATCTACGTCAAAGGTTGCGGCAGTCGCCGCCATATCTAGACCATCAAGGTCTGGCACAAACATTTTTATGCCAAAGAGCATTTTGTATGGGGTCAGCCCACTCAGAGATCTTCTAGGGAGATTAGCAACTGCCCGTTGCACGCTATACAAATGGGCTAGCCAGTTCCTGCCAGTACCTAAGACTCTAGCTGTCAAGGATTGCTTTAAGTCACGGTTCATTCGCTCCACAATTGAGCTGCCCTTAGACAAAAACTGCACCAGCACCCCCAAAGACTTCATCGCATCCTTGTACGCCTTAGAGACGAACGCTGGACCTTGATCAGAATGGAAGGTGCCACAGGCAAAATTTCCCCAAAAGACACGCAAATCCCTGATGACATTTTGAGCGTCAGCACTGCGTTGTGCCCAAACCCAAATGAAACGTGTGCATGAATCAACTGCAACTAAAATGTATTTATAAGCAGTATCTGAAGAAAATGGACCGCAGTGATCAAGATACACACAGCCAAAAGGCTTATTGGAAATGCGTAGCTGTGTTTGTGGTGGACGTGTAACAGTAGATGACTTAATCTGCTGACAGATGTTTCAAGATAGTACATAATTGCGAGTCTGTTTATGTAAACCACGCCACCAGTAACGTTGCTGCAAGATTCGAAACTGTCTCAGACATGCCAGCATGGGTCAAATCCAAGCCTTCACGTGCATCTGTTATCAAATAAAGTCTGAAGTCCGCGTTGGGAATCAGCCAATCTCCAACATCATTAATTCTTACATACAACAGATCCTTGTCAGGACTTAAATGATAAAGAGTACTTTGAGGGAACCCTTGTGGGTAATTACCAACCCTCTCAGTAGCAGCACTAGCTGCCAACATTTCCTTATCTATCTTAGTAATGGATATTGCAATGGCTGCAACTAAACACGTGGTTACTGCTGATTTGGCTGCTTCATCAGCCAAACCATTACCAACAGTGTGTACTCCCACATGCTGGTGGCCAAGAGTATATATAACATGTGTGAGGGGCAGACGTTGTTTAAGATCTGCCACTCGAACCCAAAGCATTTTATGCTTAATTGCACTACCTTTGAAATCACAATAGTCACTCTGAGACCAAAATAATAAGTTGTCATTGAAAGACTGAACACAGTAATAAGAATCACTCACAATAAGAGTAGTCACATTAGGATCATCAAACTTGAGAGCAAGCACCAAAGCGCGCAGCTCGCCCAATTGTGCAGTACAGTTGCCTAGCGTCTGCACATGAATAACACTGGACTTGAACTCACTGTTCACCATAGTACCTGCTACAATTGCACAGGCCACCGAATAAGCATGCTTAGACCCGGTAGGCGGTTGCGCTGAACCATCAGTGTAAATTATACTTTCGTTCTCCTCAAGCGGGCCCATGGACAGAGGAGGAGGATGAACAAATTCATACTGCAAGAACTCCTGAGTATGAAGAGAGGAGTCAAAGATAAATGTGATATCCGGAGATGTCAAAGAAATAGCACATTGTATCCAACGGGAGGACAAAGCTTTAGAGTTTGGTAAAGATAGTAAAATAGCAGAATGTTCCAGTAACCAACAGGCTTTTGAAAATGTAGGTTGTACCAAATCATAAAGCGGCTTGATACGCTGGGTGTATTCGGGAATGTAAGAACGCCCGAAGTTAAAAAATCCTAGTAAAGACTGAAGTTTTTTCAGGGTTGTCGGAGGCTGCAAATGTGCACAATTCTCCAGGAAGTGAGGTGCTAAGCCCCTACCATCATTATTGAGCTCAAAGCCCCAAAACAACACTGTATACTCTGCGATGTGTGATTTAGCAAAGTTAAATTTGTAACTGTAGTCAGCAAACAAAATAATGATGTGGTCGACTCGGCATAGATGCAGCCACAACTCGTTGTCTGGGGGATAAATATCATCAATGTACGAGTAGGCATCTGGGTCTATGCTGTCTAGTAAAGCAACAACACCGGCGGCGAATACCCCGGGCCTGTTTTTATAGCCGATTGCTAAACAGCGGAATTGTTTTTGTTTCCCGCCGGCTGTGAATGCTGTCCATTGACTGCATGCAGGTGACAGATTGTGACTGAAGAAGCCGTTGGAAATGTCAAGGGTCGTTTATATCTTTTACGAACAAGACTTTCTACAAGAGCAGAACTATGGGTATTTTGCACCGCAAAAGTACGACTATGAGAGTTCAAATGCCCGTAATCCAACACTATGTGGTTCGACCCATTGGGTTTGGTAACAGTAAAAAGAGGGTTATTCATCGGTGACAGACAAGTCTCAATCACTCCTTGAAACTCTAACTGTGTTAGAATCTCAGATACGGGACCTTTTGCTTCTCGCCAGAGGGGATATTGGGGTTGGGGCTGTGGCATGAACCGCAATAGTATCTCATTGTGCCGAGAATCTTTATCTCAGCCCACATGAGTACGATGAAGTGCTGGTGCGAGCACCAAAGCCCCATTCTTCTGCAAAAGCCTCTGCATGCTCCCGGGTGACGTTACATGAAAAACTCAGAAGTATCACCTCCTCCTTTTTCAGAGCATCCAAAACAAAATGTGGGGCCAATCTGCCTCCGCCAACAAAATATCATAAAAGGATGATAGATTTTCCCCAAAAATCCCTTTAGTAACACGTTGTATCATGTCACATTCAATTACAAGAACTATATCATACAGTCTGTAAGGGGTAGCCATTCGATTGTCAGCTGTTTCAACTGTAACAAACGTTTCAGTCGCTGTTGCCTCCAGAAATGGAAGCCGTTCCTGCCGCACTATGGTAACTTCTGCTGCGCTGTCAAGCCGCGTCACAGCCCATGTTAAATTCAGGAGCCGGGCTCTCACCATCTGTGGCATATCCTGCAGTTAAATCTGCAACTTTCTTTTTTGAAACTGAGGGCGCTGACAAGGACATTTGTCTTGATTTCCCTTTCCTTCAGGCTGCTCACGTCCTTGTGGTGCACCCGACCTCTGCCCAAATCCTGGCGTTCCCCTGCACCGGCTTGTGAGCCTGATGTTTGCTGCAAGGAACAAGGAGAATGCTGATCAGGAACCTGAAACTAGTCAAGAAACCTAATTCTCGTGCGGTCGTGCAAATCATAAGTGTGGTCAGAAGACTCGGGTATCAGTGACGCAGCACATGACTTTTGTTTCTGTTGTTGCTTTCCCTGTTTCTTAGTTCTCCAATTCTTTTTCAGAAAAGAGTGGATGCTCGTCTTCATCAGACTGAGACTTCTGTTGTGCTTGGGTTTGCGGTGGTATTTTAGCAAAAGGTTTAATTCCCAAACTATTGTGGCCAATGGTTTTATAAGCCTGTGCAATAAATATTGGTAATTCACGTGACTTCTCATCATCTGGGACGAGAGCTAAAGCATTAGCTACTTGAAAGTTGACTGCATCCCCCTTTACATTAGCAAGGATGAGATCAGTAACTACATCGAACACTCCCACTAACCTCATTCCCAACTCAACAGCCACTTCTGCGCCGTGCTCATCTTGAACAATCTTAATCACGAAAGGGAGTACGGTCATTGAGGCAGTGCCGAAACACTTTGCATATACTGCTGTGAACACCTTACCCCAATAGTTACAATCAGATAACTTGGGAATCAAGTCTTCCTGCAAACTTATGGTCAAAATCCTGTGTTTCTCCACAGGAGAAGTATTGGGATATACTGCCTCCAACTGGTCAAATTTCACCAAGCCAATAAGCAGATAAGTAAGTAACTAAGTACATTTTATTTGCATAGTTAATTAAAACCATAGCAATATAACCATTTGAAATTACATCTACACACAAAACATTTCTCACTGAAACCATAAAATTGCATCTGCATAAAAATAATATGTATTCTGTTTCAGATTTCCCATTTAAAATCATAAAATTGATACTTTTTACACGATCATTATTAAATGAGATTCAGCTTGAAATTAATGTCCTCTGAGAGTTCAATGAAGGGTCAAGTTTCAACATCTTCTTTTCCACCACCTTCATAAACTTCAACAAACTACAGTTCAACTGCGGGTCGTTAGGTGCAAAGCAGGCAAGAACTGCATGTCTTCATGAGAGTATTCCTCGCTGGTTAAGTTGAAATTTTAAAAAACTTTCCGTTCCTCCAGTAATTTGTCGCAGGAACACAACAGATGCGGCATATCCTCAGGCCCCATGCCACATAAGCGACAGAGGGGTCCCGCTTTATCCTTAAGCCAGTGTGGAAAATGGCATATACAAGGTAACAGGCCCAGTCTAGACTTTAAAAACTTCAGCTTTGTAGTTTTTGAGTATCCCAAGTCAAGATAGCTCTGTTGTCCTTCTTTGGAGTAGGAGTTTAGGGTTATCCATCCATGTGACCTTTTAGCAAGAGACGCCTTATCTTCAATCCATGAAAGATGTTTAATTGTTTTCTTTACTAATTTTTTAACCATTGTATGGTAGTAGGGGTATTCCAAGCCAATAAGGTAAATCATCCTTATTCTGAGGACGCTTGCCCATTACAGAACTAACCATGACGGTACTGATAGTAACACCGAAAGGTCCAGCTGGTTGAGCAGCAATTCCAGATGGGCCCACCTGAACCTTGCATGTGATGTATCATACAACAGCACTGTGCACCCGTATCCAAGAGGTGTGTATCGCCCGTTGTTCCGCCACTTGAACTGCCAGATAACGTGGGTGTGGGGTGTACCCAACCAAAATGGACCAAGGGGACCCTTCAATTGATAAAGGGCCTAAACGGATTGGAGTCACTGGGTGTGGGAGGATGCCTTTAAACCATATCTGGTGTTGCCATGCCGTTAGCAGAACTTCAAGATTTCTAGAGGGTCGATAAACATTAGGAAAGGCCGTGGCAGTGTATTCATGGAACAAATTATCAGTTCCATCCACCGCCGGAAAAGTGACCCCAGAAAATAAAAAACCTCAAAGTGGTGAGCTGGATCAGCTTCTACCACGAAGATAAGATCGACACCCTCGTGGGGCACTCCATATGCGGTCAAATGTTGACGGAGTGCAAAGCGGCTATGCGCTGCAATATCTACCGCAGCCATGAAGACAAAGAAGTTTTAACAACCTAAGGCGTGGCAGCGCAATAAAGGTTGAAGAAATAATTTAAAAACACTTTTTGTAACATCAAGCTTGAAAGAACCAATGAAAATGTCAACATAGGTGGTTACACATTCACAGCTGTTTCGGGAAACGGAAGTGAGGGCATTGTGGACAAGCACAAGCACTACTTAAGCGTCTCGCTGATAAGAACCCGACCAAACGTTGGGTGTGCCTTGTTGCCGGGATTCTGCACATATACAGAACTAAGCGCAGAAAACAAGGACCTCGGTGTATAGGGGTGTACCAACTACCCACCTTAGTGCCCAAAATATCAATCCTACTAGCTATAGTGTCTCATTTGTTCCCCGTTCTACAGCGAAACTACCAATGAATAGACAACCCAGAACATGTCACTTCGAGTCTCTCAGGAATCGCGGGAGAAAGAACACTCTTTCGCTCACTCACTCATACTTGTCCACAACATGAGTAATCAGACACACGGTATAGTTTAAAATATTTATTTTAACTAACGTGCTCTAAAATGCAGTACACGTGCTATTAAAAACAGCAGAATGCATAAACACAATATAGTGAGTATTGTTACAATTCCATAGAATATGAACAGGGATATCATGTTATAAAGCTGGTGGAAAACGGCCTACTGTGCCTTGCCAGCCTCCCCGTGCTGGAACTAGTTTATTGTAAAAAAGAAGAACTCTGGGCTTTGTCAGGGGGACCCCAAACCTCCAAGTCTAGATGCAAAGGTTTACATCTCCGGAGAAGCACAGCTCTTCTCTCTGGAAAGGTTTTTCTCTAAGTGCCTGGAACATGCACATATGCAATATTGAAAGCATTCGATTTTATTTTCATCAGTGCAGCTGTGTTTCGTGTTATGTTTAGGTGCGGGGACTGACCAGAGCAGAATAACAAGGGACATTGTTTTTCGACCTTGTACATCCTGTGCAGACGAAATCAACGGAGTGCAGGAAGGAACGCGAAAAGCAGACGGCTCTCATGAGAACAATCACAAGCAGAGTTTTGTAAAAAGAAAGTCATGTAGTAACGTGTGCAAAAGCAGCATGGCCGTCAAGCTTGTGCTAAGTTAGCAATGTTGACAATAAATCCACCAACCTCACTACGTGAGTGGATGTGTTTTTGGTATATAGGTGAGTAACTGGTATGTGAGAAGCAGTATAAGGGAGTGTGAGTGAATGTGAATGTAGCTCCATGGGTGAGTGTGTGCTTGTATCAGTAACTGTATAGGTGAGTGAATATGTGTTATAATCTGTCTGAGTAAGTGTTTGGGTTTTTGAGTACCTGTATGTGTGTGTAATTGACTGTATGAGTGAGTCAGTAGTTGTATTGGTGACTGAATCAAGGTGTGAGTGGCTGTATGGGAATATGACTGGGTGTTTGTGTGTCTGTATGTCTGTGTGTGTGTGGTTATGTTAGAGAGTGGGTGGGTGTATGTATGGCTTTATAGGTGAGTGAATGGATATGTAATTATGGCTATGGATCTGTGAGTTGGCAAGGACTATATGACGTTACAATGCAAACAATTACTATACAAGCCTTTACTACGTGGTTTTTATATCGCAACTACCATTACAAAGCATGATTTTACAACACATGCCATTACAATGCATTTTTAGAAACTACCATTACAACGCCTACCATTACAACGCATAATACTTTTGAGGCAACAGTGGGGTAAGTGTTGAGTAGTGTAGGGGTGCAAATTATTATTCCCACTCCAGCGAGTGCAACAGCCGGGTAAGTGTTGGATACTGTACGGGTCAAAATTACTATTCCCACTCTAGTGCGTGAAACAGTAGGGCACGTTTTGGATAGTGTAGGGGTAAAATTACTATTCCCATATACCCCAAAACCCATACCCACCATAAAACTAAAAAATCCCCATTACTTACCTGATAGTGCATTGAAATGGCATGCGTTGTAATAGTATGTGTTGTAATGGCATGCGTTGTAGTGACAAGCGTTGTAATGGCATGTGTTGTAATGGCATGCAATGTAAAGACAGTTGCATTGTAACAGCTGCGTTGTAAAGGTAGTGAGTTGTAATGACTGCGTTGTAATGGTTGTTTCCCGTTGGCATGTGAGTACTTGAATGGGTCTGTGAGTAGTTGTGTGGGAGTAGGTTTTGGTGTATTAAAGGTTCTACAGGGGTGTGAGTAGGCGCCTGAGTGAATCTGTAGATGAAGTCATCAGTGATGTAATTTGAGATGTCACCAGTGATGTCATCAGTGATGTTGTTGACCATGTCATGAGTGAAGTAATATGTGAGGTGATAAGCAGTGCATTGCGGGTGTGCAAGTAACAGTTAGCTAAGCTATCTACAACTGCAGAATTGTACTGGTTGTCTTTAACTGAAATTGAAGCCTAACTATAATGTCCCTGTAACCTTTAATTTTTTTCAGTGAATTTCTAAGGTTTTTCTTATTTTGTTTCCAAACTATAACTTTCCTGTAACCTTTGGCTGTTTCAGTGAATTTCTATTTTTGTTAACTGTATATCCTAAGTAGTCGTTTCTTTTCAATTCGACTTCTTAAGTATATTACCCATGTGATCTTTAATTTTTATGATTTAAGTTGATCTCTGTGGGATGGTGCCTTGCCTCTAAAACATAACAGTGAAGGTGCCGCCCACAGATCTGCAAGCGAAACTACTGCGAAGTACTAAATAAGAAACGAAAAAAGAAGAAACTGCCTCTTTTCTGTTTGGTGGATCAAGCCATCATACTCAGAAAGGTGTTCAGCAAACACTTTATACATTTGATGAGGAATGACTGCGGCACTCCTGTTAAACCGCTACTAATAATAATCAGGCAATGTAGGCATAGAATTAGCATGTGGGTTCCACGGGGAGCCTGCAGCCCTTTTCTTCAGTGGTGTTCCTAGAAATAGGTAGGAAATAGTATGGTTATGCAATTGGTGCCGGAAGCACACTTTGTCTGGTACTACTGCAACAATGTGACACAAATTAGAAGTGATTAAACTGCAGTGAAAACGTTTTATTGGCCTATAGCTTGTGCATAGCTCTGATTTGTTTTTCTCTTTTTTTTAGTGGCCTAAAGTCTGTGCAAAGCACTTCTTTGTTTTATCTCCTTTTTTATAGTACGTAAAAATAATCCTTTTCAACATGTCTTGTACTTGAGTAGCATATAACACGTGGACCTGGGAAACTTGTCATTCCTGAAATAATTTTCATAGAAAGACATGCATATCACAACTGAGTCCATTTTAATCAATCAGAACCTTTAACAAGATGTTCAAACTGCCAAAAAGATTTAGTAATGGAAGGTCATGCGTGCCCTGGAACTCCTCAAATTCCAAAAGCGAAGTGAAGAAGCAGTCCATATGATCAGAAAGCTTTTTTTTTTGTTTATCCAGGTGTAGTTTGCATGTTTGGATTTGTATTATGCCCATTCCTTGTCATGGAAACACGGAAACCTACAAGCCACACCATGCGAACTGTTTCAGGTTAAAAAAAATAACTCACAATAAGTGTTACATATAAAATAAAGTAATTAGGCAGTGGTAGGATTGCCACCTGTCTGGTTTTATAATGGCATTTCAATTGTTGTATGTCCTAATGGTATAAAGATTCGAAATAAAATCACAGAAACCCATAACACAGTCCTAGTTCCATCTGTCATTTAGTCCAGCCACCCTCGATCAGAAATCACTTCATGATGAGGAAGGCGTCCTCCCACTAGCCACTCACCACCTGACTATACTACTAATAGCAAACACTGCAGGAGTGATCATCTTGAGTGCACAATTATAATCAAAACTGGACCTAAGCCACAATTTGCGAAACCACTAGAGATGCTCTATTTACCACCAATCTGGGCAGCCTTTTAACTGCTACAGCTCAACTACTCACCATCATATGTGCTTCCTGCACTGGGATGGTGATTACAGATTACTGTTTATAAGTTACTGCTTGCTTACCTTTACAATGTTGCTTCGGTTTGGCTTTTCTCGCGATGGTCAGGCGCATGCTTTGGAGCAGACTCTCAGTACTGCTGTCAGTACATTAGTGTATTGTCAGTTACTGTTCCGTCCTCTGCAAACTTGAAAGCGCCTTGAGACCTCTTCTGGTGATAAGTGCGCTATATAAAAGCATTTGACATTTGACATTTGACAAGCAGCGCTAATGCAGTGCTGCTCTGACTAGGCTCTGGCTTAGCTGGAATGCTGGTTCCAGGTCAGCCATCAGGCAGAGTGGTCAGAAAGTGGTCCGATTGGATTGATTTACAACCGCACACAGGAACATCATCTTCCATAATTTGTCAGTGAAGCACTACTTTAAAAAAAAATGTTTTCTCCTCTTGCTTTAATCAACCTTAGTTTCGCACGGGGGAAAGTGCACCATTACGGGTGAGTAGTTGCGCTTAACAAGCACCTGATTGATTGATTGACCATCCTATAGGTATTGTAATACCCGCTTGATTCAAGTGGAAAACTTTCAATGTGATCCTTATCTGTTGTTTTCCTTGTTATTGATAATAAAATGTGTACTGGGGTTCTCTGTTCAAGATTGTGGATTTTTTAAACCACACAGTGCACTTTTGTTTAGATGTAAGCAATGGACATTAAACTAATCCCCTCTGGCCCCATAGTTATGCCCCTAAATTTACAGGCAAAAACACTCATTGATTTCTGAATAAGGAAACCATGTGGTTCCTAATTAGATTTAGCATGCTTTACTTAAATTTGCAGTCCCTATGAGTGGTTGCTATTTCCAAGTTGTTATTACATTTTATTTCAGGCAATAAGTTACTCTTCTGTCCCCTCCCTCATAATTTATTTCCCAGTTATCCAGTGCCGCAAAGTCATGCAGCACCAATAGCGCTGTTCAAAGATCACCACTTCACAGCATGCTAAAAAAAATAAAAATGAAAAACATTCACATTTTCAATATTAAGTGCTATAACGTTTACAAATACAAGATCAATAACATTGGAAATGTGTATTAATCACTTGCCATGTGCATTCGACAGCTAAGAAAGTAATGAAGTGGCAGCAGGTCAGGCCATGATTTCCGACAGCAATCTTTTGCAACAAGCACCTGGCGGTGTAGGAGGCAGGGCCTGCTAGGGGACTGGAGACACTGTACATAGAGCCTGCCCTGGCATGAACATCCTGCAGGTAATAACCCGGTGGTGCATCTGCAGGCTGTGCACGTCTATGATTTTCCTCCCAATCACGTGTTCTTTGCCCGTAATGTGCTAGTTTTCAACAATATTTATTTAATAATGTAGAAGGCTGCTAATCAATTTATATGTTACAGGCAATCATATATGAAACAATATAAAGTATACTTTTTTTCATGCACATATCATCTGCTTTTACATTGCGGCTAATCTGCAAATTTGCAGTGCGATTAGAGGATCCGATCCGTGAATTTAAACCCTGGGTTGTGCTGAGCTTTGTGGATTTATGGAAACTAGGATACGTTTTTTGCACATTACAACTTCATACTGTATGGTTTGACCCCAGTTAAATTTCCCCCATGGTGTCAGAGAGACTCTACCCTAACCCCCTTTTTAAAGATTTCAAGCCAAATTTGAGCCCCAAGGACGATTTCTAATGAAAGAAAAGGGTGGCCGCAACATTTCTGTGAAGGTGCAGCCAGCCAATGAGGGTTTAATTTTGGCATGGGGATCTGCAGATTTTTGGAGGGATCTGCAGCCTTATATATCTATAGATTTTTTACCTCTAATATCTCGGAAAGTTCGAAACAGATTTACACCAAATAGATAAAAGTGTGAGCTCCATAACCGAATCTACCTTTCTGCCAAATTTGGTGTCATTCTGTTCAGTTTGGCTGTAGGCGTGTTCAAAAGTCCTATGGGAATTAACATGGGAAAAATGTGTTTTGGGACCCCCTCTTTTCTTGTCCTCTCTTCCGGATCACCTCAAAACTTTCAATATAGCATCTGAACAGACTCATTTTGTAAAGATTTGTTTTGTCAAACGACGTCAAAGTTATCGGCAAAACAAAAAACACTTGCCGTATGGAAACTAGGTCCTCACTATAACTACCTACTGGTGACCAAGCGTAGGTTATAGATTTATCACCATACTTTAAGCATGGAAACATGGTCTTAAATATACAAACAGCCTGGTGAACGCCAGTATATTTGACCACTCCATGCTGTACTACTGTGCCTGGAGTGTTAAATGGTTTTTGTCATTTTACAGCTGGGCATAGATGGCACTGTGCTAATTCTATGCTTAAAATCTTTGCTCAAGGAATGGCAAAATATGTTGTCCCTTTCTATCTCGGCGTGGCTGGCACTGGTGGCTCGCACTGGTATTGTAGGGTGCTCTATACAGGAGCTGCTCTCCACTCAAACGTGGGAACTACCCAAGTTCTCTTATTCTGTTTTGCATAATTTATGCAGCACTCTATGCCTGCTTGGGTATTGTTATGAGACTGGACAAAGCTAAACCTCTCTGAAGAGCTATAATGATAGTGAAACACGTGTCAGGGATTGCTTTTATTCACTGACCATGTCATGAGTGATGTAATAGGTCAGGTTATAAGCAGTTTATTGTGGGGAGCGAGTTATAGTTAGATCTGCTTAATTTCATGGGTTTTGTACGGGTGAAACCTGCACCTAACTATAACGTCCCTATAACCTTAGGGTTATTTTATAAAATTCTAAGGTTTTTTAAATTTTATTTCCTAAATATAATTTCCCTATAACCTTTGTTTTTTTCAGTTAATTTCTATGTCTTTTTTCAATTCTATTTCCTAGGTACAACATCTTTGTAACCTTTCCTTTTTTAAGTCATTCCCTAAGGTTTTTTAACAGCAATGAGTGGACCCATAATTAGTTATATGCTAAAACATTTTGATAATTAAAAATTGTGTATGGCTATACTATGTTTATAACACTGTTTGACAATTCTTTAGTATTAAATCACGCTGTGCATTCCAAGATTGATGCTGATCTGTGAACATCAACATCTGGACAAAAGTTTCCCAATGTAGTAGAGAAGCAAACCCAAGAAATGGCTCCAGAATTTCAACATGCAGCCATATAATGTGTGGAGTGTGGTGTTATGCTATCTGCAGGAGAGTAGGTTATTTAAGTGATGCGTGCTGCAGTCAAAAACCACACATGTTAATTATGTTTTGAACTTTCTTTTCTACACAGTTTACTTAGTGCTTATTCTATATTTGCAACCTGTTGTTGCCTGTGCATCAGAAAGACAAAAGAAAACAGTTAAAAAACAAAAAGCACAAAAAACACCCCCAAAAAATATAATACAAACCCGATGATAGAATGAATGTATCTGTTCTGTATAGTTTATTGCATGAGTGCATGGTTAGTGCCTGTCTGATTGGATGAGTGCAAGGGTAGTGCATGCCTGATTGGATGAGTTCAGGTGTAGCGTATGGGTGATGGAATGAGTACATTGGTAGTGCATGCATCATTGCATGAGTAGTGCCTGGATGCTTGGATGAGTGCATGGGTAGTGCCGTGGTGATTGAATGAGTGTCTGGGTAGCATCTGAGTGATTGTATGAGTGTATGAATAGTGCCTGGTTGATTGCATGAGTGCATGGGTAGTGCCTGTGTGATGGGATGAATGTTTGGGTAGTACCTGGGTGAATCAATAAATGTATTGGTAGTGCCTGGGTAATTGAACCAGTGCCTGAATGAGGTATGAAAGTTACAATGAGTGCATGACCATACCAGGATGGTGGAATGACTGCATAAGTGGTCTATGTATAAAAGAATAAGGTGTGCGTTCTCTATGGATGCATGAATAAGTGCATGAGTGGTGCCTACATAACTGATTGAGTGCATGATTTGTGCATAGATGATTGATTGAGTGCATGAGTGCAGTATGTATGATTGAATGAGTACATTAGTGGTGCATGGATGATTGAATGAGTACATGAGTGCTGATTGGATGTTAATATGAGTGCATGAGAGGTGAATGGATGATTGAGTGCATGAGAGGTATATAAATGATTGAATTCATGCATGTGTGGTGAACAAATGATTGAATGGGTTCAGAATTGGTGAGGGAATGATTAAAAAGGTGTATAAATGGTTCACAAACTTTAGAATGAGTGCATGAGAGGTGCATGGATATTAGAATGAGTGCATGAGTGGTGCATGGGTGATTGAATGAATGCATAATGTTGTATCGATGACTGAATTATGGAGTAAATAGGGGTAATGGCGCATATATAACTAAGTCAATGGGTGTATTAGCGCTAGTATAGCTAAGTGAATTCATGTATGAGTGAGAGAATGGGTGTATTAATGTGTGTATGGATGAGTAACTGGGTGTGTCAATATCTATGTGGGTGAGTAAGTGAAATAGTGGATACATGTCTGTAGTGGTCAGTAATTGGCTGTGTGATTAGCTGCATAAGTGAATGAATGGGTGAATGCATTTGTGCGGGAAACAGCCTGAAAAATGACTCCAGAACAATGAGTTCCGGAGTCACACAAGCCGAACAATGACTTGCTCGAACAAAGACTCAGCATTAAGGCATAGTTGGTCTAATGTTTGGACAGGTCGAGTTTGGAGCAGCGTCATAGAGGAACAGGTAAGAGGTGTTAATATTCAGGTGGTGAAGGTATTTAGGGTTAGATTTTAGGGGTTGGGGTTGAGTTTATAGGGGTTATGGGTGTTCGTATTTATTTTTAAGGTGGGGGAATTAGTTAATAAGGTATTGAGAATGATTTTCGGAGGTGGGGGTGATCATAATTATTTTAAGAAAGAGGGAAAATAGTTTTATTGGGTAGAGTTTGGGTGAGCGTGTTTAATTTTAAAGTGGGTGAATTAGTTTATAGAGGGTGGGGGTTTGGGTTTAGTATACAGGGGTTGGGGTTAGCGGTTAGTTTACAGTGGTTGGGGGTTAGTTTTTAGGGGGTGTGGGTGAACGTGTTTATATTTAGGGTGTGTAGGTGATCATGTTTATTTTTAGGGTGGGGGAATTAGTTTAGTTTGTGTGTGTGATTGTGAATATTTTTAGGGTGGGGGAATTAGATTTTAAGAGGCGAGGGAAAGGGGTACTAGTTTGAAAGTATTTTTTGTAAGATACATTCCTTTACCACGAAAAATTGTGGTAAAGGAATGGGTGGTAAAAAGAATTGTGGTTTAGACAAGGTTGTAGTTGTGACCTCGTTTTTAGGGAAGTCGTGGTTCTGGAAGTCATAGTTTGAACATAAAACCCATTTGTGCACAAGTGCGTAGATAGGTGTGTGAGGGTCATATATGTGAAAGAATGGGTACATTACTTTACTTTTTTATTAATATTATTATTATTATTATTTTTATTATTATTATTATTTTTATTATTATTACCATTTATAGAGCGCATGGCTACCTCCAGTGGGGGTGTCCGAGCGCTAGCAATGGCAACAACAGCCAGGATTCAAGGCCAAATGAAAGGATTCAGGGTAGGCCGAACAGCCAAGTTTTCAGTGTCTTTCTAAATAGAGTTCCATAAGGAAGCAGTTTTTACTGAGAGCGAGCGCCCACCAATCCTGACTTTTTTGAATTCTGGAATCACCAGCAGTTTCGGTTGGTTAGATCTTAGTACCCTGTTCTGAGGGTATTTCTGTAGTCTCTTTTTCAGGTACTTTGGACCATTCTCCCCCATTGCTCTGTAGGCTTAGGTCAGCGCCTTGAACTCTTCTTTTCCTTACTGGCAGCCAGTGACTTATGACTAAGGAATGTGTTTATGATATAAAAGAACTTTGACACATACAATCTTGCAGAACTCCATCCACTCAGGAAAAAGAAAAACAAAAAAATATGTTAGTGTTTCCTGTTGAAGATTAGAACATTATGCCAAAATACATCACTTATAGTGTTACATTTTAATACAACATTGTGAAAACAATGTTTATTCTTTTTCCTTTTCTCAGCATTCATACTTGTTCACCATAAACAGTTCTCTGTATAAAGCATCATCAACAAGCAACGGGGAAAAAAACAATAAATGGATAGCAAAAAAAAAATGATGCATAGTTCGGCTTTTCAAATAAGTAATACTATGCATAGCACTCACTAAAATTAATTTATTATTGACTTTTTGTAAATTACTACAATAATGTTAAGAAACACTGTTTTGTAAATTGATACTTGTATAGCGCACTACTCACCCGCAAGGGTCTCAAAGCGCTTGTACAAATACCGCTGTGGAACCCATCCCGGCTTTCCCTGTGAGGCGTCCACTTCTGGGCACCCCCAAGGTGGAGGCCTGGCATCCTTAGCATTGTGGGGGCTGTTGTGGAGATTAAGCAAGCTATTGCCCAGAGTTGCAGAGTGGGACTCTGTGATTGGAATAGGCACCAAGGCGAGAATTATCAGGTCCGTGGAATTTTGAGCCCAAGACCCCCTGAGGCGGGGAATTGAACCCTGGTCCCAGGCTAGACCTCTGCATCAGGGTCAGCCGTTCTAATCAATGAGCCACACTTCTCCACTACTTTAATGGTTTTTTACTCCATGTACACAAAATATCAAATAGTAGTGTGTAGAATTTCTTGTTGGAGAAAAAAAAAATCTTTTTTATTTTTCAAGACAGTTTTAGGTGGTTACTTAATGCTGCTCCCATTGCAGTATACCGACTCAGTATATATCTGTAATAAGACGATGCAGGGTTAAGATACCATATAAACTCCTTTGTTGAACATAAAAGGACTCATGAAAGGTGTTTGCAAAAGTATTAAAAGTCCTACCTGAAACTGATATTTGTCCCGCTGCAAAGTTTGTTAGTTTGTCATTTGGTCTCCATCGTTGTAACATGATAATAATGTATTTTCCTGTTTGCAAAAATAATAAAGATAGACGGTCTGATTTGCAGTTTGAACAGGTCATATTTTGGTTGTTGTTTTTGGTCAGTTCCTGGAAAGGTACAGTTTTACTATCTGATAAAGTCAAGTAGAAGAATCACTCTGAATTGACTACAGTAGTGGAGGTGAACTGACAATCTTCACAATTATGGACCCATTTGTACCGTAATCCAAATAGATAATTAATATTTACTTCTTCTTCCTCCAATACCCTTAGCATCACCATAGTGAATTCTTGTGCACCTTGCTGAATATTCGGAGTAAATACTATTGAGCCAGTAGACATGTCTATAACAGGTCATAATCCGGTAACAGAATCTTTTCTAATTGTATCACTCTGTAAATGTTGCAGTAAACTATATAGCATTTTAGAATTTCCCCTATCTCTTTTTTGTTAACCTTTGGTAACAAAATCGGGCAAATGGAATACATATTGACAACAACATTTGCATAGCAGTGGACCCCTGTAGTGTTGTTGAATTGGTAACTTTCAAATTCTTCACCATTTAGTTGTTTCTCGTTTGATTCTTAGGAATTGACCTTTTTGTACTGCCTTTTGTTTATCATCATTTTTCTGTTTTGTTATTTTTTGCTTTGGACAATTTACTCGATTCTCATAAACTGGATACTAGCCTAAATGAGGAGCAAATAAAGGCCTTAACCAACTGTACTCCTTTACACATCAAGCATTAGCACCAACCTTTTCCTGATCAGAGTCAATTAAAGACAAACTCGACAATGTTCCAATTCATGATAATGCTACATATGACATTCCTTCTTTCAATACAGAACTACCAATATTTATAAAAGCTGAATCTAAACTTAAACCATACAATTTGTGGATAGTTACAGCATAAGCTAGAGAGAGTGGAAACTACTTCACTGGATGTACAAGCCTTTCACGAGTAACACATGTGCAATACATCTACCACTCTGCTTAACTTCATCAACCTCATCAAATTGTATGGATAAGTATTCTACCTCATTTCTGTTTGGGTTATTAATTAATGTTATAACTTTACCCATATTGCCATTAACTATCCTTTCTTTAACATTTCAATTCCAACGCAAGATTACAGAACAATTTCTACAGACACATAACCGTTTCTCTAATCCTGTAATTTTGGAAAGAGACTTCTATAAAGTGACCAAGTTAGATTGCAGTTTTTCTGCCAGTAGTACTCTAACTCTCTGATGTTTGAATTTATCAGTAATTTCGATAGTGTATTCTTTTTCCAGTTGTAGAAATTCTTCATTGGATATGCAGCACTCTTGAAGGGTTGGCATTAGACAAACTATAGACTTGTTTTCAGAAATTATTAATTAGTTGAGAAGCTGTAACATTAGATGGAAATAGATTTGTTATAGGTCAGCTTTCTAATGCACTTTTCCTTTCTTTGAGAGAAGTCCCACTCTTATGTCCTTGAGTATTTCTCGTATTGCACATCATGATCCTTGGTGCATATTTTTTTATTAATTCTTTGTGTTGAAAGTGTTCTCAAATATTTACATTATCAACACTTCCTAGTGAATTCCATGTTTCGTTATGTGGTAGTAGCTTGACAACAGCTTTGACTGGTCTTAGTTGTAGCAGGCTGCCAAACACTATTAAGTGTTTTCCACCAAATAGTATGTCATACTCAGGTTTTAATATCTGCTGTATTTTTAAATGTATAAAAGCAAGCACTAGGTTTGACACCATGCTGACTACATCAATATTTAAAAGCTGCAATTTCTTTAATACTCTCGATACCTCATGACCAGACAATGTGTTATATTCCCATTTCTTGTTATGTTCAACAGGTAGCATTAATAATCGATGGAGGGTAACCCCTTTAACAGATGTGTAGCTAAGCCTATTGGTACAGTAACTACACATGACAAATTAGAATCTGTGGACCTCTGTAGCTAAGTTGTAAGTTCTAAGTTCAAGGTGCTTTTTCAAGTTCCAGCTTGACTGCTTATATATAGCAGAACTGGTTTATATTAAGAACATTCACATTTTTCTCACGCGGAAATCCATGCTCTACTTTATCTTTTACTTCATCAAAAATTGGTTTCTGATCTGTATCCAGCTGTATTATTTCTTACAAATCCACACTTTTCTGTCTTGTTTGCTGCGTTGCATTCTCCACCTCATTTATAGCTATAGCAGCTTAATTTGGAAATATTGGGTTTCCAAGAGGATCTTGAGTTGTAGGAGTTGAACTTTTGCTGCTCTGAGAACTCTCCCTTGCTATCTCAGCTGCAATTGTGTCTTCCTGGTCGATCTCATCTGTCAACATTTGAAGATAGACTGGAAACACTGAGCACTCAATGTGGTCTTTCACCGCATTGAATGAGTCTTCATAACACTCAAAGTATCCAAGTAACTCGGAATCAGGACCCCATGGCTTGAAAAACTGCAACAATGCTAAATAGAAAAACTCTCTTTCCCCGATGTTTGACAGCTCAGCAATCTGTGTCTGATTGCATTTCCTTTGTTATGTCTGACCAAACATCCTTCACATGCAAGGACAGCATATTTTCCTTCTTCTATGTTTTCACTGATATTACTTCAATATGTAAAATGTTGAAGTACTTCAAATATAAACACCCTATCAAGCTGAGGACTCCTTGTTGGATGGTACATATCCAGCTTATTGGTCTCCAGAATGTGTGTACTCTCAGGCTGAAATACTGCGAGATATTGTATTTCAGGAAAATACTTAATACTCCAGTTCGACTGTCCGCAAGCTTTTAACTCATCCACACAACTCCTCTCAATTTTGATAACATTGCATCTCAGCTTAATTTGTCTGCACTTTCATAAGAACCTATTTCTCTGAGGGAAAGGATTTTCAAATTAAATCTGTACAATTTCTTTGTAAGATGTTTTTCAACCAAATCTCCTCCCTCATTTGCTGAATATCTGTCTTCTCTGAGTTTGGGTGAGGAAACTAGCAACAGCATTTGAATTATCTACAACAAGCTGTAGATCTATATTTGCATTCCACATCTTCAGAATCGCAGGATTGTAGTCATTGATGTATTTTGATGATTCTGCTCTTGTAAGGTTGCACATGTTCTTCAGTGACTTCCGGGTAAGAGTGCGTCTGGCTGAAGACAAAAATCTGTTAACTCTTCCTTCTGAGATCACAGGTTGTGGAAATCCAGAACAACATCTTGTATAAAATTTTCCTTTCGGTCTGTATTTTCCACAACTGTGATTTATGAATCATCGAAATTGTTGTCTTAACATTTTGTCACCAATCTCCTTTGGGATGAAGCAAATGGCATACTGCTCTGTAAAGGACAACACAGACTCATCACTTTGTCAAGAGGTGCATTACTTTTGTTGCAGATGAAATACATCATTGCTTGAAATCTGTGATTGTAATATCTGCAAATATGTGCAGGCTCCAATGAGCTGAGCTCTTCTGGTGTCTCCAGAATAATATCTTTTATATTTGAATTTGCCTCTCACAAGAATTCCAGCAGGTCGTACCATGCACAACTGAGTGTTTGAAACCATGTAGGTGCTCCTACGTTTCTCAACATGAATTTGAACTTACCATGACAGCAATACCAATATTCTTTGGCCCCATGTTAACATACCATGAGATTAATGAAATTGTATTCCAGCTGTTCACATTTTCCGTGAATTTTCTCTACAAGTTCTCTTACTGATATTTTGCACATTTACACCTGTTTTCAAAACTTGAATTACAACATTTACTTTTCAAACAGTAGATGAAACAAATAAGGAACACATTGAGGAAATCTAGGGTTATCTGAATAAAGTCTAGTAGATCTGTACTCAGCCACTGGTATTTGTATAGGCTGATTATCATACCTACCACTTACTTCTGTAGGTAACAGATGTGGGAAACAACAAGTTTCGGAAAAAAATTCCCATGCACATAAAGGAACTCTTTTTGCTTCTCTTAGTTGATATAGATCCATAGCACTACCAACAATTTCTTTAGAAAGAAGAGGATAGATGCTATAATGTTCATAAATTTCTTCCACTCTGGATCAATCCTGTTTTTCTATCTCACCTGTCAATGGTGATGAGTTGTCCTACATATTTGTGATATCTTTAGGAATGTCGGCATTTTTATAGTATGTGTTATTTTGTACCAGATATAAAGTTGACTTTTTAATTTCATTAACATCTACTAACTATTGCCATATTTCTTTTACTCTTAGTAGGTGACACCATTCACTAGAATTACAAGTCCATCTTACAAATCCATCTTACAAATATGTCTGTAGCCCCGTTGTTTTAATCGTTGACTTAAAATCTAATGGCAAGTATACAAGTCTCTTTTTCAGACCTTTCTCAGTTGGAGGTAATTTCCCCGACATAGGCTCGATACAAACTATAGCTTGAAATGGACGTAGACATTGGATTAGTATGGATTCATAAATATTCAAATCTTTAAGTACTCCTGGAATAGGTACTACTTTTAAGTTATTGTGTACATCTCTAATAAGCATTTTATTTTGCTCTAACTCACTATAGCAGTACCTATATATTACTTGTCGTGTGGAAAAGTAAAACCCTTTCCTCCACCAATAAGTTCTTAAAAAATTCACTCCACTTATCATTATTCTATTGTTCACTGTTAATGTACAAATCAACAATATTAGTTTGACTTTTGTAGTGAGTGCATCGACAACATATACAGAGACAGGTTGGTTGCTCCGAACACACTCTGTTAAACTTTGAAATTTCTTTTCGGAAATACTAATAGTAACACCTATATCCTGCTCCGCAACTCCTATTGTTATCAAGTCTTCATTTTCCCTAACTCCTAGTTAGGGACAAAGAAAGAAAACTGCACATCATCATAAACATTTTTTACTTCTACTACAGTGCAAAAGAGCTCTATTAATTTCTCCTAAACATAGACCAGGAGTTTTTACATAAAGTTCTCATTTTTGAGTGGTGTACACCTAACATTCTGAAATGGTGGAAGCTGCTTTGACACACTTTGTTTTTAAAGACAAGCTAATGAGTGTCCTTGTAAATTAGTATGGTTTCTTACTTTGTGCGGATCTAATCCTTGAAAAGGAGCTATTTTCTACTTCACACTTCTGCAGGGAAGCATAAAGAGGAAATTTCTCAATATATCAATGTATTATTGTTGAAGACTACATACATTACTACAATTCCATTTACACACAGGGGCATATGTACACCTCCCTTGCAACTCTTCAGCAGTCACTTTCTCTACATTTCTAGGTACCATTATTTCTTTCCTAATAGGAGTACCATTCTTCAACTCATATCATCGTCTAGACTCATCAACTGCATGCACTAATGTGTTGTCTTGCAAGTACACTTCTACATTAAAGGAAGGCTCAATACTCTAAGTATGTCTCCATTCACCATTAAAAACTTTGTAAAAGTTACTTCTATTAACAAGTCTCTTCTTTTGGCTCTATCTCTTCATAGACAATACTACTTTGTCCAGTATCTTCATTCAGTTTAATATCAAGATAAATAGCTTCCTCTTCAGAGGAAATGCCTTATCAACTAGACCTTCAACATATTCCTCTCGTTTGATTGGGTGTGTTCTTCTTTTATACTTCTTCATTGGTTCTAATAAGTTGTGAATTACTCTAGTACGGAACATTCTAACTCTGATTTCCTTGAACTGGTTCTGCCTTCTGGTTAAGCCTCTCCTTTTTTCATTAACTTTTTCCTCTTTATATGACTGTTTTTCCTTGGATAGTTGGAGTAGTACTTTCTTTCTTGTTTACTTGTTTTTGCGCTGTTTCCATTTGTGCACATACAATTTTAACAAATTTCTTTGTCCTTTTACCAGCAGTTCTTTTCTTTTTGACCACCTTTTCTACGTTTTGCCCTTTTTCTGTCTCGGTTCTGGGGAGATGCTGCTGCTATTTCTTCTCTGAAAGTGTCAGTTCATTAGTAGATATATGAATTAATGTCTCGGAATTATCTGTGGCTGTGATTGCTTGTGTATGTGTAAGATTGTGTGTAAATCGCTATGTCTATTTGTAAGCTCTGGTGTAATCTAAAGGTATCTATATGGGACAGCATTGTTTCCCTTCTGAATATCCTACAGGGTATTAGGTTTTGCAGCTGTCCTTTCTACTGCCTTCATTAGCACTATAGAGATATCACTTATGCCTGTCTATATCAGTGAATGTTTAGCTCCTGTTATCAGTATGTCACCGTGTGGTTTACTACCTGTCTTCTTTCCTAGTAAGGTGTGTCACATTAAACTCGGGTTGGCAAAATATGTTTAATATGGCATATGAGTTTGTATGAGTGCATATATCTCAGTAAATCTTCAGAGTATATGTATCACCCTTTAGGTGCAAACCAAGCTCCATATGGCATAGCTACAGCCAAGCTCAGTCGTAACTTATATGTAATACAAGATTAATATATGCCTTGTGAAAGAGTTTAAATATGAAGGTGAGGCTAGCACTAAAACACTATCCAGATGCTAGACTATACAAGGCCCAAAATATGATACACCAGCTACTTCTCTGCATGCTACACTTAAAAGTGGCAGTCTTTTAGTAGATATATGAATATGTGTTTTGCTCTCTAAATGGGGCTGTGATCACATGTGCCTGTACATTTATGGGTAAATAACTGCATGTCTTCATAACCTGTAAGCTTCTCTACATGTGTCTGTAAGGAGCTGCATAGTTTGACTCCTGGATGAGTTAGTATTAGTTTTATTTGCTGAGTTTGCAACTGCCTATATTACCAGTCTATTTATGTCACTTATACATGTCTATACAAGTGAATGTTTGACTGCGTTTAGCATTATATCAGTAGGCATTCCACCACCTGTCTGCTTTCCTAGTAAGGTGTGTCACGTTAAACTCTGGTTGGCAAACTGGATGTTTAGTAGGGTATATGAGTTGGAAATCATGCATATCGCTCACTAAATATTCAGAGTACATATATTGCCATTTAAGCACACCCCACGCTCCATATGGCCTAGCTACAGGCTCCCTCAGTAGTTACTTATATGCATTAAAACATTAACTTATGCCTTGTGAAAGAGTTTAAAATGCGAAGGCGATGCTAGCACTAAACTGTATCCAGATGATAAACTATACATGGGCCAAAACATAATGCAATAACTACTTCTGGGCATGCTAAAGTTGAATGTGTCAGTCCTTTAGTAGATATATGAATACGTGTCTCAGTCCCTATATGGGGCAGTGATCACAAGGGCATGTAAGTTTGTGGAAAAATCACTGCCACTCTTTATAGCCTCAAAGATTATGTACATGTGTCTTTAAGGAGCTGCATGGTTTGACTCCTGGATATGTTAATATTAGGTTGTTTTAGCTGTGACTGCAACTGGCTTCATTACCACTATATAGATATAATGTATGTCTGTGTTTATCACAGAATGTGTATTACTATGTCGGTAGGTGTTTTACTGCCTGACTGGCATCCTAGAAAGCTGCCTCAGATTAAACTGTGGTTGGCAGGTTAGATGATTAAAAAGGCACATACAATATCTATGAGTAGCTGACCATTTTCAAAGCTCTAGAAATTTGAACATACATAGGTGAAGAAATACCTCAGTGCCGCTATTAAGAATTAAAAATGTACCTATAAATGCCTATGATACTGCTAGTTATATATCTACTTGGTGAGTATGTTACTGAATGTATAAGTGCTTTATTGATCCAGTAGGTCAGGCACAGTCTATATCCTTCAGAACTAACTATGTCAGTTGCATCACGGATGCTGTAGTTTGTTTGCTGTATTGCATTACATTGTGTATATGATGACTACCTTACACAAACTGAAGTGTACTTTTCTAACCAGAAACAACCATACATTATGGCATACCAAACAGCATATGTCAGAGATCAGGTATATGTACCAAATCATCCATGTAATACTTGACAAACTAGGTTTACATGCTGCTAGTGATAGTCCAAAGCCACACTCTACACTAGTAACCTGAATTCATATGTAAACACTGCGGGCCCAATTCACAAAGGTAAATTGAGACGAAAGTCTAACTCTACAACTTTCAGTATTCACAAGGGCATTTGAGAGTAGTAAAGTTAGACTTTTTCTCTGTTTTGGTCTCAGTAAAACTTAAGACCAGAACAAGTTTAAGTGAGACAAAAGTACAACTTTACTGTTGTAAATGCCCTTTGTGAATACTGAAAGTCATAAAGTTAAACTTCCGTCTCAGTTTACCTTAGTGAATCGGGCCCTACATGTTTAATCATACCTACCAGTGCTATATTACAGGTCATTCAGAAAAACTTTAAAGAACAAAACTCACCATCTATGTACATACAAACCTACACTGTAATTTTCCAAAAGCAACACGAAACAGAATAGAACACATATCTGCAACTTTTGACATATTCATAATTAATAAACACCTACAGTGCATGGTTTCCACTTCCAATCCTAGGAGTTCTAATTATTTTTATAATGTTATGAATAGGACTACAACTCCCACAATTCAAATAAAAATAAAAATTCAAATAAAAATATTGTTCACATTTTATAGTACATTATTATATATAACTATAACCATACATATGCAATATTTCCTCTATTACTTACAGACTGGATTAAAGAAGCTCAACTGCAACATACAGCTCCATGTAATCATTTTGTAAACTAACTTCACAAACACCTAATATGCACCTGAAACAAACTATATCTTAGTCACCTATTTTTAGCTATGTAAAGACACTCATACTATCAGTTAAAACCATCTTAACTTTTCTAAATACTTTTTTTATATTTAAAACTATTTTATTACAATATGACATAATAATATAGCTTGTTAATTAATTTGCTTATTTATAAAAAAATATAATTGACGTACCCAAAAATTTAGTGTACTGGTAAAATCGTTTTATTCTCTTATTAGGTAGATCCAATACTCAGAGTTTGCAAAAACGTAGCACAAGAATGGCATACCACTCTCATACAAAGCAACCATAAATGGCAACCTACTGAACTTTGCATTGCCTGATACTACAAACACCAACAAATAAAAACATTCCTTTTATATCTCATTGCTGTAACTGCATTTTTGAATGGTTACTATCTCTTAACCCTTTCATTTCTTTCTGGACGGAGCCTAAAATTCATGCCTTTGTGTCAATAATCGCGATGTAATCACGATGAAGTCACAGAAAAAGGGCATAAGAAAACCTACTTTCCTTTATAAATATTTATTATTTTTAACACTAAACTACACTTTATTGCAAAATCCTTACTGGATAATCTTACCTGCCTTTTAAAACAATGAACCCAAATCACTCCAATTTGTTAAAACTAATACCTGTCTCTTTAACACCCTTCACCCAATACAATCCCCAGCACTTTCTCTATAGAAAGAGCCCACTAACACCAGTAGGACACAAGTTCACAGCACTTTCCACAAGGGCCATACTAGTTACAAAATGAACTACAACAGTTGTGGTTCACTGCACACACTGTAAACCATATCCAACTCTCTACTCATTGTTTTCCTATTCACCACAGCCAATGAAACATATATTTGCTAATCATTTCAAATCCTACCTACTTGTATTTACCTGCATATTCCCGCCATCCTATCAAATTTTTAGTTTTTTAAACCACCAGCACACATGCATTTTCAATGTCTTTCATTGTACCCGCTGTGATATTCAGCTCCAGACCTGTCCTGTGTGCTATTCCTCCTTCCTTCAAAGTACTGAAAGTGTGGCTTGTAGTCCACAGCTATGTTTATTGGGCTGGTGAGTCTGCAAGAAAGATAAGTATTGACTGCGATTTGAGATTAGCTAATGTGGACGTTACTTGGGTTGGGCAGCAAGGATTAAAGTTTCATCAATTGCTGCCTTTGATTAAAACCATTGTGGATTCAGCCGCCCCTGACCTCATGATTTTGCAATGTGGTGGCAGTGACCTAGGCAAATTGACTGAGGTAGGACTGGATTTCTAATGAAGGATACCAACTCTGAATTTATGATGCTTTCCCCTCACACTGTGTACTCTAACATATGCTAACAGCAGAAATTGTAGTGTTCTAATCAATTCTGTATTCCTCAGAGACCATAACATGGGCATTCCTCAGTTACCATAACAACAAACTGCATGTTGATATGCATTGAATCTATTGAAATGATGGAATGCACTATTCAGACAACAAGGTGTTTCTAAGTAACCTGAAACTCTGCATCCGGTCATATATACAGATGTCATACACACGCAATCAACACAAAGGTTCTTGTCAGAGCCACCCGAGTGCCCAAAATATTGTTAATTTTCCTTTCAAAGCTACTTTTTTTCAGTTTATGGGAATCTTCACAATGGTGTTGCAGTCACTGCGAACACCTTGCGAAATTGCAAAACAAAAGCACGCATTCAATGACCACCAGCACATAAGAAATGATAACCAAAAAATAATTCTAAACATTACACTACACATGCAAAAGTCTACATAACTGTATAAAAACATGTTTCAACTCATGCTATTCTAGTAAGTTTTTATAATAAACATATATAAAACCTATTTTCCGGTTTTCGATGTTTGCGTCTTTTTCTTAAAATGCAAAACACAGATATGCACACATTTTACAGTATTTGAGGCACATGGGGTTTTTAAATGTACAGTTCAAACTCATGTTTTGCTAGTAACCTTCTATGAAAACCATCTTTCTAACCAAGTGCCTGTCTCTCTGATTGGGTGCATAACTCTCTGGGAGGAGTTTGTAAGTGGGTTCATGAGTCTTTGTGTGGGTATTCAATTGGGTGCATGGGTCTTTGAATGGGTCTGTGGGAGGACAAATAAGTCTCTGAGTGGGTCTTTGGCTGGGTGCATAAGTGTCACAGTGGGTATCTGACTGGGTGCATAGGTGTCACAGTAAGTATGTGATTGAGTGCTTGAGTATCTTAGTGGGTATGTGAGTGGTTGCATGTTCTGTGTGAGTATGTGAATGGGTATGTGAGTGTCTGAGTAGGTCTGTGACTAGGTGCATCAGTGTCTGAGTGGGTTTTTGAGTTGGTGTCTCAGTGTCTGAGTAACTCTATGAGTGGCTGCATCAGTATGCAATCACATCTCTGAGTGGGTGTGAGTATATAAATAAAACTACTAGGTATGTCAGTGGGTGCATGACTGTCTGAATGGGTATGCAAGTGGGTGCATGAGTCTCTGGGTGGGTATGAAGTAGGTAAGTAACTGGGTACAGGAGTTTTGAGTGACTCTGGGTGGGTATATAACTGAGTGGATTTGAGGGTATGCTAATGACTCTCTCAGTGAGTCTGTGAGCGGGTGCATAACTCTCTGAGTGGAGTGTATGAGTGGGTACACGACTATGTCTGTGGGTATGCAGGAAGGTGCATCAGTCTCTAAGTAGGTATCTAAATGGGTGCATGAGTCATTCAGTGAGTCTGTGACAGGGTTCATGAGTGTCTGAGTGGGTCTGTGAGTGGGTGAATTATTCTCTGAGTGAGTCTGTGACTGGGTGCATATGTGTCACAGTGGGTATGTAAGTAGGTGAATGGGTGTCAGTATGTATATCTTAATGGGTGCATGAGGCTCTGTGTGAGTATGTGAGTGGATGTGTAAGTGTCTGAGTGAGTCTATGAGATGCTGAGAAAAAGCAAGAGTTAAAAAAGTATGTTTCCAATGTTAATTAATATAGAGTTTGTAGACATGCAAGCAGATTGAACTGCTGGACGGAATTACACCACATTTGGGAGAAAGGCAGATTTCATTCAACTTGTCACAATTTTTGTTATTTGCTGTAAATCCATTCACTAGTTTTGGAGATATTAAAAGAAAACCAAATGTGTATATCTGGGTTGCACAGATCTCATGAAGGGATCTAATTGCCTGCCTACTCTTAAACAAGGTAGTATTGGCAGCCATCTTGGGACCAATAATCATGGTAGCCCTCTATTGAAATGTATTGAAGGCTGGATTTTAGCATCACAAAAAGAAGAATGTATAAAGGGTAACAACAGATTTTAGTTACAATATAAATCATTTGTCATCCCACCATACTAATTTTAGGATTTGTGGTGTGTTCTAAGGTGATTTTACTCCGTGGAAAAGACTTCTGCTGATGTTTCCTGAATCATGAATTATATAAAACAGTTTTCTCATAATTTTCCCACTGAGGTTATGGAAAGTGCTCCAGAAGCTAAAATGAGAGCAAATTTTCGGTAAATGCACACTATCCTTCTCAGCCACATGAACATGAAGTCTGATGTTCTCAGTAAATCATGTGCTTCCAACAGGAGCAGCCTGTCAGTTGATTCTCCTGTGTTCTAATTCAGCCTCCCAGAGTGTTCTATAGAACAAGTAGACCGTTAACTGTCTTAAGTATGACAAAAGCATGGCACACACGAAGCCACGTTGAGTGAATCAAACTGGTAAAGCTTATAACATTTAATTTAGAAAGGAACAAAAAAAGAGGGATTAGCTTGTTATAGAAATTGTGCTTAGCGCCGTAGAGAGAAAAATTAGTACACATATTAAGTGAGTTCTCAAATACACTTATCTTTTATTTCATTAAAAAATCCTGACATGCAGACTAAAACATGTATCTTCAACACTAGCAGCAGACTGCCAGTTAACTACCTGGCGATCAGTAGCTTTACTACAGTGTTCTAATGAGCAACTACCGTGCTAACATTCTGGAGTTATGCCAAAAGTGTGCCACATCTGAATGCCACCTTGATTTAATTGAAGTAGAATAGCATGAGTTGAAACATGTTTTTTATACAGTTATGTAGACTTTTGTATGTGTAGTGTAATGTTTAGAATTATTTTTTGGTTATCATTTTTTATGTGCTGGTGGTCGTTGAATGCGTGCTTTTGTTTTGCAATTTCGCAATGTGTTCGCAGTGACTGCAACACCATTGTGAAGATTCCCAAAAACTAAAAAAAAGTAGCTTTATAAGGAAAATTAACAATATTTTGGGCACTCGGGTGGCTCTGACAAGAACCTTTGTGTTGATTGCGTGTGTATGACATCTGTATATATGACCGGATGCAGAGTTTCAGGTTGCTTAGAAACACCTTGTTGTCTGAATAGTGCATTCCATCATTTCAATAGATTCAATGCATATCAAAATGCAGTTTGTTGTTATGGTAACTGAGGAATGCCCTTGTTAAGGTCTCTGAGGAATACAGAAACAGTTTATTAACATATCTCCTGGCTTTGTCAATCTGCTGACAGAATTGATTAGAACACTACAATTTCTGCTGTTAGCATATGTTAGAGTACCAGTGTGAGGGGAAAGCATCATAAATTCAGAGTTGGTATCCTTCATTAGAAATCCAGTCCTACCCCAGTCAATTTGCCTAGGTCACTGCCACCACATTGCAAAATCATGAGGTCAGGGGCGGCTGAATCCACAATGGTTTTAATCAAAGGCAGCAATTGATGCACTTTAATCCTTGCTGCCCAACCCAAGTAACGTCCACATTAGCTAATCTCAAATCGCAGTCAATACTTCTCTTTCTTGCAGACTCACCAGCCCAATAAACATAGCTGTGGCCTACAATCCACACTTTCAGTACTTTGAAGGAAGGAGGAGTAGCACACAGGACAGGTCTGAAGCTGAATATCACAGCTGGTACAATGAAAGACACTGAAAATGCATGTGTGCTGGTGGTTTAAAAAACTAAAAATTTGATAGGATGGCGGGAATATGCAGGTAAATACAAGTAGGTAGGATTTTGAAATGATTAGCAAATAGATGTTTCATTGGCTGTGGTGAATAGGAAAACAATGAGTAGAGAGTTGGATATGGTTTACAGTGTGTGCAGTGAACCACAACTGTTGTAGTTCATTTTGTACCTATTATGGCCCTTGTGGAAAGTGCTGTGAACTTGTGACCTACTGGTGTTAGTGGGCTCTTTCTATAGAGCAAGTGCTCGGGATTGTATTGGGTGAAGGGTGTTAAAGAGACAGGTATTAGTTTTAACAAATTGGAGTGATTTGGGTTCATTGTTTTAAAAGGTAGGTAAGATTATCCAGTAAGGATTTTGCAATAAAGTGTAGTTTAGTGTTAAAAATATTAAATATATATAAAGGAAAGTAGGTTTTCTTATGCCCTTTTTCTGTGACTTCATCGTGATTACATCGCGATTATTGACACAAAGGCATGAATTTTGGGCTCCGTCTAGAGAGAAATTAAAGGGTTAAGGGACAGTAACCATTCAAAAATGCAGTTACAGCAATGAGATATAAAAGGAATGTTTTTATTTGTTGGTGTTTGTAGTATCAGGCAATGCAAAGTTCAGTAGGTTGCCATTTATGGTTGCTTTGTATGAGAGTGGTATGCCATTCTTGTGCTACGTTTTTGCAAACTCTGAGTATTGGATCTACCTAATAAGAGAATAACAATATTTTAACCAGCACACTAAATTTTTGGGTAAGTCAATTATATTTTTTTATAAATAAGCAAATTAATTACAGGCTATATTATTATGTCATATTGTAATAAAATAGTTTTAAATATGAAAAAAAAGTATTTAGAAAAGTTAAGATGGTTTTAACTGATAGTATGAGTGTCTTTACATAGCTAAAAATAGGTGACTAAGATATAGGTTGTTTCAGGTGCATATTAGGTGTTTGTGAAGTTAGTTTACAAAATGATTACATGGAGCTGTATGTTGCAGTTGAGCTTCTTTAATCCAGTCTGTAAGTAATAGAGGAAATATTGCATATGTATGGTTATAGTTATATATAATAATGTACTATAAAATGTGAACAATGTTTTTATTTGAATTTTTATTTTTATTTGAATTGTGGGAGTTGTAGTCCTATTTATAACATTATAAAAATAATTAGAACTCCTAGGATTGGAAGTGGAAACCATGCACTGTAGGTGTTTCTTAATTATGAATATGTCAAAAGTTGCAGATATGTGTTCTATTCTGTTTCGTGTTGCTTTTGGAAAATTACAGTGTAGGTTTGTATGTACATAGATGGTGAGTTATGTTCTTTAAAGTTTTTCTGAATGACCTGTATTATAGCACTGGTAGGTATGATTAAACATGTAGGGCCCGATTCACTAAGGTAAACTGAGACGAAAGTCTAACTTTATGACTTTCAGTATTCACAAAGGGCATTTACAAGCAGTAAAGTTGTACTTTTGTTTCACTTAAACTTGTTCTGGTTAAGATTGGGCGTAAAATCCGTTCCGCTCGTGGATTTTGCGGATTTTCGGTAAATTCGCAATCCGCGAGATTTGCGAATTTCCCGCAAAATCCGCAAATTCGCACGCAGCGGATTTTTTTTTCCTTGGTGATACAATTTTGCGGCGCGCGGCGTTTACTTCCCGTCATTCATCGTTTGCCGAGTTATTTTTCTTGATATTTTGCGAGTGCTGCGCCATTTTGGATCTTGCTGCGGGATCCCGCGGGAATTTGGCAAGCGCGATTACTTAATCGCGGCTTGCCAACTTTTAGAGCGAGAGTTTGTCAACGCGAGTACGCCGTGATCACGTATCGCGGTACTTCGCAATTGCGAGCTTGGAGATGCGGCGAGCAGCAACAATCTCGCACTCGCGAAAATATAAAATTTGCAATTCTGCACAATAAATCCACCAGCAAGCAGCATAAACCTTCTGGAAATGATGATTTTTATCTGAATAACTCCTCAGGTTCACATTTGCCTGCACTTTTTTTGCAAGGAGTCCATTTTGGGGAGGGGGGGGTGGGAGGAAGGAAGTGCCCCACAGTCTTCAACTTCCTGTTCCTGTCCAGCAGGCTCCTCCCAGTGCTTTGTCCATCTCCTGGTCACTTTTCATTTGGATCTGGAGCTGGGAGGATTACTTTTTGTGGATGCTGCTGGATATTTGGATTTGAGGCCTTTTTGACTTTCTTTGGATCACTTTTGGATTAGAAATTTCACAAGTAAGTTTGTTTGGGGCATTACAGTTGCTGCAACTACAATTTTGGAATTTTCGATTTTTGGGCTGTTTTGGGGCCTTTTGCCCAGGGGTACTCAGTGGTGGGTGCACTGAATCTTTCTGTGGGGTGTTTTGAATTAAAAAATCATGGAGGGGCTAGATGGCTTGGGATTGTGCTGATTTTTCTGTGATTTTCGTTTTTTTGGCCTGTTGGGGCCTTTTCACCCGGGGTAGTGAGTGGTGCATGGGCCTAGTCTTTCTGTGGGTTGTCTTGAATTTAAACATCATGGAGGGGCTGGATGGCTTGGGATTGTGCTGATTTTTCTGTGATTCTCGTTTTTTTGGCCTGTTGTGGACAGGCCATGTGGTTGGGGGCCATTTTGAGTGCTGCTACAGGCCCTGGCCATGTGCTGTGAGGGAGGGGGCCATTTTGAATGCAGGCAGTGTTCTCAGGCCTGCACCCATTTTGCCTAGCTTTCATCCATTATGCCCAGGGGTAGTGAGTGGTGCATGTGCCTAGTCTTTCTGTGGGTTGCCTTGAATTTTAAACATCATGGAGGGGCTGGATGGCTTGGGATTGTGCTCATTTTTCTGCGATTTTCGTTTTTTTGGCCTGTTGTGGCCTTTTCACCAGGGGGTAGTGAGTGGTGCATGTGCCTAGTCTTTCTGTGGGTTGTCGTGAATTTAAACATCATGGAGGGGCTGGATGGCTTGGGAATGTGCTGATTTTTCTGCGATTTTCGTTTTTTTGGCCTGTTGTGGACAGACCATGTGGTTGGGGGCCATTTTGAGTGCTGCTACAGGCCCTGGCCATGTGCTGTGAGGGAGGGGGCCATTTTGAATGCAGGCAGTGTTCTCAGGCCTGCACCCATTTTGCCTAGCTTTCATCCATTTTGCCCAGGTGTAGTGAGTGGTGCATGTGCCTAGTCTTTCTGTGGGTTGTCTTGAATTTTAAACATCATGGAGGGGCTGGATGGCTTGGGATTGTGCTGATTTTTCTGCGATTTTCGTTTTTTTGGCCTGTTGTAACCGTTTCACCAGGGGGTAGTGAGTGGTGCATGTGCCTAGTCTTTCTGTGGGTTGTCGTGAATTTAAACATCATGGAGGGGCTGGATGGCTTGGGATTGTGCTGATTTTTCTGTGATTTTCATTTTTGTTGGCCTGTTGTGGACAGACCATGTGGTTGGGGGCCATTTTGAGTGCTGCTACAGGCCCTGGCCATGTGCTGTGAGGGAGGGGGCCATTTTGAATATAGGCAGTGTTCTCAGGCCTGCACCCATTTTGCCTAGCTTTCATCCATTATGCCCAGGGGTAGTGAGTGGTGCATGTGCCTAGTCTTTCTGTGGGTTGTCTTGAATTTAAACATCATGGAGGGGCTGGATGGCTTGGGATTGTGCTGATTTTTCTGTGATTTTCGTTTTTTTGGCCTGTTGTGGACAGGCCATGTGGTTGAGGACCATTTTGAGTACTGCTACAGGCCCTGGCCATGTGCTGTGAGGGAGGGGGCCATTTTGAATGCAGGCAGTGTTCTCAGGCCTGCACCCATTTGGCCTAGCTTTCATCAATTATGCCCAGGGGTAGTGAGTGGTGCATGTGCCTAGTCTTTCTGTGGGTTGTCTTGAATTTAAACATCATGGAGGGGCTGGATGGCTTGGCATTGTGCTGATTTTTCTGTGATTTTCGTTTTTTTGGCCTGTTGTGGCCTTTTCACCAGAGGGTAGTGAGTGGTGCATGAGCCTAGTCTTTCTGTGGGTTGTCTTGAATTTAAACATCATGGAGGGGCAGGATGGCTTGGGATTGTGCTAATTTTTCTGTGATTTTCTTTTTTTTGGCCTGTTGTTGTGGCCTTTTCACCAGGGGTAGTGACTAGTGAGTGTTGCATGTGCCTAGTCTTTCTGTGGGGTGTCTTGAATTTAAGCATCATGGAGGGCATGGAATTGTGCTGATTTTTCTGTTTTTTTCAGATTTTTTTGGGGGTGTACAACTGAACTGATGTTCCTCTGTCTTCCACTGCTTTTGAGTGCACAAGACTCAAGAGAACCACCAGTGCCAGGAAGAAGTCCTGCAGCGGTGTTTGTGTGCAGCATAACGTCACGCGACGTCACGTCTGGCCTCAGACAACTCTGCAATTCGTGCAACTGCGGCCTGCTGTCTGACCTGCTCTGAAGAAGATGGCCCCCAAAAAGGTCCCCATAGCTCCTCTAGCAAGAAAGTTGCTAGTAAGGAGCAGAAGAAACAAGTTACCAAGGAAGCTGGTGTGCCGGCCGCCGCGTTTTTGGGGAGTAAAAAAAAAAGTACGCCTGCAGCAGCAGCGGGATCTGCTGGGGACCAAGCTGGGAGCAGCACCCCCGCTCCATTGGGCTCAGTGCCTCCACCACCACGCCAACTTAAGTCAAAGCCCTTGAGTGCTTCAGAGGCAGTCAGTGTACTTCTTCAATCACCATCAACCAGTGATGTTGGCTCATCGCAAGAAAGTAGCAGCAATGTCCCTGAATCAACACAGGTTGTTGTAACTCATCTGACAAGTGTTGAACAACCACAGCCGCAACAACAACAACATGTGCAAGTACAAGCCCAAGTACATGTGGAAGGAGAAGCAGCGCAAGGAGATGCGCAAGCAGAGGTGCATGGAGGGTCACAAGTGCCCACAATAGTTGTTCCTCCCGAAGTAGGGGCACATCAGGAAATTGACAATCAAACCGAGGTATCATTTGAGGAAGCCACTCCTCCTGATGATCATTCATTGTCTTCCACACCCCTAGCAAGGAAGAGATCAAGGGTGAGGTCTACATCTTCTTCAAGCACACCTCCTTCTGATGATCTGGATAAAGATTGGGAACCACCAAGGCCGTCTGAGAGTGAGGCACACCCTGATCTGACAAAGATACCTAAGCGTAAAAGGAAGGTCGTCGAAAAACTCATAGCTATGGAGTGTGATGAGGCTCAACAAGAAGTGACGGATACTGCTGCTGATGAAGCCTCTCACGGCGACGAGCCAGTCATCATAAAGGTCACTGCAGCCCCAGCGGGCATGCAGCAAAGAGACATTTTGACCCTATCCCGAGAAGCTGCTGAGCGTGATGATGATGTCGACGAGGAGGAAATGGAAACACAACAATCATTGGATTTGGAGTTAACTAGTACACCAACACCTACCGCTTCCATATTTCTTCCTCGCAAGAAGGGACCTCCATCCACCTAGAACTCAATTAGTGGTGGTGAAAGTGCAAAACGTACTGAAGTTCGGCAATCCACATCCTCCACTTCATCTAGCATTAGCAGCAGGACCACCACCACCAGTATCGCCGCCTCCTCCGGCCCCCCAAAGACATTTCAAGTCTGCAGTTTGGGACTTCTTTAGTATTTGCCCAAAAAAAGGAAAACGTAGCCATTTGTAGCATTTGTAAGCTTCGAGTTTAGTCGTGGTAAGTTTGGTACCAACTATGGTACCGGAGGCCAGAGAGGTCATCTTAGGAGACAGCACGCTGTCCAATGGTTTGCGCACCTAGAGGCGATCAAGGAAGCCCGAATTGCACGTAATGAAAACGTTGATTTTTCATCTGATGATGACGAGGAGGAAGAAGACGTGTCAAACACTTCACTTACACCCAGTACCTCTGTCAGCAGCACACCCCATGTGAGCCACACTAAGAGTGTGGGAGAGAGTGATACACCAATGCGAAAAAGTTCATCAGTAAATCCTTGGTCCAGGGCAACATTAAAAAGATGTTGTTTACAGAAGCGCAATATGAACGCAACCACCCACTGACGCGTCTGTATAACACTAAGCTGGCTAAAATGCTAGCTCTGGACCTTCTACCTTTTTCTTTTGTAGAAGGGGTTGGTTTTCTAGAATTAGTGGCAGCGCTCTGCCCCAAATGAAAGGTTCCTAGCCGGTTCTATTTTGCCCGAGTTGCGGTTCCAGCACTACATGAAGATGTTCTGGAGGTGACTGGGGGAGCTTTGCAGAAGAGTGCTGTTCACACTATACATCTGACAACAGAAATGTGGGCCAGTGGCGCAGGCGCTGATTACATGTGCATCACTGCACACTGGGTCTCTTTTTCAGGGGTTAAAGCAAAGCTAAACGCAGGTGTTGACCCGGACCAAGTTTTTAAAGCTGCTCGGAAACATGCAACACTAGCCATGTTTGGTTTGGAGAAATGTCACACAGCACAAAACATTTTGGATGTGTTTAACACAAAGGTCCTTGACTGGCTGTCCCCAAAAAAACGCCAGGTTGGTTATGTTTCCACGGATAATGGCGCCAATGTAGTTAAGGACATGCAGCTGGGTGACTATTTCAGAGTGCTGTGTTTGGCGCACTGTATAAACCTGGTTGTCGAAAAATTCTTGAGTGATAAAGACAGTGCAGCATACAGGGTAGTGGACACCTGCCGAAAAATGTGCAAACATTTCAGCCATTCTTTTAAGGCCCGGAAGCATCTGAGGAGCCTGCTATATGAACGTCAAATGCCAGTGAAAGCACTCATCCAGGAGGTGGCAACACGTTGGAACTCAACCTTCTACATGCTTGAGCGTCTGTATGAGCAATATACGGTACTCGATCACTATTTCTTAACACAGGGTACAGCTCAGAAGGAGGACCTGAGGATGGGTGCGGCGCAATGGGACATAGTTAAAAGCCTGACACGCATGCTTCGTCCTTTTGAGTTCTTCACGCGTGCAGTCAGCAAGGAGGACTGTAATTTGGGAAAAGCTATCCCATTGTTGTACATGCTGGAGCACCAACTGAAGGAGGTGTGTTCTGTGTTTGAAAAAGATGAAGAAAACCAAGACCCTTTTGTTCTGGCGGAGAAATTATTAGAGCACCTACAAGGTGATGAACGTCTTAAAATGATCCACTCAAACCAGCTTTACATTTGTGCTACTATTCTGGATCCACGCTACAAAAAGGCGCTGGCAGGCCAAGCATTCTTTCCTTTTGCTGATGAAGATGTTACAAAGTACAAACAGTGGCTAGCCTCCTCAGCCAAGAGGTTTGAAAGAGAACTGCAGCAAATTGAAGGAAAAGGCAGTACATCAGCATCAGCAGGCCATCCCCAGTCACAACAATCCACTTCTGCACCTGTGGCTGCGGCACAAGTGACCTCTCAGCCGTTAAAGAGACCGGCAACCGGATCATCTGCACCACCAGACACAACAGTAACATTGGAGGCTGAAGAGGATTGGCTAGCTCGGCTTGGGTTTGGTTTTCAAAAGGTCACAGCAACAGCTAAGCAAAGTGGAGGAACCTTGGAGGAGAACCTTGAGTCGATGGTGAAGGACTATCTGAATGACTCAACAGAGGTCTATGTTAATGCTGACCCATTGGCGTATTGGCATGGGAAAAAAGAATTGTGGCCACAGCTCTCCAACCTGGCTTTAAACTACTTGTCTTGCCCACTCGCAAGCGTGTCTTCTGAACGTGTTTTCAGTGCTGCTGGTGGCATTGTAACTTCCAAACGGAGCTGCCTCTCGCCCAAAAATGTGGAGAGGTTAACAATGATCAAGATGAATCAGCACCTCATACCACCAGATTACAGAGTACGAGAAAGCGCGCCGGATGAAGACGAGGTGGACAGCAACATAGATGAGGGAATTTCTTCTCTGTCAGGTGACACTGAGCTCACCCTGCCTGAATTCGCAGAGTATGATGACGAAGCCTTATTCTTATTCGTGGACCGTGACACCGAGCCCTGAAAATGAGACAATGAGTCAATAACTTTCTTTTTCGTCCTTATTGACTTTTATTCCTGTGTGTCTGTCTCTCTTTGTTGTGCACAGTTAATATAATTCAAACTTTAATCACCTAATCACAAAAACAAGCCCATCAGCAGAACTGTCTTCACTTGTTTGCTTATTGATTTGAAGGTGCCGCGGTCTGCATTCCTCAGGTTCACTAGTTCAGAAGAACATGCTCCTCTATCCTCCTCCTCCAGACTCCTATTTCCATCAAAGCAGAGGGCTGGTTTACGCCCAATGAAGAAAGACTCAGCACTTGTGGGGGTGTTGTTCTACCTCTTTGCGGGTGAGTTGACGGCTCTGGGGCCATTGCTGGGAAGCTCTAATATCGGAAAAAAGTGGTTTGGACCAAATCCGAGGCGGAAATTTTTTGGTGTTTTTGCTGACTTGCTTGCCTTTGAGGTGCTCTTTGGGGGGGTTCCGGCTGTTTGTGGGTGAGTTTCGAGGTCTGGGAGCACTGCTGGGACACTCTAATCTTGATTGCATTTGCTTTTCAGGAAATTCGTGGTGGTAAACCGGACTTATGGCCTAGCTACACAGCGCGTTTGGACCGAAGGCCGAGAAATATAGTAAGTAGGAAATTTTGCTTTTGGCCTGTTTGGGGGTGTTATGCTTTTTGGCGGGTGGGTTGGTGGGTCTTGGGGCATTCCTGGGAAGGTCTAATACCGGATAGAAGTGGTTGGGACAAAATCCACGCGATTTTTTTTGTTGCTATTTCTGACATTTTGCTCAATGTAGCATTTTCGGGGGCCGGTTTGGGTGGCTTCCGGGTGTTTGTGGGTGGGTTTCGGGGTCTGGGAGCACTGCTGGTACACTCTAATCTTGATTGCATTTGCTTTTCAGGAAATCCGTGGTGGTAAACCGGACTTATGGCCTAGCTACACAGCGCATTTGGACCGAAGGCCGAGAAATATTGTAAGTAGGAGATTTTGCTTTTGGCCTGTTTGGGGGTGTTATGCTTTTTGGTGGGTGGGTTGGCGGGTCTTGGGGCATTCCTGGGAAGGTCTAATACCGGGTAGAAGTGGTTGGGACAAAATCCACGCCGATTTTTTTGTGCTATTTCTGACATTTTGCTTAATGTAGCGTTTTCGGGGGCCTGTTTGAGGGGCTTCCTGGTGTTTGTGGGTGGGTTTCGGGGTCTGGGAGCACTGCTGGGACACTCTAATCTTGATTGCATTTGCTTTTCAGGAAATCTGTGGTGGTAAACCGGACTTATGGCCTAGCTACAGAGCGTATTTGGACCGAAGGTCGAGAAATATTGCAAGTAGGAGATTTTGCTTCTGGCCTGTTTGGGGGTGTTATGCTTTTTAGCGGGTGGGTTGGTGGGTCTTGGGGCATTCCTGGGAAGGTCTAATACCGGGTAGAAGTGGTTGGGACAAAATTCACGCCGATTTATTTTTTTGCTATTTCTGACATTTTGCTCAATGTAGCGTTTTCGGGGCATGTTTGGGGGGCTTCCTGGTGTTTGTGGGTGGGTTTCGGGGTCTGGGAGCACTGCTGGCTATGGATACTTTACTTTGCAAGAGGTTTGAAGCAAATCCATGGTGGCAGAGGGGAGTTAGGGCCTAGCTGCAGAGCGCGCGCGGAGTGATTTGGGAAATTTGCAAAAAAATGACTAGGTCCCCATTTTTGTACTTTTGCTCTTTGGCTGTTTGGGGGTCTTCTATTCGTTTTCTCCTGGGTTGACGGCTCTGGGGCCATTGCTGGGAAGCTCTAATACCGGATAAAAGTGGTTTGGACCAAATCCGAGGCAGAACTTTTTTGGTGTTTTTGCTGACTTGCTTGCCTTTGAGGTGCTCTTTGGGGGGGTTCCAGCTGTTTGTGGGTGAGTTTCGGGGTCTGGGAGCACTGCTGGGACACTCTAATCTTGATTGCATTTGCATTTCAGGAAATCCGTGGTGGTAAACCGGACTTATGGCCTAGCTACACAGCGCGTTTGGACCGAAGGCTGAGAAATATTGTAAGTAAGAGATTTTGCTTTTGGCCTATTTGGGGGTGTTATGCTTTTTGGCGGGCGGGTTGGCGGGTCTTGGGGCATTCCTGGGAAGGTCTAATACCGGATAGAAGTGGTTGGGACAAAATCTACGCTGATTCTTTTTTTTGCTATTTCTGACATTTTGCTCAATGTAGCGTTTTCGGGGGCCTGTTTGGGGGGCTTCCTGGTGTTTGTGGGTGGGTTTCAGGGTCTGGGAACACTGCTGGGACACTCTAATCTTGATTGCATTTGCTTTTCAGGAAATCCGTGGTGGTAAACCAGACTTATGGCCTAGCTACACAGCGCGTTTGGACCGAAGGCCGAGAAATATTGTAAGTAGGAGATTTTGCTTTTGGCCTGTTTGGGGGTGTTATGCTTTTTGGCGGGTGGGTTGGTGAGTCTTGGGGCATTCCTGGAAAGGTCTAATACCGTATAGAAGTGGTTGGGACAAAATCCATGCCAATTTTTTTTGTTGCTATATCTGACATTTTGCTCCATGTAGCGTTTTCGGGGGCCTGTTTGGGGGGTTTCCTGGTGTTTGTGGGTGGGTTTCGGGGTCTGGGAGCACTGCTGGGACACTCTAATATTGATTGCATTTGCTTTTCAGGAAATCCGTGGTGGTAAACCGGACTTATGGCCTAGCTACACAGCGCGTTTGGACCGAAGGCCGAGAAATATTGTAAGTAGGAGATTTTGCTTTTGGCCTGTTTGGGGGTGTTATGCTTTTTGGCGGGTGGGTTGGCGGGTCTTGGGGCATTCCTGGGAAGGTCTAATACCGGGTAGAAGTGGTTGGGACAAAATCCACGCGGAAAAGCCTTTTGACACTTTTTGTAACTTAGGGTTTGTTAGGGTTAGCCCTAGCAGCAGGATTGCATGTGTTTCGGGGTGTTCTAGATTTTTGCAACTGAGTTCTGGGGTCTTAGAGCACTTGTGAGAATGTGTAATTTTGGTTGCAAGTCATTTGAAGAAAATCCATGGTGGGAAAGGGGGGATTTGGCATAGTTAAAGAAAGCCTTTGCAACTATTCTTAACTTAGGGTTCGTTAGAGTTAGCAATATTTCGATTGCATGTGTTTGGGTGGGGGGGTTTTCGAGTCTTGGAGCGATGCTGGCTATGGATACTTTTGCTTGGTTGCTTGCAAGTGGTTTGAAAAGAATCCACAGTGGGTAAGGGGGTATTTGGGCCTACTTTTACTTTCAAAGTACGTTTTGTCACCAGTTTTCTGTTAGGCCTCGTTTTTTGAGATTTGATTGGGGGTCTTCTACATTTTTGCGACTGGCTTTAGTAAGGGTCTGGGTGGGAGCACTGCTGGGAAGATCTAATTTTGTTCTAAAACACAGTTTACAGTACACCTAGCTTGAGGGGAAAGATCCACTACATTAATTTGCCCATACTTATTTATCCTTCAAAAGGTGACTCAGACAGAGTACGCACTTTCAAAAATATTGTACTGTCTACTAGGAAAATCAAAGTGTGACTTTTTGCACTCCACAGCCTACATACCTTATATTTATTTATCAGTGGTGTTGTAATATTATATCACTTCCTGTTTTTCGTTGAATAATTACAGGCCGAATTTCAGTCTGTGCAATGGGGAAAAAAGGATGGAGTCAGGCTTCACATTAGCGAGCCGCAATTCAGCATCCGCCAGGCAGGCAGTGGACAGGGTGTCTTCTGGTCACCAACATTGATGGACGAAGCGTCAGATGGAATGGAGGAGTGCCGCTAATAAGAGGAATTTTTTTCTGCATGCAACTTACTTACCAAATTCAACAGGACAACTACAACAACATACAGATACAGTATCCATTGTTTTTTTCTATGACTGTGACTGCATTTCTTGGATCTCTCTCTGCTTCTACATTGATCCCTTAACACATCACTTAGTCCTCTCCACTATCACATCTGACCACACATAGTCATTTGTAAGTGCTCCTACGTAATTCGCAAGTCGCAGCACGCCCCAGCCCGTAGAGGACTGGGATGGCCCCAATGATGAAGCATGTCACCAAGGGGCAACCCTGGTGAGTGAGGGGACACCTAGAAAAAGAGCAATTTCTCCTTTTCTATCTACTATACCTTCCAGACCAACCCCATTGAGTGTTGTGAATAGATTTATAGTGACCAGCAAGGCTCTCAGGTATCTGGCAACAGAGACCTTATGTTGAATATTGTTATCAATAATTCCACACACGCCCTTTACTGTCGCATTCTTTCTTCCACAGTTGTCGAAAGTACTACTTACTTTTCACTGACATGCATGCAGTAGTGCATGCACTTTCAAAGATTGATGTATAGGTTTGTACCCAAAGATTTGTTTATGTTCAATTGTTTGTCCATGCTGTGCTTTTTTTACAGGGTGTCTTCTGGTGACCAACATTGATGGACGAAGCGTCAGCTGCAATGGAGGAGTGCCGCTAATAAGAGGAATTTCTTTCTGCATGCAACTTACTTACCAATTCCAACAGGACAACTACAACAACATACAGATACAGTATCCATTGTTTCTTTCTATGACTGTGACTGCATTTCTTGGATCTCTCTCTGCTTCTAAATTGATCCCTTAACACATCACTTAGTCCACTCCACTATCACATCTGCACCACACATAGTCATTTGTAAGTGCTCCTACGTAATTCGCAAGTCGCAGCACGCCCCAGCCCGTAGAGGACTGGGATGGCCCCAATGATGAAGCATGTCACCAAGGGGCAACCCTGGTGAGTGAGGGGACACCTAGAAAAAGAGCAATTTCTCCTTTTCTATCTACTATACCTTCCAGACCAACCCCATTGAGTGTTGTGAATGGATTTATAGTGACCAGCAAGGCTCTCAGGTATCTGGCAACAGAGACCTTATGTTGAATATAGTTATCAATATTTCCACACACGCCCTGTACTGTCGCATTCTTTCTTCCACAGTTGTCGAAAGTACTACTTACTTTTCACTGACATGCATGCAGTAGTGCATGCACTTTCAAAGATTGATGGATAGGTTTGTACCCAAAGATTTGTTTATGTTCACAATTGTTTGTCCATGCTGTGCTATTTTTCTTGTCTCCCAAAACCTTTCCCAAAACCCCCCGTACCCATCCATTTTTCAAACCCTAACCCTCTTCCCCCGGGCTGTGTGGTTTTGATTGATGTGTGACTAAATTACAGCAATAAATCCACACACTTGCTGGGGAGGATAAGGTGATAGCAACAGGCTGGTGAAGAAATCCGAGGATATATTCTTACTCTGCTTGACAAAGACCCATGGCTAATGTCAAAGAACTTCAACCGAATTAGTAGTTATACTTTACCATTTGTTAGGCTACAATGTGGCACTGTTCTAGTGTACTGTCACCTGCTATATTCTCTATTGTACCGTTGTATTGCTCAGGAGGACAAACCAGATTTCATTTTCTTTTTTTTCATAGGCATGCAACTGCCACTGTGTCACACCACTAGTACCACCGCTATGAGGAAATTTTATCCGCCCAGGATTGCCAACCTTATTCGCTGTTTCCCGTGGAGCCAGCCCTGGGTCTAGCCCTACTTTCAAACACAAATTACAGGTAAGATTAGCGTTTGGTGGGAGGGAGTATAATGGAGTATTAGGAGAGACGAGAGACTGACGGTAGTACTACTAAAGTCCTAGGACTCTTGAATTCACTTCACTTACTCTGTGAGAGGCACTTAGTGTTGAAAACATTTGGGCATTTACACTTAAAGGAAGAAAATGGAACTAAACTTTCAGGAAAACAAAGTTACTGTTGAACCCCCACCCACCAGGCAAGCAGTAAAAAACAGGTATGCTCAGATAAAGTTTGAAAAAGTATATTTATATGCCTAACAAAATAATCTCCCGCAAGACCCTCCCTAACCCCAACGGTTGTCCTTTAAAAGTCCCAAACCCAACTCCCGATTCCCACCCCCCAAAAGTCTCTAAAAAAGGGGCAAGGGACACTATGGGTGGATGCTGTTTACTTTTTGGGCCAGGGCATCATACTCCTGGCGGAGCAAGGCGTGCTCTACGCGGAGCCCCTCCAACACGTTTGTAAAGTGGTGGAGCTCCTGCTGAAGGCGGGACACCCTCAGGGTACTGCGGCGCAGGCGTGCCTTGCAGTTGCAATGGCTGTGAGAGGCAGCTGTTGTCCTTGCTGCTCGGCGTCCGCGTTTGGCTTTGGCAGCCCGGCTCAGTCTGGCTGGAGCACTGTGCTGGGTGGCAGCTCGTGGGGGCACGGAGGCCGATGCAGACGACGTTGTTGTCGTGGTCGACTGCACACTTTCGTCGTCCTCCAGGGCCACCAGCCGCCGATATTCTGCAACAGTGGCATCGATCCTCCGTTGCCGGCCCGCTCTAGCCAGCTCCTTCCTCCTTGTTGGTTTGGAAGGAGCATCTATATGAAGAAAGAAAGACAGTCTGTAACCAATGCTCTTTAAGATTAACTCAATCATTCAGCAGAAATTTGTGTTGCAGTACAACTAGCAACTTGCAAGCGCATTACATAACTATTGAGGCCAGTATATATCTAACCTCCCACTTCTTCATCCTTGCTCTAACATTAGTGGGAGTTTAAGGAACTAATTCTACGAGCACTATGGACTTCCATTGGAGTCGACTATGAAAGTACATCAGTCTTATTCTTCTTCTTGTCTCTTGTTTAGGAAAATTGGTACGTTATCTTCTGCAAGCCGGCATAATGCCAGCGCAGTGAACTTGCACCCGAGAAAAAGAGACGCACGCCATGATGAGTGACCTAGACTTGCGTTACTGTACCGGTCCAGTACATGCAGGTGGTGAAGCTCTTACTTTTCTATTACGGGTGGCACTGAGAATACTCTGTTACAAGGGCTACTGCTTAATTAATTTAACTTTCACCCTACAGTGCAAATGAGTACTAGAAATGGAAAAATTAAGAAGATAAATAATCTGATTATCTATCACTTCACATGGGATGTTTTTGCTTACATATGGGATGACTTTAGGTGCTTTGCTTTTTATTGAGTGACCAGTGATACATCCACACATGAATGACTGAGTACTACTAAACTTATTAAGAGAGGTAGGGAGTGGCCACCGTAATAACCGGATCTATGCTGTGCTTGCAATACAAACTACTGCTACTATTGATAGTAGTATTTGGACAAAATTACAACTTCTTTTCCTTGCCTTTCCTGCACTGGAACGGACGTGCGGGTGCAGTGTTACATGCTCTTCAAAGTTACACTTAGTTCATCCACTGACCGTCTACTCTCTCTAGATCATGGGTACTCACAAACTTTCTCTCAGGTGCTAAATTTACAGTGTAGTTTGTGGCCGAGGGCCGCACTGGTGGGGGCGGAGTCAGAGGGGGTGGGGCTAAAGCAAAACGAAAACTTGTGACCATGAGGTTGCACACAGGTCCCTGCAGCAGATGCCTTTATCCACTGAGCCACCAGACCCAGCATTTACATACATCTCTTTCCCTCCTGCTCTCCCTCCTGCCCTCCCTCTCCATCTCTCTCTCCCTCCTGCCCTCCCTCTCCCTCCCCCTCTGTCATCTCACTGTGTGTGTGTCTGTCTGTGTCAGCCTTCAGCCCGGGCTGAGACAGCTTCCTCAACGTGCACACACAGACAGCCACACCAAAGTACTTAACAGGTCTTTAAAAGACCATTAAAATATTATTGAGGCTTTGTTTGTTGTAGCGCCCCTGCATCTCCACCCTGACAATCACTGCTTGCCCGGCCCCACAGAGCAGAGGCTTTGTTCTATTTCACCTCTTTGTGGCCCTGCATCTCCACTCTGCTCTGTGGGGGCCGGGGGAGCAGTGATTGTCTGCAAGGTCTGCGCACCGCCAAGGAAGGCTTGCCAGGCCGCCACCGGCCCGCGGGCCGTACTACGAGTACCCCTGCTCTAGATACACATATGCTATCTAAGAGTCAGATAGTAGCATGATCCAGGTATATTGACAGATACAGTTTCTGTGTCACCCACCCAGGCTGTTGTCCTTCCACCAATCATTGCTTCATCATTCACCCAGCCATGCATCTTATATTCATTCCTTCCCAGCCACGTCTTCAATCTCAATAAGTAAGGAATATATAAGAGCTTACCTCTGCCCGCCACCACCACCGTCTCAACTCTCACAGCCGGCACTGGAGCCGCCGCCTCCTCCCCTGAAGAATTGCCCTCTGCCTCCGTGTCGAGCACCACCACCTCCGCGTTGGCCCCGCCACCAGATGTTCCACCTACAAAGTACATTTAAGAATGTTAGAATAAACCACTCACTAGTATTTGGTCTAGGAATGAAGACATGTGAAAACAATGTAATTTGTGACTGTGTACTCTAAAGTAAAAAAAAATGTCCCTTTTTCCAGGGAAGGGTGTTGTCTTGCTGCACTTTTTGGCACAACTGATGAAGGCTGGCTTTTTAACACGCACCATTTTTCTCCACACAGACAGAAGATGGACTTCTAACAACAAGATCAAGTTGAAACAAGGTGAGAGCTCGGCTCGACCACAAGAAATGTCTTCAATTAATCGTCAGCACTAACCACTTTTCCATTCTCAGTTAAACATTTAGTATTTTTATTATGACTTCATTTTAATAAATGTGTTTACTTTTAATAAAGCTTTTAAACTTAAATAGACTCTGTGTTTTTTGGTCCCGACTAGAGTGACTGAGCGAAAGGTTTTGCAATTTTTGCAAGCATGAGTCCGTGCCTCTGACACTTCTTGACTCTGACTCCATACTCTTGAGCTACGTTGGATAATCATCATTGGGGATCAATCATCGATGAATTCGGGAGGTAAATGACTGTGCCACACTATGTAGTCAGTCAGTAAGGACATTGGGGGTTCAAAGTCTGTTATCACAGAGGTATGTGGAAACTCTAACAGCGCCTATTATAATTGATAAGCAATGCACTATTTATTGTCCATAGTTGTTTCTGCAGAAGAATTGTCCCCGCAACAGTAGTGGTATGGATTGTCCTCCTATCCAAACCAAAAGGTAGTATCTTATTCTTTCTTGGTGGTCATTCACATTTTATAGTTGGGAATTTCCAAAGCAGATAGAACACTTCAAAAGACATTATGGACAATCCCAGAGGACTGCACTAAGTTGATAGAGCTATTGCTGACTAGAATGGGAGTTTCGCCAACCGTGCAATCTTAGTTAGCTACACAGACAGACTAATAAGAATAATCTAGTAATACCACAGGGAGTCATAGTAGAGGCAGGATAAGAATTTAGATACAGTCTACAAGAAGATCAAAGACGATTTTGAAAAAATCAAATGAGGAACGCTATGAAAAATAGGTACTAGTCTAAAATGAAAACTTACTGGGGCCAGCAAAGGAGCCCTCGCCTGCCCGATCCTGGCCCTGTTCAACAGCATCCGCCGCCGCCTGCTGCTCCTGTGTCCCCTGGCCCCTGGGGGGAGCTGACGTACAACATCAAAGAGAGAACAGAAAACATGGATGATTGTTGCTTGTCAATGTCAACCAAATCAAACATTTCAAAACAACAATAACAAAATATTTCCGCGAAATTATATTGATTAGGGTTAGTTTTCATTGATTTGCGGACCTGCGACTTCGAAAGTCACGTAACTCACTAAACAAAGTACTGAAAGGTTCACCTAGGACTGGCAGGCAGCAGTCCGCATGGCAAGACGCAAAGTGACAGACAAACTCCATTGTGATTTCAGTCAGATCAGTGACAACACTAACAGTTGCCTGCTACATAACCAGTCATTTAAATAGTCAAACTATCAATCCACCGCCACTATTTTTCTTATTGTCAGGGGTATAAAGGAAGGGGCAGATTTAAGCCCCTTGCGGCTCTTTTGCTCCGTTCTTGCGTGACTTTTGTGACGCAGCAGCTAAACAAAAGAGGCGCCATGGTGCGGCGTATAATATTATAACAACGTGACGCATTTGGGAGATGCATCCCGATTTTGAAATATATTTTAACTACAATGTAATCGTCAGCAGCATTATTGGCTTGCTCCATGTAAAAAACAAATATTTGCAATACAACAACACAGAGCAGGAGAAAACATAGTAGTGAGTGATGAAATAGCTACTACTACTCACCAAGCCCGGGGATCTCCAAGCTGAGCTGGTCCAGCAGGTCGTGCTCCCGGTCCAGGAGGTCCGTCCAGCGGTGGGTGACCTGGCTGTAGGTGCGCTGGACCCCGGAGAGTTGGGACATGGCCCAGCACACCTTCTGCCACCGCTTCCGGCGCTCCCGTATGTTGTAGCCGCCGGCCGCGATCCTGCCGCCTCCCGCGATGGTCCTGGGCAGGCGGCGCTGGACGAAGTAGACCAGCGCGCCCACTTCCTCCGGGCTGAAGATCTCCCATCGCGTGACCTGCTCCCCCCTCAATCGCCCGCATGCTGTCCTGGCACGGGGTCCAGGACTCCTCCTCCCCACCTCCGCTGCGGCCCTCAAGTGCCTGGGCAGCTTCACGGCGCCTGACTTCACCATGGTCTGGGCAGGTAAGGTAGGAAGTAGAAAATTAAGAAAGAATAGGATAGGGAAGAAGAAAAGAAAAGAGTTTAAAAAAGTAGTTTAAAAGTAAACAAAAATAGCAGAAAAGACAAAAATATACAGCTAGGAAAAGAGAGGGATAGATAAGAAGCAAAATCGTTAGAAAAAAAACTGAAAACAAGCAAAGGATGGCAAAGATAGCAAGAGGATAAACACCATGCCCAGACACAGGAAATGAATGAAAAACAAGATGGCCGCCCGTTCACATGCGCGAAAGAAAGTTCGCATGCGATTTTCCTCGCGATCTCGTGCGAACTTGTACTCGCAATGCGCTTACTTCGCGAGATTATACATAGCGGCCGGAAACGGAAATACGTCACGCAAACAAAATGGCCGCGCCCATACTCGACCTTGGGGTAAATTTACGTGTTGCGCTGCAAGCAGCTCGCGAATACTGCAAAAAAACTCGCGAAATAACACGCCGCAAAAAAAATATAAAACTCATTCGCACGAATTGGCGGCTTCCGCTGTCGGTTTCGCACGACGCCGACGCTCGCAAATAGCGCGAAATTACCGAAAAACGATTTTTGCAAAAGCAAAACAAATGAGCAGGTGCAAAAGGTCAATCTCATGATTTGTAACGATTCCCTGTTGTGCTTCCTGAGGGGGCCCTCCAGAATTCCGTTGCCTGCTTGCAACTATTGTGTGACCCTGCTCTGACCTTAACTGTATGCCATAAAGGTCCTGATTTACAGCTAAGGGAGCAGACAAGCAGGTGCCAGGCTGGAACTTCAAATTCAGTGACACATTAATTAGCCCCTAATTCATTATTGTCAGTTGGGGCAGGGCAGGTGTTGTTAATAAACTAACCCCAAATTAATTCATGTCAGTTGAACAGGGCAGGTGTGCCTGCTTTCCCCCCCCCATCTTCTACAGTGATGATGAACCAGAGGGTGGCATTGATGTAACAGAGGGTGGCATGGGTCAAAGAGAGGGTGGCAGTGGTGAAACAGGGGGTGCTGGGAGGCTGTGATGATGAACCAGACGTAGAAACAACATAGTCGCGACTGTTGCGAGCCGACAAGTAAGTTCGCAATTGCGAACTAGTACCAAATCCTCGCGAACTGGCAGAAACACTTGCGAACACAAAAAAAAAATCCGCCAATTCGCGGGAATTCGTGGATTTTGCGGATTGCGAGTTCGCAAATTCGCTAAATTTGAGAACGCCAGATTCGCTAAATTCGCCCATGCTTAGTTCTGGTCTTAAGTTTTACTGAGACCGAAACAGAAAAAAAGTCTAACTTTACTACTCTCAAATGTCCTTGTGAATACTGAAAGTTGTAAAGTTAGACTTTCGTCTCAATTTACCTTTGTGAAATGGGCCCACAGTGTTTACATATGAATTCAGGTTACTAGTGTAGAGTGTGGCTTTGGACTATCACTAGCAGCATGTAAACCTAGTTTGTCAAGTATTACATGGATGATTTGGTACATAAACCTGATCTCTGACATATGCTGTTTGGTATGCCATAATGCATGGTTGTTTCTGGTTAGAAAAGTACACTTCAGTTTGTGTAAGGTAGTCATCATATAAACAATGTAATGCAATACAGCATATAAACTACAGCATCCATGATGCAACTGACATAGTTAGTTCTGAAGGATATAGACTGTGCCTGACCTACTGGATCAATAAAGCACTTATTGTTCAGTAACATACTCACCAAGTAGATATATAACTAGCAGTATCATAGGCATTTATAGGTACATTTTTAATTCTTAATAGCGGCACTGAGGTATTTCTTCACCTATGTATGTTCAAATTTCTAGAGCTTTGAAAATGGTCAGCTACTCATAGATATTGTATGTGCCTTTTTAATCATCTAACCTGCCAACCACAGTTTAATCTGAGGCAGCTTTCTAGGATGCCAGTCAGGGAGTAAAACACCTACCGACATAGTAATACACATTCTGTGATAAACACAGACATACGTTATATCTATATAGTGGTAATGAAGCCAGTTGCAGTCACAGCTAAAACAACCTAATATTAACATATCCAGGAGTCAAACCATGCAGCTCCTTAAAGACACATGTACATAACCTTTGAGGCTATAAAGAGTGGCAGTGATTTTTCCTCAAACTTACATGCCCTTGTGATCACTGCCCCATATAGGGACTGAGACACGTATTCATATATCTACTAAAGGACTGACACATTCAACTTTAGCATGCACAGAAGTAGTTATTGCATGAGTCTTTGAATGGGTCTGTGGGAGGACAAATAAGTCTCGGAGTGGGTCTGTGACTGGGTTCATAAGTGTCACAGTGGGTATGTGACTGGGTGCATAAGTGTCACAGGGGGTATGTGATTGAGTGCTTGAGTATCTTAGTGGGTATGTGAGTGGTTGCATGTTCTGTGTGAGTATGTGAATGGGTATGTGAGTGTCTGAGTAGGTCTGTGACTAGGTGCATCAGTGTCTGAGTGGGTTTTTGAGTTGGTGTCTCAGTGTCTGAGTAACTCTATGAGTGGCTGCATCAGTATGCAATCACATCTCTGAGTGGGTGTGAGTATATAAATAAAACTACTAGGTATGTCAGTGGGTGCATGACTGTCTGAATGGGTATGCAAGTGGGTGCATGAGTCTCTGGGTGGGTATGAAGTAGGTAAGTAACTGGACACAGGAGTTTTGAGTGACTCTGGGTGGGTATTTAACTGAGTGGTTTTGTGGGTATGCTAATGACTCTCTCAGTGAGTCTGTGAGCGGGTGCATAACTCTCTGAGTGGAGTGTATGAGTGGGTACACGACTATGTCTGTGGGTATGCAGGAAGGTGCATCAGTCTATAAGTAGGTATCTAAATGGGTGCATAAGTCTCTAAGTGAGTCTGGGTGCATAAGTCTCTAAGTGAGTCTGTGACAGAGTTCATGAGTGTCTGAGTGGGTCTGTGAGTGGGTGAATTATTCTCTGAGTGAGTTTGTGACTGGGTGCATAGGTGTCGCAGTGGGTATGTGAGTAGGTACATGGGTGTCAGTATGTATATCTTAATGGGTGCATGAGGCTCTGTGTGAGTATGTGAGTGGATGTGTAAGTGTCTGAGTGAGTCTATGAGATGCTGAGAAAAAGCAAGAGTTAAAAAACTATGTTTCCAATGTTAAATAATATAGAGTTTGCAGACACGCAAGCAGATTGAACTGCTGGACGGAATTACACCACATTTGGGAGAAAGGCAGATTTCATTCAATTTGTCACAATTGTTGTTATTTGCTGTAAATCCAGTCACTAGTTTTTGGAGATATTAAAAGAAAACCAAATGTGTATATCTGGGTTGAGCCGTTGCACAGATCTCATGAAGGGATCTAATTGGCTGCCTACTCTTAAACAAGGTAGTATTGGCAGCCATCTTGGGACCAATAAACATGATAGCCCTCTATTGTAATGCATTGCAGGCTGGATTTTAGCATCACAAAAAGAAGAACGTATAAATGTAAATGTAAATGTAAATGTATAGGCATTTACATAGCGCACTACTTACCCGTAGGGTCCCAAGGCGCTTCGACCGCTGTGGTAAATAAATATTTACCGTCGGAATTTCTATTCGGTAAAGTTCAATAAAAATAACTCACTCGGAATGAGAGGCAGAGTCCGTGGTATCTGAGTTATAAGGGTTTTATTCCATAAAATGGAATGGTTCGAACCATGGTATCATGTTCCTTTCACCGTTAAGGTTCAGGAAGGGATAGACAATACTTTATTAACAGAGTACAATATATATAGTCAATGCATATAGTGGTGATGAATACAGAAGGCGTAACAGCTGAGATAAACGAGATAAGAACGCATGTGCGTAACAGAAGGCGTGCACGAGGGCGTACACAGAGGTGTCTGCTAGAAACGTCACATGAAAGTGTCACAAGTGGGTGGATACATAGTGTAATCTTGCAAAGTCAGCAGAAATCTAGGGCTTGGATGCGCGCGCAGCGGCATGACGTGTGACTGGCGTGTGGCTGGAGGGTGCAGGGGACTTGACATTTAGCACTAGAGGAGGAGACAGAAGTCTGGCATGTCAGATCGACTCGTTCCTAAATCATATCTGATATCTTGTGTTTGGGGAACTGTATTATCTAGAAGGAAAGGTCTCTCGGGCTGAGGCTATTCTATACTGATTATTAATGTGTGCATATGTGACTACTTGTCTACGTGTAATGCGAGGGGCCATGGGCCTACCATGGTAACGGGAGCAATGAATTACTTGCATGGAGACAGAAAGGCCGGGCCCTTTGCTCTGCAGCCGGGGATTGTTTATCTACTCTGCTAGGCTGGAATGTGTTTTCGAGGAGCTGAGCTCGGCTATACTGATAACTTGAAGGCAAAATACTGTCTTTGGCAGGCAAGCAGGCCGAGCCGGGCACCGCTCGCCACGCAGGGAGTAGGACAGAGGTCAGGGATGTATCCCACGTTGCAGCTTTCAGGAGGCAGAGAGCAGAAAGGGCTCGATGGCAGAAATCAGGGCCTAGCTCTGCAGGGCCAGGAAAACGTGAAAGTGCACCATGTAAAGACGGTGGCAAGGCATACTTAGGAACTGAATTATCGATCCATTCATGGTGGATCTGAAAGAGGACTTGTTAACGTTGGACGCAAATGTATTTGCGTCTTCATAGCTGGTCGAGGAGGGAAGTTACATGCACTTTAAGCACGTACATGGAGACGGTGGGGTTCACGTTAGGGGACATTTCTTGACCATAAAAATTCAAATTACCTCATTCCCTCCTTGTCCCCTACGGACCCTTCATGATATATCGATCTTCATTAATCCATCTATCTGTTCATATAACATCATTTGCTCATCCTTTCTCAGGCGGGATGTTGAGCGTGAACTTGAACGGGGAATGCAGGCTGTGGCACACAAGCCACATATCGCTGGCCCACATTGAATGCAGAGACAACAACTGAATACTATGGCCAATATAATCCCTAGGAAAGAAAGTAGCTTCCATCCCCAGGCTGTTATCGTATTCCAGAACCAACCGGACCAAGTCCAGGCGCCTGGATTCTGATGAATCTGATTAGCGATCTTATGAAGACGGGATATGGCTCTATATACTGACGGTGCATTTTCTGGAATGAAAACACAGCAACTCGATCCGATGACTCTACAAGCCCCGCCCCTATCGGCCAGGATGACGTCAAGGACGAGACGATTCTGAAGAACAACAAGTCTTATAGCAGACTGTTCCTCCATTAGGTTACCTAGGGCGGAAGTAGTTTCATTCACTACTGCTTCAAGGGTTCTGGTCAATTTTCGTATCAATTTACTATTCGAGACAGGTCCTAAAAAGAAAAAGAATCCTCTATTGAAATCTGTATATTGTTCCCATGCTGTTTCAGTCTGATCGACAATTGGGAGTTCCCTTTTGGGTCTATGTACTAGATGGGAGTTTCTATGATAATCAGGTGGAGCTAGAAAAACAGGTGGCAGAAGAAATGCAATGTAACACGTCCCATCCCAATCTAGGGGTAAACGTATGTATGCGGTATGACAACAAATGAAATAGGAATGACGGGAAGCTTTGAATGTGGACTTGCCCTTATCACTGAATTTGATCACAGTAGTACATTCACTATGACCTAGGTGTATTGAACCATTCTTTTTGACACATAATTCGCCTTTAATGGGTAGCACTGACATAGAGGGCAAGTCTGGTTCGGTTTCAGACAGTACATTCAGAATCATGAGGTTAAGTGTATAATTACCTAATCCATATACTTCGTTTTCTAGATCGGTCCCTGTCCTTTGTGGGAGACCCTCCTTGTCTGGGAAACATGCTTGATGTATGACTGTGTTCAGATTTCCCCATACCCAATTGCCTTGGTAAACTATGGAATCAGAATCTAGAGAATTCATTAAACTGAACCATGCACCACAGGAACCATTGTGGGTAAACGGATACGGAAAGAGGGGCAAAACTCCCTGATGAATGTATTGTTGCGCAGCGCAAGTCGGTAAGACAATTCGTGTGGAGGCAGTTCACTGAACGTGTGCTCTGCAGTGTTATTAAGAGTAGAGTGTGCAATAGGAAAGAACATATGCAATAATACACTTATGCCAATAACCATAAGACTCAGAAAAAACATAATCAATAACGTGATGATGAAATAGCTCCGGAGAGATTTACAATGTTTCTGTTTCTTGATCTGTTTCTGTCTATCTCTCTCTCTATTGGGGTCTAACGTGTACATGTCAGGAACCTGTCTAACCGCTTCACCTAGGGGAGGACTTAAACAATTAAACTGTCTGACTTACTAGACCTCAATTTTGTTTTGTACTCCTGAGACGGAGTTTTCTCTAACAGGGGGAGTTTAGAGTCACTGGAATCTGGGCAGTCCTTAGAGGGGGAGGAAGTGTCTGGCAACAGTCCGTGAAACTTTTTTTATATGGCTTGTGTGGAGCCAGCCCTTCCTCCCTTCCAACTTCACTGCGGTCCTTGTAGTTAGTAGCACCAACTTTGGCTGCTTCCATCTGGGCTCCAAAGGGCTTTTCCTGTCGAAATTTCGGACGATGACAGTGTCCCCTGGACGGACGTCGTGTGGTTTTACTTGGGTGTTGTCCGGAAAGGCTGCGGCAACCTGTGAACGACAAGATTGTAGTGCAGACATCAAGGAGGCAAGGTAATCTGTCAACATGTTACTATCAACATCGGTTATTTTCCTCGGCAAAGGCGTCCCCCACATATTCGGTGGCCTACCAAAGACCACCTCATACGGGGATAGCCCTGTTCTAGAGTGTGCGACCATTCTCATATAAAACAATGCAACTGGCAAGGCGACTATCCAGTCTACCCCTTTCTCGGCACAAATCTTAGCAAGACGTGTTTTCAGTGTCTGATTGTGTCTCTCTACGAGACCTGCTGCCTCGGGATGTCGGACGCAGTGGAACTTCCACTGATATCCTAGCAGGAGTGATACCTGCTTCATTAGCTCGGACGAGAATGGCTGACCGTTATCTGAGTACACGACACGAGGCAAACCGTACCGTGGGAAGAATTCACGAACCAACTGTTTGGCAGTGGTCGGAGCAGTGTAATCTGGGACTGGATATGCTTCTGTCCAACGGGAAAGTGCACATACAACTACGAGGACATATTTGAATCCTCGACATCGTTCCATCTGGATATAATCCATCTGGAGGACTTCAAAAGGGTGATCGGGAGGATAAAATCCACCTTGCTCTACAGGAATGCTTTTGCCTGGGTTGAACTGACAACAGATCATGCAAGTACGCACTTTCTGTTTTGCTGCTGCTCGTAAATGTTTATTGTACCAGAGATTCTGTAAACTGTCTAACATGGCTTTTTCTCCTAAGTGTGCTGGACTGTGTGCGGTGTTAATCATAACTTGAACCATAGAGTCGGGGAGAAACCATGTGCCTTTTCCCTTCGTCATCCATCCCTGGTCTGTCTGGATCCCTCCTAGTTCAGTCCATTTCTTTATTTTGTCTGGAGTAGCATGTGTCTGTATGTCAATTACATCTAGTGCGGGATCCTTAACTGTCATGCAATGTGTCGGTGTCGGAACTACTGTCTTTGTCATATCAGTTACATGTGTGTGAGTCAGAGCTGTGTGTTTCGCGGTTCGATCGGCCAGGTCGTTACCCTGGGAAATAATATCTGTAACTTTAGTATGTGCTTTGCACTTCATGATAGCTATGGCTGATGGCAAATGTATTGCTTCTAACAATGCTTGAATGAGGGGACCATGCTGGATCTTGGCTCCATGAGAGGTCAAGAAACCTCTTTCTTGCCAGAGTACACCGAAGTCGTGTACGACTCCAAATGCATAACGTGAATCTGTGTATATGTTAACGTTCCTGTTCTTGGCTACTATACAGGCTCGAGTCAGAGCAATGAGCTCTGCAGCTTGAGCAGACAGTGTATCAATACGGTGTGTTTCTTTGACTTCAGTTTCAGTGGTCACTGCATATGCGGCCACTAATTCTCCTGTGCTTGTTCTCATACATGAACCATCCACGTAAAGTGTCAGGTCTGGGTTAGTCCGTGCAACATCTTTCAAGTCTCGTCGGGGCTTTGTTACTGCATTAATGATCTCTATACAGTCATGTGGAGCTGGATCTGTTGTATTCGAGGGTAACAATGTGGCAGGATTGAGTATATTGCAGCGTCTGATTTCTATGTGTGGCTGGAACAATGTCAATTCATAACCTGTCAGTCGTGCTATAGTCAAGTGTTGAGTCTGTGTTCTGTTTAAAAGAACTTCCACAGAGTGTGGAACTTGTACTGTCAATTGGTGTCCTAACACTATGGAATCGCTTTGTCTGATTGCTAGAGCTGTCGCTGCAACTGATTTTAGGCACGCAGGCAGGGCCTGGGCTACTGGGTCTAATGTACTCGAAAAATAAGCACACGGCTTATGTGAACCTGCTTGGTCTTGTGTGAGGACAGATAATGCTGTGCCATCACGTTCTGTAACGAAAAGTGTAAAAGGTTTGCTGTAACATGGCGTTGCTAAAACTGGTGCTTGACATAATGCTTTCTTTAATTCATCAAAAGCCTGTGTGTGTTCCTGAGTCCAAGGGAGGACAGTCGAAGTCGCTGCCTCCTGTGTTGTCAACTGTATAAGTGGCTTGGCTAGAAATGCGTACTGGGGAATCCATTGTCTGCAGTAAGAGGTGAGGCCAATGAAGGCCTGCACTTCCTTTTGTGTCTTGGGTTGCGGTAAGTGTGCGATTAACTGAATGCGGTCAGGTGTAAGCTGCCTACCCCACTTGGACAGCAAGTGCCCAAGGTACACCACTTGCTGAACACAGAATTGCAGCTTCGAAGGAGACACCTTGTGTTCCTTGTCGGCCAGGAAATACAAGACTGTCAGTGATGCTTGCACACATTCTGGTTCACTCCGGGCGGTGATCAACAGATCATCGACGTACTGGAGTAGGGCAGTGTTAACTGGCATGTGAATACTGTCAAGTTGTCTTTTCAATGCTTGGCTGTAGATGCTGGGGCTTTCTGTGAATCCCTGAGGTGCGCGTGCAAATTTGAAGCTACGGCCATTTAAACAGAATCCAAAAAGATATTGGCTTTCCGGATCAATGGGGACACTGAAGAAGGCGTTCTTGAGATCAATTACAGTAAAGAACGTCGCCTCTGAATCAATAGCAGTCAATAATGATGAGATGTCTGGGACCACAGGATACTGTGGTACAATGCATTTATTTAATTCTCGTAAATCAATCACCAACCGATAAACTGGAGGTGCATTCGGATCAGTACGTTTAAGAATCGGAATGATAGGGGAATTACAGACATTTGAGTCGGTTTCTACAACCACTCCCTGTGCAATGAGCTCTTCAATGATTTCCAGTAAAGCCACTACAGCATCAGGTGGTAACTTGTATTGTCGGATTCGGGGTAATACAACTCCTGGCTTGAGTGTAACTCGATATGGTGTAATGTGCATACAACCTACATCAGTTGGGCCTTGCGCCCACAAATGTTCTGGTACATTTTTCAATCTGGCATCAAAATCTCGTAATACATAGTGACCTTTAAAGTCACGCAAAAACAGTCTAACTCCTTCCGGAGAACAACATATCACTGCTCCTAGAGCTTTTAGTGTCTTGATACCCAGCAAGTTTTCTGGACATGATTTCGTGAGCAATAAGTCTGTAGTACGTGACAATGGACCAACTGCTAGGGGAACAGGTTTCGATACTTCATTAACAATAGGCTGTCCTGAAAATCCAAGGGAAACATTCTGTGAGCCTGAGAGGGGTGCCCCTGGAACCTCGTTGTGACTTATTGTTGTTCGACTTGCCCCTGTGTCAATCAAAAACCTTCTATCTTTTCCTAATACTTGACTATGTACATAAGGACCCTCTTGATCTACAGGAACTTCAATGAGAGGCAAGCCAACCTCCCTCTCTAGGCTGTTTCATGAGTATCGCTGATAATCGGGGTAATCAGACTGTGCATACTGGTACATCTGCTGTGATACTTGCTGTGTCGCGGCAATGGGCTGTGGATGTGGTACCGCTACTGTCTGTACTGTCTGTTGTGGAGCAGGCATAGGCTGTGCGTTCTGTGGAATATGTTGCTGGACCTGATGTTGGACCTGGTCCTGTCTAGGCTGATGTCTTTAGTTTTACCTGTGGCTATGTTGTGTTTCAGAACGGCACAATCATTCACATAGTGTCCGGACTGTTTACAATAGTTGCATGTCCCTTTAACGGGAGTCGCCGTATTATTAGACTGTGTCATACCCCTTTTCTGACCGTCAGCTGGAACTGACTGAGCAACTAACATTTTCATTTTCGTATCTTTCATACGTCTCTGTTCATGATCTTGTTCTTCCCTAATTCTATTCTGGTGGTACTGTAACATCTGTAACATTTGGGAAGGCGTATTTGCTTGCCATGTACTCTCGACTTTCAATACACGGTTCTTAACTTGAGGCAGGGAATTCTCGACTAATTTTGATACAAAGAGGTGTGGGTATGACTCGCTACTTGTTTTCAGGCCACTGTTAATAATAAAACATTTCTCGAATCTAGAATAAAAATCACTAGTATCTTCATCGTGTTTCTGCTTACAGGCTGAGATTGCGTCCCAGTCTTCCTTTTTAGTCGCTAACAGTCTAGGCAAAACCTGTACTAATAAACCTGGTAATGCTTTCGCTTGATCCCCAAGGCCTAACCCTGGGGTACGACCATTTTCTTCGACTTCTAATGCAGCCCAATCAATCTTTTTGTCTCCCACCTCCCATTCTTTCTCCTTTAGTTTCTCGTAAATTCCTGCAGGCAACAGTACTTTTAACATTTTCATAATATCCGAATACGTGTAATCGCCCATGAGTAACATATCTTTAATTTCTCCGTGAAAACCTGCAGGGTCTTTATCATGACTGGGCACTATTTTCTTCATTTCCAATAATTCCATTTTAGTTATGGGTGTGTATACGAATACATGTTCTAGTGTGTTATCGTCTTTTCTGACCGGATGTACTTCCCGTAAGGGATTCTGTCTGTCGAAGTAAAACATTTTTCTTTCTGAGGGTGGTGGAGCTGAAATAAACTGTGGTTTCAGGAAGGCACTATATTTGTGTCGATGTTCTAAATCAGTACCTAGGCCTCTCCATCTATTCGAGAGCAGTTCTATGAATATATCCGGTAAGGGACCAGGATCAGAATGTTGGCTTTTGAACAACGTAATGAGATGCTGAATCATGTATATACCAGCTAATTTCTGTTCATCAGGGGAGAGGTTCAAAAATGTCTGTGCTACTGCATCATCATTATATGTACTAGAATTGTCAGCCCATTGTACTGCGGACCGGGCTAGTTCTTGTTCATCCATGGAATTGAGTACATGGTACCCCATTCGATCTTGAAGTATTTTATCGGTAGCCTGAAACATATGTTCAGGAGAACTCGGATTTGATATTGCAGAGAGAAAAAGTCTTTTGCTTTCTGGACGTATTGTTTTCTTAAGGTATCTTCCCTTACCTATATATGCTATCATGTCTCTAGTTGCTAATTGCGACATTTCTGCTGTGGTCTCTGGTTGTAATTTAGTCGGAACCAATGGAGCGGGCAGATCTTTTGGTATTTCCGGAGTGGCCTTAGGTAAACCCTCGGCCAAAAGAGGATACATACCATTCACAAGAGTGTTTCGTTGTCGGTCTACTTGTTCTGTTTTAACTCGTATACCTTCTTCAACTAATTCATTTTCTCGGGCTTTATCTGAATTTTCTCTACGTTTTTCTGTTTTTCTGAATTCTTTCTCTGTACGTCTATGCGATTCCTTACGCCACAATTCTATGGCGTCTTTCTGAGACTGTCTGGCCTTCTTTTTCCATAGCGCTTCTTCTACTCTCATGATGCAATCTGCATCCCATGTCCCTGTAACGGGCCATCTATATTTCTCGTCTAGATTCTTAGTATAATCGACCCATAAATCTAGATATAATATGGCATCTAAGCCGTGTTTGTGATACATAAAATTTCCAGGAGTGTCCCTAGGTGGGACAGGAATCGCTTCCTCTAATATCCCTTTCCTAGTTCCTAACTGTCTTAACTTTGAGAACAATGGCATCTTGATACTTTGGCACTTGACACTTACTCGAACTTGAACACAATATTTACACATAAACACAGTAATGTAGATCAAACAGTCACTCATACCACGATATTAATCACATAGAAACATTTTGAACACATATTGACTATACATGAATTCTATAACGAAAACAAAATCGAACCGTTGAAGACACGAATTACTTGATATACTGCTAAACAGTACAGATACACTGCTAAAACAGTGCAGACCGGGTCTGTGTACCCAAACCCGTCTTGACCGGATACATAGTAATGCACCCGTCTACATGCGTCCCCAGCAACGGTACTCACCGGGAAGCACGGAACGGAAGGCCTCGGAAACTCGTCTGGACTGGACCGGACTGGACTGGACTCGACTCGTGACGTCACAGGTACGTCGGAACTGGTGGGCCTCTAGACACCTCGGACCTTGCTCTCTCGGCTGGGCTTTGGTCGGGATTCTCCGCACTCCTCACCGCCTCGTCTGGATGCTGATCGCAGTCTCCGTCACCTCCGTAGGCCTGAGGGAGATGCAGGAAATCCTGCGGGTACGCGTAATTGTCCGTCACGGCTGTGGCAGGGGGCAAAGCCTGTGACGCACCTACCGGCGCGTGGGGTGGGGGAGGGGTCCCTATTCGGGCGCCAAATTAATGTGGTAAATAAATATTTACCGTCGGAATTTCTATTCGGTAAAGTTCAATAAAAATAACTCACTCGGAAATGAGAGGCAGAGTCCGTGGTATCTGAGTTATAAGGGTTTTATTCCATAAAATGGAATGGTTCGAACCATGGTATCATGTTCCTTTCACCGTTATGGTTCAGGAAGGGATAGACAATACTTTATTAACAGAGTACAATATATATAGTCAATGCATATAGTGGTGATGAATACAGAAGGCGTAACAGCTGAGAGAAACGAGATAAGAACACATGTGCGTAACAGAAGGCGTGCACGAGGGCGTACACAGAGGTGTGTGCTAGAAACGTCACATGAAAGTGTCACAAGTGGGTGGATACATAGTGGAATCTTGCAAAGTCAGCAGAAATCTAGGGCTTGGATGCGCGCGCAGCGGCATGACGTGTGACTGGCGTGAGGCTGGAGGGTGCAGGGAACTTGACATTTAGCACTAGAGGAGGAGACAGAAGTCTGGCATGTCAGATCGACTCGTTCCTAAATCATATCTGATATCTTGTGTTTGGGGAACTGTATTATCTAGAAGGAAAGGTCTCTCGGGCAGAGGCTATTCTATACTGATTTTAATGTGTGCATATGTGACTACGTGTCTATGTGTAATGCGAGGGGCCATGGGCCTACCATGGTAACGGGAGCAATGAATTACTTGCATGGAGACAGAAAGGCCGGGCCCTTTGCTCTGCAGCCGGGGATTGTTTATCTACTCTGCTAGGCTGGAATGTGTTTTCGAGGAGCTGAGCTCGGCTATACTGATAACTTGAAGGCAAAATACTGTCTTTGGCAGGCAAGCAGGCCGAGCCGGGCACCGCTCGCCACGCAGGGAGTAGGACAGAGGTCAGGGATGTATCCCACGTTGCAGCTTTTAGGAGGCAGAGAGCAGAAAGGGCTCGATGGCAGAAATCAGGGCCTAGCTCTGCAGGGCCAGGAAAACGTGAAAGTGCACCATGTAAAGACGGTGGCAAGGCATACTTAGGAACTGAATTATCGATCCATTCATGGTGGATCTGAAAGAGGACTTGTTAACGTGGGACGCAAATGTATTTGCGTCTTCATAGCTGGTCGAGGAGGGAAGTTACATGCACTTTAAGCACGTACATGGAGACGGTTGGGTTCACGTTAGGGGACATTTCTTGACCATAAAAATTCAAATTACCTCACCGCTGTGAAACCCTTCCTGGCTTCCCTGAGAGATGGTCCCTTAATGGGTATCTCTAGGGTGAGACCAGGCATCCCCGGCGGTCTGGTGGGGCCGTTAGTGAAGATGAGGCAAGCTAATGCCCAGAGTTGCCGAGTGTGATCGCTGATCAGAGTGGGCACCGAGGCGAGAGAATTATCGAGTCCGCTGACCCTGGTCCAGAAACCTGCCGCGCCGGGAATCGAACCCTGGTCCCGGGCCGTCCTCTGCTCTCGGGTCTGCCGCAAGGGTAATAACAGATTTTAGTTACAATGCAAATCATTTGTCATCCCACCATACTAATTTTAGGATTTGTGGTGTGTTCTAAGGTGATTTTACTCCGTGGAAAAGACTTCTGCTGATATTTCCTGAATCATGAATTAGAGAAAACAGTTTTCTCATAGTTTTCCCACTGAGGTTATGGAAAGTGCTCCAGAAGCTAAAATGAGAGCAAATTTTCAGTAAATGCACACTATCCTTCTCAGCCACATGAACATGAAGTCTGATGTTCTCAGTAAATCATGTGCTTCCAACAGGAGCAGCCTGTCAGTTGATTCTCCTGTGTTCTAATTCAGCCTCCCAGAGTGTTCTATAGAACAAGTAGACCGTTAACTGTCTTAAGTATGACAAAAGCATGGCACACACGAAGCCACGTTGAGTGAATCAAACTGGTAAAGCTTATAACATTTAATTTAGAAAGGAACAAAAAAAGAGGGATTAGCTTGTTATAGAAATTGTGCTTAGCGCCGTAGAGAGAAAAATTAGTACACATATTAAGTGAGTTCTCAAATACACTTATCTTTTATTTCATTAAAAAATCCTGACATGCAGACTAAAACATGTATCTTCAACACTAGCAGCAGACTGCCAGTTAACTACCTGGCGATCAGTAGCTTTACTACAGTGTTCTAATGAGCAACTACCGTGCTAACATTCTGGAGTTATGCCAAAAGTGTGCCACATCTGAATGGCACCTTGAGTTAATTGAAGTAGAAAACTGAAAGTATTTTCACTAAATGCTGTGATTAGGTAGCTTTATAACAAATAACTCTTCCAATATGGCCTATCAGAGACAAAAGAGCCCAAATATAGTACAAATATCACCCAAATGTAGCCCAAGTATAGCCCAATGACAGAAATGTGCAGAACACTTATGTTTTTTTTTTGCAGTTTTATATTGCACAGGTGTGAGCAGTAGATATAGGAGAGCTTCACATGAGCATCAGTTACATGACACAAGGACATATTCATTTGGGTTTTAGGCATAGGGAGATTAAGTGATTTGCGTAGAATCACTGGATGTCAAGCTGACAATGAAACTTTAACCTGGTTCCCCAGTTGCAAAGTTTTCAGCACTGGCAGTAACGCCACATTTGCTCCCATAAGTGTAACAAATAATCAAGAGATTAACTGGTTAAAATAAACACAAAGATAGCAAATTGCTTTTCCGCTATTTGAGAACTCAGAAAATATGTCCTCATTTTAGTTGTTTAGAGCATTAACCATAGTTTCTATGGGAATAAGACCCTTTCATGGAGGAGAGTGCAGAGTCAACAAGTTGACCACACTGTGCAGGCAAGAGGGGTAGTGGCAGCAAAATAGACCATGGAGGGGAGGGGAAAGGGGGTGTGGGGCAACAAACCAACCCTGAAGTACAGACAAGAGAGGCTGTGACAATATAAAAGACCATTGAGGGTAGAAGGAAGAGGCAGTGACAGACCCAATTCAGGCAGGTGACTCACAATGTTTTTTAGCCGAAGAGGGCTTTATTTTATCTGTCTCCTGCCTAAAATCTCCTCTTTTTCAATGAAAGCAGTGGAGAAAATCAACTCAGAAGTTTTTTTTCAAAATCTACAGCTTACCTAATTAAAAATTTGGCAAGTAAGGTACCTTAGATCATGAAGGGCAGGATGAATGGGGTAGTAACATGGAAAAGGGAGCTGGGCTAGAGCAGAAAACTGACCTGACAGGGAAGGCGTCAGGGATTCCAGCAGCACAATGCACCAGACGGGGCAAGTGGGACGGCAGTGTAGCACAACCGAGCATGGAAAGCAATTGGAAGGGCAACAGTGAGGCTATAACGCAAAACACACAGAAAATGGAGGGAAGGAGGGAGGGGGTCAGGTACAGTAAGCTGATCACATAGGGCAGGTAGGAGGGGCTGTGGGTGCACAGAAGTTCATTCTTGGCAAGGGGAAGGTTTATGGCAGCACAACAGCAATGGTGGACAAGAGGGAGGGGGCTGGGGCATGCACAAAGAACCATGGAGGATAGAAGAGAGGGGTAGGGACAGGACACAGACAACAGATGGTAGGGGAAGGGGCTTTGCAACAAACAACACAGGGCAGACAGGAGGAGAAGTTGTAGCACACTAGCGCATGGAGGTCAGAAGGGAGTGGCAGCAAAATGCATTCTTCAGCACACATGGAAAGAGGAAAAAATGTGGAAAAATGAAAACATTTATCCTTGTTACATACGCTCTTGCTAGGCGTAAGGTTTTGGCACTGTCTCTGGTTTACGTGATTTTGTAAAGCTGGGGCAGCATCCAAAATCCATGGGTGTTGCATTGGACCACTGCGCAATGCCCATGGAATGCCTCCTTGACGCAGAGTAAGGCAATGCAATGCTTCTCACTGCCTTGCCTTACTCCATCTCTAAGAGGCCTTGCAAAGCAATGCCGGGTGGCTCTGGTCGCTTCATGCATATGATTGCACCACCAGAGTGTCAAAAAAGTGATACTCCAGAGGTGCAGGCCTCTTGTAAATGAGCCATTTAGGGGCCAGATTTACTAAGTTCTCATGCAACGTTGTGCCGCAGCCGTAAATGCTGTGCTGCATGAGAAGGAGAGAGAGTCAAAGGTGTTGAAATATTGCACTCTCCTCCTCTCGTGCCAATGCTGAACTCAGTTGCAGTGCGCCATGAAAACACCTTCGCGTCATGGTGCAAGGGTGTCTCCGTGAGTCTAGCGTAGGTTTTGTACTGGAAGGGTACACTTCTAGTACAAAATACCATGAATAGACTGACTTCAACCCTTTTCCGACTTCGTATGTATGCTGTACAGTGCAGCACACACATAAAGGCAAAACAGGAAGGAGAAATGATAGCATTTCTCCTTTGTTACACCTACTTTAAAAGGGCACAGTTTTCTGACCCTAAGCCCTGTGAACTTTTTTAAATAAATTGGGTTCAGCATCAGAAACCTTCGGTGGTTGCATGCACCACCCAAGGTATGCCTCATTGGCGCTTAGAAATGCAAAGGAGCGCTATGTGCTGCTTTGTGCTACTTTCACATTATTTCCAGTGCTAAACAAGTTTAGAACTAAAAAGTAAATTGAAAAAAAGATTTTGCACCGATATGTGTAAGTTTTGTCATGCAAACATGGCATACAATCTTAATAAATCTCCCCCTTAGTTTCTAGGGCCAGTAACATGGTAACTAACATTTTGCCCCTGAACACATTACAAAATATCCTCACTGCCGACCGGTTTCACAAATAGTCTAAAAAAAAAGGCAGAAATCTACCAATTATAGGTATCTTCTTTATTTTGCACACATTTGCACGTTCACCTGGAGCACGCCCAGAAATGTATACTGTAGATTTAAAAGTTTGCATTTCTCCCCTACTGCAGACCCATTACCAGGATTATATCCAGAAGAAATTCCCAAAAACAATTTCCATATACAGAAAAACTTTCAATCACGCCCCTGAGATATGGGATCTTTGTGAGTTTTTCTTGCCGAATTTGCACTCTCCAAATTTCTTTTGCTACTATGTTTAGTGTTGATATGGGTCTGAAAAACTATTCCAACAAAGTTACAACTGTACAAGTCAACCACATTCTCAGCAGCGTCTTTCATGCTATGGTATGTTATGTTATGGACACTTAGTATAGCGCAACAAATCACCCCACAGGGGCAGCTTGGTCAGAAGAGCCAGGTTTTAAGTAGCTTTTTTAAATAGTTGAGATCAGAGCAAATATGAAACGGGAGCCTGTTCCAAAGAGAAGGGCCCTAGCATGATAAAGATGGACCGCCATGCTCCTCCGAACGACCATCTTCACCCACTTAATCATAGTGTCAGGACTACAGACAATACATCAAACTGGCTCAGTTCCTGCAGTGCTAAGTGGGGTGCACAGTCGGAAAAATCTACAAATCCTAGATGCCTGAAATGAGATTCAGGAAATTAACCTATTCAGTTTTTTGCAATCCTATTTTTCACTTGTCACTGTCCAAAGATTTGTGAAAGTGACCCAAAACCCCCAGACTTCCAAGAAAGTACCATTACTAGGTACCACTGCGGATACATTGCCTGTGATGAGGTGTGAAAAGTGAACTTGCTTCAATAGAGTTTGCCACTAGCATATTCGGAGCTCCATCTTCATTTTCCACGCTTTTCTGCTGTCGCCTACGGTCAAGTTGTACCTGTTTGCTGATATCACTCCCTAGAAATATTAGCTGTTCCCATTTTTGTGTTCATAATGCAACATTACTCACATTCTGAGCTTGCTAGTCTGAGCTGAAAGGCATTCTGAGAAAAGCTTTTAGAGAGGCCAACTCCTATAAGTCATCTTGTACTGTTCTTTGATGGTTTTCCTTTCTTCAATGTCTTCCTCTCTGAACAGTCATACAAATAATGCCAATTTCCATTTACTAACCATGAAAGACAATTTATATGCACTTTGCATCCATTCGGAAGAAATGGGTTCCTTGCGTGAGTGCACAGACGGAGAGGAGAGACGCTTTCCAACACACGAAAAAGGTTCGTAAAAAGTTGGTAAACAGAGGATGATGGCTCTACTTAAGACCTGATAGATAGGAAAAGGTGGTAATTGTTAATAAACCCAAACATGGAGGATTGCCTTTTTCCACTTTTGGCCATGCAGCTGTTCTTAATACACTGGTGGTTGACATGCCACTGGAAGATCCTTCTCCGACTCCCCTGGATTTGCTTAGGTCCAGAGATACCTCTGTCGAACCTGTTGACAGGTGAGCTGGCCCTCTAGGTTGACTGGTGGAGAAGTGTGGCTCACCGGTTAGAGGCGGCAGACCCAGAAGCAGAGGTCCGCCCGGGACCAGGGTTCAATTTCCGACGCGGCAGGGTGCGGGACCAATGTCAGCGGGCTCGATAAATCTCACCTCGGTGCCTCTCTAACCATGGGTCCCATGCTGCAACTCTGGGCAATAGCTTGCTTAATCTCCACAGCGGCCCCCTCGCTGCCGGGGATGCCTGGCTTCACCTTGGGGATGCCCAATAGGGACCGTCTCACAGAGAAAGGCAGGACGGGTTCCCCAGTGGTACACAGCGCCAAGAAACCCCAGGGTGAACATGCGCTCTACAAATTCATACTAACATAACATGGCAACATGTCTACCAGCACGCAGGCATGGGTATAAATACCACCGCATTGTTGGACAAAACTCCTGGGATCCGAATCCTTACTCGAGCCAGTGATACGTTTCTTCACAACAAATCCATACATTGGAGGAATTTTAAAGTATGACAATATTGTTTGATCTCGCTCAAAATCACATTTCATACTTCTTAGAGCGCAGGAAAAATCTATGCAAAATTTTGCAATTTTGTATGCATTATGAAATTGTACAGGCGAAACAGACAGAGGAAGAACATTAACTTATTTTATATAGGGTATGCAGTTGGAAGTATGCGAGTGACAACCAGTTCTAAATAAACACTTTGCATATTGAGGTACAAAGGCTGTTTACATATTTACCCACAGACATGAAATTATATCTGAATATGGATGTGTGGGATTACCATTTGATTAGCAATTCACTTCAGAACTGTGTTATTGTGCAGGAAGAAGGGGGTGGGCCATGGCCAATGGGGGTTTTGACTAGGATTGGATGTAACTTGAGCAGTTTTGTGCAATGTAATCATGCCGATTTGCCCAAATATTCTGCAAGATTATGTGAAATTACGCAAAACGAGTAATTTTGCATGAAGCAGTATTTTCTTTGTGAAAAAATACCTTCCCATCCAAAATGCATGAGAGGATGCATATTGCGCTAAGAAATAGAACTAAATTCAAGAGTGCAGAAATAGCTGCCACTCGCTCACTAAATGTGCACCAGGGGGTAGGATTTCCCCAACTTTCTCCCAGCATTTTGCACTATTTTCTTAGTGCAGAGTGAACCCTTGTGTCCAAAATATACACAATGATGCATTTTGTGCTAAGAAACAGCTCTAAATGCGACAGAACACAAGTAGCGACGGCGAGTAGCGACTCGCTAAATGTGCTGTCACTGATGAATTTTTCAGCAAATTACTCTGAAACTAATGCAGAATTTCCAAAATAACTCAGATTATTCCAGCCTAATTGCAATTTTACCCATGCCTTGTTTGAACCCTGTGGTGCCTAATAAGCCACAGCTCCCCTCCCCCAAAGGAGGAAACAAATGTTTTGGAGCACCTTTCCATGTCCTGGGATGGTGTTAAATGAAACCAAGCTTTGTAGGGCATTCACAAGTGAGCTGGAAACCTATTCCGTTCAAGGGTTCCCAACTCACAAGGCATTTGTTTGTGTGTCATATAGTAGCAACATGGGCCATATTATCAAGAAAGGGCGATACATTATCGCCGCTATTGTTGGCAGGAAACTGCCGCTAAAGTGGCGATAATGGGCTTGATAATATGCCCTTGTCAATTCCCATAGAAGCCCAGGTCCTGGTGTTAACCTGGGCTTCTATGGGAATTCACAAGGGCATATTATCAAGCCCAATATCGCCGCTTTAGCGGCAGTTTCCTGCCGATAAAAGCAGCAATAATGTATCGCCCTTTCTTGATCATATGGCCTCATGTGTGTTGACAGGCCTGGCACTTTGAGCTCATTCTTTAAGCATAAAACTAGAGGCAATAGGTTGCCTTATGTGTTGGCGATGGTTAAGATTTATGCTGAAGTTTGGAAGAAGAGCAAAGGGGCATATTATCAAGAACGGCGATAAAATTATCGCCGGTTTAGCGGAAGAAAACTGCCACTAAAGCAGCGATAATGGGCTTGATAATTTGTCCTTAGGAATTCCAATAGAAGTCCATGTTCTGATGTGTAATGCCCCCTTGTTCCTATTGGTCAGGGCTTATTTAGCGAAAGACACACCTGTTGTGACTTATGGAACTCCAATATGGTTTAATCTTCTATAAAAATGATCGACAACGAGAAGGCTTCCAAATTGTATTAATTGCTAGGTTTAAAGAAGGGTACCCCATTATAATGAACAATTAGTTCACAACAGCTAAAACAATTCAGGGTGCTATAACCTTGTTATTTGTCTTATTACGTTTCTTAACAGAGACATTGTATATAAGCAAGTACTTTGCACCATCTTGCTAAAGTACAAATAGTATATCTTGGATTGTGAGCAATAGATAGATACTTTGGAAATGGAAAAATCTTTTGAGGATGAAATGACATCCATTAATTCTCTCTGTAGATGATCATCAGCCGTAAGACTAGCCACATTGTACTGTCCCAGGATGGGGACCTCAGATTTATCCATATTAATTTATAATGCAGTTTATCCCTATTCTCAGACAGATAAAAATGAAAGTGTACGTTTGTGGGACCTGATAGAGCCATCAAGCCAAATAATCGGCAGTGATTCATTGGCTTGGATTATAAAAGTCGAGGTGAATAATCTTAATAAGGGGTGGGGGAGGGGAGCAGCCTCAATATGAAACAACAATGGGTTCATAGAACAGTCCACCAAATGGACTTGTCCGGCCTACTGACGGAGTGAATAACATAGAATTATATTACTTGTATTCTATCCAATAAACTTTTTAAATCAAAGAGCGAGCCTCTGATCTTGATGTCATGCTATTAAGGGGCAGATTTACAAGACCTGTGCGCTGCCTGTGCATCACAAAAAGTGCATTTTCTGCCCCATTTTTACAAGGACAGGAAAAGCCACCCTGCGTGGCTTTTCCTGTCCTTGCATATACAGCCCCTTTACACGCAGAACTTTGTGTGAAATAGGTGTTCCATGGGTGTTGCTGTGGGTGTTCCAATGCAACCAGACAAATTTCCAGATTTACAAGAAATCGTAAATCTGGAAATGTGTCTGATTGAGGCATAGGGAGGCGAAACGAGGAGAAATGTATTCATTACTCCTTGTTTTTTTCCTCTATGTATGCTTGCTGCATTCTGCAGCACACATAGAACGAGGAAATGACCTCTAATGATTGTTTATGTACAAAATGTTTTCCCTTCCTGTACATAAAAAATCCTATACGTCAATGACGTTCTGCAGGTTATATGTGTGCTGATGCTGCACACATAGAAGTTGTAAAACACCATTTATGATTGTTTATGTGAAGGAAGGGAAGCCTTCCTGCACATAAGCAATCATCCCTGTGATGCAAGCGTCCTTCCACCATGGTGCAAGGGTCCCTTCATCGGGGTATGGCAGCAGTTTGTGTGCCAGTGCAGGGTGAAGCACAGAGATGCAAAGTATTTTTGAAAATATGTTGCATCCCTGTGCTTCCAAACTAACGCAGCGCGGCGCAGCAAAATGACTTGCTGCAAAGCGCTGCGTTAGTTTATTGTAAATTTGCCCCTGAGTATTTAGGATGTAATGAGAGATGGTATCAAAGTTAGCAGAGAGATTGGGTAAAGTCAAAGCTGCACTGACTCCCTGATCCAAAATCCATCTTCGCTGGTAGGCCACAGCCTGCGCTGATTCTGTACTATGTAGTGATCTAAATTCAGATTGAATAGGGTTAAGCTTGAATGGTTCGCAAAAATTTTGTGAAGAATGTATTGTCATGTTTTTTTCAGCATGTTATTGGCTACTGGAAAAAGAGAAATTGGGTGGAAATTGCTATGATCAGCCACATATGTGTTTTTTTAAAATAGGTGGAAGCACAGCTAGGACTGACTACAGCACATTAAAACATTTTTAATCAATATTATTATCTAAAAAGAGCCTGAGTGGAAAATACATGTGCGATTATATTTATTTGAAAATATTTTGCATATTATCAATAGTTTGTGAAGCTATTTTATACAATTTGTTGGAGATGTGATTTGTTTGATGTAAGATAATAAATTGGCAACAAGACTTCACATTCAGGAGTGAGGTAGTGTGGCTCACTGGTTAGAGGGCAGACCCGAGAGCACAGGACGGCCCGGGACCAGGGTTCGATTCCCGGTGCGGCAGGTTTCTGGCCCAGGGTCAGCGGACTCGATAATTCTCTCGCCTCGGTGCCCACTCTGATCCGCGATCACACTCGGCAACTCTGGGCATTAGCTTGCCTCATCCTCACTAACGGCCCCACCAGACCGCTGGGGATGCCTGGTCTCACCCTGGAGATACCCATTAAGGGACCATCACTCAGGGAAGCCAGGAAGGGTTTCGCAGCGGTCGAAGTGCCTTGGGACCCCTCCGGGTAAGTAGTGCGCTATATAGATGCCTATACATTTACATTCATGAATTTATTTTTGGTGAAAGCTGAATTCCCAATCTTCTTAATCAACCGACAAGACTGTCCGGCTCCATTTTATTGTACATTCTTGGTCTCACTTACATATATCCAGTTTTCTCTACCACTCAGACTGAATACATTGGGGGATAGTCTCAAGAATGTGTGATAACTATTGCAAAATGAGCTTAACGCAACTTTCAACATCGCAGTCTATCGCAGGAAAATTCGCCATGTTAACCAAGTATTCACAACACGGTGGTACTATGCGATAGTCAAGCGATAACGCTTAAAATGACAGCGTTAAAACCAACGTGAAGCCGCAAAAATGCTAAACACGAATGCAAAAAAAGCTGCGATGAGGCCAAACGTGATTCAAAACACAGTGAAAACCAGCAACAGGCCTTCAAATCCCGAGCGTCAGGCGGGAAAGTGCACAATAAAAGCAAAGTAAAAAAATGGAGAGATGACAACATTCGAGCACAACACCACAGCTGTGATGCAGAACAAATGACCATTGTCCTACATCAGATAGGAATCTCCACACAAACAGCCACAATGTATATTGACATGCATTCAGTATGGTAACTGTGCGGAAACATACATGGAACACACAATGAAACCGCATCTCCTCTTCACTTTGCAGAGGGACAATCAACACCCCCTGCACACAGACGTGCCATGTCCAAGATCAAACAAGAATGAAAGCTTGGACTAATGTAGGGGCAGTGACTCCCCCTTACGTACATGTCACCCATCTACGTAAGGGGGTCACAGTAATAGGGTGCATCCCTGCATCATGGCGGCACATATCGGAGTCCAAAAGAAACCGCCCTGTCACCTTTAGGCCACAAATGACAGCCAAAATTGAATGAATTGGGACACATGTGAAATGCCGAATAGTGGGATACCGTAACAACTGTTACACACAGAACTGGCAGTTCGAATACGTGACACCCTCAACAGCTTCACTGCACAGAGGTGACACACCCACCATCCATTAACAAATTATAAAATTCTCAGCACTACATGTCGCACCCACACTTGTCTGAGTAAAGTGCCTGTACACAGGAGTAACATGCACGCAGGGAATGTGTTTTGGAATGCATTTATTTGCACATGCTGTGCCTGTGGTGAGCCATCGCACTGTCCTATTATTGCTAAGGACTGTCACAATGTGATGTCAACCAGATACGAAATTGCCAATGATGTAGTATCAATGGGCTATTCCTACTGCGGCTGAAGTGGGGTGTGGTCCACCTTCCTCATCTATATCATCATCGTCCGGTACATCAGACACTCATATCCATGGAGCTTTACTACGTACTCATATGTTGTGCAACACACAACATGCAATGATCATCTCGAGCATGATGTCTGGGCTGTACAGGAGCCTTCCACCTGTGCGTCCAGGCACCTGAAACATGACTTCAACACGCCAAATGTGTGCTCCACGATTCCCCCTGGTGTGTTTGTGGACCAAATTGTACTACTTCTGGGCCTGTGTGTTCGGGGTTCGGAGCCGTGTCATCATCCAAGCGCAGAGTGCATATCCGTGGTCACCTGTGCAGAGAGACAGGAGTCAAAACTACGTACTGCATGATGTGTTGGCAGGCTCACTGGTGTATTGGTGTGTGATATGTTTTACTTAGTGATTCCTGTATGACATGAACTGTTTGTTGCATATTAGCGGCATCAATGTGTCTTAAGTAGCCTCACTGATACACCTTCCTCCCCCCCAGGCATAGTCACTAGTGTACGCAGCGCGGCTGCTTCACTTGCACCCCTACGGCACACCATTTTCATGCCTGTCTGCGCATGTCCCCAATCCTGACTACGGCACAGTGGCGGTGTGCGCAGAAGGTGGCCAGCCACATGTGTGTAGGCCCATTGGAGGGACAAGGATGACACAGATGTAGAGCACGTGCCTGGCTGAATGCGGCATACAGTTGAGGGTAGAACTTTGGCTCATGCTGTGCTTATAGCGACACACACAACAGTTGACATGTGTGATCCCTGATCCCGAGCGGGCATGCCCTCCCCCATTTACCCCTTCGGCTGAGCATGTACCACAGGGGCATGCTACATAGCAACATTGTTGATTGGGTGACAGGTGGCGTAGACCCTACAACTGAGATACACGCAACAGCCACATCCTTGGCAAGGCCTACACCTAACCACACCCAGATCTATGTGTGGAGGAGCCACACCCCTTAGCACTAATGTCGTATGCCTGTCCACCCCGCTTATGCTCACAGGGAGGTACTACACGGTTGCATGTCCCAGGTCTACCCCACTGCCTGACATGACAAGGTTGCGCACGCTATATACAGCACATTGTAATGTGGGATGGCCCGGTCCCTCATGCCTACATAATAACAACACAGACAAACTGAGTGAGTTTGTGGAACTGGCTACAGACATGTGCGCCCGGCCCCTTTTATTGCCAGGGTTACTTGTCTAGAGACGCCTGTGCTGGATGGGTGTTGGGTAATGTAAGCGACCCAGGGGTTGGTTGGTGCTGGCAAGAACCACAACAGTGATTAGACAATCAGCAGTACAAGGTATGAACAGCAAGGGTCCCTGACTTGAGCAGCACAGAGTTAGTGGCCCGAATGTACTGCTGCCGGCACAGGCACACCACCACGGAACGGTGACTTGCGGTGCACTGATGTAGGGCCACGTGAACTGAACAGGTCCTCGTCGATGTCCAAGGAGAATGTTGCAAAGGGTTGCAGGGGACAGTGGAAGGGGTCCTTCCAGGGCATGATGCTGACTATAGAAGCAAGCAGAAACAGGCAATTGGCAGGGTTGAATGCTACAAACTCCTCTTTTCCACCATGTCAGTATGAGCTACATGATGTAATGTAATGTAATTCGTACTTGTAAAGCGCACTAATACCCCAACTGGGGTGTCCTGGTGCTGTAACACATAACGCTGTGGAACCCTTCCTGGCTTTTCCCCGTAAAATGTCCACTCCTGGGCACCCCCAAGGTGAAGCCAGGCATCCCAGCGCTGTTGGGGCCATGAATTGAAAAATTGTTGTCTCATTTAATAAAATCTCTATAATTTTGTACCTATACTGTGAGATTTTTATGTGTGGTTCAGGGTTCAGTATAAATATGAAAAGGCCACTCCGAGGCCTATATTTGAATATTATGGGCAGGTAATCCCTGTTGGCCTTGTTTCTTACCTTTCCCCGTCTACCTGCCTTTAAGTGATGAGGGGTCCCCCTTCTTTGTACTATTTCCTTAAAGTCAGCATGAATATTTTGAATTTCCTGTTCCAAGAAATCCGCTATTAGATTACAGAGAGACTGTGGAGGAGGGATTTCACGTTCAAGTGCTTTGTGTTGGGTGAAGGATTGAACTATTTTATAGATAGTTTTTTGGTCAGAGTCTGCTGAGGCAAATGCTTTGAATAGTACACTTTCTTCTACAGTCTGATTAGGCAATGGTAGGTTTTTACAGGTAGTTTGGGAAAGATCTTCTGATGCATAGTTTCTTTGCCATCAGCGCTCGAGCTGTCTACATTGAAGATGTTGATCTATCAATTTTTGTGTGAACCAAGGGGAGGAGGTTTTAGTGCTGGGGTTTTTCCTTTTTAAGTTGACTGGGGGGGGGGCTAGAGTGTTACAGAGTAGGGACATGCAGGAAACAAAGTGTTGTGACTCCCTAGCTGGATCACCTATCAAATTGGGTCTGAGGTCTAGAGGTATAGTGTTGAGGTCAGGGTTGCTTAACATTTTGTTCCATATCCGGACCATATTTGGAGGGCCGCTAGCACCATTCTGTATGGTGTTAGTGGACTTGAGATTTATCTCAAATGGGATAAACCAATGACCCGTCCAGGTCATTGGTAACAGGAAGTTGATTTTTGAGGGAGTCGTAATTGGAACATATTCCATCCAAGGTTTGACCAGCAATACGAGTGGGTGAACCCACTAGCTGTTCCAGACCTAGGGTGTTCAGTGCGTCCAGAACGTTTGTAACTCCTGGTTTATTTTTACATTCGAGGTGTAGATTGAGGTCCCCAAGCAGGGTAAAATTGGAGTACCTAAGGATTAGAGGACCAAGGGCATCACCCAGCAAATCTAGGAATTGGGTGCTTGAGCCTGGTGGGAGGTATACTTGGGACCAGGGAAAGAAGTAGACCCATTGACATGCAGATAGAAACCTAAAATCTCTTCCCCTTTAATATCAGTGATCTCGAAGGAGGAACATTAGAACATATTACGGGAGAGGATTCCAAGTCCCCCTCCGTGTGACTTCAATCTATCCTGCCTGTGTATGGAGTATCCTTGAGAAAGGGCCTGCGCAATGTCTGGACAACACCACTCCAAGAGCCATGTTTCTGTAACAAAAAGAATGTCACGGTTCTGATAAGGATCAGATCATGAATGTGCTGGGAGTGCTGGGGGAGAGATTGAGCATTCAGTAGTCCTCCTAGGAGTGATTTGGGTGGCCTTGCTGCTATCTTGTGTTGTTCTATTTAGTAGTTTAGCACATGTTTACATTTCAGAAATGTGATGGGTTCCTTCCAGTTTTTGGGATGCAAGTAATTCTTGCAAATTTGTGCAGCTTTATTAAAACTCAGTAAAACATCTCTTGTTGGTGTCGGACCTGATTTATTAAGGGCAGCATTGCTAGTGCTGGCCGCAATCCGGCCGGGGACGGCACAGACTGGCTTGCCTTTGGCACCCCTTCTGTGGTGGCAGGCACATTTTGTAGTGAGAGTGCCACCAAACACTAGACCACAGGTGGACAGGAAGTGCCTATACTTCCGGTGAGACTTCCCGTGAAACTACCGGAATGCTACTCCCCCTCGACAAGTGTCTAAGCAGACAGCCGGTTATTTTTTTTTTTAAAAGGAAGAAAAAGATTGCGTGGCTCTCAACCTTACTGAAGTGAGCAGGTGAGAGTAAATACAGATTCAAATTCAAAACATAAACAGTTCAAATACATAACATGACTAAAAAAAAAAAAACAGGAACTGAAAGCCTGTACAACTCCCCCTTTCCCGTACTCTCTCCCACGTCTGGCATGCAAGATCGTTTAAAATCGAATAAAACAGATTTAAAAGGTAAAATTGTGCAAGAACATAGAGAGAAAGGCAGCAGAAAACCTATCTATGTCGGCTCATCTTACCTCATGCTAGCTACCAAAGAAAAAATATGGAAAGAGGAGTATGCAGATTGCTCCAGAGAATTACAGGCAAAAGATGAGTCAAAGAAGTAAGACTTTTACTTGTCCGAAAGGCCCAGGGTGCTGAAGGTGATAGAAAATTGGACTTATGCTATTTTGATTTTCTGACTGTATATTGTGAAAAATACATAGAGAGTTTTTTTTCATTGTTCAAATACATGGACGTGATCAGGAGAGTGCAGATTACATATGGAGGATACTCCTGGTCACATAATGATGAGGAATTCAGGGCACAATTAGATTGGGACCCAGAGGCGGAATGGGGGGGGAGGGGGGATTGATACAGATCTGTATATTCAGACTATGGGTCCAGTGAAGTTTGGGGAGACTACTTATGTGGCAAGCTTTCTCCCATTAGGGTACTGGCCCTTTCAAACTCTCCCTAACTGGACCAAAAAAATAGGGAGGAGTGCAGGGGTTCTGTTGGGGTTTTAATAAAGGTCTCTGCACAAAATAATATTGTAGATTCTGACACATGTCCTAAGTGCGCGGGATGACATCCACTCATATAATGCTTCGGAGTAGGAAATAGCAATCAGGAACAGCAGGCAGGGCAATGGACCAGCACAACATTAGGTACAACGAACAACAGGGGAATCAGAAAACAGGGGGCAGGGGAGGGCGTGGAGCACAGGGAAACATGAGTAAAGGCTCATATGCCAATTAAAACAAGTCTAGAAGCATAGTTAGTGCACTACCCATGTCGTGAAGAGGCAATTTTGTTCAGACAGGGTTTTCGTGAGGGTTTCAGATTAAGGTATGTGAGACTAAGGTCAGCAGGTGGGCAGAGAATTTAAAGGTCAGTGCATTGACATAAGCCGGTGGTGTGGGGAAAAACTGCTAAAAGAAGTACAGGAGGGAAGAAAGGAGGGGTCATTCAATACATTGGCAATGACAGATTTGAACATTTCCACCATTGTGGTGGTACATTTTAACAGATTTCACAATAGTCTAGGCTGGAAGAAGCTTCCGTCAACAACTGTGTATCATAGGAAGTAACATCAGTGGCATATTCAACTGTGGATGTAGCAAGGGCCTTGGTTGAAAGAGTGGGACAGGGGAAACAGATGACTAAACGTGACATCAAATCAGCCTTTAGGGTGTTGCTGGTGCATCTGGATGATTTTCAGCTATTGGAAATTGATGTTTGAGAGACAACGCCCACCGCAACACCCATTGCTCTCCCCTTTCATGCTAATTATAATGTGAAAAGGTGCCTTATTTACAATAAGGTAGCGTTAATCCATGTTGAGCCACCATCACCATTACAACTTCCTGAAAAGTGATGGCGATAGGGGCTTGTAAATATGCCCCATTGTTTAAGGTCCCTTGGCACGGAATTGGCGGGATGCATTGGGGAGAATAGCTGGAATTCTGAACAATTTGTGGAAGCATCACACTTGTCCAGATGCATTTATATTATATTTTGGGGGAAACAATTTGGTGCTATGTAAAGGTTTAGCATTGCTAAAGCAGATGAAAAGGGACTTAATAGAAATCAGACAACAGTGGTCAGGATGTTTAGTCATGTGGACGGAATTTATTCCAAAGAGGCACAGTTAGGAGACAGCTGGGCCCTCTGCCATAGATAAAGCGAGGAATAACATTAACAGATACATGTGAGTATTCTGTAGGGATGAATGTTTTGGTAGGGTAGAACACCTGGAGTTGAAGTATTAGGCAGTCAATTTTTTTTTTAGAGGAGAGAGGAGACAGGGCTTATTTGTCTCGCTTCGGGTTGGAGCTTTATTTGATTCAAGTGAAGGAACCGTTGGATAGGACACTAAACCTAAAATGGCACAATAGCTCTGCTTAATTGGGGGTGAGGTCTGAAAATCTTGTGGATTAGGTTCCCAAGTCAGGACAAGGTAAAGGGAGACCTGAGATGAAGGGTCATCTCAGCCTAGGAAAGCCATCAAACTTGTAAACAAGCAATAAGAGAACAGAAATCAATTTAGACCAGGAGTGCCACTATTAGTCTCGTGAAAATACACAAATTCAATAGGTAGAGAACCACCCAACTGGTAATTCAAACCCATGGACAGCCGTTCAAATGCAGTTCCGATGATTGTCGCTAAAAAGAAAAAAATGTATAGTCAATGTGGGGAGTTGGGAGATAGATCACGCAGGCCTACACTAACCTCACAACTCCAATGAATGGCCAGCAAGCAAGATCTTGCAGATTAAGGGCCCTTCCTGTAGCAGTCTATGGAGGGGATCATAGATTCAACCTTCAACCGGGTGAAGCAATAACAGAGAGGAAAACAGGATCACTGTTGTGTGACCACCATACACCAGACAGGCAGCAGGCATTCCGGGGTAGCTATCATGCTACATCTGAATACCTCTCAAAGATCTGCACATGACACTCCAAATCAGTACAGGCTCGGGTCTCAGGATTTGTGAGAGAGTGCGCCCACCATGCCTATCCACAACAGTTGGCAGTGGGCACTCCGGGAGCGTGGTCCTGCGACAGCCAAGACCCTCACAATGACTAGCTGCGGGCAATCCAAGTCCATAGAGTCTCCTGTCCATGTAGGTCAGGCGAGTATCCAATCGTGGCAACAACCATCCACCGGATACCTGAACCTCCCCGCCACAGTCATGCGTGCTGGAGAGGGCTCAACTGCGTTCGCTGGCAACCTCAGCAACCAGAGAACGATAACGGACTCCAAGGGATCAACAACTTTAACAACAAGTCAACAGCGGGTCCAGCTGATATGATAGTGAGAGACCAAGCGTGAGTGGATTGTAAACAACCAGGACCTCTGATATAAGCAAGGATACAGGTATGTTTAGATCCAGTGAGAAGGGATGAATACCTCCTAAAAGAGCACTACAGTGGAGAGATGAGCGGCTGGGTATCAATGTTAGGGGTGGGAGTAAGAAGTGAAAGTAGCTGAACGAATATATAGTGAGGTTTCGTTTTGTAAGGCAAAGGCCTAGACTTAATTTTGTGATGCCCACCTGTCTTCAATAGATCAGCCTTTTTGACACATAAAGTTCATGTTTGTGGTCTGTGCTGCTCCCCTTTGGCCAAAATATCCTTTAGGAGTCGCACAACAAATTGTAGAGCAGCACGTAATAGGTCCTAAACTAAGGTTGAATTTGAAACTATCAGGTGCCACTGAAATACTTCCTGAAATGTTGGCGAGACTACAAGTTGATAATAAATTATGTAGGAATATGAACAGGTGATTATTGAAATAGAAACAAGAAGTTTAGGGAGAACTACCATCTTTATTATATACATTTTTCCTATCAGTGTAATTAAAGAAATAACTGATTTTGACCATGGTTTTTTGATTTCAGCCTATTTATTTGCATAGTTTACCTGAAAAAGATCTTCAGTGTTTCTCCAATTCAAAACTCCTATATATCTGGCTGTCTCAGACATGTGATGAAGATGTACGTGCTAGGTCATGATGGCTGAATGTATTTTAGTTCAAGGACAGTCTTTTCATGTCCTTTGAAGTGCTCAGCATTACTTGGAAAATGAGATGAGTAAGTGGGCTGCACAAAGTTTGTTTGTAAAATGAAGGAACTACTGGAAATCCATGTACTTCTGAGTAGGAGCGAAATGTGGCAGCAAGAGATTCTGTGAATGCTAAGAACAAAAGCGACAAAAGGGAGCAGCCTTCTCTAGTGCCTCATTGTATGTGGAAGATGTTGCTCACATCCCCATTCATTTTCCACATATGAAAAGGCAACAATGGTATGTTATGATGTTGATGGCATACCTCTGTTTGAGGAAACTTGATTGTATTCAAAATGAAAAGTATATGATTGCACAATTAATAAGTCCAAAAAATTGTAAACAGATGTTTGGGGGGCACAGATCACATTTCAAAAATTCTATTTTTTTATGCATGAGACTTGTAGAATTTGTGGAACTCTAGCCACATCTAGTAAAACAAGCATTGAGAAAGCCACTATGTCACTGCATTAACGAGCAGAGCCCTTGGCTTTGGCGGTGCTCATTGACACCGGCATGCAATCGCATGCATCAAGACTCATGTTTGCGCATGTCTAGCAACTTTGTAATGGATGTCCTATTAAAGGAAACCCTTTCCAATATTGCCACCATGTTATGACATTTGTGCTTGCTTCCATCGTGACAAATGGACACACACAAACTATGACATGTGTGCATATACTTTGTGACGTGTTCACAAATGCTTCATGATGGGAGCATGCTTCATGATATGCGCATGCCTCGTGACGTAGAAGCAATTATTTTCAATTTACCATCCCAAGATGGCTTGCTTCAGGGATTCTGCCCAAGAACAGAACTATGTGTAGCATTATGCGACCTTGGTGTGTCTGGACTGAGACATCCTACTACCTAAGTACCCATAAGCCCAGGACTGACTAGCTATAGTGTCTCACTTGCCATTCTACTCACTCACAGAGAAACAAGTGATTAGAAACCCCAGAGCACAACACTCCAGAGTCTCTCAGGAATCGCAGTTGCAGGACACACCCTTTTGCTCGCACTTTTGTACTTGTCCACAATAAAATCTGATAGAGACACGAAACAGTTTAAAATATTTATTTTAACTAACGTGCTCTAACATGCAGTATACATGCCACAAAAAGCAGAAAAATAAGTAACACAAATTATGGTCAGCATTGTAGCTAGTCCATAAATCATGAAGGGTTATGTCAAAATGAAAAGACAATGGAGCCTAACCTCCCATCCCTTGCTACAAAGCAGTATTATTATAAATTAGAAGTTATGTGGGTTTTGTCCGCAGACCATATACCTTAGCTTATAGAATCGCAAAAGCCTATGCATGTAGGAATCGCTATAACAATAGCGATTCCTAAACATTCCTTAATTGCTACTCGCAAATTGCTAGTTATAATTAAGGAATGCTGTCCCATGTGCAATTTGCGAGTACCAGTAGGTACTCACAAATTGCTCATGCAATTTCAAGGGTGCAAGGGTGTCAACATGACACCCTGTTGCACCACTGAAATTGATCTCTGCCCGTATGTTGCAAGCACACATGCCCTAAGGGCATGTTTGTGCGCAACATGAAACTTTGAAAAATGCACAAAAGTGAATTTTTCAAAGTTTTAGCAAATTACCATGAAGTTCAACTTCATGGTAATTTGCTACTCCTATTAGCGAAATCGCTAATTTTTTAACTTTCATGCATTGCATTTAAGGAATCTCAATTTGGGATTCCTTAAATGCAATCGCAATTTAAGGAATTGCAATTTAGAGATTCCTTTAATTGCGAATTTTGCATTTGGGATGATGCTTCCCAAATGCAAAAATACCGGTGGCAAAGGGGCGGATTCTGAGAATCTGCCTGTTTGCGACTGGTATTTGGTTTGATGCATGGGGCCCTAAGTAATATAAATTACCAAAAACTAAGTATATTAATACCTACAAAAAATAAAAGCTATGACTACCATAAATATTTATTTATCTATATTTCTTAACATTAAATTACATATTTAATAAAATGTCAAAATAAATACATTTATTGTAATATTATTTCCTATGGAGATTCGTTTTAAGTCCTTATATCCATTATTTTCTGTTGAAAGTTGTTGCCTGTTGCCTGTGGTTTGACGTGTGTGGTACTGGACTGACTACACGTCTGAGCAGAAGTACATTTATGACTTTTTCAGGAACTTTATGGCAGTAGTAAGTTTAGAAGTACAATTTGTGTATATCAATGGACTTTCCCTATTGTAGGTGGATGTCTGCCCCTCCCTAAACTATTCCTTACTCCTCTGTAACCACCTCGTATTTAATACTAAGTAGTCCCCATTTTCCAGTATTTTTCCCGGTCCTTCCCACATTTACTACTAAGGGGCCGTTTACTATCTCGTCCGGAAAGTATTCTAATCGATTTGGTTCCCAAATGCTTTCCCATTTACTCGGATCGGGGAAGTCCGATCGACTGATTTGGATGCATACCAAATGTGTCCAGATATGATTCGTTGGACTCCTATTGACTTCAATGGGAGCCTGAGTTCCGAACGAGAACACAGGCTCCCACTGGAGAAAGGGGTGGTTGGGAAAAATTGTGCATCCTGTGGCGGCCTGCCACACTGTGCATGGTTGGGAAGAGGGGACCCATGTGTACCACGACAGGCCTGATTCAGAGTGCCCCAGGTGAACGGGGGCCTGCTACGGGCCCCAAGGAACGATTCCAACAGCCATTTAGTTTTGGGCAGACCGATTAGGAATGGCTGTCTGAATCAGTCATCGTAATCGATCGCTCAGAAACCGTGTCCATAGAGCTGTACAAATCAGCTCCGAAAGGCTCGACCTGTACGAATGCCTTTCGGAATTTAGAGGGATAGCCTTAATGATTTCCAGGCTTTGTAATCGGTCATTCTGAACTGTGTACGATTCGGTCAGACACAAGGGCTCAGAATCGGATACGGCAAAAGTGAATCAGATTGGAAACCCTTCAGAACGACATCGTAATCAGCCCCTAAGAAGCAAAATTACATATGTGAGGGTGTCAACATGAAAGAGATAGGAAAGTTGCATAATTCTACTTGTAGGTTTGTGAATTGCATTTTGTAATAAGTAAGTAGTACTATCGTATTACTACTTTACGTGCTGAGGAAATGTAAATTTTATGGTCAAGTTGTGTTCCCTAGCGCGTACCCCACCGTCTCCATGTACGAGTTAAAGTGCATGTAACTTCCCTCCTGTACCAGCTATGAAGACGCAAATACATTTGCGTCCAACGTCAACATGTCCTCTTTCAGACCCACCCTGAATGGGTTGGATAGCCCGTTCCTAAGTATGCTATGCCAACGTCTTTTTGTAGTGTACTTCTACGTTTTTCAGCTCTAGCTGAGTAGGCCCTGAATTTCTGCCACCGAGCCTCTTTTCTGGCTTCTGACTCCAAGGGCCTCTGCCCAGGCTGCCTCTGTACCCGTGAACTCTGACTTACTTTCAGCGCGGCCCCTCGCGCTCAGCTCAGCCTGCTGTCTGCCAAGATTGACTATAACCTTCGAGTTATCTGTTCCGCTCCCCGAAAATACATTCCTGCCTGCTAGCTTCAGTAAACATTCCCCTCAGCTGCAGAGCCAAGGGGCCGACCTGTCTCTATGCAACTAATTCAAGTAATTCATAGCCCTTGTTGCCATGCTCCCATGGAAGGCCCATGCCCCCACGCTTCTCATACAGACACTCAGGCGCTTATGCACGCACTCACAGTCAGTATAGAATAGCTTCTGCCCTCGAGACCTTTCCGCCCAGATAGCTTAGTTCCTAAACACCAGATATCAGATATGATAGAAGCACAAGTTGATCTGACATGCCAGACTTCTGTCTCTTTCCGTCGGTGCAAATGTCAAGCCCCCTGCACCCTCCAGCTTCACGTCAATCACACGTCATGCAGCTGCGCGCGCATCCAAGCTTCCGATTTCTGCTGACATTGCAACATTTCTGTTAGTGCCACCCCTTTGTGACACCTACCTGTGACGTTTCTAGCACACACCTCTAGTTCACGCCTTCTGATCACGTACTTGTAACACGTGTATACTGTTATCTTGTCTTCTCTCAGCTGTTACGCCCATTATAACTGTTTCCTATGACATGAATTAAGTATATAAGCTATGTAATGTAATAAAATGTAGCGCTCTATCCCTTCTGACACCCCTGTGGTGGTCAGAACATGATATCCTGGTCTAGACCATTCCTTTTTTAGGAATAAAACCCCTAAGAACTCTAACACCACGGACTCTGTTTTCTTTCTTTCCGATTGAGTTATTATTGATTAAGTACTTACCTGCATAGAAATTAAGAGAGTAAATTAATTATTTACGTCATTTTGGCGCCCGAATAGGAACCCCTCCCCCACCTCACGCGCCGGTTGGTGCGTTGCAAGCTATGTCCCCTGCCATCAGTTAGATGGAAACTACGCGTACCGGCAGGATTTCCTGCATCTCCCTCTGACCCACGGAGGTGACGAAGACTGCGATCAGTACCCAGACGAGGCGGTGAGAAGTGCGGAGGATCCCGACCAGAGCCTAGCCGAAAGAAGCAAGGTCCGAGGTGTCAAGAGGCCCACCAGGTTTCCGAAATTTTCCGAAGTTTTCCGAAGTTTTTCCAAAGTGTCGAATCGAGTCCAGTCGAGTTTTCCGAGGCCTTCTGTTTCCGTGCTTCCCGGTGAGTACCATTGCTGGGACGTATCTAGACGGGTTTGGGTACACAAGTCCGGTCTGCACTGTTTTTAGGCAGTGTATCTGTACTGTTTAGCAGTATATCTAGTATTCTGAATTTCTGAATTTCTGCACTGTTACACCAGTGTATCTGTACTGTTTAGCAGTACATCCAGTATAGGGGGTAGTCATCTATGTCTCAAATGTCTTTTCATGTGATTAATGTCGTGGTATGAATGTGAATGTGACCGTTTTTAATGTGAATTATTGTGTTTCTTGTACAATTAGCTGTACCCAGTATTAAGTAAACTAAGGATTGAGCATTCAGTACTAAGTAAGCAAAATGCCGTTTTTCAACAAGTTAAAGCAGATAGGAACTAGGAAAGGGATACTAGAGGAAGAAATTCCTATCCCCCCTAGGGACACTCCAGGTAACTTTATGTACCATAAGCACGGCATAGATGCCATATTGTATCTAGACTTATGGACTGACTATACTAAACACCTAGACGAAAGACACAGATGGCCCGTTAACGGAACATGGGATGCCGAGTGCATCATGAAGGTAGAGGAAGCACTATGGAAAAAGAAAGCCAGACAATCTCAGAAAGACGCCATAGAATTTTGGCGTAAGGAATCACATAAACGTGCTGAAAGAGCACTCCGTAGAGAAGACAGACTTAAAGAATCAGAGAAAGCCCAAGAAAACGAACTAGTTACCGAGGGGATCCGAGTAAAAACTGAACAGATAGACCGCGCACGACATAATCTTGTAAACGGTATGTATCTTGCGGCCGAGGGTACACCTGAGGCCCTATCAGAAATACCGAAAAACTTACCGCCACCATTGATCCCAACTAAAGTAATGCATAAGACTACTAAAGATATATTCCTAAATTCTTATCTAGAGGATGTAGCACCGGCTTCCACCAATCTGCCTGTTCGCACCTTGCCTACTGACGGGGATGGGGGCACCCCGCCCCCAGATCATGTTCCGCCAGTACCGCGACAGACCTCCCCCGTTCCGCCAGCCCCGCCACTTCCCGCACCCAAAATAGACCTACCGAAACCACGTTTACCTGATCTAACTAAACGACAAATTCAAGTTCAGATACCGACTCCACAGGGAGATACTGCACAAGCCTCCGCTTCAGGAGGTGCAACCGCGGGTCCTCGGACCCCGCCATTGACACACAGATTAAATCTCAGGGATATGCAGAGTCCTCTCACGTTCAGGTCACCCCGCTTTGACGCATTTAAAGAAAACCTTTCCGTTTGCAGATACGATCCAGTACCCGGAAAAGACGATCTAATGATATTGGCATCACTACGGTTAAGATCTGCTACTGATATCTTGCTATGTTATGTAGGAATGAAGGATCGTCTGGATAGAATATATGAGTTTGTTCAGACAGGGAAAGACCCTGACAGTATCAAGGAGGCCATGGAGAAACAGAAAGTTGACATTCAAGCACAGATACTACGATTTTTCATAAACTGTCTAATAAGAGAACGAGATAGGCCTGGAACAGATCAGAGTGAATTAGATGCATTGAACAAGTGGGGTCAAAATATAGCTGAAGGAAAACATGATAAGGGGACTTGCATAGCCACTATGTACAGGAAAATTAGGAAAGCAGTACTAGCAGTACACCAAAAAGAAAAAGAAAAAGCTTCCTCCGAGGAGGAAGAAGAACTTGAAGAACCAGAAAGAGCTGCAGATACTATAGCATATGTAGGTAAGGGAAATTACCTTAGGAAAGGCATCCGTCCAGAAAGCAAGAGAGTTTTTTTCTCTGCCTTGACAAACCCGAATTCTGCTGAACATCAGTTCCAGGAAACTGATAAAAGGCTTCGAGATCGAGTAGGGTACCACGTGCTCAATTCTATGGATGAACAAGAACTAGCCCGATCAGCCGTATCATGGGCCGAAAATCTAGACATATATAATGATGACACAGTAGCGCAGACATTTCTGAACCTTTCCCCAGACGAGCAGAAATTAGCAGGTGTATACATGATTCAGCACCTCCTCATCAAATACAGAAACCATCATTCTGATCCAGGTCCCCTACACGAAACACTAGAAGCACTACTCATGGATAGATGGAGAGGCTTAAGTACCAAATTAATTCAAATAATTCTAGAACAACGCCGTAGATATGACACTTTCATAAGCTCCGAATATGTTCCCGCCCCGCCTCCAGAAAGAAAAACGTATCACATGCAATGCGGGGGTGGCATTGAAAGTCAGAACCCCTTACGAGAAGTACACCCTGTTATGGGTACGGATCACCTTTTGAAACGTGTATATGTACACACGCCTCTGACCAAGTTAGAACTGTTAGAAATGAAGAAACTAGTACCGTGTCATGATAAAGATCCCGCAGGTTTTCACAGAGAGCTTAAAGACATGTTACTGATGGGGGATTACACATATGATGATATCATGAAAATGTTAAAAGTACTGTTGCCCACGGGCATCTACGAGAAACTAAAGGAAAAGGAATGGGAGGTGGGAGACACAAAGATTGCATGGGCAGAAATAGAAGAGGAAGAAAATAAACGGGTCCCAGGGGTAGGCCTTGGGGATAAGACTAAAGCATTACCCGGTTTGATAGTACAGGTCCTGCCAAGATTATTGACAACTAGAAAGGAAGATTGGGACGCGATCTCGTCCTGTAAACAGAAACATGATGAAGATACTAGTGACTTCTATTCAAGATTCGAGAAATGTTTCATTATCAATAGTGGCCTCAAACCAAGTAGCGAGTCATATCCGCACCTTTTTGTATCAAAACTAGTCGAGAATTCCCTACCATTAGTTAAAAACCGAGTGTACAAAGTTGAAAGTACTTGGCAGGCAAATACACCATCCCAGATGTTACAGATGCTCCAATATCATCAGAACAGAATTAGAGAAGAGCAGGATCAGGAACAGAAACGCATGAAAGACACGAAGATGAAAATGTTAGTAGCTCAGACGGTCCCAGCCGACGGTCAGAGAAAGGGTGGGACCCAGACAAGTCACACTACAGCTCCCGTTAAAGGGACATGCAATTACTGTAAGCAGCCAGGTCATTACGTACATGAATGCCCAGTCCTGAAACATAATATAGCAACAGGTAAAACTAAAGAAAGACCGCATCCGCCTAGACAAGACCATAACCAGCATCAGTCTTCACAGAATACACAGAATACACAGCCTATGCATGCTTCTTCACCTCCAGCACAGACAGTAGCGGTACCACAGCCACAGCCCATTGCCGCGTCTCAGCAAGTTTCGCAACAGATGTACCAGTATGCCCAGTCCGCATACCCAGATTACCCCCGATATACATGAAACAGCCTAGAGAGGGAAGGTGGCTTGCCTCTTATTGAAATTCCTGTAGATCAAGAAGGTCCTTATGTACACAGTCACGTATTGGGAAAAGACAGAAAGTTTTTAATTGACACAGGGGCAAGTCGCACTACGATCAGCCATGATGAAGTCCCAGGGGCACCCCTCTCAGGCTCACAGAATGTTTCCCTTGGTTTTTCAGGACAGCCTATTGTAAATGAGGTATCAGAACCAGTCCCCCTGGCTGTGGGTCCATTATCACGTGTTACAGACTTGTTACTTACAAAATCATGTCCGGAAAATCTGTTAGGAATTAAAACATTGAAGGCTCTAGGAGCTATAATCTGCTGTTCCCCGGAGGGAGTTAGACTCTTTCTACGGGATTTCAAGGGTCATTATGTTTTGCGAGAATTCGATGTCAGATTGAAAAATGTGCCAGATTACTTGTGGGCAAAAGGCCCAACTGATGTAGGTTGCATGCATATCACCCCATACCGCGTTACCCTCAAGGCAGGTGTTGTTTTACCGAGAATCAGACAATACAAGTTACCACCCGATGCTGTAGTGGCTTTACTGAAAATCATTGAAGAGCTCATTGCCCAAGGAGTGGTCGTAGAGACCGACTCCAATGTCTGTAATTCACCGATCATTCCGATTCTTAAACGTACCGATCCCAATGCACCGCCAGTATATCGGCTGGTGATTGATCTTCGAGAACTGAATAAATGCATTATACCACAGTACCCTGTGGTTCCCGACATCTCATCCCTATTGACTGCTATTGATTCAGAAGCGACGTTCTTTACTGTAATTGACCTCAAGAACGCCTTCTTCAGCGTGCCTATTGATCCAGAGAGCCAATATCTCTTCGGATTCAGTTTAAATGGACGCAGCTTCAAATTTTCACGCGCACCTCAAGGATTCACAGAAAGCCCCAGCATCTACAGTCAAGCACTGAAAAGACAACTAGATTGTATTCAAATGCCAGTTAACACCGCTTTACTGCAATACGTCGATGATCTACTGATCACCGCACGAAGTGAGCCCGAATGTGAACAAGCATCACTGACAGTTTTACATTTTCTGGCCGACAAGGGACACAAGGTGTCTCCTTCGAAGCTACAATTCTGTGTTCAGCAAGTTGTGTACTTGGGTCACTTGCTGTCCAAAGTGGGGAGACAGCTCACTCCCGATCGCATTCAGTTAATTGTAAATATGCCACAACCCCAGACACAAAAGGAAGTGCGGGCCTTCATAGGCCTCACCTCATACTGCAGACAATGGATTCCTCAATATGCATTTCTAGCTAAACCACTCATCCAGTTAACGACACAGGAGGCAGCGACTTCGACTGCCCTCCCTTGGACTCAGGAACACACACAAGCTTTTGAAGAATTAAAGAAAGCCTTATGCCAAGTACCAGTTTTAGCGACACCATGTTACAGCAAACCGTTTACACTTTTTGTTACAGAACGTGATGGTACAGCATTGTCTGTCCTCACTCAAGATCAAGCAGGTTCACATAAGCCTTGCGCTTATTTCTCAAGTACATTGGATTCAGTAGCCCAGGCACTCCCTGCGTGCTTGAAGTCAGTAGCAGCAACAGCACTAGCCATCAGACAGAGCGATTCAATTGTTTTAGGCCATCAATTAACAGTACAAGTTCCACACTCTGTAGAGGTTCTGTTAAACAGAACCCAGACTCAGCACTTGACTATAGCACGACTGACAGGTTATGAATTAACGTTATTCCAGCCACACATAGAAATCAGGCGCTGCAGTATTCTGAACCCCGCAACACTGTTACCTACAATTATGACAGATCCAGCCCCGCATGATTGTATAGAAATCATTAATGCAGTAACAAAGCCTAGACGAGATTTAACAGATGTTCCACTGACAAACCCAGACCTGACACTTTATGTGGACGGTTCATGCCTGAGAAAAAATACAGGAGAATTAGTGGCCGCGCATGCAGTGACCACTGAAACTGAAGTTAAAGAAACACATCGTATTGACACACTGTCCGCTCAAGCAGCAGAGCTCATCGCTCTGACCCGAGCTTGTATACTAGCCAAGAACAGAAATGTCAACATATACACTGATTCCCGTTATGCGTTCGGAGTCGTACACGACTTCGGCATGTTATGGCAAGAAAGAGGTTTTTTGACCTCCCACGGTGCCAAGATACAACACGGTCCCCTCATTCAAGCACTGTTAGAAGCAATACATTTGCCTTCAGGAATATCAGTCATGAAGTGTAAAGCACATACTAAGGTCACAGATTCTGTTTCCCAGGGTAACGACCTGGCAGACCAGACAGCAAAACATACAGCACTGACTCACACCCAGACAACTGATGTGACAAAGACAATAGTACCGACAAAGTGTATGGCAGTCAAGGATCCCGCTCTAGATGTAATTGATATTCAGGCACATGCTACCCCAGAAGAAATAAAGAGATGGATTGAACTAGGAGGGATCCAGACAGATCAAGGTTGGATGACGAAGGGAAAATCTACATGGTTTCTCCCTGACTCTATGGTTCAAGTCATGATTAATACAGCACATAGCCCAGCACATCTAGGAGAGAAAGCGATGTTAGACAGTTTACAAAATCTTTGGAATAATAAACACTTACGAGCGGCCGCAAAACAGAAAGTGCGTACTTGCATGATCTGTTGTCAGTTCAATCCAGGTAAAAGCGTCCCTGTAGAGCAAGGTGGATTTCATCCCCCCGATCACCCTTTTGAAGTCCTCCAAATGGATTATATCCAGATGAACCGTTGTCGAGGATTCAAGTATGTCCTTGTAGTTGTTTGTGCTCTGTCCCGCTGGACCGAAGCATACCCAGTCTCAGACTATACTGCTCCGACCACTGCCAAGCAGTTGGTTCGTGAATTCTTCCCACGATACGGTTTGCCTCGTGTCGTGTACTCAGATAACGGACAACCCTTCTCGTCCGAGCTAATGAAACAAGTTTCTTTACTGCTAGGATATCAGTGGAAGTTTCATTGTGTCCGACATCCTGAAGCCGCAGGCCTTGTAGAGAGGCATAACCAGACACTAAAGATACGCCTTGCAAAAATATGTCAGGAGAAAGGGGTTGACTGGATAGTCGCCCTGCCAGTGGCACTATTCTACATGAGGATGGTCGCCCACTCGAGATCAGGGCTATCCCCGTACGAAGTGGTTTTTGGCAGACCACCGAATATGTGGGGGACGCCCATTCCGAAAAAGATCACTGATGTTGATTGTAACATGTTGACAGATTACCTTGCCTCCTTGATGTCTGCACTCCAATCATGTCGTTCACAGGTTGCCGCAGCCTTCCCTGACAACACTGATGTAAAGCCGCACGAGGTCCGTCCTGGGGACCTAGTATTGGTGCGAAATTTCGACAGGAAGAGTCCACTGGAGCCCCGCTGGAAATCCCCGAAGACCGTCCTTCTCACCACGAGGACCGCCGTGAAGATCGAAGGGAGAAAGGGGTGGGTCCATACGAGTCATGTGAAAAAATTTCATGAACTGAAACCAGACCGAGACTCGTCCACCCCCACCAAAGACTGTGTTGAGCCAAAAGACTTTACAGTTACCGAACGAGAAAAAACTCCCCAAGAGGAGTACAGGTCGAAACTCCGATCTAGCAAGTCAGACAGTTTAATTGTTTAAGTCCTCCCCTAGGTGAATCGGTTAAATAGTTTCTGACATGTATCCCCTAGATCGAGATAGAGAGAGAGAGAGACAAGTTAAGAAAAGTGCATATTGTAAATCACTCCGTAGTCACTGTATAGTGACACTATTAATAATGTTTATTCTGAGTATCTTAGTTATTGTTGCTAGCATTCTGCTACCTATCTACTGGCCTATTTTCAGGCGTGAACAATCTGTTTACAATGTTTCTGCTGAACATTCTTTTAGTGAGTTACCGCCACACGAACTCTCTTACAGACTTGCGCTGCGCAACAATACATTCATTAGTATGTTACACCATTCCCATCAGACTAACAATGCTACAGACTGCTGGATATGTGGCCGACTCCCTCCCTACCAGAATTACAAGGGAGCTCTGCCCCTTTTTCCGTACCCGTTCACTCACAATGGCTCCTGTGGTGCATGGTTTAAAATAATTAATTCCTTAGATCCTGATATTGCTGTTTTCGATGGGGGCTGGGTTTGGGGAAACTTGAACTTAGTCCTGCTCGACGTCTGTTACCCTGATAAGGAGGGACTCCCCACTCGAATAGGAACTGATCTAGAAAATGAAGTATATGGATTAGGTAACTACACAATTAGCCTTATGATCCTTACTGTCGAATCCGAGGCTGCACCAGTCCTGCCCCATATGCTAGTATTACCAGTCACTGGTGAATTATGTGTCCGAAAGAAAGGTTCAGTACACTTAGGTCATAGTAAATGCACTACTGTGGTCGAATTCAGTGATCATGGTAAATCGTCCTTCAAAGCTATCAGTCACTCCTATTTTGTTTGTGGTCATACCGCATACATACGTCTGCCTCCAGATTGGGATGGTACCTGTTATATTGCATTCCTTCTGCCACCTGTTTTTCTAGCTCCCCCTGATTACCATAGAAATACAAATCTAGTAAAGAATAGACCCAGAAGAGATATCCCACTTGTCGACTACACAGAAACGGCATGGGAACAGTACACCGATTTTAATAAGGGATTCTTTTTCTTTTTAGGACCTGTCCAAAACAGTAAATTAATACGTAGATTAACTAGAACACTTGAAGCTGTAGTACATGAAACTGCCTCCGCCTTAGGTAACTTAACAGAGGAGCAATCTGCTATGCGGGTTGTTGTCCTTCAAAATCGTCTTGTTATTGACGTCATCTTGGCAGATAGAGGTGGAGCCTGTAAGGTCATCGGGTCAAGTTGCTGCGTTTTCATCCCACAAAACGCGCCATCTGTCTATCAAGCTATTACCCGTCTGCATAAAATTGCAAATCAGATACATCAGAATCCAGGCACCTGGACTTGGTCCGGTTGGTTCTGGACAACGTTAACTGCTTGGGGATGGAAGATCCTATCCTTCCTAGGTTTTGGCCTTGTCATAGTATTCAGCTGCTGCCTGTGCCTACAGTGTGGGCCGGCGATATGTGGACTGTGTGCCACATCGTGCATTGAACATTCCAGTTTCCTCTCAAACCGTCAAAGAAAGAAAGATGAGCAAATGATGCTGCAAGAACAAACTGATCAATTTATGATGATTGATATATCATGAAGGGTCCGTAGGGAACAAGGAGGGAATGAGGAAATGTAAATTTTATGGTCAAGTTGTGTTCCCTAGCGCGTACCCCACCGTCTCCATGTACGAGTTAAAGTGCATGTAACTTCCCTCCTGTACCAGCTATGAAGACGCAAATACATTTGCGTCCAACGTCAACATGTCCTCTTTCAGACCCACCCTGAATGGGTTGGATAGCCCGTTCCTAAGTATGCTATGCCAACGTCTTTTTGTAGTGTACTTCTACGTTTTTCAGCTCTAGCTGAGTAGGCCCTGAATTTCTGCCACCGAGCCTCTTTTCTGGCTTCTGACTCCAAGGGCCTCTGCCCAGGCTGCCTCTGTACCCGTGAACTCTGACTTACTTTCAGCGCGGCCCCTCGCGCTCAGCTCAGCCTGCTGTCTGCCAAGATTGACTATAACCTTCGAGTTATCTGTTCCGCTCCCCGAAAATACATTCCTGCCTGCTAGCTTCAGTAAACATTCCCCTCAGCTGCAGAGCCAAGGGGCCGACCTGTCTCTATGCAACTAATTCAAGTAATTCATAGCCCTTGTTGCCATGCTCCCATGGAAGGCCCATGCCCCCACGCTTCTCATACAGACACTCAGGCGCTTATGCACGCACTCACAGTCAGTATAGAATAGCTTCTGCCCTCGAGACCTTTCCGCCCAGATAGCTTAGTTCCTAAACACCAGATATCAGATATGATAGAAGCACAAGTTGATCTGACATGCCAGACTTCTGTCTCTTTCCGTCGGTGCAAATGTCAAGCCCCCTGCACCCTCCAGCTTCACGTCAATCACACGTCATGCAGCTGCGCGCGCATCCAAGCTTCCGATTTCTGCTGACATTGCAACATTTCTGTTAGTGCCACCCCTTTGTGACACCTACCTGTGACGTTTCTAGCACACACCTCTAGTTCACGCCTTCTGATCACGTACTTGTAACACGTGTATACTGTTATCTTGTCTTCTCTCAGCTGTTACGCCCATTATAACTGTTTCCTATGACATGAATTAAGTATATAAGCTATGTAATGTAATAAAATGTAGCGCTCTATCCCTTCTGACACCCCTGTGGTGGTCAGAACATGATATCCTGGTCTAGACCATTCCTTTTTTAGGAATAAAACCCCTAAGAACTCTAACACCACGGACTCTGTTTTCTTTCTTTCCGATTGAGTTATTATTGATTAAGTACTTACCTGCATAGAAATTAAGAGAGTAAATTAATTATTTACGTCAGTGCTACAAAATGGAGTGTCCGAATTATTCCCTTTCTGACTTTTTAGCCATCAACTGGTGAGCTCATTAACGTCAGCAACACAAGCTGCTGTTGGCTAAATAAAAGGACTGCAGTAAAGACAACTACACTCAGCAGTGATAGTGGGATAATAAGGATGGTGTTTGCACCCCACAAAGGTAGTGCAAATTCGAAACTCCACTATACCTTCCTGGATGGACAATGATATCAATGATAATGAAGTAGATCTTGCACCACAGTAATGACTGAGAGGAGTACATTTGCAACCATAATTTTTTAACACATTTTTAATATTAAAATCTCAAATTAAATTGGTTTAATCATACATTGATAATCACCTAAATACAGCATAACTGAATATATTTGAGACAGGTCAAATAGTAAATGCAATGCAAACACGACGAGTTGTCAAAAGACAGAGTATGGAAATGTAGAAACCTTTGCGTTCCCCTGAAGGGAAACTCCCTGACGCGAGTGAGCGAATAGGGGAATTTTGAAGCAGCAGGTGTTGGCAAATATAATATCACAAATAGAACCAAATGCAGGTTTCAATTAAAATAAGAAAACATTTTCTTGCTCTAGAATTTGAAGATCATTGAGTCCCAGTAGAGGGAAAAGAGATGTTCACCTGAAAAGGTAGACAGGAGCTAACTAAAGCCAGTTTTACACTTTTTAAAACATGACATGATGTCTGAGAGATACATTGCACAGCTTCTCTCCAAGCAAGAACCAATCAAAATTAAACATTCACAATGAGCAGGGGGTCAGCCAATTCCACACGCATAGGCAGCAAGCCTCTCCAATCCCCACAACCTTTGGTGATATCAGAGAATGGGAGGACTCCTTCTCCTCTGGCTCTTTTCTTTCCCAGGTGCAGAAAGCGAACATGTAGCTAATTAAGTAGAAAAAACGCCTTCACATAAAGTTTCAATATTAACATTTCGAACCAACGAGGGCACTGCTGATTTTGGTGCTTTGGACAAGTAAAAGATTATGCCCAGCAAACGAGAATGCACCATGCCATTAAAATGGAGCAGTTCATTCTGAGCCCTACCGTGACTCACCCTAAATTAATGTGATTACGCTTTAACTATAGTTAATAAAATGGAAAATAACATCACTCAGTTTAATCGATCTAAATGTAAAATATCATATGCAGGTGAGCAAGCAATGATTATATGTGTTACACATTTGTAGGTCACTAAAGGCAAACGAAACATAGATACACTGTGTCACAAGCAGTCCACATTATTCCCACATTATTCCCCAAGTGTTCTATGACTTTTTACTCTGTGTTGTCTGGGGTCTCACCGTGGATGTGAAGCCTAAATTAAACACTGCCAGGCAGTTATAATTGGAATGAGGAGGGAGGGGCACTGCAGTGAGCCTCTAGACTGAATATTTATTGTTTGGTGTGATTCATACCACTTGTAAGTAAATACAATATTACTTTTCTATGAAAACAATTTTTTCATGTCACCAAAACAACTGTTAGTGTTAAAAATGACACCTAAAAAAGAGACTCATACACTAAGTACTGGAAGGATATTCCTCAGCCAATCAGAACAATGTGAGATGTCTCTTGGTGGGACAAAAACATGAATAAAGGGAGGTAGGTAGGGGAGAAGCCATTGAATTGGGGCAGGAAAGTAAGTTAGACAAGAAAACCACCTATAATGAGCAAGAGGTGAAAATATGTCTGGCAAACAGACAGCTAAAGCTGGCTGTCCCTGAGGATTGCTGCGACCTAACAACTGAAATTCAATGAGAAATAAGGGCATGTTTATGAACAAGACAGGATCAAGAGGGTACATAAGGCTGGGGGATTAGGGAATTGGGGAATAGCTGCTTTGTGTGTGTGTAAGGGGTAGGAGGAAGCTCATGTGGGGCAGGTGAGTTAACAGAGGGAGTGCAATGAATACTTGGTTACAGAGAATGCAGTGGCAAGGCAGGACGCAGGTCGGTGTTCGTGCAGGTACAAGAGGGAAGAGGAATGTAAAAGGTGAAAGCAGGAATGAAGAGTGTGCTTTGAGCTGTCTCCAAGAGGTGCTGGAAATGAGGTGGTAACATGGTGAAGGGATATACTCAAGGGCCATGGTCCACTATGGGACTGGAATGTTAAATTAAGGAGTGTGAAATCTGGGGTGGTCACTGCAGTTTACTCCGTGATTTGATGTTGCCTGCACAGGGGGTTGTTAGAGCTTTCCTGATATTAAGTAGAAATATATTTTTACATCAGAGTGATAATTTACAATGCATTGTGTCTGCTGATGGTTCCTTGGTACCAATGCTAGCTCTGCTCTGGCTGACATTTCATGACTTGATTGGAGGTATTTGATAATATATGTAGATTAAGCTTGGTATGACCTACTGTTGTCAGAGGCCTGTAACATTGGTGAATTTTGGGTCAGATGTATCAAGATTACATTTTGAAAGTCTATAATAGCGAATCGGTAACATTCGCAAAATGCAGTGTATGTAGGTTTTTGGAAAAGTTCTGCGAATCCTACATATTCCTTAATAGCGAATCGCAAATTGAGATTCACTATTAAGGAATGCCTTCACATTCACTCCTATGGGCCTAGAGGCCCATAGGAATAAATGGGAAGATATTTGCAATTTTTGAGTACCAAATAGGTACTCACAAATTGCAAATGCATTTTGAAGGGTAATAGGGGGGCCAAAAGGCCACCCTGATGCACCCACTAAAAGGTAAGTGTGCACATGTGCACTTAGAAAAACACAGAACAATTAATTTTTCTAGGAATTTGTTAATTACCACCATCTAGAGGTTGGTGGTAATTTGCGATTCCTTAATGCCAATTCGGAATTTGCGATAGCTACAAGAATTGCATTTAGGGAATCGCAAATTGCGATTCCCTAACTGCAATCTCAATTTTGGTAATTGCAAATAATTGCCATTACTCATATTGCGAATTACAAATATTTGATACATTGCAAAACACATTTTTGCAATCACAAATTGGCCGATTCCGCGAATTGGCCTGTTTGCAATCGCAAAAACCGTTGATACATCTGGCCCTTTGTCTGTAACTTAAGCTAGATTCTTTGAGATCTGTCTAAAGGCAGTGTCTATAACATGAGACTGAGGGGCATATTATCAAGAACAAGTGATAACATTATCGCCGTTTTATCGGCAGGAAACTGCCGCTAAAGCGTCGATAATGGGCTTGATAATATGTCCTTATGAATTCCCATAGCAGCCCATGTTCTGGTGTTAACCTGGGCTGCTATGGGAATTCACAAGGCCATATTATCAAGCCCATTATCGCTGCTTTAGCGGCCGTTTCCTGCCGATAAAGCGGCAATATTTTTATCGCCTGTTCTTGATAATATGCCCCTGAGTTTTGTATGACTTTTAAGTTGTCTTCCTGCCTTTATCACATAGATCTTCTTTAATAAAATATGATTTGGATTTGCTTAGAAAAAGCAGTGTGGGAAAAACGAAAGGAACTAGAATGTTAATTTGGAGCAATGTAGTTAGGAGCTCCACCTTTTAAATGTGATATGTACGACCAGTCACCCTTAGGGTGGTCTTTCCCCAAACGTTTTGCCTTGCTTCTACATTTTTGCTGATTTCATTTTTGTTGGCCTTAGGACTCTGCACTTCATGACTGCTAACCAGTGTGTGCTCGCTCCCTAAAACATGTTAACATTGGATTACACAAAATTGGCACATTAGATTCACTTGTAAGTCCCTAATAAAGTGGCATTACATGTACCCAGGGACCCTAAATTAAATGATACTAGTGCACCCTGAAGCACAGATTGTACCACCCACTTAAGTGACATTTTAAACATGTCTAAGGCCTGCCATTGCAGCCTCTGTGTGCATTTTAAAATTGTCCTTTTGACCTGGCAAAATGTAACATTTGCCAGACCTAAACCTCCCCTTTTAATACATGTCCGCCAAACCCATGGTAGGACCTTCACAGCCCAAATGGAAGGATGCAGTATTTTTAAAGAGTTAGATGTGTACTTTTAACTTTTACATGTCCTGGTAGGGAAAACTGCTTAAATTCATGTATCACCACTTCAAGGTCTACCGCTCTCACAGGATAAAATTAGGTTATCTTATTACGTTTAATAAGTGGTAACTTTCAATTGGCAGCAAGTAGTAATGTTGAGTTTGTTGTCTAAAGAATTGTATTTTAAAACCCTCTATAATAATAAATGGGATTTTAGGTCTCAATTCTGGAAATGCCACTTTTACAAACATGGCGTTTTCTTGTCCTAACCATTTGTTGCCAGCACACTGTATCCTTGCTCACATGACTAGGTGGAGCTGGCAATTAGTCTTTGTGTGTTGTTTCCAGACAGTGAGACAAAGAAAGAATAGGTATTGGCAGGATGGGCCATCTCTGACTTGATAGTGGGGTGGACCTGGCACCTACCACGCTTGCATATCACAAATGCTCTGTCTGGTTTGGCATTAGTCATTTGTACCCCCAGAGAAGCTGGGGCCATGGCAGGGAAGCAGGATATTCCAAACACCTCTTGGGTGAAAACTCCCAGAACTGTTTCCTACTTCAAAGCTAGAACCAAGAATAAATATTAGACCCTCAGACCCAACCATTGAGTACAACTCTGGACCTGTGGATACTACAGAAGAAGGACTGCTATGCTGCTGTGCTGGCAGAAGGACTGCTATTCTGCTGCCATATTACTTACTGCACCACTGCCCTAATTTCTTAGAAGGAAGACCACTCCTGTACCCTTCAGCCCACGTGGAAGTGACTCCAAGTGTAAGCTAGTTAACCCCTGTTCTGCGCCGCAGGGACATTACAAGCTCCAAATTCCTCCCTGCATCTGCCCAGCTGACCTTCTGCCTTGATCTGTAACTGGACCTGCAAATGAACCTGCCTGCGCCCTGCTGGCCTCTGCTGGAGTGAGTTCCTGATTTCCAACAGGTGTCTCTTAGGTCCAGGGCCCTTGGTGTGACATTAGTTGAGGTCCACCTTCAGGAAAATGAGAAATTCTTAAGTGTTCGACTATTTGCGAACGGGCCTGTTCATGCCAAGATTGTGATGCCCACGCAGACTGCCAATGCAAATCTCAGGTGAACCTGACTTATGATGTTACAGTGACCACCAGCGACAACCAACAATCTGCACTTAGCATGACAGCATCGACAGCCCAAAGTGACTGCCAATGCAAATCTCCTGGAACAACTGTCCGCAACGCTCAACTGGATCTTCGTGCTACAGCAGTAACCAGCCACGACGCGCTGCCTGCGCCTCATGGCTCCCTCCACCCCGAATAGAACTCACTGTGCTGGACATTAGAAGGTAGCTATTTTGGTGGGACCAACCTGGCTCCTGTATCTGGACCGTGCTCCATTGTGGTGGGCCTGAACTTATGACTTTCACCTGGTCTTGCATGGTCTCGTATGACCAGATAAGTGTAAGTGGTGCTCTGTCCTTTTAGGCATTATGCTTACCTAAAACTTTAAAATGTCATATCTCTGGGTCTACTGATTGGATTTTAGTGTTATTGTCTCAAATAATGTATGACTTTTGGCTCTTTTTCAATAAATTGGTGTGTGACTTTTTTTATGTTGTTTTACACTGTGCCTCTACGTTATGTCTGACTACATTGTGCCAAACTACAGGTTAATTTGGGATTTGGTTGTGTTTCTCCCTGACCAGAGTTGTGGTTGCTGCTTCAGTAGGGCTTTGCCTCGCTTCAAACAATAACTTAATTTTCTACAAAACATATATATTTACCATGTGTTTAACAGTATTAAACTGTGTGCCTTATGTTAGCCACGTGTAGTAGATGGCTATATGTAACTTAACAAGAGGGATGCGTATATATATAGTTCAACTATAATCAGTGAATCTACATTAAATGACATTTTGTATATCCTTCTTAAATTTATTCACCACAGTCTTTTTTGTGCTAAATGTAGTTCTTTGGAAGCCATTTTAAAATTAACATTGGCCTAACATGTAACCAGGCCCGAACAACATGGATTTCTTTGTATTCAATGCATTGCCAGTGTCATGCTTTTCTTTCCTCTGCAGGTGTCTTATCATTGCATTCTTTAAGGTAGTATAGGCTTATCCATATTGTATTAGTATGATAGGTAGCTGCAACCTAATGAGAAGTTAAACTTTGAGACTGAGAGGGTGGGAAAAATCCTTCTGTAACAGGCAGAGTGGACTGATGTTACACTCAAGGTGTACCCTGTCATGTTTCCCACGTCCACGATACACAAGCAGACTGGACACCGCGCTCCTCGCGAATCAGGAAAACAAGAAACTACGTTTCCCGGCAGGCTATGGGGCAGTGACGTGATGGACGCATGGAGCGTGCGCAACACGTAATCAAAAGGAGCCCCGGCAGCCATGGCTTTGCCGCTAATTCCTAATCCTGTTCAGAGGACAGTTTGTTCCCCGACGGTAGCGGTAAGAAAGCGGAATACTACCGCAAATTCCTGTTTCCCTGCGGCACACTGTGTTGTAGCAGTGCTATCCACGCTGGTGGCGTGGAACCTTGTTTTATTTCCCGATTTCTTCTTGGCTGAGGGGGAATCAATGGCGCTGTAGCGCAACTTGTGAGACACTGTATTACGAGCATCAGAGCCAAGCTGGAAAAAAGGGCATCTTGTTGATTATTGGGTTTTTCCTCTCGGATGAGGGGGAAAGAAGAGAACCTTTGTGTGCAATTATCAGTGTTACAAGTCCAGGGAATCGAGGCTGAACCTCGGTGAAACTTTGTGCTGTGTATTTATAGTGCTCCTCAGTGCAGGGTGTGATATTGAACACCCACATTTCACAGGCACTCTTTTACGTGAAACAGAATAGAGGACCCATTCCATTCCTGCTTCTATATTATTTGATGTCAAACCACAACATTTGTTTTTCCTTTCTTCTTACTCAGGAGACACAAGAGGGGTACATATTCAGAGGGATTCAGCACACCCATTGAGGAATGTTTATTACTTGTTGTACGTAGGTGTGTCAATACTCCCTTTACATATGTGAGTACAACACCAAGAATCAGAAAGCGCCAATAGTGGCCAATGATGGAGCGTGGGTAGTTGTACCTTTGTGTTCTTGGTATTGAGATGTGAGGTCATGCATTGAGCTGTGCCACCTGCATCAGTACCAGTGAAACCGCTAATCCAGAACTGCGAGGTGCTGGGATGTGAGGTCCTTTATCAGGCTGCATTGCGCTGGGCTGGTTCTGGTGGAGCTGCTGATCAGGAGCTGCAAGGTGTGGTGATGCGAGGTCCTGCACTGAGCCATATTGCTCTTCGCTTATTCCAGTGAAGCCGCTGATCAGGAGCTGTGCAAGACTGCGTTATGCTGCGTCAGTTCTTGTGAAAACTTCAGTTGCACCAGGAAGAGTACACTCTAACTCCAGCAAACAGTCCAGGGTCTGGAAGACAGCTCTTGGTGGATCAGAACTCACAACCACATAGGTCAACAGAGGAGACCAGGTCAGGTACACTTGGGTCTGGCCGGCTAGAAAAGCCGAAGAGGGCTCTAGAACTTTGGTGTGTTCTTACAGCTCATGCAAGAGGTCAGACAGCTGCACCTTGGAGTTACTCTTAGTAGCCTGGGATAAAGGCAAGCAGGTCAAATCTTCCTTCTTGAAAGTAAAGCAATCCTTTCAGGGGAAGGGCAGTCCTTCTCGAATCAGGGTGGTCCTTTTGAATCGTCCACAGGTCCAGAAGTGTTCTGATGAGGCGTTCTGAAGGTTCTCTTTTTATGCCTTAAGCCTAGAGCCATTCTTTTTGTGGGTGGGGGAATTCCTTAACCTACTCATATAACTAGTTCCGGTCTGTTCTTTCACTTATTCCTGGTCCTAGCTCCAAACCTTCCAGGGTGTTAAAAGGCATGGCATGCCTAGTGTCAGGGGGGCAAGGTTCTTTGAAATGTATTCAGAGAATAGTACAGTTCATCCCCAGCCTTTTGCCAAGGCGACCCTATCCCAGCTACAGCCAGGTCCCATTGTTCCCCATCTGGGCCGAATGCACAGTATTGTTGGGGTATACATTAGGGAAACATTAGCAGGCTCTGGCAGCTGGAAACTCCTAGAAATTTCTCATAAACTTTGAGGAGGAAAAATCAAGCCTTCTAGAAGTGACATTTTCAGCATTATAATATAAAATATGACTTTACCATTAAAGAGGATTTTTTATTACAGTTCTCATTGGTATATTCAGCATATATGTCTATCTGCACCCACTGTAAAATGAGCACTTATTGTCTATCTGCTCCCAAACTGAAGTTAGCGCTTATTAAATGTCTGAAAGAACACAGTGTTAGTCAATGGGAGAGATGGCTCGTACAACAGTGAAAAACTACTTTAGGAGTTTTCACTGAATGAATGAATGAAAGAAATGTATTGCACAGTTACTTACAACTATTTGCATTATAACAAAAGCATTAAAATCAAAGTGTTTAAAAGAATTAATTTGAGTTTCTAACCAATTACATTTCAGGGAAAGTACAATTAAGGTTAAAAAGCGAATAGTTGTATAAAACGTTATGACAGAAATTATTATGTCATTTTTAGGGCTCGCTGGTACTGCATCCGAAGGATGCGTCCAGCTGGAGCCTTTTAGTTGTCAGACTCGGGGGAATGAGGGACAAAAGTGTGTCACGAGCGTTTCTTACAGATTTGGGTGCGCGAACGCGCACGTTCCGTCCCGTGCCGTGCTTTTCCCTCCCATACTCCCAGCAAGTCAGCTTAACGGGCATGCATGTACACAGACACACACGCACGCACACACGCACTTACTTACACACACACGCACACACACACACGCAGGCACCCAGACGCAGGCAGACACATACAGGCAACACCCTCTCTTACCTAACCGGGCTTCGCGCGCAGATTTAACATCGTGGACGCACATGCCCAGCCTCCCGGCACCGTGCACATCTCCTGTCTGTCCCACATTCACACAGCGCCTCTCTCAATCACGCACGCGCCCCCCCCTGAACACACACAGACACGCACATACACCCCAACCCCCCCTTACAAGTAAGCCTCACTCACCCATCGACGTCCTCAGTCGCCCCTCCTGACTTCTGCAGCCACCGCGCGACAGCCTTGACGCTCCCGAACTTCCGGTTTCGGGACGTGCACGCTCACGGCTTGTTTATTTCTTCATTTCCTTCCACGCTGCTATAATGGAGTAGTCCGTCGTTTGTCTCTACCGGTGTTAGTGTCTCTCGCACTGATGATGACTGATTTTGCAGAAAATGCGCATGGCGGTGGGTGACTTGTTAAAAATCGAATTGACTTTTTAAATTGAATATTGGCTGTCTGTTGCACAATTCATGCCCTAACGAGCCTTCGTGTGCCTCCATGGATCGGGGCCGAACAGCACTTTGATTTTAGTTTCTTACAGGAGCAGGTTGTGACAAGCGATTTCCAGCTTCTGCTTTGTAGCAAGGGATCAGTTTGTCCTGCAGGTATGAATGCCAGCCTTACAGCAAGACAAGAACTTCCTCTCCCCGCTAGTTTTTGTTCCCGTAGAGTCAGCCGATCACTTGACAGAGCAGGCATTAGTATAAATGTCCCAGGCTATTAACAGCATTTCACAGCCAATGTGTTTCTACTAACCTTTGAAAGGATAGGGAATTTGATATTAAAGCTTTTTAGCCTGCATGTAACTGAGCACAGCAACATTTGCACTTCGCCCAAGATTGTAAGAAAGTCGAATTGCCCAGTACGGGGAATGCAGGAGCTGGAAGAGAGAGACCTAGTGAGAGAAAGGTAGGAGATGCAAAGTCAGGGAAAGCCATGATGATGGGGAAAGACATGCGGAATAAGACCGGGACAGACCTGGAAGTAGAAAGAAAGTCAGGAAAAGAGGGAGAGGCAGAAAAAGGCAAGCAAAAGAACCATATAGATATGGAGACACGGAAATATGGGTAGAGAGATCGAAAAGGAAGACGGCTTAAAGAGACGGAAAAACAGACTCAGAGAAAGAAACGCATGTAAAGGGAGAGAAGAGACACAGAAGAACAGAGAAACGGAGAAAAATAGGGAGGAAGAGAGGCAGAATAAGACGGGGGGACGAAGGAGAGAGACGGAGAGGAAAAACAACAAGAGAAAAACAAGTAAAGATGGAGACAGGCGACAGGTGGGAGGGAGTTAGGAAGAGATAAAGACAGAGAAAATCAGTATCGATGCCTCTATCTCTGCAACTAATATATATTTGCCTGGTGCTCCGTCTGTCACTACATGTGTATTTCTCTTCCTTGTATGTCTGTCTCGATTGTCTTCTTTGTCCCTTACTTCCGCTGTTACCTTGTATTCTTTCTCAATACAAGCACCGAGTTTGGTTCACAATCTTTTGATAAGACTATTGTTTTCTGGGCTCAGCCGCCTGACCTGTATCTGCTGGGCTGAAGTGCGATCAGGCCCAGGGCACAATCTGATCTTGCATCTACGGGGATAGCACTCTTGACCTTTACTATATCTTTAGTAGTAAGTGGGTTGTGAGTTTCATGCCTTTTGCGTGTTTTACAGATTAAAAAAAAATCTTTAACACTTGGGTAATTTAAATACATAATTGCCGGCTTTCTGTGGAAAGTCCGGGGGCTGGGGGTGTTAGGCTTGCACTGATATGACCTTCTCCTTTCTGACACTACTGCATTGCACCATTTATGTATTTTGAAGCTTTTACATTTACTTATTCAAATTAAACCTGGCGCATGTATTATAACCAGAATGCGGTAGTGATGTCCACACAGTTTCATCTGTAAACGCCACTCCGGTTGCACGGAGCTTATATCCTCATTTACAACTAGCTGAAATATTTGTTTTAGGTACTGTGGTTTTGCACAGAGTATCTGCTTCTCACCAGTGGAGCTTTGTTTTTGCCAGAGCTTTTTGTACATTGGTGCCGTGGATTTTTATTTCATATTGGCTCATTGCTTGAAGTTTTCCACCCACACAGGCAACGGAACCAGTGGGCTATGCAAATACTTAAGTATTATACTGAATATTGTAAAGCTATCAAGGGGATTTTTTTTTTAATCCCAATGAATTAAAAAGAAGTCGCGGAGGACAAGTTACTGTTCGCAAAACATTTTGTCAATCCACACATCACCACACACACAACCACACACACATCACCACCCACACACAACCACACAACCACACATACAACCACAACCACACACACACAACCACACACAAAACCACACACACAACAAACACAACACAGGCACAACCACACACACAACCACCCACACACAACCACACACACAACCACAACCACACACGCAGCCACACATACAGCACCACACACACAACCATATACACACACAACCAAACTCAACCACACACCCAACCACACCCAGCCACACACCCAACCACACACAACCACACACACAACCACACACACAACCACACACCCAACCACACACCCACACAACCACACACACACACACAACCACACACACAACCACACACATCTATTTATCTCCCTCACTCTATCCATCTTTCTCCCTCTCTCTAGATAGCTATCACCCTCACTCTATCTATCTATCGCACCACCACAGCATCACTCAGGGGCACCACAGCATCCCTCAGGGGCACCACAGCATTACTATGCGTTACCACAGCATCACTGAATGCCACAGCATCACACGTCGCCACTACAACATCACTCAGCGCCAACACAGTATCAATCTGTCCAACCATTCAACAACAACTGGTTCAAATATGTTTTCTCAATGTTTCAAGCTTTATTACAAATGCCACAAAAAAATGTTGATATTTCACTTCTGTTCTTGGATTTTCGTCACAATAAAATACACTGAACATAATCTTCACAAAAGTTATTTACAAAAGTTTAAGCTATTGCCATTATAAATTACAATAACTTTTATTTAAAAATTAATTATTTAAGAAATTAAAAGCCATTGTTATTCATAATATCAATACATCTAAGTCATGTAAATACAAAACATGTTGCATTACAAATGGTATAGGTGTCACATTTGCAAAAGTTAAAAGTATTGGCATTGTAAATGACAACGCTATTAATTTCGCTATTTTCAAAACCACAACTTAAATAAAAGATGTGTCATTTACAAGACCAATAGCTCAAACTTTCCTAATGCGAGACCTATTGCATTGCAAATGCTTGTTAAAGTATGCCTTGATCTGTCCGCAGCAAGTGTATTTACTTGCAGTTGCCAAGATCTTATTCTTCAACAAGTCTAGAACACACATCCTCCATGTATCTCCCGATTCTAGCCAAGTCAGTCGGTAAAATTCCAGAAAATAGAACCGCAATTGCTTCTTTCACTGTCCGAACTCCTTTGTGTAGCCATATTGGCTTTAAAAGCTTCTGACGAGACTGTAGCAGGCCGGGGCAGCAGCACATCAGGTGTAGCAATGATTCTGTTTTGAAATTGCAGATTCTACAGCTGATTTTATGATCAAGGGATTTCCACCCGGGATTCAGTTCTCTGATTGGGAGGGGCACTAGTCTGGCCCACTGAATGTTTTTTAGGGCCTTTCTCCCCAAATCTTGGTGAAGCTAAACCTGGGTTTTGTGCTCTCTATATGTTGCAATCAGCCCAGATTGACCTCCTCCAGTTTCAAAATGTGCTAAGTCAATTTTTCGTGACAATTGTTAGCATTATTTGTTGATTGGATTTTTGATAGCCGGGTAGTTTACGTCCTCTTGCCCCCAATTCTGTGTTTCCAAGTCAGAATTTCCAATGCTTCATGAATGTAGACTTGCCATGGGTTGGTTGGCTCTCGATAAATGGATTTTAGCATGCTCTTCAAGCTTCCATCTGGAGCTTTCAGTAGTTGGTAATAGTATTTTGCATGCACACCCAAACATTCTTTGTTCTGTTGCACCAGGCCGAACTCCAGGCAAATGCAGCTATTGCGGGTGTATTTTGGGAGCTTGAATATGCATTTGTATGCCTGACATTGTGCTTTTACCATCATTGTGTCTATTTTGCCTGGGAATGCCTGGTGTACATACCCCGCAATTGCCCGTATTTTAGATTGTAACACCTTTCTGATTGGGATAGTCGTTTGACTTTGCAGTTTCTCATGTAATTTGCATAGTGCGTAGATTGTCGACTGTACTTTAGATTTCATTTTATGTAGATGCAAGGTTGCTTTGCGGGAGTTGCTCATCCAGCACCCAAGATAATTGAATGACTTCGAAACAGCCATTATCCCTACATGCCATTTGAGAAATGTTTTTTTAGTGCAACGCCCAAAGATTATTACTTTGGTCTTGTCTGAGTTTATTGTTAATTAATTGATCTGGTTGTAAGTGTTTAAAGCACATAATCTCCTTTCTAGCCTAATTTGTATATGATCCATCACCATGAGATCATCCGCATATTGTAAAATGTGGAGTTTCTTAGCTCCGATTTTGGGGACTGCAAGGTTAGCATTATGGAGCATCTTGGCCAGATCTGCTGTATTTAAGTTGAAAAGTGTTGGGGCTAGTACGCAACCCTCTTTTAGACCTCGATTTGTGAAACACCTTTTTGTTACGGGGTTGTTTGTAAATTTGAATTTGCTCGGAGTGTTACCAAATAGAGAGATAATGGCTTTGATAGAGGCCTTGTGGAATTTGCCAGTTGCGCAATTTAGTCCAGAGCTTGTATCGAGGCAGCCTGTCGAAAGCTGCTGAGTAGTCTATGAAACAGGCAAAGACAGTTTTTTTGTTTTTGACATTGGCTTGCTGGCTTAGATATGATATGGCTGTGATGTTATCGATTGTCGAACTGCTTTTGCGGAACCCTGTATGTTAGGGGGGAAGGATTTCCTTTCCATCAATTCATCTGTTTAATTCGGTCAATAGGGTACTTGCATAGGTTTTCCCTGCGATATCCAGAAGGGCAATTAATCTGTAGTTTTTTGGTTCTGTGTTATCACCTTTCTTGCATATAGGTTGTAGATTCGACCCGCGCCACGAGTCTAGCACCCTGGCATGTAGTTGGCATTCAGTGAATAGATTGGATAGGACTATGCCCCAGTATGCTGGATCATCTCTAAACATTGCACCCGGGAGGCCATTAGGCCCTTGTGCCCTACCTTTTCTTATCTTTTTTACTACTTTTTCAACAGCTGTGCCGTCTTGATCTTTGCTCACGGCTTCAGTAGTAAGTTCCACTACGCTACGTTGTTTATACTCTCCGTGGGGCATTCCACACTGCTTCTGGGCTCAATGCAGCCGTCCTTTTCCACATAAATTGTGGAAACGTCTCAACCATGCATTGGCGTGGGCAGAGTTACACCAGTTCACTTTATTATTATCTAACCAAGCTATATATTGCCAAAGTTGTCGGTGTTTATGAGGCTTTCTTAGCTCTTGGATCTTGATCCATTCTTCCTCTAGCTTGTTCTGCTTGAGCGTCTATAGCAAATGCTTTCGCTCATTATGCAGATCGTTGCGCTTATCCAGTGCTCTTTGTGTGACCGCAATCTTGTGAGCTCTTTTTACCTTATTTAGGTTACGTGTTGTGTAACTAAGGTTTGTGTTATTATTCAATGTTTGTGTTCTGGGTTTCTCTTTTGATTTGAAGTCAGCTTTCTTGCTATTGTTCAGAGCTATTTTCAGGGCAGGGGTCCACTCTGACCAGTCTTCCATGCTGGGCTTGATACCAGGATGGTTGCCTGTGCCTTCTTGTTCATCTTTCCATGCCTGAAATGTGGCAGCCTGATGCTGGTTCCATTTTATTCTTCTAACTGAGGCATATTCCTCAATGCTTATTGATTGAGCTACCGTGCTGGTACGTTCCCGTTGTTTAATAGTAATGTTCATTTCAACCTGGAGTAGTGCATGATCACTAGTATCATCTACATTGATTTCTAAGTGAACTATTTTGCAAATGAGTTGGTTGCACAAAAAATATAATTGATTGTTGAGCAATTCTTAAATGTGGCCATTCCTGGGCCATTTGAGTCTGAACCTTTTAGTAGATTCTCAATTGACTTGAGATCATAAATTGGCAAGAAGTTATTTAAAGTACTTTCAGCACTAGTTAAGTGCATCCTCTCGCTCGGCTTAGTTCCGAGGTGGTGTAGATTGACATTTCTCACAAGCAATTTGGCTGATAACAAGTACATGCATAGGATTTCCTGTAATTTTCTAATCATAGATTTTGTGGCTTCTAATTTCAACCGCGCATAATCATTTAGATATAAGTTTATTATGAGCAGTGAAATGTTGTCTTCCCTGTCCCATTTCCCCTCAGCTACATGTGCCTGCAGTATGCCTGAGTCAGTATTTAGGATCCTTACTGTCAGTTGGTTTGCATGTATAACATAAATCGAAATCCCACCTCATAGTCTTCCATACTGGTTGTGTTTAGTTGCTAGTTTATGGAAACAAGCATAACCTTCCAGATGTACCGGCTCTGTAGCCCAGATTTTTGGAGACATAGAACATCGCCTTCACGCAGTTTGTTCATTGCTGTTACTTGCTTAAGAGCTTTTTATATACCTGCCACGTGGAGAAAATTTTGAGACTGTGTTGTGTGTTTTAAATAAGGCTTGAAGTGCTGGTATTTACCGCTGTTGATAATTTTGTGTTGAACTGCTCTTGTGGGTCCCCCGAATGGTCAGATATGGGCTCATTTGTATCAGGTGTGGAGAGTGCCATTCTCTGTTTAACTGCTTGTCCTGTTGTATTTCTCCCTCTGTCAGATTTCTCAAGTGCTTCATCTTTTACTTTTCTGTTTATGTTCGTCTACTCCTCTATTCTGATTGATATACTTAGGTTTTTGTAATTCTGATCTAATTGTATTTTTGAGGTACCTTTCGATATATACTATGGGAGTGTTCCTTAACTTTCTTTGTGTAGGTGGCAGTGTTTGATGGTTCAAGTAAAATTAGTGGATATTTTTCTTGCTCAGGTACCATTATTGCTATTCCCGAGTTTTTAACCCCTTCACTGCGGCGGCTATTCCGCCACAGTGCTAAGGGGGTGGGGCGGCCGCGCGGCGGGCGCATGATGGTGACGGAACCGCTCCGTCACCAGCCATAGTTGTACTGTGCTCATGACAGAGCGGTCTCGTCACGGCCCCGCCTGCTCATTAGAACTTTCAGCGCAGGCGCGGAATCCGCACCGCGCAGGCGATCCGAGCGGGCCGTGACGGAACCGCTCCATCATCAGCACAGCGCGACCGCGGTTGATGACGGAGTGGTTCCGTCACCAGCAGGGGAGGGGTTAAAGATTTCTTTTTCCATAAACACCGCTTCTGGACTATGATGATTTATCCAGGTTACTACTGTGTTTTCCTGAGGGGAATCTTCATCCCTAGGTTCAAATTGAACACTCACCAGATCTACACTTGTAATGTTAGACAGTGATGGTATGTGTTGAAGGAGCCTTAGTAGGTTTCCCCTGTTTAATGTGTTGTGCCCACCCATTGATTTATAAAGTGGTTGAAAGATACTTTCTCTTGTATTACTTGTATTGGCAAGGTGGAGTTTATTGCCAATCACACTCAGTGTTTAGTTCCTTCGCACGCTATATCTCCTGAAAACTTAGGTGTATTGCCAATCACAGGCTGAAGTTGCTTCGTTCCTTCACCGGTTGTCTCTTTAGTGAGCCCCTCTTCGCTACCTCCATTTGTTCAAATTTCTCCTGTGTTTTTCTCGGATAGCTGATTCAGGTGTGATATTCGCCTTGGCAGGTCCATCTCTTAACGTTTTGTTTGCTTTTGGCATCTTGGGGAAGATCAGGTAAGGTTTTTAGTTCAGCTGCAAATCCTGCTTTTGAGACAGTTTTATTATTGGCTCAATCGAAGCATATGTTAACTGCCCACAGCTTCTTCTAATTTGTGTGGTCTTTTTGCACTTCAGTTGTTTTCTTAGTCTTTTTTTCATGTGTCGTGTCAGGTTCACCTGCGTAAGTTGGGTTGAGATTTCCTGTTTGTCCTCCCTATGTGGTTTTTCTGTGGTGACTATCAGTAGTTCATCAAATGCTGAGTCTGTGTTTGTGCTGACCTTGCTTGGATCCTCTTTCATAGTGTTATGCTAGGACCTGGCAAGTATTTTCTTGGAATCATCATTAGTTACTTTGGTCTTTTGGGCCGCAATGAGTGTGGTCAAGACTTCCTGGATTGTTGCTAATTTAGCAATTGTTGGGCAATAGGCACACTCCGTAATTAGTGTAGTTGCCTAAGCTTGTGCATGAATGCTTAAGGTGTTCAGATTGGCCAATTTTTTATCAATCCCTGATATTGCTTTTTCCATGATATTAAGCTGGTCTTCTTGGACATCTATTTTATTTGATTGATAGTTCAGTGCCTTTAATTTACGTTTTGACATTTTAAAAAAGATATCCCATATTGTTCCTGAGTCGGTTGCTGGCTTTGAGTTGGTTGCTGACACTGAGTTGTTGATATCGGGGAATCGACAAGGCGTGCCCTCGACCAAATTGATGCTAGAATTTGTTTCGCTTGCTGTTTTGGCACAAGTTTGTGTACTTTCATTGCTATTGGGCATCCTGTGATCCTCTGGCTCTTCCGCCGTGTTCTGGGATGCCATGCATTTGATGCTCAGACTTGGGTTATCTCCTTCTGCAGCTTCCTTTATTATGTTATTCTGTGTTATGGGTGCCTGTTTCAGTGGTGTTCAGATTTGTGACGTTTTTACTGGAGCATGGATGTTTTGAACTACTTTCATGTGATGTATTTTCCTTGATGGTTAATTATTGATTTTTACTTGGACCTCGATTGGTGGTTGAACCCCAATTCTCAGAGATTGTTCTTGAGTTTTTTGCAATAATGGATTGACAGACACCTCTAAAAGGTGTTTAGTTGATTGTGGGGATTGTTCTCTTGATGTCCGTTGATTCATGTTCTGACAGATCCCCAATTGAACCTATGGTCCTTTTTGTATCATTTGTATCATTAATTTGGGTGTTCCTTGTTGTTTTTTTCATTGTTGGTATGATTGGTACTGGTAATTGGTCTTGTTCTTCTTGATTGGTAAGCATTGCTCCCGCTGGGTCTTTTAAAAAGTCAAATTTGCTCAGTGTGTTGTTGGATTTTGCAAAGATTTTAAATACTGGCGAGATTAATGTCGTCAAACCTTGGGATTTTATTTCCTTTTTATACCTCATGATTCGCTTTTTTTAATTTCCAATTTCTTCTTTCCCTTTTCCTTTGATTTCTTTTAATTTCCGTTTTTATTTTTTCCTTTTTTCCCTTTTTCCCTTTTTTTGTTATTTGGTTGTTTCCCTGTCTCAGTGTTCACGAGGCCATGAGTGTGATCACTGACTGCCCCGGTTATGTCCACAAACCCCTAAAGCAAACACCTAGACCCCTAAATAAATATCACTTCACTTCCCTTTTGTTCACTGTGTTTGCTTGTGTTTACTTTTTTCTGCTTCACTTTGTAGCAGCCACTAGAGGGTTGTGGCTGGAGTCCCAAGGACCCCGAATCAATCTCCAGTCCACCGCACCCTGTGGCTCCCACAGACTCGCTGCACACTTATGGCAAACCTCAACAGCTGTCCCGCAGCAGATGTTCCACTAGGGCCTCCCCAAATGTCCCACCAAGGCTGTGCACCCCTATCACCCCTCCAGTTAGACAGGAGCAGGCTCCCACACCCCGCTTCTCCCACTCACTTGCTCACAAGTTCACGGTTCACTGCCAGTGGTCCTGGGTCCAAGTCCCAGATGGGCTGGGTGAACCTGAGGCCAGCTGGCAGGCTCACAGCGGGCAGGCTCACAGCTTGCTCACGGCTCGCTCTCTCAGCCAGTGCAATGGCAGTCAACAGAACTTGGTCAAAGCTCCCAGCTCCACATCTACCTCCGGCATCTAGCTCCGGTGCACATCCAGCCTTTTCCAGCTCACCGTAGCTGTCACGCTGCCTACCCCGCCGCTACCCCCGCCGCATGTTACAGCTGCTCTCAAAATCCTTCCTCTCAAACCTTGCGCTCTAAAGCCCCCAAAGCCCCCAAAGTAGTGAAGGCGTTTGCGGGGGGGAAGCAAGGGGCGGCCGTCTACAAAGCCATCAACAAAGCGGATTCAAGCGGGCAGCAAACGGCGGCGACCGCAGACAGCTTACAGCGGCAGGCATGCGGCAAGCAGCAGCAACGAGTCACAAGAGCAACAGCAACAGAGTTTTTCACTGCCAAAGCATGTTAAACTTAAGTACACAAGTCCTACTTTTTAAGGAAAATGCATCCTGCCCTATGACCCTTTAGGGCCTACCATAAAGGTGACTAATAAGTATTAGAAAATGAGGTTTAAACCTGGAAAAAGTTTTATTGTGCTAAGTCAAAATGGCTGTTTAAAACTGCACTCAAGTCTGCAGTGGCAGGCCAGAGACAGGTGTCCTTTGTGGGTTGCACAAAGAGTACTGATGCCCACTAGTAACATTTAATTTACAGGCCCTGGGTACATGAAGTACCATTTACTAATACAAGTATATTAATTCTGCAAATTAAGTGTATGCCAATTTTTTCATGTTTGAAGGAGATTTCCAGTGGTAACCTGCAAACATTCCTAAAAGCTAACACAATGTGTTTAGCAAAGGAAGTGAGAGGAAGGGAAATATCTGGGGTGACTATGAAGAAAATGGTGAGGTCTCCAGCACACCATTAATTCATGTTTGCCCTAAATCACCACATGAGGCTCACTGGTCTTTGTAAATAGATCAGATATGTAATTTATAAGCACTGTTATTTACTTGCTATATTCAAAGTGGCTCAGACCTAGTAACAGGTTGTATTGGCGTAAAGGCAGAGCAAAGTAATGCAAAAGTGATGCATGCTTTGCATTGGCGTAAAGGCAGAGCAAAGAAATGCAAAAATGATGCATGCTATTTGGGTGTGCAAAATGTTTTGACTCACATGCTGTGTTATTTTTCTACTGTCATTGATATACAATGCTTACTTAATAAGTCTGGAATAAAGCAAATGTGTTTTTGGTGCAAAGCAATGCAGGAACATATTCAGATTTGTTCAATCAACATCTTTCTTTATACATGTGTACCTGGCTTTTTTGTATTCACTCACTCTGCCCTTGTTCAGGTGTTGTTATCTCACTGTTCTGTTTTGTGCATGGCCATGTGACCCATTTGTGGTGGAGACGCTGAATGTGAAAGAAGATGGACACTCATACAACTGGAAACAAGGTGGAGGTGGAGGACGATGCCAGTCATCAAGACTGAGGAAAGATCCAATGAAGACAAGCCTAGAGGGTCTAAAAAGTACAGAACAAGCTCATTATATTAATCTTTGGTGAATATATATGCTCTATTGATGATTTCAAATGTATAGAGCCCTACCTAACAAATCACTGGGACTATAGAATGGGCAACCTTTTACAGAGTGGAAGCAAGTACATGCAATCAGCGCCTCCAAGCAGCCTGAATGATAAACATGTTTAATTACATTTTCTCCCTTGAATGAAGTTGACATTGATGGCAGTTAAATATATTACTTGGCTTGCACACTTCATATTTGCTCTGTTTACATAATTCCAACGCTTCATTGACTCTGCCCAATTTTGAAAAATAACCTCTTTAGGCAATGCATGAGAACTGAGTAGAAGGAGGAAAGTTTAACTTTCTCTACCTGGGCATTGAGGTCAATCAAACAATCAGTAATCTTATAAAGAGCGACTACTCACCCATGAGGGTCTCAAAGGATGGGTCCAAGGATTAAAATGCAAACAACTGATGGACCAAATGCAGAACAAATCAACCCAGGGATTGGCCAGTCTTACAATTTCTAGTAGCAGCACCACGGAATATTCACAATTTGGTGTGGATTATTTGCTGGAGTCTTCTCACTCTATTTACCTTTAAGCGCTGTTTTACCTTTTTTACATGACTTCTCTAATTTGCTATTAATATACGGTTTCAGACAATAAAATGTGTGTACACCCACAGAAACCTATTACATAAAATATGATCTTATAATGTGCTTTTAAAATATTGCTACTTTAGATGTTTCAGGCTGATATAAAGTCCCAGCAACCGAAAGCATTATGCAAATCTTCAATCATTTGCTAGCTATATAATAAATACTTAAAAACATTTTTTTGCAAAGAAGCAGCATTTCTCCACTAAAATGCACCATAGGTTTTCAAGCACACTGCTGTGCTTCGGTGTTTTGGAAAAGATGTACTCTTATTTATGCCTATATTTAATAAAAATGAAATAAAGATATTTGAGTTTCACTTCCCTTTAAATTCGTTCGCTGCTGAAAGGCACAAAGTGAATGATTGAGTCAAGTTAGGCTGATCCAATGTAGAATAGTTCAGTGGGGTCATCCCCTGAGATAATGTTGACAGCAAAGCAAGGCCCAATAATGCATTTCAGTATGGCCTTAAAAACAAAAACTGTGGCCTATGATACAGTTCTCTTTTATATCCTTTTACATGCCTTTTTGAATTGGTCCCAAAACATCTCAATGGGAATAAAATGTGACTATTCGGGGACAATTAATTTAAAGTTTGTATAAACATAAAGAACTGTGCACTCTTTACATTTGGTACTAGGTAGTTGGATGTTTCAAGCCGATTTACAAAGGTCTGCAAGTGTACTTAAGTTCTCTTTTAGTACTATTTCTCACACTCACAAATGCTTTTTTGTATTGGCCCTTTTGCACTAGAGCCCAGGCCGTATTACAGTTGCAGACTTTGGGCCAGATTTATCAAGCTTTTGCCTCGTCCTTGCAAGGGTGACATTAAACCTATGTGAGATTTATCAAGCCACTCACGGCCACCTTTTGTGGCCTTGCATGACTTGATAATTCTGGAGTAACGCAAGGCAGTGCCAATCGCTGCCTTGCAGTACTGTGCCTCTGGGAGGCGTTCCACGGGTGGAGCATGGGTGTTAGGACGCATCCACCCAAGGATTATGGCACATTCTCAAATTTACTGTTCGTGGTAGACCTGGAAATGCATAAAAATGCTACGCCTCCCCAGGTGATGAATATCAAGGAGAAATATCTTTATTTCTCCTCATTTTGTCCTCTTTCTATGTGGGTTGCAGAAAGCACTTGGAGCTCTTTACTGCATTGCTCACAACCCAGGTGGATTAATGAACATATTCAAGTGGAAGGAGCTAACCGGTTGCCTTCAAATGCAGTGTGGCTAGTTTAATGTCTAAATAAGGTGGCTGGCTGTGCCAAAGTTATGCTTAAAAACCACTTTTAACACATGGCTGATTACTAGTAGAGCTTCAGAAGGCACTGTTAACACATGGCTGAATACTGGTAGAGCTGCAGGAGAAGTTGAGCGGCTTGCTTAACTTGCATGTCCAACTCTGGCTACCACCCTTTATGCCCCACGTTTTTTTAGAATGCTAGAAAAAAGCGAAAATGCTTTCTCTTGCTAACATTGCAGAAGATGAAACATGGTCTCAGTGCCTGTCTACAGCTATGACTTAACAGATCCTCACCCATGGAAATCCTTCTGGTTTACAGATTTAAGTAATGCTGTATCAAAAGCCCCTGTCACCCCTCCTCCTTTTGTGAGGGGGATGTAGATTCTTGGAGGTAAACATGCACTAGAAATCCTAAATCTTGATGATGATAAAATAAATATGTTGGGGTCCCACAATTTACATGTGCCCCCGATTTGTCAGTTTGGGACCATTCTGTGTTTAGTATGCCTTGGGAAAATTGAAGCTAAAATATGACTGTTTCATCCTGGCTGTTGAGATTTTACTTGTCACCTCAATGCCTCTATTTAAGAGGGTATTTGAGATCTTTTATATTTGATTCCTACTGCATAAGTAAACATAGATTAATTTAAATATACATTATCTACCTTTCATGTTCAGACTTTGGAAAAAAACTGATTTGGGTATTAAGATGAAATGTTAGGAAGAATTTATGAGTGAGTAAGAGGCAAGCCACAACATGGTCTTGTCTTTGAAACAGAGTATATACGACGGAGTGTCACAAAAAGTGGCACCGAAATGCACATCTGAATGTGAATAAATCTGTGATCAATTTATCACAAATTCCAAGATTCCTACACATTCAAGGGGACTGAACTTGTCCCTCACTTTTCTGCGGTTCTTTGCCTCTACTCTGTTTCTAGTTAACCAACTCTTGCTATCTCTCACTGCATCATACTCTATCATTTATTTGCATTTCTTTTACTGCATATCTCATATACCCTGGGTTGGTCAAAAGCACCTATTTTTGACAATCCATAGGTACAGTTTCAGGTCATTAAATTTCAACATGAAACACCATCTTTTACAGTTAAACTTGAGATTCGATAAACACCCATGTAATGAAATGTTACCTGTTCCATCAAGGGAGCAAATACATTGTTCTACAGGATACCTTTCAAAATTGTCGTTGGATTTTTCTGTGCTGTGTTCTCACTTTATTACTGTTTGAAGTGCTTCATAAATACTTTACACATTACCTCTAAGTTAAGCATGACTGCTTTTGTGCCAAGCTACAGGAGCTTTAAGCACACGTTAATTTGAGGCTTGGGTCTGCCTCACCCTGACAAGCATTGCAGTTGCTGCTTGAGTAGAGTTTGTCCCCCTCATTCAGTAACCCAATTTCTCACAGGTATTATCAATCTGTGTACACCTGCCCTGAGGAAACTAATATGCACACTAAAAAAATAAGACAGCAGTGTGACTATGTGAAAGCTATGCTTGGTGATGGTCCTTTGTTCTGGAATTCTTCAAGAGAAACTTGCCTCTGACCCTAATTAAACAGAAAGTCAAAGATTAAGTCATAAAACTGAGAAAAAAATCCTGGACCCAAATACCTATGGGCATTGTTGAATTCTTGCTAAAAAGCCATCTGTGTTGGAATGATATATATATTTAATTAAAGCCTTTGTATATTTCAATGAGCACCATTATAGGTGTCTCCTTGAGATCAGATCAAGGGCAGCAAAGGCAGAGGAGTAGAAGTGAACAGAAGTGAAACTGTAGGGACCCGATTCACAGAATAAACTTAAGACAAAATCCTAACTTACTACCCTTTTCGTATTCACAGAGGGCACTTACTCATTTTGGTATTCACAGAAGACACTTACTCATTTCGGTATTCACAGAAGTTAGGACTCCTAACTTTAGGACTCCTAAATGCCTTCTATGAGTACCGAAAGTCTTAAAATTAGGATTTTTCTCAATTTAGTAGTAGTAAAGTTAGGACTCCTAACTTTAGGAATGCATCGCCTTCTCTATCCTTGGGATATAGGCAATGCGTTGGCTACGAGCCACTCAAAGTCAAAGATGTCCTGGGAATGGAGGTAATGAGTGGTGCCGTCAACGATGCAATGCAATTGAACCTCTGGCACTGGAAATACTTCAGCGTTATTGGAGATTCAGCAGTTTGAAGAAGAGCAACGGCGTTGATGCGTGGATTACTGCAGGAACAGCACTTTGTACCTAGTTTCAAGGGCACATGACTTTATTGTCACCACTTGGCAGGGCAAGGTTCACAGATGGCAGAGTTGAAGTGCTGTAGCAGATTTGTTGGATGTCTGATGTCCCTGAGACTTCAGAACAAGAGGAACGCAAACAAGCCCTTGGACTCACAACAGGTTCAAGTGGAGTAGGTCCAGTCCTTCTCACCCAGACAGGGTGGCAGCAGGCGGCAGCCAGGTCAGCAAGGCAAAAAAGTAGTTTTTCCAGAACAGCAGTCCAGCATAGTGGCAGTCCTTCAGCAGCACAGCAGTCCTTCTCCATGGCAGAGAATCCACATGTCCAGAAGTGCACTGACTTGATAGGATCAGAAGTCCAGTTGTTATACCTAGTAGTGACTTTGAAGTGTTGGAGACTACGAAGAGGAACTTTGAAGTGCACAGAGATGCTCTCTTCCTGCCCTGGCTCCAGACTCACCATAGGGGGCTAAGAAGTCCTTTGTGTGGGGACAGGACACAGCCTATTCAGCCCAGGATTGCTCATCAGGATATGGATAGCCCATCAGTCACACCTAAGCTCCCTTTGTGTGTGGCTGCCTAGAAGGAATGCACAAGGCACAGCTGTGACCCACCCCAGATGTGTAGTGGAGACACAGGGCTAAGATCAGACAAATGACATCTTTCTAAAATTAGAATTTATTTTAATTTAAATGATACTAAACATAAAAACTTTACCTCCTTCAATATGGGAATTACACTTGTTTGTGTAACAAGGAATCACCAAATTAAACTATGGGAGGATTAGGCCTCACAGGAGTGAAAAAACAAATCTGGGAGTTTTCTCTACCAGCAATATTGTAGGCAAACAGGTAAAATGTTTAGGGGCACACCACTAAAGGGCAAACGAAGGCCAATTGAAGATGCAAGTGTGGGGTAGAGGTAATCTAACTTGGGAAGCTTTTAAAAAACACATACAGTCTGCACTCTCATCGGAGTCTGAATATCATGGTGTGCAGATCCTTGCAGATGTTATTACTGTTGTCTAGAAATGAGAACATGATTTTGAGTTTGACAGACTGGTTACTCTGTCACAACATGATGAATATCCCATTTGCGTTTTTAAGTGGCATAGGATATAATGCACTGGTAATAGAGCAGATAGAATATCTGTCAATTTTGTGTCTGAGCAACCTCGAAATAAGGCCAGAAGGATTTATCACTGTAAATTTGTTGGGGAATAAAGTCAAGGAAGGAGGTGTTTTCATGATGCAAATAAGGCACAGAAAGAGATTTAGGGTCACTTTAATAATCGGGATTCAAAGAGAGAGGCAAGAGCAGAGACTGGTAGGACACATGGCTCTATAGACAAATCAGTAGTTTAGAAAACAATTTCTGCCTAGATGATCTACCGTCTAGATGTATATCCTTCTTGGAGGATTGCTAATAGCTGTCAATTCTCATGACACCATCGATGTACAATTGCTATGTTATTGCGAGATCAAGTATTTATGCATGTATTGCCAGTATATCATATATAATAAAATTAAGCAGGTGCAGGATTGGCCTCCAAATGGAACATTAGGGAGACATCATGGACAGCCAGTGTGAACACATCTGTTGTTCAGGATTTTTGTACTGCTTCCTTGGTAAATATGTTATATATTATTTATTAGCTTTATCGGAATTTCTCCCTAGTCCAAAAATGGCACACTAGCACAGTTGCAACACACTTGAAGTAATGGCGGTAATAATTAATCTGATATTGAAATAAGTACAACATTACAAGAAAAAAGCCAAATTCATTAAATAAATAAGGACAAATATTCAGCACTAATTGTAAAAGATCCATTAACATCAGGTGACTTATACAGAATGTTAAATCCTGGTATATATTGGGGTTAGTTTACCAAGTGGAGACAAATTGAAAGAAAACTCACATGGAGGTGTTGTAGAATAAACAACAGTCAATACAGTTATACTGCATGTATAACTCAATACACTGACACTAGCATTTGAAATGACACAAGGCTTAAGAGTTAGAAAAGTAATTGGCAGCTGCTTTCATACAATGAAAAATGTATTTACTTGTAGGCAAGGTCAGAAAAGGGACTGAACAAAGGTCATAAACATACATTCAGGGCCTGCACCGATGTAGGAGTATATTTTAGTGATATTGTTGGTTGGAAGCTTCCTGTACATTTTTTTAACAAAGTTGGTAATAGCTTTTAATAAGGGTAATATAACTGCTGCTCTGGCCCTATAGCAGCAACACTTTAGCCTGACACTGCTCACCATTTATGGTTTGGGGTTTTACTAAAATTATATGTATACTAAATTACTTAAAGGGGCTTTCAGCCACCTCTCTTCATATATTGGTCTGTTGGTGTGTCATTCACAGTTTGCTTCCGCCCACTACAGAATATATCATGGGGCAGTGGATCAGTCTATTTCATACCTGTCTAACTGCACTTTGAGTGACTATATTTAACACTTTCAAAAGGAACACATTTGCACACAAGGTAGTTCCCTTTAATGGCAGTGTTTTGCTTTTAATTTATTATTACTTGTATGTTGCCTTTGTTTGTAAAACCTGATGCCAATGCTGTAGTAAATTCCATTTAAGCTGTACTTTGTTTATCTGACTGCTGCTATTTCACACCATATCAGCAGCTCAAATGAACTCTGAATATAGTAGATTGTTATATTTGTAACCCTAACTGCCTGTCTGAACTTCCTTCTTTCTTTCCAAACACAAAATAAGTCCCTTCAATGCCAGGGACTCCATTGGCAATGTATGCTTTTTTTAGACCAAAACAACATGTTATGCCTTTAGCCAATGCTTCGATTTAGATTGATGGGCGGCACAGCAACTTCCCAAACAATAAAGCTTTGCAAAAACCAGAAAAAAACAAATCAATAATTTTCAGACTTGTTTGCTTTGCCAATGCTGGATTGTGTCTGTATAGCAACATTCTCCATCTTTCAGAAGGCCTTCTCCTTTGGTGCATGACATCCATGAACAGGAACTGCACAGTGCTGCATTATTTAACTGCCGCCTTTCAAGGCTAATGGAAGCCTTAATTTACCCAATTCTGTAACTGGGGTGAACGTTTGATTTGTTCAGCATTTCATCCATCATTTGTTCTTTCTGCCTTTGTCACCCTAAGTGGGACGGGTATGCCAAGACATGGGTCCAGTGTTCTTCAATCCACTGGAGTCAAGCTAGCCTGGCTGATGAGAGGTAAAACCCCTAAAATGGTCCCAGGATGCTTGTTTTCAATCCAGGGAGGATCTGGCCTGGCATTTCGGACTGGACTGTTCCCATGGGGAGCAGGATCATGACTGATTTGTATATGGCTGGGTCCAAACTGGGGTGGCAAGGTGATAAAAAACAATGGATTAAACCCAGACCTGTGACTGGGGGTGAATATTTGATGTCGGCAGCAGACATCCCACCTTCCCAAGACCTCCGCAATAACTTTAGCACCTTCTTCCACCACAGGATTAAGGAGATATACAAACAGCTTTGACAACCTCAATACCCAAGACCCTCCCAGCCCACCCACAACAACCATACCCAAAGGCACAGGACCCAAGCAGACCCTACTCAGCTGGAATCCCCTCACCACTGATGACACCCACACGATCATGAAAAGCATCCACTCAGGAGAACCCTCTGACCCCTGTCAGCGCCACATTTTCAACTGAGCAAGCACCACTATCGCCGCCGAACTGGGTCACACCTTCAACTGCTCCATCAACTCAGCCACATTCCCTGAAGACTGGAAACAAGCAGAGATCAACCCATTGCTGAAGAAATCCTCTGCCGACCCTACAGACCTCAAGAACCTCAGACCCATCTCTCTTCTACCCTCCCCAGCCAAGGTCATCGAGATGGCCATCAATGCTCAATTTTTCCAGTTCATCGAAGTGAACCACATCCGGGACCTCTCCCAATCCAGCTCCTAAAGCAACGACAGAACCAAGACCACCCTCCTCGCAGCACAGATAATGTCCGCAACCTTCTCAAATGAGGAGAAACTGTAGTCCTCATCCTTATGGACCTTTCGGCTGCCTTCTATACCATTTCTCACCGCACCCTATGCACAAGACTCCACGACGCCAGCATCAATGACAAAGCCCTGGAATGGATGCAGTCCCTCCTCACCGGCCGAACACAGAGAGCCAGACTACCACCATTCCACTCTGAACCCACAGAGATCAGCTGTGGAGTGCCTCAGTGCTCCTCCCTAAGCCCCACTCTCTTCAAAATCTACATGACCCCACTTGAAGCCATCGCCAGAAACCATGGACTCAACATTGTCTCCTTTGCTGACAACACCAAATTGATTCTCTCCCTCAATAACTACCCAAAGCTCCCAAGAATAACTTTCACGAAGGCTGTCACCAGCTGGAAGAAGAACATCTGCCTCAACCTCAACTTGGAGAAGACCAAGTCCTCATCATGGGCTACGCTATTCTGCTTGGGATGATTCTTGGTGACCCACAGCACTTGGGACCCCCCTGCGCCCCAGCCCATGCACATAGTATCAATTAGGGGAATTGTAAGCGCTTTACTCACCTGTGAGGGTGATTCTCAGCATCATCCTGGACTTTTCGCTTACCATGAGCCGCCAGGTCAATGCCGTCTCATCATCCTGCTTCCACATGCTGAGCTTGCTCCAAAAGATTTTTAAGTGGATCCCCACCGAGTCAACAAAAATGGTCACCCATGCAATCATCATCAGCAGAATTGACTACAGCAACAGAAACTGCAGAACATTCAGAACACATTCCGGCAGACTCATCCTCAACATCCCCTGCTGTAGTCACAAGACCGACCACCTGAGAGACCTCCACTGTCTCCAAGTCAAAAAAGAATCACCATCAAGCACCTCATACATGCCTACAAAGCCCTACATGATGTGAGACCAGTGGCGTAGCTAGGGGGGGAGGTGGTGGGGGCGGTCCACCCCAAGCGGCACTATTTTAGAGGCGACGGCCTTTGTAGTTTATTCTCACTGAGTGTAAATGGCGACAGGAGCGGCTTTCGGAAGCATGGCTTCTCTCTTCCTTCTCAGCATTTCGCTTCAGGCACAAGCTTGGTGGAAGTTTTCTGAATCAAGTGAGTGTTCTTCCCAGCAGCTGGGTCAGTAAATTATTAGTTAAATATCTGCTCTCTGCGCTGGAAAAGGCTGAGAGTGCTACCATGTAGCAAATATACCCAGCAGCATATTTCCTGCGGCGCCACGTGGCTTTAAAACGCACCACCACACTGAGACTGACTAGGGGGCCCGGGATTAAATCCGGATGTGACCGCCATAGTGCCTCGTCAAGTCTTGAAGGAAGAAGAAGTGAGGTCGGTCAGATTCGGCGCGGAACTTAAATCTGACTCGGAGTTAAGTGACAGTCCTCAGTGCGCTGCTGACTGTCTGCGCAATCGAATACATTTATGAAAACCCCCGGCGCGGCTGGAAGGGTGGGCAGATCAAGACAAGTGTCAATGACTGATTAGTTTCTGTCACAGACACACTCACCGCCACCACGCATCAAACATCGTGGTAATGATGATCGCGGGCACACATGGGTGCGGCCCGGCGGGTGACGAGTCAGTGACTCAGTCTGGGAGAAGACTGGCGAGTGCATCATGCGGTGTGCTGCAGCTGTGCGGCCACAATTTGAATCCCTGTGCGGCATGCTGTGGCCACAGGATGGACCGGAAGGAACCAGCAGACAGTCTAAACAATTCATTAAAGTGTGTGTTACTTTGGCCAATGCGTGCAGCGTGCAGTCGTTAGTGACTTTGCGGTACACAGTTTATCATAACTTGTGTCAGCACCGCACGCACAGTGTCTTATCTGATAACTGAATTTCACACTCAGACAACATTGGGCAGGTGCTAGTAACTCGCTCCTCGTCTCTTATTTATATGCCATTCTTTGCGGTTTTTTATTGTATGTTTCACAGACCCATGTTTTAAACATGCTAATTGTGACGTACTGAACAGTACAGGTGCCATCAGCATGTTGCACTTATACTAGTGAAGTATTGTACACTACATGTGTTAGTGATGTGCTCTCCGGACACTAGTGCTGTACTGCACAGAGCAGATACTAGCATGGTGCTGTGGGGTGTCAGTAAGAATATTAGCTCATTCTAGTTATATACTTTATGGATGCTAGTGACAAACCGAGCCTGGCATGATTTCACACAACATTGGGTTGGCTGGAATGAGCCTCCCACCAGACATCCAACGTTGCCGGCTATCAGCAGTCTGTGTGGCGCACTCTGACTCCTCTGCCCCAGGGTCAGGAGAGCCTCTCCCTCTCCCTTTAGCACCACCTAGGCCTCTAACTTGGGAAAAACTGGACTAATGTGTGCCTTGCAGCTGGTCGCCTTGCCTCTGCCTTGTGCCCAGAGAAAGAGCAACTTCCGGTGCCCCTACCTTGCTATGGTCGCCAGCAGCACTGAATTGAGACAACACGGAGAGCAGCACTGGAGCCATTCTGGCACATTCGGCGTTTCCCACTCTCTGGTAAGGTTGCTAAACACTGCCATACTGGTCATTTGTTCATGTTGATTTAAAGCTTAAGCATGACAAAATCATAAAAGAACATTGGGGCATATTACCAAGCAATAGCGATAATTATCACTATTGCTTGGTTAGAGACAAAAATTTACTGCTAAGCTGCGGCGATTTTTATCGCAGATAAACCTTGGTATTAACATGGTTTATCGCAAATGCGATAAAAATCAGCCGCAATGCATGAATATCGCTGAAAAGTCAGCGATATTCATGCATTAGCCAGCAAATGCTCTTAGCCATGTTATCCACCTCCCGTTGGATAACATGGCTAAGAACTGCTCAGGGCAGGTGTTAGCTTTTGGAGATATTCGCGCTTAGCGCAAATATCTCCAAAAGTTGGTAATAGGAGATAGCGATGTTAGCGACTGTTTCCAGTCGCTAACATCTTGGCACGCCCACTTAGCATGTCATTAGTGATAAATATCACTGACATGCAAAGTGGGGCCCAAGATGGTCGCTATCTCCTACTAGCTGTCGCTAACTGGTGTTAGCGACAGCTAGGTAATAGGGTGATGATTTCATCTCCGCTTTCTTGGCTTTTAAAGCCAAAAAAGCGGACATAAACCCCCTTGATAATATGCCCCCTTGTCTTCATAAAGTTTATACATTTTACATTGGGATTTGTCTTCATTTACTTTAATTATAAGACAAGCTTCGCAGCTTCAGAACACTGCTCAAAAATTCTGGTTCTATGCGCTAAATTAATCATCCCAAAATATACCTTATTGCCCATAAGGAGGGGTACGCAATGCATAGAAATGATACATCCCTAAATTAATGTTAGGGTGAACCTACAGTGAATAAAACACCAAAAGCTATTTCCACTCTATTGGGTTTAGCTGTGCTCTTGGGAAATACTGGTAAAGCAGATTAAATCGCCATGTTGGCACTGATGAGGGAAATAATCTCAGCTTTTCGTTTGACCCCGAGCCAGGACAATACAATACCGATCATGCCAGTAAAAACAACAGATTGGTGGTAACCCTATAGTGACTGGTACAGTAGGACCTACCTGGGATCTACTGCAGTAACAGTGAGCAATAGTGAAGGTAATATTCCAAACAGGCCAGTCCAACCCTGGTCAGGCTCAGGTTCTTCTTAATGGCAGGACGGTGAATGTGCAGACTGAGCAGCATTTGCTGCTGCTTTTGGGCCAGTCCAAGCCTGGTTGGAGATTCTTATTATTGTGGTGGGGAGAAGGCTTGAAATTACATTTTTGTCAGAGGGTGGCTCTGAGTGTCACTTAACAACAAGTACGATAATGTGGCCCACCCATAGCTGCTTACTGTTGTGTGTTTCATGCGATTTGTAACACTGTGAAACCTAATTTGTTAATCCTAAACACTTTGCCTGCTGAGATTAACAGTTTTCTCATTTCTTATCAGAATGCATGCACATACAATATCCACACTGCAAAATGCACCTAGTTCTCAAAACCAAATGTGTTGTGATCAATAGAAAGTGCTTTGCAGCAGTTTAAATATCTTTTTCGAGTTTCTCACAGCTCAAAAGGGTATAATTTGTAATGTTTATCCATTTCCATGGACTTCATTGCTTGGTTTTGCTTGCGAGAAATTGTCACTCATAGTGGTTGAAATGTCACTCATAATCGCACTGCAATGTAAAACATAGCAATCTGAAAGCTTGGCAGCTATGCCGGCATGGCTGCCACACAGTGACACACTTGCTGGGATAGGGGAGCAGTTGAGACTCGGACCGATGTGTGGGAAGGGGACACATTGCTTTGTGTGTGTTGAATTCTGTGGTGAGCAGGATTTGAGAGTGGCTGTGCCCACCTGTGGAATTGTTCTGTGCGGGTGGTGGGTGGGACATAGGCCATTTGACACATGGGTCGGGCAGTGATAGATGGGCCCAGACTGTGGCGTGGTGTGGGAAGCCCTGGCACGGATCTCGATTGTCTCTGGCCTATACCGTGGATTCATTGGAGTCAGCTGACTTGTGGACTTCGGACACTGCGGTGAGCATGTGCGTAATGGCATGGTTGCTGGGCGGGCCTCGGGAGAAACTGTGGGATGCGCGTGCCATTCACAGTCAGGCAGGCTTACGGATATGTTTGGCGGTATTAGGAAGAATCACACCGCTATGGTTGGGCGAGTGGCCTCAGGGTGCTCTGCGGCTGCAAGTTCAGGTGGTTGGCACTTGGTTGCACTGGTTGGTGGACCGGTGTGGAGCTGGCATTCTGGTGATACATGTGAGAAATATTTGAGGTTTGACAGTGGGGTGAGATTCGAAATTCGAGTCGAGACTTTACCTCGCACGGTTATGGGGCTGCAGATGCCATGAGCGGCAGACTGTGGGATGGCCCAGGGCTCCACAGGCTCTAGCTACGCCTCTGCGTGGGGCCTGTGTACCTTAACCACTGCTTTGCATTCCAGGCACCCACCAGAGATCTCCGCTCTGCCCAGCTGGCTCCAGCTACCGTCCCATGTATCCAACAGACCACGGCTAGAGGAATATCCTTCTTGCCTCTGCACCTCAGGCAATCACTGTCACTGCCTCAATTTAGGCAGGACCTTAGGACCTGGCTCTTCGACTGAACCACAGCACCTTAGATGGACCAGCAGTTACTACCCCACCTCCTTCCCCCCCTTTGCCTTGAGTCCTTGAAGGGTAGTCGAGCTCCATAAGCCACCTGATTGATTTATTGATTTGTTCAGCATTCCATCATTTGTTCCTTTTGCATCTAATAATTGGTAGTTGTGAAAAGTACTCCTTGTGCCCAACGCTATACAGGTTGCTCAAACGAGAATGTGGCGATCTGAACCTAAAACTACTGGCTGCGATCTCTGAATCTGAATCATTAAACAGGATATACCCACGAAGAATGACTTCAGCACAGACTTGTCAGTGGGATTTGTGCATAGTTAGAAGTTTTATCTTTTATACCAAAACATGTAAAACGTAATTTGTTTAATTACTACGTAAGCAAAAATGTCAGAGGACTAGGCATTATGAGTAGCCTAACAGTAGCGCTCTTGTTGGTATTGTTGCCTTGAGTTGGAAAAAGGACAATGCTGCAGTTGTGCATGGTTACAGTTGCAGAGACACACTTTCTGTTACACCATAAGTGCAGCGGCCTAGGGCAGTAGAACAGAAAAGAGTTTCATCTTTGAAAATATATGCCCCTCCCTCATTTCTAACACAGTATCTGCAAATCACTGGATTGCACTGATGCACTGGTGATGTGCTGCAGACTAGATCCATCAGTTTTGGGAACCATGGGGCATATTATCAAGTGATTTATCTCTGCTTTTTTGGCTTTAAAAGCCAAGAAAGCGGAGATAAAATTATCTCCCTATCAGCAACAGGGTGCTAACACGCAAATTCGCATGTTAGCACCCTTTTTCACTACGCTTCCATTTGCATCTCTAATGAGATGCAAAGTGGGCGTTCCAGAGCAAAATAATAGGAGAAATGGCGCTAAGCGACATTTCTCATATTATCAAGCTTCACGCTAACCCTGTTAGAGACAAAAAAAGCAGCGCTAACCATGGTTAGCGCTGCTTTTTTTACACCTGGTATTTTCCTGACTTAGCCATGATAGCCTATGGAAGGTGGATATCATGGCTAAGTTTGTGAGCCCCTATCATCAAGCTAACGCCAAACTTCGAGAGATTATCGTTGGTTTTCCAGCGATAATCTCTCATTTGGCAGTTAGCGTGAGGATTTTTATCACTTCTGAGATAAACGTTGCTAATACCAAGTTATCTCAGCGATAATTTCCGGCGATGCTTAGCGATAAAAAAATCGTTGCAAAGCCTAGTTAGCGATAAATATCGCTACTCATTGGTAATATGCCCCCATCTTTTCAAAGCTTCCCACCCTCCTATCATTGTTTTTTAACTCCCCCATCCTCCCATCACTGCATTCAATTCTCCTCATCCTCCCAACATTGTTTAAGTTCTCTCCCCTCCTCCCATAGTTGGTTTCAATTCACTCCCACCCTTCCGTCGTTGCTTTTAGTTCCCTAATGCTGCCCAGGACGAAGAAGCTCGCGGCAGAGACAAGCATGTATTCCTGAATCAGACTGCATGACCCAGAGTGTAGAAATTGTATACCTATTTACACACCGGCGGCACAGCACCCAGGATTGTTTGCTGCTAGACTAAATACTTATAGGCTCCCAAAGGCGAGACCTAGTGGCTATGCCGGTGCTTGTTTTGGTAGGGCAAACCAATCTACAGAGCTCTCAGTTTTCATTCCCATATAAACACTGACAAACAACTGTAATGCAACAAAGGTGAAGTTTAATGATAAACATGCCTTTATGGAGAGACTGAACAGTGTCTACTTCACTGTCTTGATTCTTTTCTGCTTTAAATTGTTAAAATCAGGCTTATGTTATCAGTCACAGGAGGGTCAGACAAGTAGCATGCCAATCTCTACTATCAGTGGCACAGCAAGATTACCCATGTCATAATGCAATGTAAATAGCCCCATTACCAGTTGACTCCCCTATCTATCTGCCTCCTCTTCATGGGCTCGTGCTTAGTTTAGCAATTAGATGTGAGGTAGATTAATGTTTTTAATGTACAGTGAACAAACAAGAAGAGTCTCACTATATTGGAAAAGACTATCTTCCCGTTGACAGTTAAAGTTTTTAAGGAAAACAGTATGCTTCCTTAAAATAACCCTCACCCATTAAGATGTTCCATGGTGACACACTTCATCATCGGGTTCTTAGCGTCCTGCTGCGGGACGAAGCATGCTGTGACCGATGGAGACATGAGAGCACTTTGTAGGATGCAAGCTATAAGGTAAATGATGGTATAAGATTGAGAGGGTCTATTTTGTTGGTAAAAAAAGACCTGGCTAAAAGGGAACTAAGGGGCTTATTTATGAGCCTTTGCGTCACTTTTGCGCTGCTGGTACGTCTAATTTTTTGTGACCCACCAGCAGCGTAAAAAATGAGCCTTGGTGCACCATATTTACAAAGTGCTACCTAGATGCATCACTTTGTGAACCCCTACGCCACATAATACCTGTGCCACGTATCATGTATGCAGGAGGGTCATTCTGACTCAAGAAAGGGTCGTAGAATTGACGCAGTGAAATCTATGAGATTTCACTGCGCCACTACTAGGATGCAAATGCGTCAAAATCTTACGACATTTGACATGGGGCTTGTCCCATGTGAAAGGACCCATTGCTGGAGTAGAGTCACTTTTGTGACACACTCCAGCAATGCGTCGTTTTTGCGCCTACAGATACATCAGAAATACTGACCTATCTGTAACTAATTGAGACATGATGTGTAATACTGTAAATATGATGCATCATTGGTGTCGCAAGGAGGGCGCAATGAAAAGTGACATATCACTGTTTTCTTGCAGCTACGCGTCACTTTTCATAAATGAGGCCCTAAATGTTTATTCAGTCCTATAGCTGGTATTATTAAAAGTGGGGAAAGGCGAAACACATGTTAATGTGTGTGTGTTTCAAGGTCAACATGGTTCAAGCCAATCCCCTAAGGCTTTTCTTCAGGACCATGACAATAATCCCATGTACCACTCCAAATATAAACACCATCAAGGTCTTCCTAATCAATATTAAGGGTAAGTATATGCAATACGATACCTAATTGGTATTTTATTTTGTAAGGATGTTTTAGATGCCGAAAACTGACCCCATGAGCTCAACAGGGGGAAGGGGCACTTGTAGTCACACTGTCCTCAAAGTTGCACCCTTCCCCTCCATATTCTACCTGCCCGTGGCTCTGATGAGGAACAATGCACAGGGCCTCTTTTAAGGAGACATTAACTTTAAACCATAGTGGTGGTAGGACGAAATGGATATACACCTGAAGCATGCATCTAAAGACTTTCATGGGAGTGCTGCCAATCATTATGAGGAACATTAATAGGACATATGGTACTAACAAAAGTATTTGGCAGGAGTGACTCCTCCATTTGATCATGGAAGTGTCGCCCCATAAACCCCAGAGCTGAAAAATAAAACTGTAATAATGTTTATTTATTACTGTCTTATTTTTTAGCAACCCGTCCTGAACTAACCCCCAGATTCATCATGCTCCTCTTTTGCGAGTCCTTAATAGCGATTATTAAGGAATCGCTATTAACACCATCGCTGCTAGAGAGATTTTCCTCCGGTGCTGGACTTGTTGGAAATCCCATTGTTCATGACGAGCTCAGATTGTCATGAGCACAGCTCCACTGTGCCTCATGACGAGCTGAGCTCGTCATTAGCATCGAAGGGGTTAAAGACTCGCAAAACGGGATGCATGTAGAAATCGCAAAATATATTGCGATTTCTACATCTTCCTTATTTGCGATTCGCTAATTGCTAATCGCAAATAAGGAATGACTCCCCATTCATTCGCCCATAGGAATGAATGGGGAGTCAATCCTTATTTGCGATTAGCAAATAGCGAATCACAAATAAGGAAGCGATGTCAAGGGTGCCAGGGTGTCCAAAGGACACCCTGTAGCACCCCTGAAATGGTGATTTACACTGGTGATGCGCACACACATGTCCAAAGGACATGTGTGTGTGTAACATCCAACTTAGAAAAATGCACTAAAGTGCATTTTTCTAAGTATTCCCTATTTACCACGAAGTCAGACTTCGCGGTAAATAGCGGCCAAAAATTGCGAATTCGCAATTCTAAAATGGTTCATGAATTGCATTTAAGGAATCTCAAATAGAGATTCCTTAAGTGCAATTCCTCGCAATTTAGCGATTTCAGATTTTGCGAATATTGCATTTGGGATGATGAATCCCAAATGCAATAAAAGCGCCTGCAAAGGGCCAGATTTGCAGAATCTGGCCCTTTGCGAGCCAATTTTACCTTCATGAATCTGGCTGTAATGTCAGGATGGGGTGGGGCCAGGGCTACCAAATGGCAGAAGCAGGGTGATGTGCGCATTAAAATTAGCATGTCCCTTTGTCCAGCTGTCTTGGGGCGGCCAGTCAGACATGTATTTTAAAGTTCTCAAGCTGGGTTACAAAAAGTGCATGCCCCCTGTGCTCTTAAGAGCAATGAGAGAGGCTGCTCTATTCAATCCTGGTGCGGCTTTCATGCTGTGATTGCAGTACCAGGATTGGATAGTGCAGTTTCCTGCATTTATTTTTTAAAAATTTATTTTAGGAAATATGTTAAGCGCACAAATACCCGAGGGTGTCTCGGCGCTGTTTGGGAGTGCATTGGGAGTGTTAGATTTCGGGGACTTTAGTTGGCACAGGTAGGTACTTGTGACATATAGGGACCCTGGCATCTAGTCAGGGTAAGGGGATACACTCTTTAGATAACCCCTGCTACCCCCATTGGTAGCTTGGCACGAGCAGACAGGCTTATTAAAGGCAATTTGTAAAGTATTTGTACCAAAACTCACAGTAACACAGTGCAAACCCCACAAATGGACTCCACACCAGTTTAGAAAAATAAACGTATTTAATCTAAACTAAACAAGACCAAAACGACAAAAACCCAACATACACAGTTCAAGAATATGGTTTCAAAAGAGTTCTTATGGTTGCGTTAAAATAATCCACAGTTGCGTCACGTTTTAGCCAAAAGTACTTTTAGATGCAACAAAAGTTCCAAGTGAATGCTGCAGCGTTGAAAAAAAAGTGATGCGTCACTCCAGAGAGCCTCGGGAGGCGATGCGACAACCCCGCTTGATGCAGCGGGCGTGTTGCGGGGACTCTGGTCTGTATGGGGAGGAATGCAATACCTTGTGTGGATTCCGGTGCGCAGGTTTTGTAGGAAGCGCCTTGCAAAGGCACGATGCAACGATCTTCGGGATGGAAACGATCTCAGGTGCGGCAGCGATGCGCAGCATTGATATTCTTCCTCTCGCGGCCCCTCGATGCGATGGCTCTGCGATAACACTCGCAGCGACATGATGCGGTCTGCAAGTAAGCATGTGACGATCTCACCCAGCGACGACAGGCTCTGTGACGATAATCTTCCCGCAACGGAGCGATGCTATCCAGGCCCATGTGCTACCCCCTCCCACTACTCTAGATGCAGATGGAGCTATTCAGCCCAGGGATGGCCCACTCAGCCTCTGGGAGCCACCCAGCCCCTGTCACTCACAAACCAGTCAGTCAATTCATAAACAAGCCAAGGCACACAGAAAGGTCAGACAAGAGAACAGCCACTTTCTTAAAGTGCTTTTCTCATACACAGGATTTAAAAACCACCTTTCCTAAAAGATGTATTATTAAATTCTGAGTTCAGGGATACTGGACGTTTATGTCCTAACTTGCTCCTATGGGAAGATGTGCAGGTAACCACTGTACACAGAATTCCCCATTTTAGCCTATGGGCAAGATAGCCTTACAGCAGTGAAAAATGAAAATGGCTGTAATTCACTACAAGAGCATGTCACCTGCACTAGTATATGCTCTACCTTTCACATACACCGCACCCTGCCCAGGGGAGTACCTAGGGACTTCCATAGGGGTGTCTAATGTGTACAGAAAGGGAAGGGTTTGGCCTGGTCAGTGGGGACACTAACCAGGAGGACATGGCAGTCCACAGACTGCACACAGGCACTCTCGTGGCAGGCCTGAGACACCATTTTAGGGCTACTCATGTGGGTGGCACAATCAGTGCTGCAGGCTCACTAGTAGCATTTAAATCACCAGCCCTGGCACACTCAGTGCACTTTACTAGGGACTTCTTGGTGATACAAATATGCCAATCATGGATAACCAATTGCAATAACCATATACCCAGGGAGCACTTGCACTTTGACACTGATCAGCAGTGGCAAAGTGCCCACAGCATATAAACCAGCAAAAACAAAATCCAGCACAGCATCAAAAATACAGGAGGTAGAGGCAAAAAGTCAGAGGAAACCAAGCTAAAGATGCCAGGTCTAACAGGGAGCTTCCTGAAGATACCTGAGGGAGGAGGGCATTGAGTTGCAAAGAAAGGAAGGTAAGCTTATTTTATGATTATTTTTGTTGTTGTGACTCATGTCAGCTGCCACTGGTATTTGGCCAAATGTATCAGTGACAAAAAGATGGTATTTCCCTAGCATTTCTAATATAACGCTCATTATGCAATGGCTATAACTAGTGCACCCCCGTTGGAGCTAATTTCTCTTATCATAGAATCAGTTCAACAGGAAAGCAACAAAAACAATACACACTGAGATGCACACCCAGAAGCACACACAGAGACAATATAAGACTAAAAAGTTAGACATAAACAAATTTGCACACACACAGACATCCAGATCTAGTCCACTACCCACCTACAGCCAGCTTACTTCTACAAAGTGATGTCCTTGGACACAACTTCACAACTGTGCCCCCTCTTCCACAGCTACAGAGTCCACCCACTCTTTGGTGGACTCGTCACTTACCTCTCAGCCCTGCAAAGAGCACATAGGCTCATGGCAGTGAAGCAGGATAGTACATACCTGGGCCATGAAGGAGAGAAGTACTCAGCAGCTGCATGGTGCAGGCTCTGGCACAATGGCATGGCCCAGTCTGAGCCCAGCCACACTTACACTGAAGCTGTGTTGACTAGTGGCCCCAAAGAAGCCCATTCTATGTATGAGCCATGCAGTGTGATCACCATTTACTAAACAACCCTTGCATCTGCAGGGTACAGCCCTCCTGCTTGCAGCTGAGCCAGACTGCAGCCATCCTACGTTGTTCCTGATGGTACAGTGCAAAAGGATGTGCAATTAGATAATGTTCTCCTTTGGCTCAAGATAACTGTTCCTCCTCTTTATTGATAGCTTTGGCCTTGATAACTGCCAACTGGTTCCATGCCATGAGGATGACTGCGAGATCTACTTTTGCAGCAAACACTGTCAAGCTTGCTGGAACTTCCAGCATTCTTTTTTGCCATTTTAAACACAAGATACAGTCTTCGAAGTCCCAGCATGACCAGACTGTTGGCTTAATAGCTAGAACAGCCTTTAAGTCATCCTCATACGTTGGAGTCAATTGACAGTGCTGCATTAGCTGATGGTCCTATAGTACGAAAGCAGTGAGAAAATGTGGGCAACTGCTAGAGTGAGCTCGCAGGTATGAAATCAACTGGTATGAATGGAGAGCAACCTAGAAGGGCTGATGGAGGCCATTTTGTCTCACTGAAGACATATGCTATGTGGGACAAAGGTTGTTGATGTTTCTGATTGCAGTACTAGAAGCTACTACATGAACAAATGTGGGACAGAACTAAGCATCTTCTCTGTATAAACATATATTATGGGTCATTAGAGGGATCCGTTGGACTTTCCCATGTCATAGAGTAATTGGCAATTGCCCAAACACCAACTGTAGGAAAGTGGGTTATTGGAGTGGGGTGTGAACCCTTCTTAAGCAACAGTCACAATCTCTGTCACGGTGAACCACTAAAGTCACTAACTTAAATTGTGCTTAACCCATTGGTAGCTTGGCATGAAGCAGTCAGGTTTAACTTAGAGGAAATGTCTAAAGTATTTAAGAAGCACACACACAGTAATAAAATAAAAACAAAACAAAAGAAAAATCCTTTACATTTACGTATTTAACTCCAAAACAACAAAAGTCCCATTATTAGAACATGACTTATACATTTTTTAAGATTAACATAATAACTAGCACCTAAAAGATAAAAGCTTTAAATGCGGACATCTAGTCACACACAATACTGGGTCAAAGAGAAAAATATAGACCACCGCGATAGAGCGCAAGCCGGATGCAAAAAGTTTATTGGGCCCAGTCAGCCCTTACCTTTAAACTTATAAGACATTTCTGAAAAAGTTAGACATTTTAGCAGGTCAAGGATGCAGGCAATGTCAAAGAAGAAGTCATCATTGTCGGATAGCCACTGGACAAACGTACGGTGAAGATTTCCACATTCAAGCTTAGTCTCTTTTTTTGTAAGTCAAAAATCTCAGCTGGGAAGAGGCTGGAGGTTGCGGCCAACTAGTGTTGCAAGAGACCGAATTCCCCTTCTGGGAAGGAACACTAAACAGGAGAACGTAGTGGGAGTTGACATGTAGTTACTCTGACCAGCGATACGCCTTGGGCAGATAGAAGAGCTGGTTGGATTTTGGCTATCTGGGCACCTTTAGTACCACTCACAAGGGTCCATGTCTGGTGAAGAATCTCTTGAAGTGTTGGGACTTATTCAGGCTGGGTCCAGGTGTGATTTCAAGATTGCTGGATTCTTTTCTGTCCCTGGGGCTCTGATCAGACAGCTAGCCAACTAGTCCTTGGAGATAATCTAGATATCTTGGGTTCAAGCAGGAAAGCAGATATCTAGCAACAGGACAGTCCTCTCAGGGCACATGATATGCTTCAGGTAGTAAAGCAGTCTTTCAGCAAGCCACTGCAGCAAACAGTGCTCTGAGAGGTCTTCCACAGGTCCAGAACGTGAACTAAAGAGTGACTCTGAGGATCCTATTTCTATACAATGGGCTTTTTTGAAGCCGTTTCTAGAGAATTTTCTTTGAAGTGCTTAAAGTGCTGCAGGAACAATGCAGTTGGACAAGTCCTTTGTTCGAAGGCAGGACACAGACTATTGATGTGCATGTGTGCTTGTTCCCAGCTCAGCCCCCCAACCTGCCAGTGATGGTCCAGCCACACAGACCTTATCCCTCTATTGTGTGACTGTCTGTAAGAAATTAATAAGGTCCAACCGCCACCTACACCCAGTCATGTGACCCAGGAACAGGCTCCAGTCACTAAATTGCTAGGGCAGGATCATGTAACTTTCTTAAAGTAGCACTTTCAAAATTATAACTAAAATTCCAACTTTACCATTAAAGAGGGTATACAATCACAATTTCTCAGACAACAAACAGGAAATGTTCTCCTGTTCCCAATCAAATGTTAGCTCATATTAAATGTACCAGAAAATATATATATCTATATAATTTAAAAGTGCATATCCGAACTTTAATTACAATGCACTCTGTCCTCTGGGCTACCATGGCCTTTAATAAAAAGGACATATTAGGCTTGGCAAGGGGGTTATTTTGTCAAGTTGAATTAGCAGTTTAAAACGGCAGTCAGGCTGCAATGGCAGGCCTGGGAGATGTTGTGAAGGGATACTTAAGTGGGTGACACAGTACGTTCCACAGGCCCACTAATAGTATTTAATTCACAGGCCTTGGAAGGGGCATACCACTTTACTAGGGACTTATAAATAAAATATAACACCAAGCAGGTGTAAGCCATTTTCCATGTTATAGGGAGAGAGCATATGCACTTTAGCACGGGTTAACAGTGGCAAAATGCACCTTAGAGTCCTAAGGCCAACAAAAACAAATTCAGCAAAAATAGTGGTGGTGGGGGGCTCTTTGTGAAACTGGAACTAAGCTATTCCCAGCTGAAGGGCCCATTAGAAACTGGTTCTGGGCTGCTTGTGCCTGGTTCAGGGCGGACCTGGCTTGGAAGTTCAGGCTGGACTGTTCCCATGAGGAACAGGGTCAGTACTGCTTTGTATAGGGCTGGGCCCAAAACTGAGGTGGCATGGTGGACAAAAACGATTGTTTAGAAGTGGTCCCAAATGATTGCCAGTGGTTGAGACTAAGTCAAGCATAACATCCATAACCTTGTTGTTTTTGAATTTGACATCCTAAGTGCAACGGGTATGCCAAGACATAGGTCCCAGGCTCACTGTGCCACGGGAACCAGGCTATACCTGGCTGAAGTGCCCATAAGAAGGGTGAAACTGGCCTTGGGTTGCTTGTGCTCTGCTACAGGGAGAACCTTACTTAACAGTTAAGGCTGCACTGTTCCCAGGAGGAACATATGATTGTGATTTGCATATGGCTGGGTCCAAACTGAGGTGACATGTTGGGCAAAAAATAATGGTTTGGGATGCGATCACGAGTGAGTGTCAATGGCTGGGATTCAAGCACTCCATCAATCTCCTTTTTGTTCTTGCACCAGGTACAACTACAGCACAGCCAGGGTCCCATCTGAATGGGATCAAAAAATGATCAGACCAACTCAGAAGTAACTGGGGTTTGACCGTGAGTGGAATATTGAAGAGTACAAGATCTAAACTGTGCCTAGGTTTGTGAGTAACCATCGAAATCAGATGATTCAAATCAAGAATTTTACAAGAGTCCAACAGCGACTGACCCTCCCTATCTATAGAAACATCCACATGAAGATTGAAATCCCCTAAGACATTGCAGTTTGAGTATCTCAGTGCAACCTCCGAGGTAGCCTCCTCCCAGATCCCAAACAATAAGATGCGGTTACCTGGTGGGCGCTATACAAATATACCAGAAATAGACATGTTAAATGAGAGGGTAATGCTAAATCAAAGGCTCTCCACCTCCCACAGACGCTCAGTCAGGAATGTGGTACATTTAAGGTGACTATGGATATTAATGACAATACCACCCCCTGCCTAATCGCTCTATCTTGTTGAAAATGGACACAGCTGGGTGGGACTGCTTCCACTATGTCTGGGTTAGAATCTGGCTGCAGTCAGGTTTCTGTCGAAAGTATGGCATTGAGGCTACCAGCAATTGTGAAAACATCAAGAGCATCTTTAAACAAAGATTGAGCATGTATAAGACACAGTGGTGTAACAAAGCTTGAGGGGACCCACCTCCAAACTACCTAGAGGGGCCACCACACACCAGACACAGTAAGGATCTCCCAAGGCAGGGTCCGTGCACAGTCCTGTAGTGCCCCCCTGGAGCTTGGTGCTCTTCCCTGAACCGTGGGGGCAGCGGGAGCTAATGTAACCCACTGATCAGACAAGTGTAAGAGGTCCACGCTGCATGGCCACAGACTGTAATAAAGATGGTAGCCCAAGGGAGCATTAATGATGCATCTCTTCAACAAGAGGAAAAAAGCAGGGAGATGTGACCTCATGGGAGATAAAACATGGCCTAACGAGAAAAGACACTCTTCACACGAGATCGACAAGGTAGGCTCAGAACATCGCAATTCATGAAAGATACTTTAACGGTTACCAAAGACTCTCAATGAATATGATAATAACCCCTTCAAACTTACAGCAAAATGTGCAGCGTGGAAGACAGTGGTATATAAAGCAGTGAGGGGGTGGTAAACTATAGATTAACAACAGCGGGAGCTTCCTACAGCAGACTGGGGCCTCTGTGACAATAAACCAATGGGCTTATTTATGAGAGGCTTGTGCCACTAGAGCATCATTTTTTTAATGCACCGGCAGCATAAGCCTCTCAATCATATCAATGAGGCGATGCAAAGCCACTCTGCATGGCATTGCTTGGCCTTATAGATATGGAGTAAGACAGAGCAGTGCAGGCCACTGGCTTGCCTTACTCTGCGTCAAGGAGGCATTCCATGGGTGTTGCAGTGGGTTTTCCCATGTAGCACCCATGGGTTTTGATGCTGCCCTAGATTTCCTTAATTATGTAAACGTGGGATAGTGCCAAAATCTTTTGCCTCCCCAAACAGACGTAATGAGGAGAAATATTTGCATTTCTACTCGTTTTTCCCTCTTTCTATTTGTGCTGCATTCTGCAACACACATTGAAGGAGGACAGCACCTCTCTAGATTGTTTTTGTGCAGGAACAGACACACCATTGCACCATGGTGCAAAGGGCCTACATTGGAGCTAGGCAACAAATTGTACAACAGTGTAGGGGGAAGGGCCAGGAATTCTTGCTATTTCATAAATGCGATGCATTCCGGCCCTTTCACTTTGGCATACGACAGCGCAGCAAGAAGACTTGCGGCACTGCCGAGTGACAATTGCATGTTTATGAGGCCCCAAGAAGACTTGTGGCGGAACTTTACACAAATTCATCATATGAGGCCACAAGACTGTGGCGTTGGTTTGCATTGCACAGGGAGCTTATTAGAGAAGCCATAGCCGTAATGAAATGAATGGTGATGGAGCCTGCCACGGCACAATGAGCGTGGAGGCAGCCTCAACTTGAATGGAGACGAGTGATAGAGGCTGGCTCTGCACAAGGAGCACTCCACATGCTGCTCGCTCTAAACTCTCCACAGTGAAAGGGCTGGTGATAGAGCCTGGATCTGGCAGAGGATGAACCTGTAAGCAGAAACCACAGATGAGGCATCCACTCTAACCTGAACTAAACAGCTTGATCAATTTTAGGTCGATGAAGGCCATTGAGCTTGCCTCACTTTTATACCTTCAGGGTCATTCAAGGGCACCTTGCTAGCCTCTCTTCACACTTACACCTAGTCCCTACTGCCTAAACCTCTATCACCACCTTCAGTAGTACCATCAACATTCTATGCCACCACCTACAAACATACACATCACCTGCCCCAAAACCAGCACATACAATGCTACAGGGTTGAGATAGCCACGTGCAGCGAGAACACAGGGCACTGCTGCCATTGGTCGCTTCAGAATTTGCCTTTTATGAGCAAGTGGGCTCTGGATCTTATTTTAATCTAAATGACTCACTGCTGCAATAGCCTCCTGTATCCAGTGTTTCAATACATTCTTGCCAACACCGCTCACTGCCGTGCTTCTTTGTGAAACTGGAGCTGCGCGTCAGGAAAATACAAAGACAGAAAAACTAAAATAAAAGAAGGTGCCATCTGTTGGATTTTGACAGAACGGCTTTGTGCCAAAATCACTATATGAAGAAGTCAAGACCAATGAAAACTCAGAGTCCCCAACTGAACAACGGAACAGACTGTTCTTTCTACTAATTAAAATAGGACGTATTATTAAAAACTAATCGCAATTCAACTTCAAAAAGAACAGAATCAACTTTTTTGGTTTTAAATGTTTATGCAGCAGAAATTTTTTAATAGTGTTTTACAAACAGGATATACACATTTCCACCTGGCAACCTTCAGAAGCTGCATTAGTTGCCTTCTGGAGTCCTAGACCAACCAGACAGGCAGGCTGGGCATCCTGCCTCTACTCACGCGCACCGGAAGCAATGTCCTCGTGTGCACTGCACGTGACACTAACGCAGAAGCTTGACCTGAAATACTAGACAGCCTCAGTTTGTTTGCTTCGGGAGGGGTCAGTGGTCCCTGCATGGCAGGACTTAGGGGCATATTACCAAGCAATAGCGATAATTATTGCTATTGCTTGGTTAGAGACAAAAATGTATCGCCGACCTGCGGCGATGTTTATCGCAGATAAACCTTAGTATTACCAAGGTTTATCGCAAATGCGATAAAAATCGGCCGCAATGCATGAATATCGCTGAAAAGTCAGCGATATTCATGCATTACCGAGCTAATGCTCTTAGCCATGTTATCCAACTCCCATTGGATAACATGGCTAAGAACTGCTCAGGGCAGGTGTTAGCTTTTGGAGATATTCGCACTTAGCGCGAATATCTCCAAAAGTTGGTAATAGGAAACAGTTGCTAACATCTTGGCACGCCCACTTTGCATGTCAATAGTGATAAATTTCTCTGACATGCAAAGTGGGGCCCAAGATGGTCGCTATCTCTTACTAGCTGTCGCTAACTGGTGTTAGCGACAGCTAGGTAATAGGGTGATAATTCTATCTCCGCTTTCTTGGCTTTTAAAGCCAAAAAAGCGGAGATAAACCCCCTTGATAATATGCCCCCAAGTGAGCCAAGAGCCAACGCGAATTAGCCTTTTAATGTATCATATGTTTTTGATTGTGCTGCCATCTCTTATCTCTGTTTGTTCTCTCCTGTCTCTTGGGTCAGTGAGTGTGCCTTTAACCCAGGTACAAGGAAAGTGGCCATTTTTAAATATTGTTTAGCGCAGATGGAAGGCATTGGAAGGCACATTTGGAGCCATATATGACCTCCAGGAAGAGGAAGGGGAAGATAAACTTTGAGAAAAAATTAAAAAGCAAGTGCTGGCACAAGTTCTAGGAGAGAGTAAAACTCCAGGGGAAATCGGTTGCTAGTTAGTTATCATCTCTGAGGGTCTAGCTTTTAGTTTATAACTCTATAATTTACCCAATTCAACGATACATGAGGAACTAGTACTTGAGGGACATAAAATAAACTATACAAAGGTATGCAAGAAACTGTTGCTGAGCAGAGATCTGGTATGAGAGAAAATATATTGAAATTGGCCAACAGGCGGAAGAGACATTTTTGGGCTTAAAGCCCGTGGCTTTTGGGGAAGTGCAAATGGAGTAAATAAGACACGAAACGAGCACAACAGCAGTAATCAAAATAAATGAATGCTTTGACGTAAGATGGCGGCGTTGCAGAAGCTCTTACATGGATCTCCTAATTGGCTCTCCACGCCCAGAGCTTCAGTGCCCCATCTCCTCTTCCTGATACACCAATGAAGCTAGGAGTGGAAATCGATCTCCGCTACTGTTGGTGGTCTTCCCAATTTGGATGCCTGGTCGACAGTAGCACCATCTGCTCCACACCTCAGTGGCATGGTGCGCATTCCGCCTTGCCTGATTCACTCCTCTCTGCCTTCACTAGCTGGGTGCTACACACAATCTTGACATAGCAATTGGTCTTAATTTCCTGTCTCTCTACTATTTGACTTTCATAAGAAGACTTTCCTTGAATTTGATGAGCCTAGTCCCTGCTGCTGTGATGAGGGTCTGGATGTGACACACCCTGGCTGGCTGACTAGCCTGGATCACTATGAGCTCGGCTCCTGGTCTGCATCCTGGGGCATTGCAAGGGTGATTCCTCTAGCAACAGTCACAGAGGGCTCTGCTACAGGGTGCACAAAGAATTGGGAATTCCCTCCCCCCGAACTAAGCTGGAGGCCATGAACAATTTGAGGACTATAGAAAATGTCTTGGATCACCCCACTCTAACCTAGGCCTTTTTAGATCTTGAACTTTTTTCTGAAGGCTAGATCGCTCTCTCCAATCTAAGGTGGAGAGAAACTGATATCTGGGGGCATGTGGGGTATTACCTAATAACTGCCTATGAGGGTTTAATTTGCCAGAGTTTCAGTCATAATCGACACACTGGTTTTAATTCATGCAATAGCTATTCCTGCAGGGCCTTTTTGTCATTCGAGCATCCATTTACCAACTTTTTCTTGTGTCTCAAGATCAGATTTCAGAGATTACTCTTTCCATGAAATCCAGCTCACCTCAGGAAGTATGCCATGCCCATATAATACATGTAGGAATTGATGAGTTTTCCCCTGTTGTCTCTCAGATATTCAAACCTTGTCTTTCCAACATAAGGATCTCTCCTAGATGGAAGCACTCGGTTATATCCTCAAATAAAAGAAAAATCAGCCAGATATTCCTTTTAATTATTGCCAACAAGGTTCTGACTAAATTTTTAAAGGCCAACTTTATCTTGGACCCCAAACATTTAGTCTTAAGATCAAGTTATTGCACTGGATCAGCACATATCTCTCTGGCTGCCAAACTGAGGAACTGGAATTGATAAAACATATAATCGACTATTTAGAATTAGCATGATGTATCTAGATACTCACCGCAAAATTCGCAAAAACTAGCATACCCCCGAATTGCAGTAACTTAGGATCCTATCATACACTGCTTTGCACATTTTACACTTGCTTGACTTGACCGACCCCATTTTGTGGCCTCGCCCAAAGCCCTGTATTAACAGACCCATTCAATTCATTCACTGAAGTCGTTCTCCTGAGAAAAAGCCCAACTGTTGCAAAACTGCTGTCTCTGCTCGTTAGGCCTGTCAAGGTTATAGGTAGCAGGAGGAGGCCCGATAGGTACATTCCTGGAGGGGTGCGGGGTGGACTCTCTCGGAGTTAGCAGAAAGGAATCACCCGTACAACCTTGCTAATCTAGGATGAGCTAAACCAAGAGCGCTTTGTCTCCAATATATGGTCTTTCCCCCCTGCACCAACCTGTACCAACTTGTATTTTTCCATCTTAGGTAACGGTTTCGAGAATGTAACTGTATATATGTGATGTTCTGATAATGTGCCAGCAGTCTTCTTGGCGGACCTCGTGGGGTTAGGTCGCAAGGAGCTCCTCTGGCAGAGTTTGTTTGTTATAATAAACTATTGGACCTTCTGCACTGCCAACTGACTGATTATTGGTAATGGGAATGGGATTGGTTGTGAATATAACTATAATTGGGAGGTGGTGAATATTTTTTCGGTACTTCAAAACTGCTTTAGATACTGGATCGAGTCAGCTATTCAGTCTATTGGAATATATCCACACCACTCTTGATACCATCTCCCATGAGGTGCTTCTAAACCAGTTACAAGAAATTTGTGTTAGAGATTTAGCTTTGGGATGGTTAAATCTGTATCTCAAGAATAGGTCGCAATAAGTCAGGATTGTGTTATCTTTTTCCGAAAGCAAAGTGATCAATCATGGAGTCCTACAGGGCTCTTCATTCAGATTTACACTATTCAACATCTAGGGAGTACCTTTAGGTCCTAGAGCATTTTTCTTTATTATGCATGCATGTGATACCTAGCTGATCATTTGTTCTGATGAGTCATCTGAAATAGGACCAACAAACTTAAAAAAACTGTCTATCTCAAGTTGCTATACGGATGAACTGCAGTACTCTGAACTTCAAAACTGATAAATGAAGTGTTGATCCCGGGGCAATCCAGCTCTATCTGGACAGAACAGTGGAAGCCAGTTGATCTTCAGGCTCACCCCGTATCCTTATGCTTCTGTTAGAATTTTAGATAAACGCCATTGATACTCCAGTTAATAAGTCTACCTCTTATTGCTTTTTGCTTCCTAAAATGTTGAAAAGGATTACTTATTGTGTGCCATTCAAAAGCTGTAGCATGTTGGTATTTCTGGCCATAATCTTTTATAGTCTTGATTATTGCAATAGCTATAAATTGGAATTGTCTACCAAGCTATAATGCATCTAAAACACTCCAATGCGTAAGGTGTTTAGACTCGGCTTCCAGGTCCATGTTTCATCTTACTTTTTAAAACCTTATACAAAACGCAACACAGTGCTTAATTTGTAAAAACAAAATAATAATATTAATAAGTGCCAGGGCCCAGGGTTTTTCTTAGAATGCCACTGCCCCTGCCAGCAGTGCCAAATGCCATAACCAATGCTATCCTCTACCAACCCATCCTACAAAGGTACCAGTTTGGACTATTGCAGGTCACTCAAAGCTGTAAAAATGGCCTGAATGTGAAGGTATTATTTTTTTATGTATTAAATCGTGAAGTACTCTGTTGATGTACTCATTTAAAAAATAATCAGACAGCACCAAGATGTAGTAGACTATCAGAGTGCTTGTCTTAAATAGGTGCCAGTGCAAAACACAGGAAAACACCATTACAAATTAAGTACTGACCGGTACAGTTGATGATTCTGGTCCACTTCCATTCACCCACCAAGACTGAGGGAAAAAGACCTGAAACTGTAGGTGATTTGACACAGCTATGGAAGTTGGCTAGTGAGCAGTGTCCTACTTTATTTTCCACAATAATTAGTTGGTTAATTTACTATGTACAGCCGCATTGGATATAGACATAGAAAAGTGAAAACAGTATAAAGAACAGACAGGATGCTTCATCACATAACAATTTTGTCACACTGGATCATTTTTGGATTCCTTACACAGGAAATAGTGGCAGGGAATGGTGGCGGTGGAAGTTAGAATTAAACAAAGAAGACTGATCGCCAAGCGCCGCCTCTCCTCCATCCTCTGCTCTTCCTTGATCCAGCACCACCCAGGCTTCCAGACTCCCCTAGGCCAATCATGACGCTGCTATCGCCATGACAGCAGCATCATGATTGGTCTGAGCACTGTGGTTTGTAGCTCAGACAGGGAGGAGGAGCCTGTGCACATGACGGTTTGGCCGGCTCAAGACGGCTAGCCAAACCGTCATACGCACATCCACTCCTCCCTCTGACTTAACCCGCCTTCAGTCCGTGTTTTCTTTTTCTTTTACTTTGCTCATAGTGAGCAGTGGGGCAACACTCCTCCGCCTTAGAGGAGGAGCTGCCACTGACTGGAAATCATCTCCAACTGACCGTTGATTAAACGAAAGTCAAAGTATCAAACACAAACTCTGCATCCCTGTGTAACTTGTGTGTGGGTATGCTGTTCATAAGCTGTAGGAAGCAAGAGCCTTGACAAGTGACTGATTCTGCATGAGAAGGAAGTGACTCCTCTTCAGCCTTCACAGCCTGTCCGAGGCATAGGTGATGTGCTATTCCCTTAGATTTCAGTCAAAATGTATTTAATGAATGTATAGTACAAGACAAACTGGGCGATAGCTGAGGTCATCAGTGCCTGGCAGACTGGTGATGAGACTAGACTGGGAGTGGCCTGGTATACAGAGTTTGCAAACACCCTTTGCTTTACAGCCAAAAACATGTGTATCCATATAGTTAGTTTATGAATATCAGTGAATGTATGCTTTGATCTCTACTTACAGCATTGCATTGACATTGCTGAATATACTCATTTCCTCTCTTTTTTAAGAGGCGATAATCTTGAAGGGATGAACTGCATGTCAATGTCGAGAACTGTATGCAGGGATGGTAGAAGACTCTAAACTTGATGGGAAGACGTTCCTCAGGATGGTGGGAGTATTATGCTCCTCCATCCTGGCAGGTGGACATCCTGTCCCTCAAACACTAAATCAGATCAATAGACTTTTCAAAATTCATAACGATTTATTTATTTAACATGCAGAAGCATTTCCCGGTGGTGCAACAGTGGAACTACAGGCCGCCTGCCAAATTATAAATTATGCAGGTGGCCTTTAGTTCCACTGGGGGTAAGAATACTTTAATCTGCCCCCCACGGCGGAGGGACTGCACTCCAAATTTATAAATGACCACCAAGAAAGTGCTAATTCATTATGCAGTGACTGGAACCGCCGTTGCAGTGCATCCTGCATATTTCTTTTAATCCCTGGTGCAGGGCTGTGGCCGCATGACACAATCCTGCACCAAAATGTTTTCTTTATTTATTGACAAAACAAAAAGCTAAAAGCAGGTTTCATTTTGAAAGTAAAAATAAATGCTTCCCTCGCAATGGGAATCATCTCCCATGATGATTTGAGCATTATTTGCATTTTACTCTCCCTCACCGCCAGGGTTTGCCAGGAAAACTGGGTTGAGGCAGGCAAAAAGAAATTGAAAAAAACACAACTGGTGTCCCTCCTGGCCCATTGTGACCCCTGCAGAAGGCCGGCAAAAATTCAAAAAAATAAAAAACAAAAGAACAATTGCATACCAGAGACTACCACAGTCAGCCAAACAATAAATAATATAACAGGAGAACTATGTTAGAAAAAACTAAAAATAAAGAAAGAAAATAAAGTGAGCTTTTACATCAATGTTCCTTGCAAAAGGTTTTAAAAAGTGGGTTGACGTGATTAATAAACAGAAAAACACACAGGCTCCACAAAATGGGTGTTGCCCACATGGCCAGCATAAAGCACCAACAGTCTTTCAGGCATGGAGAACGAAACATATCACATGCACACACACAACACACACGCACACACCCACACGCACACATGCACACCCACACCCACTCTGAAGGTCATGGTTGCCACATTGCCACCAAAGAAGGAGACATGGAGAACAAAGATAAATGGCTTCCTGAGGTGCACATACATACAGAGAGACACCACAAAAGGGTCATCACCAGCAAAGAAGGAGGCACAGAGAACAAAGAGAACATAACTGCACCAGCGCAGCTGGTGTCCCTTCTCCACACAACAACAACTTGTAGCATTGTAGGGTTGGATTGCACAAAAGAGTACCTGAAATGTGTTTGGGCCTATCCGTTGGCCTGTCCTTTACTCACCACCAGTAAAGTAGAATTAGAATAGAAATACACTTTAAAAATGCCTGAACACCTACAGCCAAAGGCCACAATTACCTTTCAAATATTTCAGAAAAAAACACAATAATCAACCATCTCTCATATACACAAACTCACAAAATGCTGACCTAGCACATGGGGTAGAAGACAGCTGAGCACAAAGGAATATTTCTATTAATATGGGCCAGGATGACCCTACCCACCAAAGGAACATGAGGCGTTAAACTCTACATTTGGCATGGGTATATGGCCATCTATATGACCCTAAAAGTATAAGAAATACCTCTAACACAGCAACTGTGAAAATATAAAACATACCTTGAAACTATATCCAAGGCTTACTACAGACCAGGCCCCAAACAGCAAAACAAAATAAAGTTAAAATCTGGACAAATTTAACAAAAATGAAAACAGAGGAAATATATATAACACCAGGTCTACACCGTCCAAAAAAAGTGCATTATCCTTTAATCCCATATGGGACCTTGTGCCAAAGTCCTGACCATCCAGTAATAAAAACACAAAATGAAAACAAATCCTAAAACAGGAATAATAAATAGTAGTATGATAATACCTCAGACAATAAACATTTTACAAATTATTGCATAGTACTTACTTAATTTTTCCACAAAAAAAAGATTCCAAAGATGTGATTGCAACAGAGATCACATGCAAAAAGAGAGTTATGCTTTTCCCCAAAAATCGAAATCGAAAATGACCAAGTGCTGAAGAGAGCACAAAGCAGAGGAGTCTTTAGGACAGGAAGAGTCTCCCAGTCTCCAAAGCAATCTCCTTTGTAAAAAGAATTACGTTCATGCTAAACAAATACTGGAACACTCCACTGAGGTATGAAAGTCAACTCAAAATGTATTTTTGAGTTGATCTTGAGCACCTGCATTTAACCCTTTCCATGCTGCTGTCGGCCATTGGCCGACGGCAGCACTACCTGCCCAGTGCTGCCGTCGGACAATGGCCGACGTGACCCCGCCTGTTTTGCAGAACTGCTGCACTTCCGCAAAATCGTGGGTGCATGAAAGGGGTTAAGAGAAGTGCTCCTAACTTCATGTTCATGCCGATCGCTTTGTTCCTGTGGTCTTGCATTGGGATTTTTACCCAAGTGTACTTCTAGCTACAACACATGGCATAATGTCTTGATCTCAGGCACTATGCAAACATTTTAATAACAAAATGCCTACGATTATGTCAGCATAATGAAAGCTACCCCAAAGATTAAAGTAGATACGTTTGATACGTTTGAGAGCGCCAGTAGGCAGTGGCGTAGCTAAAGCTTTTGCCACCCTGGGCGGTCCTTGAGTTTGCCACCCAGTGACCGGCGATGGGCAGGTAAGAGGGGGGTTGCCCCGGGCAACAGACGACAAAAGCATAAAATAATAAAGAAAGAAAACTTACCTTGCGCTCACCGCCGCCTCCAAAAACTGACCCCCCTAGCTACGTCACTTTCAGTAGGAAGAGGAGGGTAGACTGTTTTGGCACACAGGACAGAATCCTGCCAGTCTAGTTAAGCACCCAGTCTTTGCAGTTGTAACTCACTATTTGTATGTGTTAGCTCTTCTGTAGGATCATCAAGAGAGGTAGAGGATGGTAAAGCCTGGTTCTTTGACCGCCCGGAAGATTCTGCGCACTGACTGGAGGGTCGTGGATGAGGGGAGTGACATGCAACCTACAAAGGACTGATTCTATCCTGGCGCAGAACTGTCTGGACTAATAAACTATAAGACCTATCGTAACATATGTTGGCCAGTATACATGCAGTGGCTAGGGGGCTTCTGGGACTAGACGGCTGGGCATGCAACTGACTGGCGGATCCATATAGTAATGTTTAACCTAGTTGCAAACCGGAGATCCGGCGCTGGGGTAATGATCACTTTCCAAAATAGGGAGGATTCACGAGGATACAGCCTCACTGCCCCAGGTTAACTATAGTTAGTAACCGTTTTGGGCGACAGGCTGCAGGGGAGCAGGATGAGGGGTAGTTGGGTGGAAAAAGAGGAATCGTTATTGTTCTTTGTTATGTCGACTAAACCGTACTTTGTACAGGTAGAAACAAATGCAGGTACAGGCTATTATGACAGGTACGAAGAACATTGGCGGCGTGTACATAGGAGATTTTTTAATCCAGTGCACCCAAGCAACTTCTTACGTTACTACTAGCATCACATGAAGGCATATTGTGTACACTTTTCCTACATTAGTTAGGACTGATATTTCGTACTCGGAGGAGGATCTTTAATTATTGAGACTGTCCCTTGTTTGTACGCATCACCTATCAATATTGATGGATGTATAAAGGTTGGACTCACGTATTCAATCACGGTGACTGGTACAGGCAGTGATCACCTGGCCTGTTTATATCGAGCTTTGGAAGAATATATTTTGATTTAATAGACTCCTATTATATGATTATGGATTCTATGATAGCCTGATACTGCTGTCATTAAGAAGCCTGAAGAAGGAGGTTGGAATCGTGTAAACCCTCCAAAACACGTCGCTTTTTCTTGGCCTATGAATATACATTGTCTTTTTGCTATTTGACAGAATTTAAGATTGCAGTATTGAATCCACTGATGTGATCATATCTAGGACCCTAATTAAATATTCCCGATATATGCCCTTATGTGGTTATAACAAATCATACCCTTATAAAGGCATAAGAATCAAATCCATGTTTAGTAATAGCCAATGCAAACCAAATACGGCAAGGCTACTTCCTTAGACTCCTAGAAAGCACAACGAGTTCTTTCAACAAACCAAACCTCCAGCAACCTCGGAATTCCCCATGCTTTTGTTTTGATTTGTCCTAGAACTCCTGCGAGCACTGAAAGAACGGCCAGTTCTTAGTGACATCTTTTATTGACGTCTTATGTCCAACCTTACATCAAACACGGCACCTTCCAGGTATAAATATACCAGCGTTTGCCTTAAGTAACACACGGTGGTGTGGAGCAGAGCGGCTATCTACTTATCCAAAGCCCAGCTGATGGGAGTGCCGAAGGAAGCCGTCCCTCCCATTTGACGCACTGAGAAAGACGCTGTCTTTTTCTCCTGCCGAGAAAATCCAGCTCCAGTGTTTCCAGTCACCCTTGTGGGTTACTGGGAAATAGAGTCCTGAAAGCGGGATACAAGACCTCCTCCATTCTAAAACAAAGGTACTGAGCTGATTAGACCCTTAGAGAATTCTTGAGTCAGATTCTTGGCAAAAACGAACTTAACTTAAACTGCAGCTCATGTACTCCTTCCCACGTACTAGGCTTAGGTTCGGTACATCGGGGTAGGCGTATCTTAGAAGCACCAGTTGAGTATGTTTAGTCAAACTTTTATCATTGTATGTAACTGTATATATTTTATACCTTTTAAGGATCATATGGCTCAGAAACCATATCAATGCTTTTACAGTATTATTTCATAATACTCCTTTTACTGTACGCACTTTACTTTATAACAAGTATTGCAGTTGTGGCAATTCATTTTCCTTGCATGAGAAAGAAGACTGCTCAATGAATAACACCTTTCATTGAAAACGCCCGTCTCTCTATTTCTCTGCACTCTGGTGAAACTAAGTATGCACAATTGAGTGAAATAGCTATCTATTGTTTTCACACGACTCTGGAGATATACTCCTTTATCTGGGGGAGCAAAGTTGTCATATTTATGCGGTTGTCAGAAGCTGAATCCCTTCTTGTCTCATCAGGGAAGTTCACTCCTCCCTGTTCATTCAAGAAAGTTTCTTGTGACCTCTGAGCTAGCTGGCAAACCACAATTAAGTCTAACATATTCAATAGAGACCTAGTCAACCTCAGTCCTATGTCTAAACTATCGTTTATGTTATTCCAATGTGCAGAGCCTATTGGGAAAATAGGAACTACACTACACCATGGTTGCATGACACTGTGGTCTTGTGTCAACGAACTTGGAACTTTTGAGAGTGTTGCAATTCAAATTTTATCATAATTATTAAATATTTTTAATTTGATGTGTTTTAATGTGTATTATGATGTATTATTCCCAATGTGAATAGGTGTTTTTATGAACATATAAAAAATGTTTTTGAACCAACTGAATAAAATGAAAAATGTTTATATATTCTCCCTAAACTGAATGGAGATTTGACTTACTGGCAACTGATAAACGGACCCGAGGTTGTTTGAGTGGTATATGTGTTGTGGTTGCATGACTGGTATGCTTATATAATACCACAAAAGGGAGTTATTTCTAGACCTTATCATCTTTGTGGTGTCCTGTCCCTTTGGTGTGTTGGACCCCTCTCCTTTTTTAGAGATATTATGACAGGTAGACACCAGGAGGGACACTTTAAACTATTACGTTGGAATGTCAATGGTATGGGGGACAAACTGAAGCACCGCATAGTCCTGCAACACATCAAACAACACTCCACATAGGTAGTGCTCCTTCAGGAGACCCATCTCGTAGGCAACTCCTGCAGGACTCTAAACAGAGGAGGCTATAAACCTGTTGCCCACTCTGGCTTTACCACCGAATCCAGAGGGGTAGGTGTCATACTGAAAACCTCCTTCCTGTTCTCTATATGCTGCACATGGGTAGCCGACTTGGGCAGATATGTGGCAGTCTCTGGGCTATGGGAGGGCTCCACCCTTAACCTGGTGATGGTCTATGTCCCCCCTGGACTCCAGGGTTGCACGTTTAGGGATCTAGGTTCTTTGGTACTCGCTCTACCTGAAGGATGACTGGTGGTAGGGGGAGACTTTAACTCAGTGGTGTTGGGGCTCCTGGACAGGCACCCTCTTTGAGACATTAGTGCCCCTCGTAGGTGGCTCCCAGAATTTTTTTATGCAATTGGCTGGTGGACACGTGGCGAGCATTCCATCCGGGCACTATCCAACACACATTCTACTCAGGAGCGCACAACAGCCTCTCCCGTATCGATTACCTACTGGTCCCAGCGGCTCAAATTGTTGAGATGCACAATACTATGCATATGGAAAGGGGGATTTTGTACCATGCACCGTCCTGGACTCAGGTAGTCCTGGATGGAAAACAAGTGGGAAGGGTCACACCCATCAACCCTTGGTACCTCTGTCACAAGGGAATCAGTAATAAGGGACTCCCTTCTGCAAACTATAGACAACTACTTCCTTGAGAATGTGGGCCCGGTCCACTGCCCCCAAACCATATGAAAGGCATTTAAGACTGATAAGGTGACAGGCACTCACTTTGATAGCCGGCACGCGGAAGGAAAGAGGTAAAACACTGGAAGGTGGAGAGTGAGATTCTCCGCCTAGAGGGGACTGACGGGGAGATGGTCACGGATGAGACCATCCACATCCTGAGACTCAAGGGAGATTAATACAAAAGCATCGCCACTGACCTGGCCAAGGAAATGGGGATGGACAAAGCGGGTATAATTTACATTCTGGGAGACAAATCCGGGAAACTGCTCGCATGGCTTGATAAAAAGGACTTTGCAAGCCGGATGGTCCCGGAACTGGAGGTTGAAGGGGGACTAACAGTGACCGACCAGCTGGCCATAGCCAATGAATTTGCCAACTATTTTGGATCGGTGTGTTGTTCTAATTCCGCCTACTCCATGGAGGTTTCAACGGAGTTGCTCAAAGATATCCAGATGCCGACCTTGTTGGGGGAGGATCAGGATGTACTGAAAAGCACCCTTACTAATGACAAACTGGCAAAGGCGACCAGAGACTTTTGACCTGGCAAGGCCACTGGCCCAAATGGCCTACCAATAGAACTATACAGAGTAAAACCGGATGATATCGCCCCACACCTACGGGCAATGTTTGAGGACAGCCGGAACCAGGTACTGCTCCTGAATGACCAAAGAGTTGCCATGCCAGTACTGATCCACAAGGGGGGTAAACCTAAGGCTAAATGCCCCTCTTATAGACCCATCTCTCTGCTCAACTCAGAGCCCAAGATCTTAGCCAAAGTACTGGCCAATCACCTCATACTAGTAATCAGCAAGTTAGTACATCCTGACCAATCCGGCTTTATGCCTCACCGAAACACGGCCCTAAATCTATGCTGCCTCCACGGGGTGCTTGGAAGACTCAACACAATTCAGGCCGCTGCTGTGGTGGTCTCACTGGACGCCACCATGGCATTTGACACAATAGAGTGGTCTTACTTATTCGCTGTGCTAACCAAATTGGGGTTTGGGCCTGTTTTTTTAGGATGGATCAAGCTCCTGTACATGGAGCCTTTGGCACAGGTTGTGGTCAATAACAAGAAATCTGGGGTCTTTGAGCTAGGCCAGGGAACCAGACAGGGATGTCCACTGTCCCCCCTCCTGTTTGCCCTCTCCTTGGAGCCAATGGCGGCTTGGATCCGCTGGATTCCATTCATCAGGGGACTCAAGTGGGCGATGGATTGGGGGGACTGCATCTCCCTGTACACACATGACATCTTTCTATATTTGGCCTCCCAGAAGCCCTCCATCCTCGAAGTCCTTAATATCTTTACAAATTTTGGAAAGTACTCCGGATATAGGATAAACTGGAGAAAGTCCCTGTTATACCTCTTGAGAGGGGATCCCCGCCACTGCCCCATGACTGCCCGATGAAGGCGGTGAAGGAGGTTTTCCGTTACCTAGGTATCTATATCACGGCGGACCTCAAACTTACATACAAAAAAAACCTGCTCCCCCCTAACAGAGGATCAAAAGAGATGTTGGCACCTGGAAGATGCTCCAGCTCTTGCTGCTGGGAAGGGTGGCGTTGTTTAAAATGATGGCACTGCTGCGCTTCCTCTACGCATTGCAAAAGACCCCTGACATAGTCCCAGCTAGATATTTTGATGAGATAGAGAGTGTACAGCGTGACTTACGATGAGAGGGGAGATCCCAAATAGCCTTAAAGAAACTGGTTCTAAGTTGGTACGACGGGGTATTGGACTGCCTGACATTAAGAAGTGCTCTTGGGCAGCTCATTTGGTGGCAATTAACCTCTGCATCTACCGACAAGACATAGACTTAACTGGATAAATGGTTGCTCCCAGGAGGGCGTACTACAGGGCCCTCTACTTGAGGCCGCAGAAATATCCTCTGACGGGCCCAACCAAGCACGCAGTGCTGGTCTGGCAGACAGCCAACAAAAGCCTGGGCTGGGATAAGAAGCTCCCATAAGCCACCCCACTATGGGACTCGGAACAGCTGGGCACCTTAGGTACCACAAAGCGTTTCGACAAGTAAGACATCATCAGCATCTCAAGAATGGGGGATCTATAGGACAAGGGTGAGTTGATCACTTTCACCGCTCTGCAACAGAGTCATAAGCGTGCAAGCATGGAGCATTTTCGATAACGGTGTGATGTGGGTCAGCGGCCATGGCAGCTAACTTTGGAGCACAGGGTTCACGGTTCAATCCCCGGCTCTGACGGCAGCTCGGGTCAGCACCATGTGACTCTGGGCAATGGCTCACTTAATTTCCAGGATGGCCCCCAGCGCCTTGAGGACCATTAAGGGTGAGTAGTTTATGCTTTACAAATACGGATTTACGGATTTGCTATCTACAAGTCAGGCACACACTACTGACTAACATATCCAGGGGCACCACCCTACCAGACTCTTTGCCACTAGAGGACAGGTCGTTGGACCGGTATATGCCAGACTAAGAGATATCCCTGACCTTTAAAAAGCTGATTAATAATTATCCAAACCCCCTGACGTCACTCAGGCAACACTGGGAGAGGGACAGACTAGAAATAGATGACGAGGAATGGCAGGAGGCAGTTGCATCTCTGAAAGAGCTGGCTATCTCCACTAGGTTCCGTCTTGTACAGTTGAAAATCCTCCAGAGAATATATGTCACTGGACCAATTCTAGTCAAAATAGGGTGGGCGGAGGAAGGCAACTGTAGACGAGGATGTGGATTGCCAGGCTCCTAATGCATATAATCTGGGAGCGTGAGTATGTCCAATTCTATTGGTTAAAAATACACACGTGCATGAACAGGGTGTAGGGGGCGACCTTGAGGCTGGAAGCAAAAATATGCCTATTGAACATCTGGGAACCCACTGATCTCAGCAGCAAAGACAAAATCTGGGTCACACTTGGTCAAATGGTGGTCAAACGGAATATTGCACAATAGTGGGGGGGCGGGAGGGCCACCCAAGGTAACATCTTGGAAGAAAGATATGGATTGCTGCATGTTCCATGAGAAAACTGTGTATGTTTTGCGTGGGTGCCCCAGAAAGTGGTCGTCCATTTGGGTAAATGGAACGAATACACAGGCAATATTTGTGTTCCCCCCATTGTCACAGTGCCAAAAAATCTGACTATCCAATAGCCATTGCTAACTACCACAAACTATCTATGTACCCTGAAATCATGACGAAAATTGTGACAAGTCTCTGCCTTACTTGTTAAAACCTGTAAAGTATCTGTTAATAAAAAGAATTAATTAAAAAAAGAGAGGTGGGGGACGCAATTTCCCCTTGGGAGGGGTGAGTAAGCAACTTAGAGAGGGAGGGAACTGTATACAAGTGAAGAGGGAAGTAGCACACAGGAAAATTGAATGCTAAGAGTGAAAGAAAAAATATTGGGGCATATGTACAAGCCCCTATCGCCATCACAACGTCACCTATAGTGAAGTTGAGGTGGTGATAGGGGCTGCGCCATATCTTATGTACAAGGCAGCATTAAGCCACCTAATCTGGCTTAAAGCTGCCTTGTACATAATGCCCCTCCTTCATGCTATGGTTAGCGTGAAAGGGGTGGGCAGTGGGTGTTGTGATGGACGCTGCATCGCAACACCCATTCAGGTTGACGCTGCCCCGTATGTACAAGGGTGGTGTACTTAGGAGGCAGCGTCAAAATTAAGACCAGGTAAAAACTGGTCTTAAGATGGCGAAACAAGGAGAAATACATGATTTCACTCGGTTTTGCTTTTTCCATGTGTTCTGCCTTGTGCAGCACGCATGGAAAAAGCAAAATGGCATTTTTTATGTACAGGAAGGTGCACCTTCCTGTACATAAACAAACTGTAAAAAAATGTTTGTGACTTTCAAGTGAAAGAATGGCTTTACTATGATTGTGTATGTGCATGAAGGGACACCTTCCTACACATAAACAATCCTCCCTTGCATGCAGACACCCTTGCACTTTGATGCAAGGGTGCCTGCGTTGGTGCTAAGTTGCTAAACTTAGCGCCATCGCATACGGAAACTCAAGGCTGCACCACATTCTTGTAAATATGGTGCAGCCCTGCATTTCAGAAGTGGAGGAGAGAGGCGTTAAGCCAGGAAGGTTAACGCCTCTCTAATCCACTTCCTTGTACATATCCCCAATAGTTCTTTGAATGCAAGCAGAGGCAGCAGTGGAAGGATGCAAGCCAGTCAATCAGAACACCATAATGCCAACATTCTCCAGTGTGGGATATGCACATGAATAGGAAAGAAAGCCATCCCCAATAGCTCGGGGCAACCGACAGCTACAGCTGTTTGCAGCCAAGGCTGACCGACCACAAGGATTACCAGTACCTAAAGCTTTCTATTACAAATAATACAAATACAAATCTGGGACACCAGCTATAAATGTTATCAATGCTAGTTATTCCACATCTAAAAAGGGGAAAAGACGTATTTAAGGGTAATTAACTTATTGGTCACTACCAGAAATAGATACCCATCACCTCAGTGCTCAACAAGTTCTGGCTCGTGGACAAAAAACAGGTTGTATTAGAACGCAGAACCTCACAACTTTGTAAGACAATGACATTAGTGAAATACCAAACAGATACATGCATGCTTATGGACCCCTACATGCACACTGTGCAATTTCCCCAGTAGACTGCAGGCTAAGAGTTGTTTCCAGAGAAGGATGGGCCACTGTGATTCCCGTGGTCCCATTCTACTCACAGTCCTCTGCAGTGTGGTATAGGTTTAAATATTTTTTTCAAGGCTGATTTCAGTTCCTACCTGCAACCTACAGACTGGAGGATTTTGGTCAGATGGATAGATTCTAGGGTTTGTGGGTATGAAGAGGAATGGATCAGTGGCTGGGTGGATACGATATGGTGCATGGGCAAACCATTAGTTGGATGAGCATGGTTACATGGCTGGTTCAATTAATTTGTGAGTGGATGGATGAATAGTTACGTTTGAGTGGATAATATATGTTTTGGCGTGGACAAATAATGAATGCATTGTGATGGGTCAATGGATGCAGTGCCTATTTGGAGCTGGTGGTGCCAGTGGAGCCAACCGGCACTCATTTTTGACATTTATTTCCAATAATCATATATTGACCGAGAGCAAGAGGGGGAAAACCCCAAAAGGGAAACAGGAAGAGAAAGATGGAAAAATCATCAGTGTTCCAATATTTAACAGCACTAGCCTTGTGTTTCTGAGCAGATCTTAGGACCCAGCACACATTACTTTACAAATTAAGCACTGGGATGTAAGTACAAGTAAGAGCAGGGCAAGTAGGACCATATGTGAATAAGAAAAGAGGGGTAAGATAGCTTATGCAAGAGTAACAGTAGGGGTAATAAGCATAGAAAGAACCAAGAGAAGGTATACTTAGGACAGAAGATCAGAATAAATAGGAACTATAAGTGTAAATATAAGAGTAAGAGTAAATGTAGAAGAAAGAGTAGAATTAGGTTGAAATATGAATAGGAGTCAGGAGTAGATATAAACAGGAACATGAAAGAGTAAGTGTACAGGTAGAAATAAGAGAAATAAGAAGAGTAGATAGAAGTACATATATCAGTGACGAGAAATGAGCACAAAAAGAGTAAGAGTAAGTAGAAGTAACAATGGAAGTATGTAGAAGCAGATTTAGATTTTGGTGGATGGATTTCTCTGTCACAAAGGTGACACATATCCCGTCCACCATAATTTAAATACCAATATAGCCTATGGGATTTATATTTCAGCAGACAGGATATATAGCATATTTGTGGTGGAGTAACCTGTCTGTCAAGATCCGAATCTGGCCTATAGTACAACTAAGGGTGGGACTAAGTAAGTGTAAGAGGAAGGGGGAGCAGTAACCAAAAGAAATTAGAAAGGGATAGATGTAAGTAACATTAATCTAGACAATAAACTGGATTGATCAGGCGGTGGCAGATGTTCAAGAAGCACCAGCACCTTGCTGTTAAATCCTCAAACATTTAGAAAAAAGAAAACCTGCAACCGTACCTTCTCTGGTCTAGCAACTAGGATCTGCCCCTGGAAATCAGAATGAACCCTTCAATAACTTCCTTCTAAAAAGAAGTCAAACTAATTTGATGAGCAAAATTCTACCCTGATCCTAATTCTTGAGCTAGTTTGGTACTAATCAGATGCATTTTTATAAGACAAAGAAAGACAGTAGGGCTATAAGACAGTTGCACTAGTATGTATCCATGGGGCATATTATCAACGGCCAGAGATATTTATCGCTGGCCGTGCTTAGCGATAATTTTAATATCGCAGGCTATCTCTGGAATTTATCACCCTGCTAGTGTGTTATTAACAACATGTTTCTCCAGGACGATACAAATTCCAGAGATAGCAAGGTTATCGCCGTTTTGCACAGAACTTCACCCTGCAAAATGGCAATAACCTTGCTGATATGACCCACAGGGTCGTATCAGCATAATCCACCCCAATGTTTGGGATAGGTAAGTCTGCATTTTTGCAGACATTAGTTTTTGGAGAAAACAGTGGTTTTCTCCAAAAGCTAACATGTGCTAAAATGCTGGGGCAGCCTTGTAAATTTTGCGATGTGAACATCAGCGATATTTGCAAGGTTGTCCATCCGGGTGACGCCCAGTGACGCTCATTTTCCCCAACGCCTCATTAGAGATGCAAAGGGAGGCGTTGGGGAAAAAGGGTGCTAACATGCAATTATGCATGTTAGCCCCCTCTTGTAAATAGGTTGATTGTTTTATCTCTGCTTTTTTGGCTTTTTAACCAAAAAAGCAGAGATTAAGCCCTTGTAAATATGCCCCCATATTAGTTCATTAGTTAGACCCAGACACTCAATTGTTTGTGTTTCTACCACCAACAAATCACTAGACAAAACTATTTAGCACATACAGGACAGGAGTGTTTATTATCTACACTTGTATTATCATTGATAATATCATTAAGCCCTCCCATGCCCATGACGAGCTCAGCTCGTCATGAGCCACGGTGCTCCGGTGCTGATGACGAGCTCAGCTCGTCATGGCCTGTGGAACGCTCGCACGCTGGGCTAATTCCCTGGCTGTGCTGAGCGTTCCATTAAACAGGCGTGGTCATGACTAGCTCAGCTCGTCATGAGCACCGGAGCACCATGGCTCATGACGAGCTGAGCTCGTCATGTGCATGGGGGCGCTGTGTGTGCACCCAACCCCCCAGCACAGCAGGGGAATAGCCCCAGCAGCCAAGGGGTTAATTTTTTTAGAAACTTCACATTGCCAGCATTGATGACGCCCAGGCATCATAATTAATATAGCAAATTATCCAACCTGTAATTACGGAGGTGAACATTAGTAATACACAGGAGTCACGGAATTGTGATGAAAAAATCTTAGTTTATTTCTATTTTTTTGTAGATGTAGACATTAATTCAGCCCAGCCAAAGCGTTTCATGCTAAACGGACTTCATCAGGGTTGTACGTAAATACCCAAAAACAGGTGTATCATCTATAGTTAGGCTTTGTGTTGTAATTCAGATCCCAGATGATAGTATCGTAGATGAGTCATCAAATATTCTATGTTCAACTCCAATTTATTTATTTAAACCCTAGTGAGTTGTTATACATAAAGCTTAGTTGGTGCTAGAGAATTCGAGCCAGTACACAGCCAGTGTGTTGGTAAGTCAGTTGTTGTAGGAGTTAGTTTCAGGGATTTGGAAGTGCACTTGTGTATGGAGAGGGGTGTCCACTTCTTGTTTTAACACTGATAATAACAGTACAGGCTGTGTCTTGGTAGGACTTTGTCTGAGAGTAGTGAGTGTGGTGAATTAGTGTATAGGTATTGCATGATGGGGTCCGTCAGTTGTTTGTTTTTTATGTCTGTGACATTTGGGGGTAGAGACGATAGTTTATCAGCTGAAAGAGATAACATACAGAAAAGAAAAAATGAGGTATGTTTGAAATGGAAAGCCTATAACCCATCCGATAGGTACCTTCTGAGAGGTGTTAGGAGGCGGTGGAGACCAAAGGGAGACAGCAAATGCTGCTGGGAGAGACAGGTGATAATGTTCACTCGTCTTCAAACATTGTTGCAATTTTAAAAACATTGTATTTGGAGTGTGTCTCATCTGTGGGTTATCATCCACAGAACAATAGAGGCATTACTAAATTTAGCTAGGTGAATAGCTGGTAAGTACATCTGGTAAGTGTTAAAGCGATTAAAAATATGACCAAATTTAAAACTTGAATATGAGTAAAGGTTGGCCATCGAAAGACGATCTTAAAGAAACAGGAGCTTGTCTGTACGGTTCCTGTAAACCTAATGAACAACATGTAATTGGTTAAGTTGACTAAAACATGTCCAAAGTGTCTGAAACAGTTTTGAGCGTAAAACATAATAAGCATAATGATGTAAACAAGCCTAGGTAGATGTGAGCTAGATGAACTGCATTACAGTATAGGTAAACATGGTGCTGAACAAACATTAATGTCATGGGCATATCAACATAAAACAACTCTTAAAGTAGGCAGCCTAGGAAAGAAGTGAGTTAGATAAACTTCAGTCAATACAGGCAAAACATGATGGTGAACACATATTATCAAAGAGGAACACTTTTGTAACTGTCTTAGAATTGTTAATCTTAGACAGCATTCGGAGCAATGTGCGGCTGTTCATGGCATTTCTGATATAAAGTTTACACCAATTGGAGTGGTTAGCTTAAGAGATGTTAGGGTGTTACTTGTTAAAGTATTGGAGGATAGTATCTTAGAGGTGAAATTTTTCCAGAGAGATCAGGTGTTAGTTATTAGTAAATCTAGAAGTTTTGACATAATTGCTTACATGTGTGTTGGAGAGGTTGGAGATGTTTTGTTATTTGAGGGTAAAGGTAGATTAGTTTGTTAATCTGGAAAGTAGTGGCTCAGTAGTAGTATCCAGGTATTAATAGAATATGTCAATGTGAAAAATAAGATTATACATTCAGAGCCTCTAGATAACCATCTTATAATGTGTTTGTTTGTCCAAAAATGTTTCCAGCTTTTTTGCTTCATCGAAGTAAAATGTTTTACTCTCTTTTGTGACTCTGAATTATGCTGGGCCTGTAAAGAAAAAGGAGATGTTTGGCTTCTCTGCGCTACAAATCCTTTCCTACGTTAAATTGTATCTTTTCCATAGTCCTGAGAGATGTTGATTCTTAGTCATTCCCAAGTGAGTGTTGTAATGACTCCTATTTGACTTAGAATTTTCTCTGCATCTTCATACCTCAGAGGTCTGAAAAAGCATTGGACACAGTGTTTTAAGGTACTGAGAAGGCCTGGGTGGGACTCTGTGGCATTTCTCAATCTCAAAATCCCTTTTAAAGTCAATCTTTGGAGCTTGCAGTATCCAGGACTCTAGAAAGGCTACACAAGAGTCATAGTCATTCTCAGTTTCGTCAGGTAGTCCAAATATTCTAATATTACGTCTGCAGTCCTTGTGATGTCTTTTTTGAGAAATATATCTTTTTTTTATTGGCATATAGTTTTCTTTCTGTAGCGGGATGGATTGCTCTCCTACCTTACTTACTCTTGTTTCAGCTTCATTTACTCTGAGTGTTATACTATGCAGTTCTTTCCGGAGTACATGCATATTGTTTTGTAAGCTGTCCATGTTGTTCTTGGTAGAGCTTGTTAGCGCATGTAGGGCATTTAGCTTTTCAAGGATGATGTCCATGTTTGCCCCCAAATCTGATCTACCTTTAACTGATGAGTCCATTATCGGGGATCATACTTTGTTCTTTTTTGTCCTGATTTGCGTTCTTTGGGATCCTAGAAATCTCTTTCTGTGCTTCCGGAGACAGCCATAGCTAGACTTGTAGTTGGACTACTGCAATTGTGATACTTGTTTACAGATTTGTAGGTGAGCGTTGAGTTGATAGAGCTATACAGGTTGGGTTATGCCTTTGCATTCTGGATCGTATGTTTGCCCAGTATTTGTGGCTAAGATGGAAAGCTGTGTCTCTAATGTGCTTGAGCTAAGGTTCAGACCAGAAAATATACAGGCTGTGTGCCCTCTTTCATAAAGTGTCTTATTACACAAGAGAAGATTCTGCACAAGCATGTAGTAACATGGATAGCAAACTTCTGCAATGATGTGGAAGTTTCAGATGATTCTGGACAGTTCTGAAAGTAGAAAGGTTTGGAAGGTTTGATAATAGAAGTCAGTTTGGTTATTGCTTTAGGAGTGCAGCACTAGTTTCAGCTTGGGGATTGCTCTGCTAAGACTTATGTCCCCTGCGAAGATCATCTTTGGCAGTGAGTCCCACCTTGCGTTTCCAACATTTTCCGTGCAACGCTGGGACTCTATGGCCCATGGATTATTAGCAGGTATGCAGATGGTTAAGTCCTTCCCCTTCACCAACGACCGACTGACGCTTGCCTGGTGCCAGGTATTTAAACTGCCTGTGGCCAATAACTATTCCATTTACTTGATCGTGTGCTGAATGTTCTATGCACCTATAACTGATGGAGCCATCCGCATTGCTGAGATCACTGTTTTGGTCAAGGCTGAAGAACGGCACACACGAGGCGATATGTAAATGTGTTTGGAAGCAGCACATTTCAGCCTTGTTTTTTTAGCTCTTTATCTGGGTCAGTTGCAGCCTCCATATGGTTCGAATGTTGATCACTGCCTGACATTAAAATGGTGGCAATAAGAAGACATTGTGATCGACTTTCATTGCCTGACTTTATAATGGAGGCAGTACAAAGTCACTGTGATTACTGTACCCCCTCTAGTTAGATCGTGATCATTATTATGGTCTTGACGCTAGGCTTGGTGATCATGAGGAGCACTCCCCCATGCTACTGATCTCATTACTATGGCCTTCCTTTGGCTAAGTCACAACAATTGCATAAGCCCTTGGACCCTACTAGCTGTCATTAAATCTGCGCCTGTCAAGTACCTTTCAGATGAAGTTTTTCGCAATCATGTGACCCGGTTGCTGTGCAGACCTCTCTCTGCTCTCCGCCTATATCATACCAGGTGGACTCAAAATTGTCTTGTGTGCCGTTCAGTGCCAGTATATAGAGCTGAGATGGTTTACCGGATGCCACGACTTCAGTGAATTAAGGGGCCCTAATCATTGGCACTGCTCAGTAAGATCTCTGCACAACCCAATGTGCTGCCATCATGCCCCCTCACCTTTCCACTGAGAGACCCAGGAGTGACGTGGTGCTCCCTCACCTCCTTATTCTCCCCTCTGGGTTCCCATCCTTGTTAGGATTCTTTGTCACAATGGAGATAAGTCCCGACCCCAATGGTTCCAATACCTTCATCATCAATTTCCCAACCGACTTCTCCAAAAATGAGGCAAAAAAATACAAACAGTGCATATTCAAAGCTAGAACAGAAACCCTATTCTCAGACCCTTACTTCTGCACCAACCAAGGAACTCTGGTTAATGACCTCGTCTTCTATACCAGAAAACGGGCCTGCTGGCAAACTGTGCTCCGCTCCATGCTTCGAATACCAGGTTCTAAGAAAACTTCACACGGCCTTAAACTTACAAGCCTCTAATATCAACCTATTTAAGATGGGCAATTTTTAACCGACTCTTAGAAAAGCGGTTTATGAAAATTCCACTGACCCTTACCCTACCACCACGTCTCAGCTGGATCTAACAAGTACTCCCCCCTTAACAGTTGTGAATACTCCACTATCTCCTAACCACTCATCTTCTTTTGCAGATTCCAGAGCCGTCTTGTCTCCTATTGGTCTCACTGTTGCTCAGTGTGGCTCACTGGTTAGAGGCGGCAGACCCGGAAGCAGAGGATGGCCTGAGACCACGGTTCAATCCCAAACACGGCAGGGTCGTGAACCAAGGTCTGCGGACTCGATAATTCTCGCCTCGGGGCCTACTCTAACCAGGATCACACTCGGCAACTCTGGGCATTAGCTTGCCTCATCTCCACAACGGCCCCCCACAAACGCCGGGAATGCCTGGTTTCACCTTGGAGATTCCCAGGAGGGGACATCTCACAGGGAAAGCCAGGACGGGTTCCCCAGTGGTCTATAGCGCCAGGACGCCTCCGGGTAGCAGTGCGCTTTACTAGACACACACATTTACATTTACACATTTACATTTGTCAACCCACTCGGACACCCTCTCAGCTGGTGGGCGGTTCTATGTGCTAAATCTCCTCACCGACGTTCAGTTCGATACAGGATGACTGTAAAGCTGAGAGGATCCCTCAAGCCCCACAGCCTTCTCGATTAACAGACGATGTTCCTTCCCCATACCAGTAACTTTGCCGAAGGTTAGACTAGGGTCTGGGCAATGATACTTCCCACAGGCATCAACAGGCATACACCGAGGCCCTCCGTCACCCTTCGCTTCTCTCTCACACACTCCACCACTCGCCCAACACTCAGAGTTGGCTACACGTCTTGATGACATATCTCTACAGTTGGACCTACTCACTTCTGAGCTACACGAACTGAAAGCCCTCTCAAATGATCTTTTCCCCATGATCAGCTCTATCATCACCTCTGCAAATAGGCCCAAAGCGTCCACTAGGTATAGTGATCACATGGGTCAGCCTTTAACCACCTCATCCCGAAATCCATTCCCCTATCCAACCCCTCCGCCAGCCACAGAGGATGTGAGTCCCATCCGGCATCCTCTGATCTCCATAACAACACAATTCTTTTCCTACAGGGTCCAAATCTAACATGAGTCCCCAGAGTCAGTCAGTCAGTCAAAGAAACTTTATTCGGTTATTTAAAACCATAAAAGCAGAACATCGTACATAATACCAAGTTAAAATACAATTAAACATGTATGAAAAAAGATTGCAACTCCTTCATAAGAACACAGTAAAGATTTTTTGTTAAAAATTTACCAAGTTTAAAAAAGAAAGGTAGGTGTGGTAAGTGTCCATTTCAGCAAATATCAATTTAGGTGATTCATAGTGGCAGCAGATCTTAATTTATTTTGTCTGGCAGCTGCTACCAGAAAACAGGCAACCCCATATGTGACCTGTACCGAGCTCAGCATCTGTAAGTATAGTAAAGCTGGCCGAACCTGGACAAAGTTCAGATCTTTCAGGATAGGGACCAGGAATTTTTTCCGAGCCACCAGGTAATGTTCGCAGAGCATAACTAAGTGAAGGGTGTCCTGTGTAGAAAAGCAATCACAGGAACAGGGGGGTAAGTTTTCTGGTGAGCCCCACTTTGACTGCGAGCCAAGCACAAGGTGTATTAGGTTGAACCTGAACCTTATAAGTAAAAAGCGATGATAGGGCTTGGTGACATATTTCAGATAAGGTTCCATGGCTGTAGTTGAAGAAAGTTGGAAGAGTGAACGTACCATCGGTTTGCCAAGTTCAACCATTTCCCTTTCACCCTCCAACAAATTTTGGAAATGCAGTTTGACCCATTTTATATCCTCTTTTTTTAAATTATGTGGCAGAGAGTACATTTCTGGACGTCCTAGCCTCGCGCATGCCGCTCTAACATACGCCAGCCACGGGATGTTATCGGCTTTGTCCAGAGACATACAGTCTTTCAGAATACAATGATCTAGACTGATTTCCTCATTTGTCCAGGTTTTAACCCAGCATAACACTGGGGACATTTTTAGGAGGTCAGTGACGTGACCCAGGCCTATTTCATTGTGAATTGTATGTATAGGGGATGATTTTGGGAGAGATAGCAAGGCTCGTATGAAGTTGTTTTCTGCGATTTGAATACCTGGGCTTGCAACATAGCCCCATATGGCGGCTCCGTAGGAAGCAATTGCCAGACATTTAGCTTTGTAGATACGCGTCATGGCTTCCATAGGTCTTGAGCCCAATCTTTTGGCGAAATGCAGAAGGGCTGTGGTGGATCTGGTAACTCTGTTCTGTTTTAGCCTCATTTGTGCGCCCCATGTGCCTTTCTCGTCAAAAGTGACGCCCAAGTAGCAAAAGAAAGGGACCCTGGAGATTGGTGAGCTGTTACAGCTAAAGGACCTGATCTTCGTGTGTTTCTTTCGCGAACCAGTAACCATGACATGGGATTTGGCAGTGTTGATCTTAAGGTCCAATGCTTCCATAAAGAGGCCAAAATGATCTAGTAGTTTTTGGAGGCCTGTGCCAGTCCGAGCCAAGAGGACAGCGTCGTCCGCGTAGAGGAGGACCGGGATAGGTACCCCCCCCATACGTGGAATATCCGGGGTGACTGAGTTCAATGATTTCCCCAGGGAGTTGATGTACAGTGTGAAAAGGAGAGGTGCCAGGATACAACCTTGTCTGACACCTCTCCCGGACTTAAACTTCGCTGTGCACCTCCCATCCCTGTTCACCCTAACAGAAGCATACAAATTTAAATGAAGATCATGTAAAAAATTGACCAGAGTTGTGTCCAAACCCATATTACGCAAAATAATCCACAGTTTTGAGCGGTTAACCAAATCAAAGGCGGATGATAGATCCATAAAACCTAAGTAAAGAAGCCCCCCCTTCACCACAGTGTACTTACTAATAATAAGGTGGAGGTTAAGACACTGGTCCATAGTCCCTCTGTGTGCCCTGAAGCCATATTGTAGGTCCGACAGGATCCCGCTCTCCTCAAGCCAACCCCCGAGCCTTTGCAAGATGACTCTGCCCAAGATCTTGACGGCAGAGTCCAGCAAGGAGATTGGCCTGTAGCAAGCCGGATCCCCCCTGTTCCCCTTCTTGAATATAGGCACGATGATGGAGGTGAACCAAGAGGAAGGGAAGCCACCTGTGGGTATAGCGTTAAAAACGTTCGTTAATATCTTTGACCAAAATTGAGGGTATTGGATATAGAGATCTGCAGGGACCCCGTCAGGGCCCGGGGCTTTGTGTTTACTTGTGTCTTTAATCGCCCTTTCGACCTCCAAAGTGCTGAATTCCATTACCAAGTTGGGAGAGTCATGGGCACTATCAGGTGAACCAGATGCTGTAGATTCATAAATATTTTCGAAGTGGCCTAACCATCTGCCATCTTCTATCACACAATCCAAGTCAGTTTTTCCATCTTTGGAAAAAAAAGGCTGGTTAACAGTGGCCCAGAACTTTTTGCTATCTCGCAAAACATCCAAAGATAATAGGTTTTCCCACGCTTCCTCCTTAATTTGAGATTTACGATTGAGGACTGCGATTTTATAGTCCTTCCTTAGGTTAGCCACTAAAAGCCTGTCCCTAGGTTTTTGTTTTAGGGCTTTCAGCAGGGCAGTGTGTTTCTGCGAACATTCTTTGTTAAACCATTTATAAGTTTTCATGTTCCTTTGCCCAACAGACCTTAACTCCAAATTCTTGGAGATCCTTGCACAAATCTCCTCATAGGCAGCCACGACCTCAGATCCCCGGGCAGTTGGATCCAGACACACTGCCATGTTGGCTTCGGACTCTTGGGCGAGTAACTGAAAGAATTGTTCGGGAACTACTTGCTCCCATTTTAGTCGCCTTCCCTGGTCTTTAGTCTTCAAGTCCTTTGGGGCTACCACGTCTGTCGATATACGGGTCCGAAAGCAATCTAGATCCAGCAACAAGAGAACAGGATTGTGATCACTGAAACTAGCGGTGACCACCATGTACTCGCGTGCCTTTGCCAAAACCCCAGAAGATACAAAAATAAAATCTATGATGGTGTTGGCATCTTTGCCAACAAAAGTTGGGGCTCTGGGATCCTTCTTACTTTGATCAAGTTCAAATAAGTTAAGATTCGCTAGGAGAGACTCGAGGCACTCACCCTCCATTGTGTGCTCGAAATGGGGAATGGCTTCTGTTGGTAGGCCCCCATATCTATCATTAAGACAATCTCCCTCACAGGGGTGGATGTTAAAATCACCCAGGATTATCATCTCTGGGGCAGAGGTGCAGTCATATCTATAGGCTGACAAGAAATTTAATAACAAAGTCAAATGTTCATTCACACAGGGGGACTCCTTTGAGTTGTAAAAGTTAACCAATAAAAAAGTTTGGGAATCAGGTAGGGTCCACTCCACGACTAGTGTGTTTGCGGATGCGGTTTCTATTTGTCTAAATACTCCTGCCAGATCCAAGGAACACAGTGTTAATAGACCGCCTTTTGCTCTTCCTCTTGCACCAGAAACTGCGGGAATGAAAAAACTGCAAAAGCCATCCAGTGCAAAGTTTGTTGTGGTATCCCATGTTTCTTGAAATCCCATAATGTCGTATTGTTTTACAAACCCTTGCCATATAGGGTCTAGAGCCTTTGAACTTAAACCTGCCACATTCCAGGTGAGAATTTTACAAGGCGCCATAGGATCGGTGGGGGGAATAGGTATACTCTGGCTCTCAAACTCCGCCAGACTCTTATCAGGGGTAAAAGGAAGATTACCTATGGGCGGATCTATTGTTGTCACTACCTCACAGGGAGAAGTTAAGATGGTCTGAGGTCCCCTTCCCTTTGGGGAGCCCTGTATATGTCAGTCAACCCAGTCTGTGTTTGAGAGACATTCAAAGCGATTCGCCATAGGGAAATACAGGGGATTAACAGGACCATTCAGCTGTTGGGGGTAATGATAGGGTTGAATGAAATGCGGGCCAAAAAAAGGTCCACCATGCGGTGGTCTGCCTCCTCTGTTCCTAACCAAATTCCATCCCCCGTCCCAACCCTCCTCTAGACCAGGGGTTTGTGACTCCCAGGGAAAGTTGGATTTCTGTCTGGGTTTACGGCCGTTAGGTCCCTTAAACCAGCTCCATCGATTGTCGACTTGATTTTGTGGGAGATAGAAATATGAAAGTGGTCTAGCAGTCACCGTGCTCGCCTGATATCTCGGAGCCCTACTACTACAAATAAAGTCTACGACCTCAGTGTTCTCGAAGGTAACCACTACACAATCCCCTGGGAGATTTTTCCTATTATCTCCTACCCATGGAGCTCTCTCTATCATCAGGATGTTACAAGGAATGTTTGGCGGAAGGGGATAGTTGTTGGCTAACCAATGGCATACTTTATTTTTTAAAGCCTGATACGACTCTTGTTCTGTTGCAGGGATTTCAGTGACCCCAGTGAGAATCACCACATAGGGAGAAGCATCAGGAGGAAGGTGAATATTTTTCCGAGCCCTACATTTCACTTTATCAGGTGCTTCAGGGTTAGCAGTCTGGGATAGGCCATCCCTGGGTGCAACCTGGGGAGTTGAGTTATTATTGGAGGGTGTTTGGGCGGGATCGGTTTTCTTAGTTCTCTCTGCTACAGGAGGCTTAGTATTAGGGACGGTCTGATTTGAGGAATTACAGCGATTCTTCGCCACTTTATTGGATTCCAAGGTTTTATTAACGGTCGCCTGGGGTTTAGATGATTTAGTCTGATTAGTGGCCTGGGCGGTTTTGGGATTTAAAGTGAAACTGGGTGCGCTTATGTCCTTGTGTATATTTTTTAGGACAGTTTCCAGGCAACGTAGTCTAGCCTCTATGGGTTCTAACATTATTTTAAGCATGTTAAAAATCGCGGAGTTACTAGTGATTGCACCAACCTCCTCCTGTGGAGGCGCTGTGGGTGGATTACCAACATCAACACTAAGCTCTAAAATTTCCTCCAGACTTTGATCAATTAAAGTGTCATCAAGATTCAAGGGTAGACTGATCTTATTTGAAAGTAACCCTCCTGTTGAGCAGGATGGAGCGTCTGGGAGCTTATCACCGTTAGGGGGGTTGGGGGGAGTCTGGACCTTCTTTCGTTTGGAAGTAGTTTGTTTGTTGCCCTTATGATTTTGCTTAGGGACAGCCCCTTCGATCCTGCCCCTCTCATTAATAGCGGCAGTAGTATCACAAGTATTTGACGCTAGAGGTTGTGTTCCACTCTCTATTAGGAGGTTTAGATTGGGTGAAGCCTCCAGGTCCAGGACAGTATTTGTGGCATCCATGTCCCCGTTTTCCCCATGACTATGTACCAGGGCCTGAATTTGTGGCCGACAGTCAGTGCTGGGTGTCTGAGCCTGTGCTATCAGGCCCAGTGATGAGCGCTTGGCCATGGCCAGGTCTTGTGAAACTCTCCTGTCCATGAGTATGATTCCCTCATCGATTAAGGCATGAGTGCGGGTAATAAAGTCGTCCAGTGTCCCGGTCAGTTTTTTGGCGCCGGCAACAGCCACAGCCATACTTCTAGTTTTACGAGTGGACATAGCCCGTGTACCCAGGGAATCTAAGCAGAGATGGGATAGTAGTACTCGACCAGAGTCTGTGGCCCTGCCCGGCCTCTTCTGGCCTCTGAGGGCCACAGAGGGCCCGCCCTTTGCCCAGGCTTAGCCCCGGGCACTCCAGCGCGCTCCCGCGCAGCGGTGTACGTCGCTTTTTATAGGCGTCAATGTAGATGATGGTATTGCAGGGCGGGGCGGTCAGGGAGAGCGGGCCAGGTGACTTGGCCTCTGGGTTGCCGGGACTCCTGGGAGAGTGAGTCCCGGTCCCACGCTCGCAGCCCTGTCGCTCGCGCACTCACCCTGCAGGGGCCAAGCTTTGGATGGGCAGAGGACAGCGAAGCGGGACCCGCGAAGCGGGTTCCGCGAGGTGCTGGTTGAGAATCCTTGCCTTAAGCAGCAGCAGCCGTTCCCTCCTTCTGGTAGCACAGTAAAGTCTGTAAATGGCGTCCCAAACATCAGCAGAGGCGGAGTCCTTTTCTGGAGAAATGCAGGGCGGGGCGGTCAGGGAGAGCGGGTCAGGTGACTTGGCCTCTGGGTTGCCGGGACTCCTGGGAGAGTGAGTCCCGGTCCCACGCTCGCAGCCCTGTCGCTCGCGCACTCACCTTGCAGGGGCCAAGCTTTGGATGGGCAGAGGACAGCGAAGCGGGTTCCGCGAGGTGCTGGTTGAGAATCCTTGCCTTAAGCAGCAGCAGCCGTTCCCTCCTTCTGGTAGCACAGTAAAGTCTGTAAATGGCGTCCCAAACAACAGCAGAGGCGGAGTCCTTTTCTGGAGAAATGCAGGGCGGGGCGGTCAGGGAGAGCGGGTCAGGTGACTTGGCCTCTGGGTTGCCGGGACTCCTGGGAGAGTGAGTCCCGGTCCCACGCTCGCAGCCCTGTCGCTCGCGCACTCACCCTGCAGGGGCCAAGCTTTGGATGGGCAGAGGACAGCGAAGCGGGACCCGCGAAGCGGGTTCCGCGAGGTGCTGGTTGAGAATCCTTGCCTTAAGCAGCAGCAGCCGTTCCCTCCTTCTGGTAGCACAGTAAAGTCTGTAAATGGCGTCCCAAACAACAGCAGAGGCGGAGTCCTTTTCTGTAGAAATGCAGGGCGGGGCGGTCAGGGAGAGCGGGCCAGGTGACTTGGCCTCTGGGTTGCCGGGACTCCTGGGAGAGTGAGTCCCGGTCCCACGCTCGCAGCCCTGTCGCTCGCGCACTCACCCTGCAGGGGCCAAGCTTTGGATGGGCAGAGGACAGCGAAGCGGGACCCGCGAAGCGGGACCCGCGAAGCGGGTTCCGCGAGATGCTGGTTGAGAATCCTTGCCTTAAGCAGCAGCAGCCGTTCCCTCCTTCTGGTAGCACAGTAAAGTCTGTAAATGGCGTCCCAAACAACAGCAGAGGCGGAGTTCTTTTCTGGAGAAATGCAGGGCGGGGCGGTCAGGGAGAGCGGGCCAGGTGACTTGGCCTCTGGGTTGCCGGGACTCCTGGGAGAGTGAGTCCCGGTCCCACGCTCGCAGCCCTGTCGCTCGCGCACTCACCCTGCAGGGGCCAAGCTTTGGATGGGCAGAGGACAGTGAAGCGGGACCCGCGAAGCGGGTTCCGCGAGGTGCTGGTTGAGAATCCTTGCCTTAAGCAGCAGCAGCCGTTCCCTCCTTCTGGTAGCACAGTAAAGTCTGTAAATGGCGTCCCAAACAACAGCAGAGGCGGAGTCCTTTTCTGGAGAAATGCAGGGCGGGGCGGTCAGGGAGAGCGGGCCAGGTGACTAGGCCTCTGGGTTGCCGGGACTCCTGGGAGAGTGAGTCCCGGTCCCACGCTCGCAGCCCTGTCGCTCGCGCACTCACCCTGCAGGGGCCAAGCTTTGGATGGGCAGAGGACAGCGAAGCGGGACCCGCGAAGCGGGTTCCGCGAGGTGCTGGTTGAGAATCCTTGCCTTAAGCAGCAGCAGCCGTTCCCTCCTTCTGGTAGCACAGTAAAGTCTGTAAATGGCGTCCCCAGAGTCAAATACACCCCATTCTTTCCAACCCGAACAGAATACCTCCTCGCAATCCTAGAGGCAGCAATACTGACAACTTCACCCGCGTGAACGTCAACCAGACTCCTTTCCTGCCAATCCACTAAGACTTAAATGTGTACTACTTAATTGCAGATCAGCCAGTAAACACGCCTCTGATATCTTCGACCTCATCCAACATCTAGGCATTATCATTCTCACTGAAACTTGGCGAAATCCGTCCTCCACTCCTTTCCTAGACCTCCTAGTACCTACCACTCATGACATAATTAGGCTGGACAGAGCTCTGAAGTTGGGTGGTGGCCTAGCCTGTATTCACAGAAATACACTCTTGATTTCTCACTTAGAGTCCTCTATGCCTTCCTCCTGCAAATACCTCTGTCTAAGCATCTCAAGTAAGAACCTACCGGTTTGCAGACTTCACACCTTTTACCAGCCCCGGGAGATAATATACCTTTAACTGAGCAACTAATGAAAATCCTCACTAGCAATGTCAACTCATTGGTGTCCCAAATCTTCATTGATGATTTCAACCTTTACTGGTCTAACCCCAATGACCCCACTGTATCTTGCCTTATATCATTCTTAAATAATCAAGATCTGACTCAGCATTGTGACAAACCAACTCACATCAGAGGAGAAACTTTAGAACGCATCATCTCTAATGGGCATATTATCACCCTTGATTCCATTACCCCGTGTGACTGGTCCGACCACCGCAACATCCTCTTTTACTTTAACAGGGAAGTGTTGTTTGGAAAGGTTCAACCAATGGCATCAAAGATATGGAAAAGAGACCTCAGATCACTAAACTCTGACAAACTAGCTACCCACTGTAAATCTGCCCTCTCCTCCCAAGCTGACCTTTTTGAGGTGCAATCACTCACTGACGCTTACAATTCGACCATCTCCAACATCATGGATAACATTGCTCCGCTCCAACAAAAAAATGCTTCAACAAAAGTTTCCAAACCATGGTATACCGACAACTTAAACACGGAACACCGCAACCTTAGGGCAGCTGTATGTTCCTGGCGATCCAATCCCACCTTGGACCAACTAAAATTCCTTAGAGAGGTCAGGAGCCTCTACAACAAATAAATCACGAGTGCTAAGGCTGACTATTTCAGATACCAACTGGATCAAGCTGCTAACCGCCCTAGAAACTTTTTAAATTGGTCAAACAGCAATCAGTCGTCGGTCCTAACCACACGAATCATGGTGGCAACCCACCTTCATGCGATGAATTTGCCTCTTTCTTCACGGACAAATCAAGACTCATCTTCACTGACCTTGCTTCTAAGAAGGCTCTATTACCTTCTTCCAGTGCCGCCTCACACATTGACCCCATTGAAAAGCATAATTCAACCACCCCGAACCCCAAGAACAATGCTTCATGGGGCACCTTTACCCCATTTAGTGAAAATTGGATCTACAAGATTATCAACCCCTCCAATCACTTCAGTGACCCGTTGCCCCATCAATCTTCCGAAAGAAATCAAAGAATGCACTTATCCCCACTTGGACAAGGATCGTTAATGCTTCTCTGTCACAAGGCACGATCGCTGAGTCCCTAAAAGCAGCTCAGATATCTCCTGTACTATAAAAAGCTAACACTGTCAAATATTATCTCAATAATTTCTGCCCCATTTCCAACCTCCCCACCCTAGCAAAACTCCTAGAAAATGTGTACAATCCCAACTTTGTGCTCACATGGACAATTACCAACTCCTAGACCAACATCAATCCGGCTTTAGGAAGGGGCACAGCACCGAATCGGCTCTCAGTCACGTTATAGATGACATTTTAAAAATGCTTGATCAAAACGAATCCTGCCTCCTGATCCTCCTTGACCTCTCCTCCGCTTTCGACATGGTTAATCATGACAACCTCCTATCCATCCTGCAATACAGGACAGGTTTTTCAGATCAGGTGCTACTATGGTTCTCATCTTTCGTACATCACAGATCACAAAGAGTCAAGGCAAACCACTGTCTCTCTTAGCCCTCTCTTGTACTCGTGGGGGTCCCCCAAGGGTACGCTCTATCTCCTATTTTCTTCAACCTTTTCTTGGAAACTCTTGCAAACTCACTAACCTCCATGAACATTTTTCACATGTATGCTGATGACAGGCAACTATATCTGAAATTAACATCCCGGAAAACATCATCTCACTCAACACTACCCTAACATCTACTCAAAACTGGTTAACTGAGAACCACCTCCTGCTCCATACTTCCAAAACTGAATTCATGCTCATCTCTCCTCCGAACCACATCCTTAATCTAGACCTCTGGCTGACTCACCTCACGGCTTTTAACTGCACCCTTCTCATCATAGACTCAGCCAAGTCACTTGGAATTACCTTGGACAAGCACCTGAATATGAAAAATCATATCAGCAATGTATTTAAGGGAGCAAATCGCTTGATGAGATCACTCAGAAATATCAAACCTTTCTTTCCACCAAATGATTTCAAGCTGGTGGTCTAAGCGCTTGTCTTGCCAAGGCTAGACTATTGAGTGCTAACCTCTGTGGCCTTCCCAAATATGCCCTGGCTACACTAAGGGCATCCCTTAATGCTGCGGCAAGACTGGATACCAGACAAAGCGAGCATATATCCCCAGTACTTACATCTCTCAAAAGGCTGCCCGATGAAGCACAAATTCAATTGAAGATTGCTGTTCTGATGCACAAAGCCCTTTACTTCAATACTCCCATGTACCTGGCTCACAAACTTGAACTATTCCGTGGTTTAAGAGCCTCGAGAAGCGCCTCTACCTTCCTCTTGAAACCACTCAATTGTAACAAAAAGAGAACTTGTCACAGAGCTTTTTTCCAGCGCTGCCTCAAAGATATGGAACTCCCTCTGGAAGTACGCAGAATCTCCTCAGTGACAGTGTTCAAATTGGAAGCCAAAAGATTCCTAATGAACACATTCCTACCCTAAGACGGATAGGCCTCAGTTGCCCATTGTCGTTGCTCCTTACTACCATGGTATCACCATTCCTTACGGCTCTTCTTTACTGCATACTGTTGACCCCCACTCATTGCCTGCCTACACCCGTTGATTGTGTTACCCTCTTGGGTACAATTGTCCTGTAATCTGCAAATACTTTTGTGTATATTGTATTTTTCTTACTTGATGTGGATATTGCATTTATGTCCTTCCTTCCATCATATTGTAAAGTGCTCTGATATCCCTCTGGATCTTGTTCGCGTTATATAAAACTTTATAAATAAATAAAATAGAATGCTGTCTATGCTGCTGTGTAGGCTTTCGTACCTAGTGAAGCTCAGATGCACGCTAATGGTGATATGCTCGAAGGTGGATAATGACCGATCTGGTCTGAATGTAACGGTTGAATGTCACAGAGGTTTGCGTTCACTTTGATACTCTCAGAGGCTTACAGACACTTTGTTTTGTGTGCCTGTGTGACCTCACTCCTCTTGAAATGGGTGTGTGCGCTAACTATTGATTGTGGAGATTTCCCGGTGAGATGGTCTTTTTGGGATCAATATTAGCACCCACAATCACAGTCCCGCACTTTCAGGTTCTTGCAGTATATGTTGAAATTGTTGTTGGTTTACCTGTAGCACCTGTTGCTCTGAGGGTACCTACAAGCACCTACAGGCCGGTCCAGGCTCCTCCAGGCATGCTTAAGCTCATTTAAATATGTTTATGAGCATTTGGGCTCTTGTTTAGGCTTAATTATACACTTGTGGCACTTGTTGCTCTGAGGACATACTGAGGTTCATGTAGGCTTGTTTATGCTCGTTTAGGCTTGCTGTGCACATATTGTAGGCCTATTATGCACATGTTTAGGCATGTTTAGGATGCTCTGAGGGTACCTGCATGTACCTGCAGTCACGTCTTAGGCTCATTTTATGTATGTTTAGACATGTATGGGCATGTTTGGGCACTTCAATGCTCTGCTTAGGCTCTTGTTATATTTGTTATACTTGATGCTCAGATACTCTGGCTGCTCTGATTGCTAATGCTGTGTTGCGGGTGGAGCCAATTCAGAGAGAAAATTAGTTATGTAATTGGCATGGCAGCTGCCTGCTTCGGACTGATACAAGGGTGATCCCTGGTGAGAGTTGGTCGTAAAAGCAGCGGTACTGCTATGTAGACCCTTGCAAAGTATTGTAATGCTGCATGGCAGAGAGAAGTCCCTGTGCATTACTAAGCAGACAGGAGCAGTCGTAGCACTGTTGTTATATCAACATCATATTATTGAGTAGATTTGCTGAGGCAGTTTACCAGGAATCTTCAGGATCTACTCATAACAGTTTATGCCATTGTGAGGTCCGCCGGACCGACGGGATCGATCTTCAGGCACTAAGGGGGTCATTAGGATGGCGGGCGGACATCCTACCGTGGAATGAGACTGCCCACCATTGGTGCGGGGGTCCTGTTCCTGACATTAGGATGTGCCCGCCACACTGGATTCTTGCCATTGCGGCGGGGGGTGCTCTCAGCACCGCCCGCCGCAATGCCAAGAAGGCGGTGCCTGCCATGTTGTGCATGGAACTGCAGCGGGGTACCATAGGTACCCCCATGTGCACCCACCAGAATCCCTAGGGGCCTGCTACGGACCCCCAATGGCGAAAACCGCCTGCCTTTCCCCTGCAATGCTAATATGGATGGCGGTGTCTCCCAGACACTGTCACCATGTTAGCTGCTTTTCTGCCCGGTCGACTCTTTGACCGGGCGGAAAACTGACGGGCGGTCTCTCCGTCTGCCGGGGTCCGGTCTGCCATGGTAATGTGGAGGGGGGAAATTCTAGGTGGACGGAGGTTTTTAGCGGGTGGATCGCCACAGCCAAATGGGCGGTGGAGATCCTCTCTTTAACCTAATGACCCCATAAGTCTTTATATTGTTGCCTCCACTAGCTATCGGACGGCACTATCTTGGTTTCACTCGTTGAGCTGAGCACACCCGAAGTTACTGTGATTGGAGCTGCAAACAGGGGTCTGAAAGACATTGTGGTAGATCTTCGCTACATACTTGGGTAGGTTTATATCAGCAAGATTCGATTTTCATATAATTTGCTGACAATTCCCTGCTCAGTGTGGTGGAGCTACCAGGTTATGTGGCCATCTTGGCTGGAATCATGCAACTCTCCTGTTATGATTTAAAAATAAAGTAGAGATCATTTTTATTTTGGAATATATCCTATAGCAATTAGTTTGCTGAATGGAATGTACATTTTGGAGCATAGAGTTCGAATTTAAATGACAAAGAAGTAGCTAAAGAGTTAAGGATAGCCATGTGAGTCATAACCAAAGCCTTAAAAGGTGCTTGTCTCTTGAACAGAAGCCAGTGGTTACGTCTGAGTCTGGGGGTAGGGTGGTGCTTATGCATGGAACCATTCACTAGTCGAGCTGCAGAATTTGGACCACTTGAAGTCTTCTAAAAATGTTGCTTGGCAATCCATAGTTCAGTCGAGGTTAAACTAAAGCCATGATAAAAACGGTAACTAGACCTAATATCCCCCAAAAAATATAGAATGGACAGAATATCGAAATTAAAATATAGAATGGACATAATATTGAATGGACATAATATAGTGGGTAATAATATGCACGTAAGTAATATAGACTGTCAAAATATCAAAGTACATAATATAGGCATTAAAATATATAGAATTTTTAATAATATCAATTTTTTAAAGTGTTTTGTATGTTGGTATATGTGTTAAGAGTGTATATTATTTTTGTAATGTATGTTTAATTTTTTTAAAGTAATGAATTTTTTTGTTATTTAATTTTTGAGTAATTTAATTCCGTAGTGGGTTCGTGGTTTATAGGGGAATAAGGTGGGAAGTAATTTAAATATAGTACATTAAATATTAATTTTTCATAATTCTTAGTTATTTTTAATTTAATTTTGCATTTTAGTTCTGTAGCGGGTTGTTGGTTTATAGGGGAATAGGGTGGGAATTTAATTGCAATTAAGAAAATATATATTTATATTTATTGGTATTGATAATTAATGGATTGTTTATTATTAATTGGTATTTTATTTTTATGAATTGGTATTTTTTTTATTAGTTGATAACTATGTTAATTGTATTATTTTTTATTCAGAGCGGGTTGTGGGTTAATAGGGGAATAGGGTGGGAAGTAATTTAATTGTAATTAAATTAAATATTTTAATTATTGTTGTGGATTGATATTTAATTTATTGTTAATTAATTATTATTTAGTAATTTTTCTATTACGTATTACATTTTTGGTATTGAAAATGAATTGGTTGTTAATTATTCATTAATAGGTAATTCATTTTAAATAAATAATATGTATTGGTATTTATAATTAATTATTTTTAAATATGTGGTAATTGGTAATGAATTGTAATACATTTTTTATAGGTATTGATAATTATGTTATTCTTATTTAAATATTAAATCATTACTTTCCATACTGTTGCACTCACTGGAGTGGGCATAGTAAATTGTACCCCTACGCTATCCAGCGCTTTCCCTACTGTTGTACTCATTGGAGTGGTAATAGTAATTTTTACCCCTATGCTATCCAATGTTTTCCCTACTGTTGCACCCTCTGGAGTGGGAATAATACTTTTTACCCTCCCGCTATCCAACGCTTTCCCTACTGTTGCACTCTTTGGAGTTGGAATAGTAATTTTTACCCTACGCTATCCAACGCTTTCCCTACTGTTGCACTCTCTGAAGTGGGAATAGTAAATTTTACCCTCCTGCTATCCAACACTGATGTAAAATTTTTTAAAGAGATTACATATATTATTTATTAATTTTAACATTTTAAAAATAATTTAAAGAATGCTTTACTTAATTATATTGATTATTTATTTAAGTTAAAATTACTTTTAACATATTTAAACAATTCAATATTTTTACAAACTATATTTAATACAACAATATTTTGTCTTCAATATTTTTGTACTTGTTTGTAGATAGGGAGACGATATTTTGTCCATCTATATTTTGGAGACGATATTCTGTCCAGACGATATTTGGGTTGTCGATATTGTGTCAGTGATCCTGCAAATACAGAGCAGGGCCCAATCTACAGCAGAACAATCTACAGATGAACAGCAGAACTCTCGAACTGCTGCCACGCTATGTCACTGTAACTTAGTTCTTGCATAATCTTTGATTAAAAGCCAGGTGTGGTGCAACACTTATTTTTAATGTTTGGCCATTGTTTTTAAAAGAAGCTGCAGCATTATACTTTCATTTACCTGATTTGCTGCCTGTTGCCCGGTCCTCCGCAGCCTGGTGGCTGATTGTTGTGGAGGGCGAAGTCAGATCGAGGACCGGAAACCCTCACTTCCGGTAGCGTGCATAAAGACGCAATCTTGGATGGCGGTCTAGTTGTTCTGCCCTCCCAGCACCCAGTACTTAATCGGGGTAGGCACACCTTTGTACTGTTTGAACAGCAGAACTCTCGAACTGCTGCTACGCTGGGTCACTGTAACTTAGTTCATGCATAATCTTTGATTAAAAGCCAGGTGTGGTGCAACACTTATTTTTAATGTTTGACCATTGTTTTTAAACGAAGCTGCAGCATTATACTTTCATTTACCTGATTTGCTGCCTGTTCCCCGGTCAACCGCAGCCTTGTGGCTGATTGTTGTGGAGTGCGAAGTCAGATCGAGGACCGGAAACCCTCAATTCCTGTAGCGTGCATAAAGACGCAATCTTGGATGGCGGTCTAGTTGTTCTGCCCTCCCAGCACCCAGTACTTAATCGGGACAGGCACACCTTTGTACTGTTTGAACAGCAGAACTCTCGAACTGCTGCTACGCTGGATCACTGTAACTTAGTTCATGCATAATCTTTGATTAAAAGCCAGGTGTGGTGCAACACTTGTTTTAACCCCTTCCATACTCATGACGGAACCGTTCCGTCATGAGCGTCGGTTGAGCTGTGCTCATGACGTAACCGTTCCGTCATGAGCCGATAGGCTCATTAGAACCTTCAGCACAGCGCGAAAAGTTTTGCCGCGCTGAAGGGGTTAATGTTTGACCATTGTTCTTAAAAGAAGCTGCTGCATTATACATTCATTTACCTGATTTGCTGCCTATTCTCGTGCGCCCCGGTCTACCGCAGCCTTGTGGCTGATTGTTGTGGAGGGCAAAGTCAGATCGAGGACCGGAAACCCTCACTTCCGGTAGCGTGCATAGAGACGCCATCTTGCATGGCGGTCTAGTTGTTTTGCGCTCCCTGTTGCCTACTTAAGTGTGATATGACGCATGAGCGCAGCAGACGCGCGCAGTGGGCGCGCCAAAGGCAAGCCCGTCAGCGCCCGTCCGCCCCAGTATGTTGCCACTCGCCAGAAATGCTGGACGAGATGGGCCAGGAGTTTGTATTTATTCTATTGAAGAGCTACTAACTCCGAACTCTTTAGCTAATCGGTGCAAAACTTCTTCACTACACCCTTTGAGTGGCCCTATCAGCTGCTCGTGTGGTATGTTTGCACTCCCTATGCCTTTGTCTCTACCACACCCTTCCGCCACATCTCCCCAACGATGGCTAGAAATTTTGCAGCTTAATGTGAGATCATTAGTTAAACGTCATGCTGAAATTTATGACCTCATCACTGATGAAAATCCAGATATATTTTTTTTGACGGAGACGTGGCTTAACGGGGATATGGTAGCTGAGCCAAATCTAGCTCTACCTTCGGATTATTCTATCTGTATGGTAAATAGAGAGACCAGGGGAGGTGGCATTGCAGTGATTTTTAAATCCTGCTACTCCTGTCTCTTTATTAAGGAAATAGTAGAGGGATGCGAATATGCACGTTTCAGCATTTCCGTGGGCACGCACTTGACCCTTTCTGGGATCCTGGTGTATAGGCCACCGGGGCAAGCCATCAGTTTTAAAAATGCCCTTTTGGAGGTAGTAGGGATGCTTGCAGTAGGTACTGTTAATTTTAGTATTTTTGGCGATCTAAATCTGCATTTTGATTTTGTGCAAGACAAGGCCATCTGTAGCTTGCTGCAGATTTAGCTGCGTTTCAGCTTAACCAACTGGTCGCAAGGTCCACACATAGGGGGGGCATCTGTTAGACCCTATTTTTTCTAACATTGAGTCTGCAACCGTGGCGACTCCTACCCCCGTGGCTTGGTCTGACCATTTGTTGGTATAAAATGACCCTCCCTATATCAGAGCCGCTATCTAAGGCCGCTCAGTGATCTGTTTATAAATGGCCTTGGCGGAAATTAAGATTAGAGGACTTTCATACACTTCTTAGGGCAGACCCTTTGGGTCCTTTTAATAATGTTGAGTTAGGTTACGAGATGTTTTGTGCCTGGATTATACTTGCACTGGACTCTCTTATTCCAGCGAGCTGGTTCAAGGGTCGTCTTAAGGAGTCAGTCCTTGGCACAACGATGCTCTGACTATACTGAGGAAGTCTGGTAAAAGAACAGAGTCGGACTGGAGGAAAGATTATGACCCTGGGAAAAAAGCACACTATTTGGCTGAACTTAGAGCTGTCTGTAATGCGCGGGGGGCCTATTACACCAACGAGATTAAGCTTAGCTCTAATCCTGCTAAATGCATTTTTAAAATCTTAAAATATCTCAGAGCTTGGAAAACTTTGGTACCTATAACCACCTCTAAACTCCATTGTGAAGAACTGGCCTCCTTCTTTGTGGAGAAAGTACGTGTGATTTATAGGTCCTTTCCTTCTATGACCTCTTCCCGTGTTCACACTCCTTTAAGATCAGGGCCGACTTCTAGTCTTATGGTCCTTCCTGAGATTTCTTATGAGGAGCTTATTAGGCTGAGTGTGAAAATTAAATCCGGCTCTCCTGCCGACCCTTTAAAGCCTGATCAGTTTAGGTATTCCTCTTCGCTCTTTCTGACGCCTCTTCGTCAGATAATTAATTCCTCCTTCTCATCAGCCATGGTGCCAGCAAAGTGGAAACAGTCCTGAGTGTCCCCCATTCTTAAAAAACCAACACTAGACTCGACTAAACCTGAGAATTTTAGGCCTATTTTTCTTCTTCCCTGGGTGGCGAAGGCTGCGGAGGCACATGTCAACAACACACTACCCAACTTTTTGCACTCCAATAACATTCTGGATGCAACACAACATGGCTTCCATTCCAGCCATAGTACAGCGATAGCGCTCCTGGCCATGACTAAGCACCTGCGGACCATTCTCCATTCTGGTCAAATGGCAGCACTGATCCTGTTGGATCTCAGTGCCACTTTTGACACAGTCTCACACGGTGTTCTGCTTCAACGTCTGGAGGAGGCAGGAATTTTGGGCCTTTTTGACCGGAAGATCCTTCCGTGTCTCTACTCCTCCATTTCTATCTCAGGTCCATCTCATTGAGCAGGGGGTCCCTCAGGGCTCGGCCTTGAGCCCCACATTGTTTAACCTTTATGTTCAGCCACTAGCCGTGGTCGCCAGGCAGTGGGATCTTTCGATGGTCTCATATTCAGACGACACAAAGCTAGTGGTTGCACTGACAGAAGGTTCTACCCTGAATGCCGCTTGGTTCAGAAGCGGCCTGACGGCCGTGGCTGAATGAATCACTTCTAATTATTTGCAACTAAATGCAAATACAACTGAAGTTTTGCTAGTCGGCAAGAATGCAAGCCTGTGGGGTGAGCACTGGTGGCCGAATGCTTTAGGCAAGGCCCCGGAACCTAAGAAGGAAGTTAAGAACTTGGGAGTGTGGATGAACTCCTCTCTTAGTTTCTGTATCCACACCAAAAAAGTGGCAGGTACATGCTTTGGCCTTCTGCGAGGTCTTAAACCTCTTCTGAAATTCTTCAAACCATCTACTCGTCAGCTGATAGTTCAGTCGAATATTCTTTCTCGTCTGGATTATGCTAGTTCCTTGTTATTGGGGGCTAATCAAGCTGAGATCATCCGGATGCAGCTTATCCAAAACGCGGCGGCCAGAGCCTTATTAGGGCTGCCTCGGTTTTGTCCTATCACCGATACCATCCGGAAACTTCATTGGCTCCCTATGGTGGAGCGGATCCAATTTAAGACTTTATGTCTTTCTTTCAAGATTCTGAAAATTTACAACAACAGAAGGAACCATAAGAGGACAATTTTTAACGGGGTCCAGTGCACGTGTCCGAGAGACTACTCACAAAGCAATGTACAAAGTTCCCCAGGTGGGGTGGTGGAAAGCCAGAGTGTGCTGAGTGGAGCGTGAAAAGAGAGGGAAAGAAAAGCCAAAGAAGGGGAATTTCCCTTGTTGGAACTAAAACCCTCACACACCTAGCAAGCTAGATGTCATGCTTCATCATATGGGTTCTGCTCCTCGTCAGACTGGTGCTGCAATGTCTGACGGGCACCCGTAAAGGGGTTCTTTATCGGAGATCTTTTGTTCCAGCCATATGGTGCATGCGGGTGTGAGGGAAGGAAAAGGGTGTAGTCGCGAGAAAGTGGTGAATTAAAAAAGGTGGGTCAGTCCACAATAAATTTTATTGCCGTGGCTGACGCCCTTGGTTAAAATGGTGGGAGGGGAGATATCTGCTTAGGGTAGTAAAAAGCAAGATACCTACAACCCCCTGATCAGGTCAACATGTTTCTTACCCGGATGGCAATTCGTCAGGACCTATGTAAGACGTACTGCACAGTGAAAAATGGGTGTTCATACAACCTTATGCCTTGAGGTCGTACAAGGGCAGGCAAAGAAGTCCTGCTGAGTTGGGGTGACCCTAAGGGAGATCCTAAGGTGCCCCGCAGTCTGCTCCAGTGGGACCTGCACATATAGGTCAGGAACCCGGATAGCGTGCGTTCAACGCTGCTAACACCTACCCCCACCGTCTGGTGAGGACAGACCAGCTGCTCTGGTGGGTGTAGGTGTTAGCGGCGCTGACCACACGCTATCCGGGTTCCTGACCTATACGTGCAGGTCCCACTGGAGCAGACTGCGGAGCACCTTAGGATCTCCCTTAGGGTCACCCCAACTCAGCAGGACTTCTTTGCCTGCCCTTGTACGACCTCAAGGCATGAGGTTGTACGAACACCCATTTTTCACTGTGTAGTACGTCTCACATAGGTCCTGACGAATTGCCATCCGGGCAAGAAACATGTTGACCTGATCAGGGGGTTGTAGGTATCTTGCTTTTTACTACCCAAAGCACATATCTCCCCTCCCACCATTTTAACCAAGGGCGTCAGCCACTCCAATAAAATTTATTGTGGACTGACCCACCTTTTTTAATTCACCACTTTCTCATGACTACACCCTTTTCCTTCCCTCACACCCGCATGCACCATATGGCTGGAACAAAAGATCTCCGGTAAAGAGCCCCTTTACGGGTGCCCGTCAGATATTGCAGCGCCAGTCTGACGAGTAGCAGAACCCATTTGATGAAGCATGACATCTAGCTTGCTAGGTGTTTGAGGGTTTTAGTTCCAACAAGGGAAATTCCCCTTCTTTGGCTTTTCTTTCCCTCTCTTTTCACGCTCCACTCGGCACACTCTGGCTTTCCACCACCCCACCTGGGGAACTTTGTAAATTGCTTTGTGACAAGATTCTGAAACTTGCCGCACCTAATCTGCTCTGCAATTTGCTGACTCCGTATGCTCCACCCCATGCAGGGCGCTCTCTGGGGCAGCATTTGGTTACTGTTCCCCGGGTAAAGCGTTGTCGAGTGGTAGGACGCTCCTTCCGCTATTTGGCATCCAAATTGTGGAACTCCGTGCCGGTTCATATACGTGGTCTGGAGGGTTGGTTGGATTTCAGGAATGCTATCAAAACATACCTCTTTTCTCTAAAATAGTTTATTTTGACCGTTGTTATGTTAGAGCTTCCCGCTGTAGTAATCAGTTCTGTTTTTTTGTTGTTGGAAGTGCTGGGACGCCCCTTTGCTGGGGCAGCTGTACGCTATATAAGCTCCTATAACATAACATAACATAACATAACAATCTTCGAAGGAAGCTCAAGGAGGGTCGAACAAACTGGAAGAACATTTGATCATGAGCCTCCAACAGAAGAAGGTGATTGCCGCTTGGTATAAAATGATCATGGACATTTAAGATGAATGTGACAATGTACCAACAAAGCTCTGGAGTAAAGTAACTGAGTTGGCAAATGCACCAAATGTGGCACACTTATGGCAAGTATCATTGAAAAAATTATACTTATTTATTCGTAAAGTTTTATATAGCGCGAACATGACCATAGGGGATATCAGAGTGCTTTACAATATATGAGGCCAGAGGGTACATGTAAATAGCCAAGACTAACAACAGAGAGGAGACATATACATGAAATGAAATATCACAGCAGGAGAAAATAAACAAAGTAAAAATTACACAGTCACAGGTGTCCAAACTTCCTTTAGAACCTTAAGTGTCCTACATGGTAAGCACAGCTAAAATTTCACAGTCAAAAGTGATCACACATTCTCCCGAGTTATAAAATGTAAAGTGGTCAAAGCAGCTCATATAAGAAGAAACCATTTGTTCTGTCTTTATAGAGTCTATTGGACCCCAAAGAAATGATCGAAGCTGAAGAGGTCAATGGGAACAAGTTGCAAGAAGTGTGGGCACCGAAATGCTGATGACATACACATGTTTCTCAGTTGCCCTCCCATTCTTCGCTTTTGGACAGACGTCTGTAAGTTTGTAACAGACCTGTTGCACATGCCACTAAAGGTAAACCTTGAGATTATTATTTTGGGATTATTAAGTGAGACTAGAGCTAAGCTGAATGTGGATAGTAAGTTATTGTTTTATTCAATATTATTGTGTAGGAGGCTGATTTATAAATATTGGGTATTTTCGACTGCCCCAGCCAAAGCAAAATGGCTTGAGTCAGATTTTGATGTTTATCAGTTAGAGAAGAGCGGAAGTCAACAAGCAAGACGTGTAAGCTATGGTATCCCTTGAAGAGGTGCCTGAGAGTTAGTACAGAATCAGTAGGTTTAAGCCACAATACCATTGTCCGATGATTGAAGCAAAGGGTTGTTGGCTAGGTGGTCAGGTCCTTTTTCCTCCGCCACAGCTTTGTACGGATACTATTTTCTTTGTGTTCTCTATCTAGGGTTTACTCCACTATTTTCCATAAATGAGAACAACGTTTGGAGGCATCAGTTGGAATCAAGGCATGTGAGGACAAAAATAAAGAGAAGGACTGCTACTCTGTTGCCCAGCTGCTCTGTTGCCTGCTGCCCTGCTACCTGAGTAAATGACTGGGCCTACATCTTGAGCCCAGAACCACTAAAGAGACTACAAGTGCCACTTGGCTGGCTTCATGATCAGGGCCTCTGGGATAGAACAGGCTCCAACAACGTTGAATCCAGCACCTGTACAGCCAATCTGTGGTCCCAGCTGAACTGATGCATTGTGACACTCATCTCGCAAGACCCTGCATCGGAACTACTGCGCAATGCATCCCCAGGGACTTCACATCGCAGCCCACAGCCCCTCGGAACCACCGCTGCATGACAAATCTCTATGCAGAACATCCCATCACCACCACAGCTCCTCAGAGTCACGGCTGCATGACACATCTCCCTGCACAGGCCTCGCCAAGCCACTGCAGGAACGAGAGCTGCATTACGCATCTCCACAGAAGGACCTCCCATAGCCTCTCAATCATTGACCTGGGACTTCACATTGCTCCGCAACCAGGATTTAAAGTACCTTTGTTCGGATGACCTAACTTGGACCCTGTAGCCAAACCCCACTCCATCGGGGTCAGCCTGAACTTGGTACTTTTTCCCGGTCAGGTGTGACCAGAAAACCACTGTTGGCCTTTTGTGCTTCTAGGCACTATTTTTACTTAAAACTTTGAAATTGCATGTATCCAGTTCTACATTTTGGTCTCATATATTCAATTACATTTTACTCAATTTTTCTATATTGGCATAGGGTTTTTCTTGTGTTGTATTTTCTCTTTAATACTGTTTGAAGTGCTACCTAAATACGTTGCACATTTCCCCTAAGTTAAGCCCAACTGTTTTTGTGCCAAGCAAAAAGAGGGTTAAGCATAGATTGAGTTGGAGTGTACTTTTGTTTCACCCTGACAGAGATTGTTGTTGTGCTTGAGTAGGGTACCACCCCCTTCAACCAGTCACCCATTTTCCTACACCCTTATAGTAAATTGTCAGAAGCCCTGTATCTAGACTAATTTGCATGTGTAGGAGTGGGTTTACATCTTGTTAGGGACAACAGACTTACTATTCGATAAACATCTGGCCCGCTTTCCATCCTGGTCTTTTATATCTAGATTAGGCAGGTACTTCGCCATCAGTTCGGTGGTGTTTACACCACATCTTGAGCGCCACATGTTAGAGTAGGAGAAGGTTTTACCAGTGGTACAGCGAAAATCATAAAACCCAAAATATTGCGGTTTGGATATTTGAGGTCTCGACAGACATTTGTCATCTTATGTTGGAATAACCTTTTTCATTTTTGTTTAAATCTGGACTGTATTTTCCCTCCCTTGAACTCTTCAATATGCCACTCTGGGAGCCATATTAACAAGAAAGGGCGATACATTATCACCACTTTTTTCGGCAGGAAAATGCGCTTGATAATATGCCCTTGAGAATTCCCATAAAAGCCCAGGTTAACACCAGAACCTGGGCTTCTATGGGAATTTACAAGGGCATATTATCAAGTCCATTATCGCCACTTTAGCGGCAGTTTCCTGCCAATAAAAGTGGCGATAATGTATTGTCCTTTCTTGATAATATGGCCCTTAGTTCTTTTTAAATGTGCACAAGATCACAAGAACTGTGATATACGTTTGGTCAAAAGCAGATAGTTAGGGTCGATTCACAAAAGCGTTTATGAATACAGGGCAATACGAGAACTATTTTGCGTACTTGTCCAATGATTTGAGAATTGGCCTCAAGACGTTCAACTAAACTGATTATTAATAAGAGTGCAAAGAGGCCAATATCGTTTCTATTTGTATTAATTGCATATAAAAAACATCCCTGCAAATTCACATTTTATTACCATTTTATACTACTGCACGTACTCCAAAACTCTTTTGTGAATAAACCCCTTCCATTTCAAAAGTAATAAATGCTAATGCGTTTCTTAGTGATGCTTTCAGCTAGGCTTTTTTCAAATATTTGCTCATGATAATAATTGCTTTTCAGTGCCTGGCATGTGTTAATTATTTATGCTTTTATCAAGTCCTATATAACTTAATCACAGTGGAAGATTCAATAGTTTCCCACTTGAGTAATAGAGTTTTCTATATTAATGCTGGAGGGTTTGAAATTTTATTCGATTAAAATGTATGTGATAGTGATTTGCAGAAACAGCACCCACTGAAGTGACAATGCATAAGCATGGTCTTCCAACTTCGCCTCCTCCTTCTTCTGAACCTCAAATACCTTTCTGTTAGGGGTAGCCAGGCCCTGTCTTACCCTTCGGTAGCCATTGCAACTGCCACAGTTATCCCTGGCATCAGCAGTCATGAAGGAAGTTTTCGGATCAGAAGTTTAAAGCCCACTTTCTCTTTTTGTATGTTCCACTTCTTTCTCTCTCCTAAACCATCAGAAGCTTTTGAGGGACTATGGGAGGGTCAATTTGCCCAATGATGTGAAGGAATCGGTAGAGTCATTTGTGTGAAATCACTTTGTTTGCCCTAGCATTTTGATGAATCAACACGTATAAGCATTTTCATGACATCCATATAGATTTTCTTGGAGGAGCTAGTTAATTTCATTGGACATGTTGGTAAAGTGGCAGGGGCCTGCTGACGTCAGCAGACTCCTTATCCACCACAAACAGGTAGCCATGGGAGCCTCAATGCATATGCCGGCCGCAAAGGGCCCATGCAATTCAGTCCATCGATTAACATTTCTTCCCAACACTTAAGATCAGAAATGTAATGCAGTGAAACACTGCTCTTATCAGTGAGGGGTGCACAGTGTGCACCTTTGCGCTTTATTAGAATGATATAGCTTAACACTATATAACATAGGACAATAGCACTTAACAGAACAGTTCGACGATAATGCGAGATTAAAACAAGGCTCTGATAGAAAAGAGACACCTACAGATAGAAAGAGAGACAAAGACGTGGAAAGATAAAAGAATCAAGGACGTGAACATGAGCAGTCTACCTTTTCCTTTTGTGGCATCGCCATGAGACAGATTACGAGGCAATAAATAAACGACCTTGCTGCCTATAGCCACGCCCATCGGAATAGTGCGATTTCACGACCGTGGCTTTTTCTGCATAATTAGGGCCTTGCCACACTTGCAACATAATATACACATTTTAAATTTTAAAAAATGGGGACCAAAAGTTACAAAAAATGGGGCAACATGAATTGCCTCACAGTGGAAGGCCCTTTGCACAGGTTGACTGGTCATGTTTCCGTTGCTTATTCCTGTATTTGGTTGCCAGACTGGTACATGAGGGTACTGTTATTGTTAACTGTTGTACTTTGTATAAGAAGACACTTGTAGTCAGGTTGTAGGTTTCTTGAAGTCTTCTTTAATAATCCATGTCTAGCAACATCAAACAAGGATCATACATGTACAACTGTAATCTAGCTCTAGTAACTCCTATTTCAGCCCCTGCCAGTCCCACCAGGAGCAGCCTGCCTAGCTGCTCAGCCCATCTCCAACTATCACACACTCATACACACAGGCGCCCGGGCATTCCATTCATCACAGGCACACCAACATTCCGTCACCATCTCTTGCTCTGGCTGAGCAGCTAGGAAGACCTAGGCTGATTTACATGGTAATGTAAAACTCAGGATACAACATTAACATATGTAACAAGTATTTGCAATGCAATCGGTCTGAGCTTTGGGACCTTAAATGTATTTAGCTATGCAGCACATTAGCCTGGGTGCTGAAACATGTACTATTCTTTAACATGGAGAGAAAGCAAGCACCAAACTGCATGACCTGCCAGGTATGGTAACACATGGAGAGAAATATTGCCTTTCAGTGCGAAATGGTATAGTCCAAATATCTATTTTTAATATAAAATCAGGGCCTTCGGGTGATCATATCACTGAAAATACAAGATTTTAACTTTTTTTAATTGTCTACGGGTGCTCCTGGAAGACAATTTCTATGGACTGGAATCCAGAGAATGCTGAAGTTATTCTGGTATTTTACTGACCTCTGATGGTTGATTTCTATCAAGAAAGTTAAATAGAGGCAGTTGCAAGAAAAATAAAAAAAAGAAAGTCCCTCAGCAGAAAGCAATTCTGGTAGCTTACTGACCTCTACTGGTCATTTTCCATCAAGACAGTTAAATAGAGGCAGTTGAAAAAGCAGAAAGCAATTCTGGTATTTTACTGACCTCTACTGGTTGTTTTCTATCAAGACAGTTAAATAGAGGCAGTTGAACAGAAAAAAAGTCTCTACGCAGAAGCAGAAAAGTCCTAGGGCTGATCTCCAGAGCTCACAGAGTACATACACATGTAAGAATATACTAAGGTATATACAAGAGGTCTCGAATGCTAGACCTAAAAATGTCATAATAATGAGGTACTACTGTAGCAAAATGTGCAGCACTACGCTCCACAGATTGTATTTTCTTACTGCATAGTTAAGTAAACTCTGCCTCATAATTTGGCTTTCCCCTGCTGTATAACCCCAGTGGCCCTAGCTAAAGCTGTCCTTACCATTCAAAACCAAAACTACAAGTATATGTGTCAGAATCTTTGGCTTCTTTGTTATGGTGGAGGAGTGTCGCCCCCCCTGCTGAAAGCCAGAAGAGGCAAGGACATAAATAAAATGATAATAGAACATTTTTTTAACATTTTATTTTGCATCCTGCATGCCGCCTGCCAGGCGAGCGGAGAGAGGGGAGAGGACAGACACAGTGACGCTGCAGAAAGCACCATGGAGGAGGGGGAGCTGTGGGCACTGCTAAAGGCCCTGCAAAACGGTCATGCCCACTTTCCTTTTCTCCACCTAGCTGTATTTTACAGCTGGGTGGAGAAACCAATCCCAGCGCTGCTCACATGCTTGGTATAGCATTCTCAGCATGTGAGCAGCACTGGGATTGGTAGCTGGGAGCCTTCGCAACATGTGTGCAACAGTTCTTGGAAGGAGGCAAGGATCAGGAGGAAGGTGGCGGCTGTCGGATCAGGTAAGTGCTTTATTATTTATTTTTTCATTGTATTTTTTTTGTACCCCCTCCCCTCGCCTGCCTCACCACTTTACATTACTAGCTGCCACTACTGGCTTACACTGAAGAAGAGGAGCCATGCATTCAATCACAGTAGCTGTGTGGATTCCCCTTAAATTCCCTCTAACTCTGGACATTAAAAGCAGCCATGACATACTGGCGTTTTTGGAACAGTTTCAAAAGGAGGGGGTGTTAGGAAGGGGTATTAGGGAATTTAGACCCTGCAGAGATGGGAAAAGAAAAATAAGGATGATTATTGTGCACAAGACACTGAAAAACCACCACTGACAGTGACACACAAATGAAACATGATTGACCTTGGCTGACCGTGATTGACCATGATTGAATGAAGGGCAACTTTGCATTTAACTGAAAAACTTGGGGTTATATCATCCTTCTTTCCTAATGGACCTCAGACAACTTATGCAACTGAAGAGCCATAAGAACATAGCAGAACTATCTAAAAGGGCTCAAAAGCAACACTTGTTAGTACAGCTAGAATGTATGTATGGGCAAGGAGCGCCTAGTAGGCTTTGTTCGTCATCTGTGGCAGAAGACAAACCACACAATTTATGGACCCTACATCTTATGCATAGAGGGCTTAGCATACGTCCAGTTGCAGCAGAGATGCAGATCATGGCAGCTGTTGCACAAACTAAGCAGCAGCCTAATAGAAGAACTATACAGGGTAGGTCTTTCATTCTCAAGCATTTGTTTGCTAACCGAACTAAAAGGTCCCAACCCATGAAAGAAATGGTGGTGTTTGTCCCATTATTTCCACCCCCTTATCAGCTCAAAAACATGTGCAGTAATCTAGGTTTTTCCCTATGCTTACAGGGCTTTCAACTGCTTTGTCATAAGATCAGTCCTCAAATAACTGTGGTGGAGGAGCTATTGACAGTTATTAAAGGTATACAACGTTTAGCACGCATTTGTTACAACGCACTACCATTACAACGCAGGCATTACCACGCATACCATTACAACGCATTGCGCTAGGGGGCGCTCTAGGATAGGGAATAAGTTTAATTTTATATCCAACACCTTCCCTAGTGTCCACGGGGACTGGAGATGGAATATAAAATTATACTTACCACTATCCAGCACCTCAAAGCGCTATGTATTGTAACGGTATTCGTTGTAAATACCGCGTTGTAAAGGTATGCGTGGTAATAGTATGCGTGCTAACGTCATACATCTGTTTTTAAACAAGCAAGTAGGTCTGGTGGCTCGGTGTACTAATGCCTCCACTCCAGGATTTATGTTTCAACTCATGGTCACAGGTTTGAATCCCACCAGTAACACTCAGTCTGAGAGTACCAGAGCTTGTTAAGAACAAAACCCCAGGATAAAAATATCACATTGTAGAATGTGTGTTTTAAGAAATGTGTTAAATGAGCAGGAACATAAGTAGCTACAACTTAAAGCACATGTCCGCTTATGTAAACTAGGAATATGTCTAGATTTTTTAAATCCTCAGACTCCATGCTATCTGAAAAAGCCTCATCCCACACAATTCCAAATCCCTGCATGGAAAATGTAGCTTGCCTTAAAACTATTGATTGTTACCTTTTCTCCTTTCTTTCAAATGACCTTTTCCTTACCTGTCCCCAGTCATCTATGTGCCTTACTCTCTCTGAGTGTAGCCTACTCTGTTGCATGCCTGTCTGCATGACTCTCTAATATTGTATTTCTACAACTCTTCACACAACACCCCACTCATCATTATCACCATCATCAAGAAACTTTATACGGCTTTAAGTGTAAAACCATAAAAGTCAAAAGAGCCTACAAGGAACCATCATACAGAGTATAAATTCACAAATATACTAAGATCCGGATAGTCAAGACACCAGATAAAATATATGCAATACAAATATTAGTTGCAGGTTTTCTAAATCTAATGGCTTCCCATAAAAAAACTAGGAGTGTACAGAACTGTATCACTGGAAAGAAGTTGTTAGAAGAAAAAAGCTGGTCTCACCCCCCTAAAAACCAGTTTTTAAAAAAAGGGGGCTAATAAATAACTTTCTGGGTACAACATAAAAAGTACAAAACATTAAAAAGTGCACTATGTCCTGAGGCAACTCACCGTCGCAGCCACAGGGCATGAGGCACGAACCTCTGTGGGAGTCTTAGGGGATGCCAATAAGTAGTTAAAGAGGTCGAGCCGGAACCTCCTCAATAGATACCGGTCATAGGTACTTTTGAGCCCTAAAAAATAAGACTCAGTGATAGGCACAGTTTTCAATATGACATATTTTCGGTTTACAGAGCTATTTATCCTCTCTATCACAGTGACAGTTTCTAAAAAAAAATCCTTGGCCCAAACGAGGTCCCTTTTACAAATGCCTCGTTCGTGTAAAGATCTGCTTTCCCTAGCCTGTTGAGGCCAACTCTTATGTGCTGGAGCCATCGAATATGTGAGGCGTAATCAAGTGTAAAACAATCCCGTATGATGTCTTTGCTAAGTGTGTTCTCCTGCTTTAACCACATTTTGAGCCACAAGGACAAAGAACGGAAAGCTAGATCATTAGCAAGGAAAGACATCCCCAATTCAGCATTAACAACATAAGATTGAGTACATTGCGAAACGGAGAGTAGTATTCGCAAAAATTAGTTCTCAGTGCTCTGTACGGCCCCAAGTTTGATGTGACCCCATATCTCACTCCCATACCTAACATTAGAAATACATTTTGCTTGGTAAATCTTCAGGGGGACCCCTATTGTCTTTCCTCCCACTCTACTGGCAAAGTTAAAAACGGCTGCTAATGCTTTCACTTAGTCCCCTATCTTGCAGTTAATCATGGGGCACCAGATCAGGTAGTTGTCAAATACTACTCCCAAGTAGGAGAATACGTTGGTTTTAGGTTTTGACCAAAGTCCTAACTTAAAAATGGGCTGCTTTGCCTTCACCTTACCGGGGCCCACTTTCATAATGTATGACTTGGAATGATTTAAAGATAAGTCCAGCTTCTCCATAAAAGAGGCGAAAGTGTTGGGAAGAAGTTATAAGCCCCTTGCAGTCTTCGCCTGCCGGCAGTCTGTGTTTGCCTACCTGAGGAGTGTCTGCTTTAATGTCTAAAAGAACCTTCTATAAATAATTGATATGTAAGTTAAAAAGGAAGGGAGCGAGGATACACCCATCTTTATATTAAATTTGCGGGACACTTTCTAGTCCTTTGAATAACATACTACTGCCCTAGAGTCTCAATGGAGATCCGTCAAAAACCAAATGATATTATTGTCAATGCCAACGGATGCCATCTGCTGCCATAACTTGGACCTGTTCACACAGTCAAAGGCTCAGGACAGGTCCATGAAAGCTAGGTAAACACCCCACTCATTTCAACCTTTCCATCTTTGAAACCAACCTGGCAACCTAACAACAACTAACCCTCTCTAGCCTGTCGTCTTATTCTACCAACAACTTCCAGGAACACAGACTAATGATCACACCTAACTCCTTTCAACTTAACGTAGCCCAAAGAAACTGGAATACATGCATGAAATAGTTTTCTTAAGTGCACAAGGCTACTCATAATAACCATTAACATCTGGATTAACCACTAACCTTGGGTTTCCAGAGTAGCATGGTACCTGGCATAAAGTATGTGGAGGTCTCACCAGGGGTAGGAAGTGCTACATGAATACAAGTAAAATACAATACAACATCAGTATTGGGAGGCCTTATATAGCAATACCTGAGTCCATGGCTGCCATAGAGAATCAATGCTCTTAAAAGCAGAAATAAATCTCTGGAATACATTTGCTATAAAAATTAAAGACAGAGCCAACAATTTTAAGAGTACAGCATACCCATTTACAACCGGGCACTTCATGCTCATTCATAGTTGCCACGTTTTCAGATTGCTTATGTGTGGCATTTGCATGGGTTCATTGTACTTCTGAGTGATATTCAACTGCTAAATGTGTGACACTTAAAGTCACACTTTCTTGCAAGTAAAAACAAGCAATGAAGTCGATAGAAAGAGGTAAATATCTAGAAATTACACCCTCCTGAGAATTGAGAAGCTCTAAAAAGATCTTGAAACTGGTAAAAACAAAACTGAAATGGAAGGTCACTAACAAAGTGCCCTTATTTTATAATACTGAATTGCATTTTACTGTGCGTTTGGTTGCAGACTGGGCCCTTGTAGTACAAAAAAACACAAACTTTGCCTATTCACCACTGCACTAAACAGGATTCAATTATGTTGCTCTCTGAATATACAAGCACACACCTGCACTGATTGCATTAACTAATTGACATTTCATAATGAAAAAGAGTGCATTTTCCACCAGTTATTTTATATAAAATTGCCTTTGCATGTGATATATATTTTGAAATTAATTATTTTACATAAAATACTTCATCTCTTTGCACATTTTGCTCAGCCTATCTTATACTGTGTGTAATACAAATTTGAATTTACAACTTGCATATATACTGTGTTTATAGCTTCTGGTGGGGCTTTGTAGTAATATAAATTCACAAGTCAGTATTCTCCACTGGGGCCAACCAGGATTCAATTCTCTTTGTCTCTGGTTACGCACACAGATATCTTCAATGATAATATTACCCAATGAGGCTTCGTGATATAAAAAGTGCATTTTCCATTCATAGCCTTAAATTAATTTAGGCTGTGTGCGCTGTTATTTTATATGCTGGTCCTAAATTTGAAAGACCAAGAAAAATAGAGAGATAATTATTTTGATCCTTTACTCCATATCTGTTTATTGACCCTACCATTACCCAATACTTGTGACACTGCCCGCATTGTGCTCACCTAAGCCATCCATAGGTATCTGGAGAGCACCTTCAAATTGGGGCTGTACTGGGGACCACCGGGATTCAAACTGACTTGTGCAGGGCTGATTGCAGGCTGAGGCGCCGGTCAAGAGGTCTGCTCTTGGCCCTTGGCATTGATCCCCTAACTACAGTAGGCCGATTCCTTGTACTGGGCAACATCTCTGGTTTCACTGAGGCAGTGTTGTCACAGTCACAATTGTGCCATTTTGAGGAGTCAATTCATGGCAATTGAGGGTTGGCCGGCTTGCGCTGGCACTTTTAAGTTTCAGCTCATCCCCCGGCTGGGGGGCTCGTCAGAGAGAAGGTCAATTATCATATCTTGCTGTATCAGATAAAATGTGCTGCTCCCGCTGTTAAATGACCACCTGCCGCTGCGCAGAGTGCGCACAAAAAACAGGGGTTCTTGGTACCACCTTAAAAAATACTCACAGGTTCCCTGTCTGGACCAATCAATAGCATTAGGACATGCCAGAAATCTAAATACGACTTTGTTTTTTTAATTTTGCAGTACAAAATATGTATTGAGTTTTATAAATAAATGAAGAAGAAACACAAAAAATATGAGCACAAGTGTAGTAAACACTTACAGTAATGATTTACAGATGCTTTGTAATTGTACAATAAGAAATATGTTGCAATTAATAATAACCTTAAAAAAGAAATATACATTATAAACATATATAGGGCTACATATGGAATACTAAATTAAGAGTATTAAAAAGAAATTCATATTCATATCAGTTCAATTAGAAATATGTTCATCCAATGTTTCACATATAAGGGTTCGGATTAAATGTAATTTTCTTAAACTGTGTTAAAAGAAAAATCTTTTCCTTTCCTTAAATAAAGGATCCAGTCACTCCATACTTGTACAGATAAGCGGTTAGCAGATTTCCAATTCATAGTGATGGATTTGATAGCACATGGAATAAGATAATCCAACAATTTCATATCCATATGTGATAAATGTTTAGGAGGGGAAAAATATGTGTTTATAATAATGTTAAAAGTTAGGGGATATCGAATTTAAGTATATCAGACATTTCTTTCCAAAACATTAGGCCAAAACTGAAAAATGAGTGGACAATCAAAAAACATATGTTTTAGATTACCAGATTATGAATTACAATGCCAACAATCTGATAAATCATATAGGTGTCCATCAAGTAATTTGACAGGAGAACAATAGCAATTGTTTAAAATAAATTATTTAGAGTGGGAAGGAGACAAAGTGTATCCAACTAGAAATACTGCCGAACCAAAATTACTTCATATTGATTGTCATATATTTGGCATTAAGAATACGATTCCAAATTGACACAGCTGTGAGATTGGGTGGATTAGTAAGTATTAATGTTTTATATGTTCTAGAGGCATTGATGATGTGATGCCAGAATATTATAACCATGTTATTATGACAAATATCAGAAACATAAAAAATCTAAGCATCAATCCATATAGACCAAGAAGAGATAGGAGTATGTAGGAGAATTATACCCGAACTATGCTTTTCTATAAAAAATAATTTTATTATGATACAAAGCATCTACCTTGGTAAGAGAATATTTTGTAATATTTAGGATTAACAAATTTGACCCTAATTTATGAAGGTCCATGTGGAGGATTGCAGGTAAAGGAAAAGGAGCAGCAATTTTCCTCTCAAATTGGACCCTGTTTGGCATGTTACCACTGGTTGAGCTTGCAAACAATAGACACATTGTGCAGCTAAAAAGATAAATAACATTTTTGAAAAACAGGAAGACCAAAACCACCTTCTAGTTAAAAAATATGTAATGTTTTATATTGAATTATTGTAGGTGTATTATTCCAGATGAATTTATGAGAATTGTATTGCAGGTCTTGAAAAAAAGAGTAGGAAGTTACAGAGGTAGCCTTGAGGGCATGTACAATATTTGAGGTGTAATTACTATTTTAATTGCTTCTATTTTCCCCCACCAGGATAAATTCAAGGAAGACCATTTGTCTATTTTTTCTGAAATACAAGAGATTACTTTTTTACAATTTACACCACCAGTGTTATTGATTGAACTTTTAAAATAAATCCCAAAATATTTTAGAGCACATGAAGTCCAAATAATATTGGTAATGCTAAGCATATTTGGAGTAAAATAAACATTGAGGGGCATATTTACGAGGACTGGCGCATCTCTGCAACTCAGCAGGGATGCGCCAGAATAGATGCAATATGCAATTCTCCCTTTGCGCCACCACGGATGCGTCGCATTTACAATGCGGCACACCATGGTGCAAGGATAGGCGGATGTGTGTCGCATCTTGTGGCGTGAGGGCGGCGCATTGCCTGAGTCATGTCGCAATCATGACGCAACTCCAGCAATTCTTAGGGGCAGCCCATACTTAACCTGGTGCATCACTCCTTACGCCTGCTTCAAGCAGGCTTAAGGATTTGACGCAGCGACATCGTAAAACTGACTCAGTGAAATGTTGTAGATTTCACGGTGTCACTTTTACAAGGCTTTCCTGTGACAGACGCCCACCCTGCGACCGAACGCCCACATGAAACCTGACGCAGGTTTCATGTGGCGCACTCTTTTAGAACGTGACGGATCAGCCTAGATGTGTCAGGTTGTAAATAAGTCGCAACGTGGCGCATGGTTTACGCCGCCGCTGAGCCACAGAAGAGACTCAACGGCGGCGCAAATGTGTCACAAGGGGCTTGTAAACCTGCCCCTGAGTTGATAAAATTCCTTTTTATTAATATTCAGTGTGTATCCTGGGTATAGTGATCATGGGGTCACTAATATAGAGTAAAACATTTTCAGCATAAAAGAAAATGTTAAAATAACGTTATTAACTTTAATTCCTGTATACTCTCATGAATTGCAAGGAGACACAATAACGGTTCAATGGCTAGTAAAACTAATAGGTGCAAAAGAGGGTAGCCTTGTCTCGTACTTCTATTTAAGGCAAATGGCTGAGAAGTGGTGCCATTAACAATAACAGTATCGGTATTCATGAAATTTAACGAGAAAAAAATGCGATTCGCACGCGGCCGCAAAAAGTGTTTGCGAGTTTCGGAAATCGCAGAATAATCGCCAATTTCGTCAACATCCGTGTAGGAATTGCGATATTGCAAATAGCAATATCGCTAATTGCGAGATCGCAAAATGCGAGATCGCAAAATCGCGAGATCGGGAAAACGGGAAGTCGCATTTCGAGCACAGTGACGACATCACAACCAGGAAGCAGCCAGTTCCCACCCCATTCACAACAGTGAGGCAGACCTCGAGGCAGCAACTAACTCAGCTCCTGCCAGGACACCAGCAAACTTGGTATTCCACACCCAATCTCACTGCAGCAATGGCAGAGGAGGCTGTACCAGGGCCCAGCAACACCGGGCGCAAGAGGAAACTGAAGTTCTCCGAACAGGAGTTGGAGCACTTCATCGAAGGGGTTGTAGAGAACCACTCAAAACTGTTTGGGAGAGAATCAAGAAGGGTGCCTGAGCAGGAGAAACGGAGAATCTGGGTCGGGATAGCAGCCACAGTGAACTCCGTGGGCGTGGCAGACAGGTCAGTGGAGGAACTCAAGAAGAGGTGGTACGACCTCCGAGGTCGTGCCAAGGAGAAGGTTACTGAGAAGCTGGGAGAGTCCCTGGCCACTGGAGGGGGAGGACCTAGAGTCCCTCCAAACACCCCAATGGAGGACCGCGTCAAGGATACGTTGGAGCCCGAGGTGTGCATAGGGGTCACCAGATTGGACTCATCCCGCCCCACCCAAGAGAGCCAAGGTAATTGGCATGCGACTGCAACCCTGTCCCCTATCAATGGCCATGACCCCATAGCCTCCCATAATGTTCCAACGTCATGCCATCGGTGCACATTAGGTAATGCCCTAAAGCATTGTGGGACATGTAGTCTGCCCACAATGTACAAGTACCCCAATGCAGCCAGACAGGTTCCAAAGTATGCAATGCCACAGCCAGTCAGGGAATGTCATCCAGCATGCATGTAGCAACTGCTCTTGTGACAGATACATGCAACTAATGAACGTCCACTTCCCCTCACAGGTGGCACAGACAGCAGCGACAGTGACAGGCTGCTCATCGATGAGCAACCACAGGATGCCGAGGAGGTGCCGTCACAAACACATCCTGCACCAACAGGCGCTGCACCTACCCCTGCAGCCAGGCCCACAGCATCAACGCCTCCACCATCAGGCGCACCACCTACCCCTGCAGCCAGGCCCACAGCATCAGCACCTCCATCATCAGGTGCACCACCTACCCCTGCAGCCAGGCCCACAGCATCAACGCCTCCACCATCAGGCGCACCACCTACGCCTACCTCAACGCCACCAGCAGCTGGAGCCTCCACATCTGGTCCAGCGACAGCGGTGACACAGCGCCCACCCACTGTGGCCAGCCAGCAGAGCAGGCATGGCAGGGCTCGCCTGCAGAACAATGCACGCAGCGGCAGGAGGGGGATGGAAGTGCACTTGCCGAGCATGAGCATAGAGCGTAGGATGCTACGCTTTCACCAGCTGCAGGCACGCCGGCAAGGGGCCATACAGATGCAGCTACATAATATTGGCCGCAATGTGGCAAATGTGGCAGAGAGGATGGACCGCATGACGGCAGCCCTGGAGGCCAACACTGCTGCGCTAATATCGCAGCGCAACACCGCCCGCCGCCGCCACCGGCAGCTACTGACGTGGCTGTCCGCATACACCAAATCCAACTACATGATCGGGAATGCGACATCCCAGCTCTTGCGACGGTCCCTGGCGCAGCAGCAGCAGCTAATCCAATGCTGTGAGGATGTGGCCAGAGTGTTAGAGCACCTCACCACTGCCGTTATGGCACTCCATCCCACTCTACCAGGCAATGTTGGGGGGGACGATGCCAGCGAGGGAACCTCCAGTGTGAGCAGCCTGTCTGCCTCACAGGTTGCGGTGTTACGACGTAGCACCAGGCCCACTGCAGGGTCACGTGCGGTGGCAGAGGAGGTGCCGGAGAGGCGCTTGGGTGCTTCGCACCGGAGGCGCACCGGAGTAACATGTACTTTTACAGGGACATGCTGACACTACAAGCCTGCCCTGGGCTTTGGACGCAGCAGTATGGGGCAATACTGATTGCATAGGAAGGATGGCAACTTGCACTATTATTGTGAATCCAACAATAATATTTATTCTTGCATCATACATTGGCGTCCTGTCATTATTTCCATTTGCATGCAATTGTGATTTGTTGGATGAGGGGAGTGGGTGCACTAGAAACTGTTCATTGTGATGTGGTTGCGGCGTCTGTGGCCTTCAGCTGGGTTCTCCCCGCGTGCATGTCGCACATGTGCAGGTGGCCGGTCGTCCCCTTCCGACTTACTGCCAGAGATGTCTACAGGTATCCGGCGCTTGGTAGCAATGTTGTGTAGTATTGCACACACAGCCACAATGCGGCAGCAGACATCAGGACTGTAGTGTGAAGTATGCGGAATCTGCTCATCAGTAGCCCAAAATTCCTCTCAATGCAATTCCTTGTGCGTATGTGTGATACTTTGTAATGTCGTTGCTGTGGTGTGGCAGGGTTGAGGTATGGGGTGAGGAGGTATTCACACAGGGCGTAGCCACTGTCACCCGAATGAGAGGTGATGATTCAGAAAAGGGGGTGGTGATGAACAGAGTGTCTGAATTAAGCAGACCACTCTTACCCAGTCCAAAGATCAGGGCTTTATCCATCACCGTTTTTTAGCTCACTGCACCATCCCAGCTCAGAACTTGGCTATATGCAAATTAGTCCGACCCTGGCCCAGTGCATCATGGGAACAGGGCAGACCAAACTACCAAGCCAATTCTTATACTGGGAAGGAAACAAGCTACCGGGGACTGGTTTCTGGCATTTCAGCCGTCTTCGGCCCGGCTTGCCTGAATCCTGATGGTGCAATGAGCTAGGGACTCAAATCTGAGTATACCCTTCCACGCTTATGGTGGACAAAAATGATTCAGAATAGGGGGTGGTGATGAACAGAGTGTCTGAATTAAGCAGACCACTCATACCCAGTCCAAAGATCAGGGCTTTATCCATCACCGTTTTTTAGCTCACTGCACCATCCCAGCTCAGAACTTGGCTATATGCAAATTAGTCCGACCCTGGCCCAGTGCATCATGGGAACAGGGCAGACCAAACTACCAAGCCAATTCTTATACTGGGAAGGAAACAAGCTACCGGGGACCGGTTTCTGCCATTTCAGCCGTCTTCGGCCCGGCTTGCTTGAATCCTGATGGTGCAATGAGCTAGGGACTCACATCTGAGTATACCCTTCCACGCTTATGGTGGACAAAAATGATTCAGAAAAGGGGGTGGTGATGAACAGAGTGTCTAAATTAAGCAGACCACTCTTACCCAGTCCAAAGATCAGGGCTTTATCCATCACCGTTTTTTAGCTCACTGCACCATCCCAGCTCAGAACTTGGCTATATGCAAATTAGTCCGACCCTGGCCCAGTGCATCATGGGAACAGGGCAGACCAAACTACCAAGCCAATTCTTATACTGGGAAGGAAACAAGCTACTGGGGACCGGTTTCTGCCATTTCAGCCGTCTTCGGCCCGGCTTGCTTGAATCCTGATGGTGCAATGAGCTAGGGACTCACATCTGAGTATACCCTTCCACGCTTATGGTGGACAAAAATGATTCAGAAAAGGGGGTGGTGATGAACAGAGTGTCTGAATTAAGCAGACCACTCTTACCCAGCCCAAAGATCAGGGCTTTATCCATCACCGTTTTTTAGCTCACTGCACCATCCCAGCTCAGAACTTGGCTATATGCAAATTAGTCCGACCCTGGCCCAGTGCATCATGGGAACAGGGCAGACCAAACTACCAAGCCAATTCTTATACTGGGAAGGAAGCAAGCTACCGAGGACCGGTTTCTGTCATTTCAGCCGTCTTCGGCCCGGCTTGCTTGAATCCTGATGGTGCAATGAGCTAGGGACTCACATCTGAGTATACCCTTCCACGCTTATGGTGGACAAAAATGATTCAGAAAAGGGGGTGGTGATGAACAGAGTGTCTGAATTAAGCAGACCACTCTTACCCAGTCCAAAGATCAGGGCTTCATCCGTCACCGTTTTTTAGCTCACTGCACCATCCCAGCTCAGAACTTGGCTATATGCAAATTAGTCCGACCCTGGCCCAGTGCTTAATGGGAACAGGGCAGACCAAACTACCAAGCCAAATCTTATACTGGGAAGGAAACAAGCTACCGGGGAGCGGTTTCTGGCATTTCAGCCGTCTTCGGCCCAGCTTGCTTGAATCCTGATGGTGCAATGAGCTAGGGACTCACATCTGAGTATACCCTTCCACGCTTGTGGTAGACAAAAATGATTCAGAAAAGGGGGTGGTGATGAACAGAGTGTCTGAATTAAGCAGACCACTCTTACCCAGTCTAAAGATCAGGGCTTTATCCATCACCGTTTTTTAGCTCACTGCACCATCCCAGCTCAGAACTTGGCTATATGCAAATTAGTCCGACCCTGGCCCAGTGCATCATGGGAACAGGGCAGACCAAACTACCAAGCCAATTCTTATACTGGGAAGGAAACAAGCTACCGGGGACTGGTTTCTGGCATTTCAGCCGTCTTCGGCCCGGCTTGCCTGAATCCTGATGGTGCAATGAGCTAGGGACTCAAATCTGAGTATACCCTTCCACGCTTATGGTGGACAAAAATGATTCAGAATAGGGGGTGGTGATGAACAGAGTGTCTGAATTAAGCAGACCACTCTTACCCAGTCCAAAGATCAGGGCTTTATCCATCACAGTTTTTTAGCTCACTGCACCATCCCAGCTCAGAACTTGGCTATATGCAAATTAGTCCGACCCTGGCCCAGTGCATCATGGGAACAGGGCAGACCAAACTACCAAGCCAATTCCTATACTGGGAAGGAAACAAGCTACCAGGGACTGGTTTCTGGCATTTCAGCCGTCTTCGGCCCGGCTTGCCTGAATCCTGATGGTGCAATGAGCTAGGGACTCACATCTGAGTATACCCTTCCACGCTTATGGTGGACAAAAATGATTCAGAAAAGGGGGTGGTGATGAACAGAGTGTCTGAATTAAGCAGACCACTCTTACCCAGTCCAAAGATCAGGGCTTTATCCATCACCGTTTTTTAGCTCACTGCACCATCCCAGCTCAGAACTTGGCTATATGCAAATTAGTCCGACCCTGGCCCAGTGCATCATGGGAACAGGGCAGACCAAACTACCAAGCCAATTCTTATACTGGGAAGGAAGCAAGCTACCGGGGACCGGTTTCTGGCATTTCAGCCGTCTTCGGCCCGGCTTGCTTGAATCCTGATGGTGCAATGAGCTAGGGACTCACATTTGAGTATACCCTTCCACGCTTATGGTGGACAAAAATGATTCAGAAAAGGGGGTGGTGATGAACAGAGTGTCTGAATTAAGCAGACCACTCTTACCCAGTCCAAAGATCAGGGCTTTATCCATCACCGTTTTTTAGCTCACTGCACCATCCCAGCTCAGAACTTGGCTATATGCAAATTAGTCCGACCCTGGCCCAGTGCATTATGGGAACAGGGCAGACCAAACTACCAAGCCAATTCTTATACTGGGAAGGAAACAAGCTACCGGGGACCGGTTTCTGGCATTTCAGCCGTCTTCGGCCCGGCTTGCTTGAATCCTGATGGTGCAATGAGCTAGGGACTTACATCTGAGTATACCCTTCCACGCTTATGGTGGACAAAAATTATTCAGAAAAGGGGGTGATGATGAACAGAGTGTCTGAATTAAGCAGACCACTCTTACCCAGTCCAAAGATCAGGGCTTTATCCATCACCGTTTTTTAGCTCACTGCACCATCCCAGCTCAGAACTTGGCTATATGCAAATTAGTCCGACCCTGGCCCAGTGCATCATGGGAACAGGGCAGACCAAACTACCAAGCCAATTCTTATACTGGGAAGGAAACAAGCTACCGGGGACCGGTTTCTGGCATTTCAGCCGTCTTCGGCCCGGCTTGCTTGAATCCTGATGGTGCAATGAGCTAGGGACTTACATCTGAGTATACCCTTCCACGCTTATGGTGGACAAAAATTATTCAGAAAAGGGGGTGATGATGAACAGAGTGTCTGAATTAAGCAGACCACTCTTACCCAGTCCAAAGATCAGGGCTTTATCCATCACCGTTTTTTAGCTCACTGCACCATCCCAGCTCAGAACTTGGCTATATGCAAATTAGTCCGACCCTGGTCCAGTGCATCATGGGAACAGGGCAGACCAAACTACCAAGCCAATTCTTATACTGGGAAGGAAACAAGCTACCGGGGACCGGTTTCTGGCATTTCAGCCGTCTTCGGCCCGGCTTGCTTGAATCCTGATGGTGCAGTGAGCTAGGGACTCACATCTGAGTATACCCTTCCACGCTTATGGTGGACAAAAATGATTCAGAAAAGGGGGTGGTGATGAACAGAGTGTCTGAATTAAGCAGACCACTCTTACCCAGTCCAAAGATCAGGGCTTTATCCATCACCGTTTTTTAGCTCACTGCACCATCCCAGCTCAGAACTTGGCTATATGCAAATTATTCCGACCCTGGCCCAGTGCATCATGGGAACAGGGCAGACCAAACTACCAAGCCAATTCTTATACTGGGAAGGAAACAAGCTACCGGGGACCGGTTTCTGGCATTTCAGCCGTCTTCGGCCCGGCTTGCTTGAATCCTGATGTTGTAATGAGCTAGGGGTGGGAATGAGAGGAGCAGAGGGTGAGTGTCTGTGCAGCGCAGCTACTTCATCGCAGTTTGACATTGTGGGCAAAGTGTACTTACCAAGTAGGTGTCCTTCCCGGAAGTCTCCCCTGGCCAGTCGTGTGTGGAGGCAGCTGTGCCGGAATATGGTTGAAAGCTTTTATTCGATATGCAAGATATCTTGAAAGCATACATACATATAAAAACAACATTTCAAAACAGTAAGCAGGTGTGACAACATTAAGGTACTAAGACAATAAAATAGGATGTAACCCTAGATAAATTAGCTAAAAAGTGAATTAAATTGAAATTGACAGTCTCTTGCAGCGAATCAACCATGAGCGTTTTAAAAATTTAGAAACACCACAAACAATTGGAGGGGAGGTATCAGACAATAAAATACGTAGTGCAACCAAATGCCTACGTGTTCCCATGGAGTCTAAAAAGCGGTTTAAGCCAATATCTCCTAGGATTAATATAGTCCGGGCACTCAAAGAAAATGTGTGCTACCGTTTCTGGCCTGGATGGACAAAGGGCACAGAAGGGCGATAGATGAACACCGGATTTCCATTTTGACACATAGGCTCGATCGGGAGGGTACCTACCCTGAGCTTAAAATACAGAGCCCTATCATATGGCAAGGTGATTAAGTCCAGATAGGGTTCGTAGGCTACGTCCTTTATTTCCAAAAATGCTGCAGTCGAGTTGCAATGGTTTGGGTTCCCGATAAGTTTGCCAGAGAACCAGTCCCAATAAAGTTTTTTGAGGTCAGCCTTTGTTGGAGCAGATTTTGTAGTCCAAGAGTCCCCCAGGCCCAGCTCCCCCAAGAGATTTTTGGTGTCCCTCAGCCACTTAATCTTGGACCAGCCTCCCATGCTCATAACCTCTGCCAATCCGTCGGCATAAGATTTTAACTCCGGGACCCTCCATATGCGGGACCAAAGGAGCAGTGGTCGAAGGCGAGCCTGGTCTTTAATGCTCTTGCAACCCACGTCCAGGAGCACCGGGACTGTCGGGGTGCTCGAGGGGAGGGCTAGGAGGTCCTTCAAAAACTTGTCCTCAGCCCTGGATAGGGACTCCAAATTGCAGTGGCCCCACAGCTCTGCCCCATACAATGCTGATGTTACACCTCTGGCCTTGTAAATCTCGATTGCAGTTCTCACAAAATGTTTGGGTGAAGCTCGAAATTCCCTAAGCAGAGCACCCCCTACCTTTTTGTGATTCAGGACCATCTTGTCAATATGGGAGGACCAATTCATATTGTCAGTTATACTTAGCCCCAGGTAGTCAAATTCGGAAACTTTTTCCAAGGGGACGGTGTTCAAGACAGGTGGACGACCTAGTTTCCTTGGAGGGTACAAAATCAGATATTTAGTTTTGTCCATATTGATTACCAGTCCTCTGGATAGACAAAAGTCCTGGAAGCGGGTCAATAGCTTCTGTAGCCCCTGGGGAGTTTTTGAAATAAGCAGAGTATCATCTGCAAACAGCAGAGTAGGGATCCGTACTCCCCCCAGACAGGGTGCGTCAGCTGGTTCTTGTTGGAGATGCTCAACCACACTGTTGACATACAGCGAGAAGAGTGTGGGAGCTAACACGCAACCCTGTCTGACACCCCTACAGACCGGAATCCTGTCCGTTGTTTCCCCATTTTTACCCCAACGGACCTGGGCATAGTTGCTGGTGTAGGCCCTGTAGTACCCTCCAAAGTTCCTCCCTGGGGACCAGGTCAAAGGCAGTTTTCAGGTCAATAAAGGCCAAGTAAAGACTGCCCTTGCCTAGTTCCACGACCTTCCAGTTTAAGAGTGCTAACCTGAAGACCTGCCCAATGGTGCCCGTTCCTGAACAGAAACCGCCCTGGAAGTCAGATAGCACTCTGTTCTCATCCACCCAGTGGAGAATTCTTCCCAAAATTGCCTTTTCTGCGACTTTTTGCTTGGAGTCGATCAGGATAATTGGCCTATAATTCCCTGGGCTATCTCTGCAAACCTTTTTATAAATGGGGACAACCACCGCCCCTCTCCATGAATCTGGTACTGGGCCACCCTTCAAGATGTCATTTAGAAGCGCAGCGATTACAATGCCCCAGTGAGATGGATATGCACGTAAAAGGTCTCCTGGAAGCCTGTCCGGGCCTGCTGCTTTCCGTGGTGCCACCCACTTAATAACATCCTCTACCTTCCGTGCCGTAAAAAGATCAAAAGTAATATCCCCTAACGAGATGGTGAAAGGGGCTGGGTCATTTAGGGGCCCTTCTACCGGAGCGTATAAGGCCCCAAAATGTTTTGACCAGTTCTGGGGAGGGATGTTACATGTCCTCAGGGTCTCGTCGGGTCTGTTACGGGAGCCCACCAGATTCCAAAACCCTCTTGCGTCCTATGAATGAGTCATGTGTACTCCCCGGGTACTGTCCCACTATGTCCGTGATATATGTCTTAGCATTGAAGACCATCTGGATGTTGAGGGAGTGGTAGGACTTGCGATTGCGGTACATGTACTCCGTTGCAGCTGGTGGGCAGTTGTGGACGTGGGTACAGTCAATGCATCCTATCACATGTGGGAAATGGGCGACATTGTAGAATTGAAGCTTGGTCTCATCCAAATCCTGTTGGCTTGTTGGAAATTTGATGTGGTGGTGTAGCTGGGTCAGCATTGCGTCAAGGCAGCAGGACATGGTGGGCTGGGATATCCCCTCAGCAGCCGCAACTATCCCCTGGAAGCTCCTGGAGGCCAGGAGGTGCAGGCTACACAATACCTGGACATGTGTTGGCACGGCATTGGTCCGCCTTGTTGGGTGCTGCATCAGGGGGTCAAGGTCCTAAATTAGCTTGATGATCATTGCCCCATTCAGGCGGTACTTTGCGTATATTTGCTCTCTGGTTTGGCCCAGCAGGGTGACCCACTGGAGGAAAATCCTGTCCAAGATTCTGCGTCTCCTCCGTGCTGCTCGCTGTAGCCTTCGCCGCCTGACCACCATGTACATTCCTGGCATTGTGACACTCCTTATGCTGATGCTGCTTCTCCTTAAGTGTGTTTGGTCAGGCCATTACCAGTTGCTGATTGGCCAACGGTTTTTCAATTTTTTTTTTACTACGGGTTTGATGGTTACCACCTGCTTTGGGTTGTCCTTAAATTGCGCCTCGCAAAAAGCGATTTTGGGTTTTTTCGCTAATTGTGATTTTTCATGAATCCCGATTGCGATGATATTGCGATTTCGCTATTTTTTTCGCAGAATCCGTGATTTCTCGCTATTTCCGAATCACAAATGGTCTACTGCCGGGATTCTGCGAATCTTTTTGCGATTTCGCAATTCTGTGTTAGCGATTTTGCTATTATCGTGGTGAATACCAATTAGGGAAATTGCGCCCGCGATAGCATTTTCGCAGCTATTGCGAGCGCAATTTTGCTTCATGAATCAGGCTGTAAATGTTTCTATAGCTGTAAACAAATATTTCCAACTATCAAATGCTTTTTCAGCATCTAAAGCTAAAAGACCAATTCGGTGCTTCATTTTAGATACTAAAGCAATAGTATTACTGACAAGCCTTGTATCATATACTGATAACATGCTTTTATAAAACCAGTTTCGTCTTGGTGAATTCGTTGTTGTAGTATATGGGATAGTCTAATTTTTACGATTTTGTATATATTTTACAGTCTTGATTAATAAGCGAGAAAGATTAAAGAATGGTCCTCATCTGGTTTGGGAAGTCCAATAATTGTGGCATCTTTAAATGTACCCTCAACAGAAGCATTGAAAACAAAATCTTGAAAGAAGGATAGGAGAAACGGGCCTATTTGAGTAGAAAACATTTAGCAGAATTCTCAGGATTTAACGGCAGAGTGAACTTCTTCAATTGTTATGGGGGAATTGAGAATATTTCCATCTGTAAGAGGTAGGGTTGGTAAGTTACAATGAGAAATGAATTGGGTAATTTTATCGTCAAGAGCATGGTGGGGTTTACTGAAAAGATTTGAATAACATTCATGAAATTCATGAGCTATTTCTGTTGTGGATAAAAGCACGCTGCCACTTGAGGAACGAATGGCAGGAATCTGTATCCTATTTCTTGTAATGCATAGTTTACAAAAATGCAACCTGCTTTATTAGCATTAAACTGGAAACTAACTTTCTGCTTACAATTATAAAGATTCACTCTTTTACTGGCAGTGTATTTTATTCATATCTAAGGGTTTGCAATTTTAGCTTAAATTATATATCATTAGTAGATATAAACAGTTGTTCCACTGTACTAATTTTTTTCTCTAGGAATGATACATTGGAATTAAATCATTGAGATGGAAACTCCTCGTATGTAAGCTTTAACCTCTTCGCAGCGACGCAAACTCAGCCGCGGCTCGGGTGGGGCAAGGGGGTGGGCGTGGTGCTGCCTTACTCATGACTGCTCCACACCATCATGAGTCATGGGCGGCGTGTGCTCATGACAACATGGAGCCATCATGACCCCTCCCACTCACTAATTCGCCCGCACAGGCAAGGAATTAGTGCCGCGCAAGCAGAACGGCAGTTTATGATGGGTCCACGCCGTCATGAGCACACGCTGCCCATGGCTCATGACGGCTTGGAGCCGTCATGAGCATGGATATAGTTAAAGGTGATTCATTGTGGATGTATCTTCAAGTTTGTTGTTTTGGAAATAATCTGCATTAGCAGCTGCCAATTTGAGTTGATTTGGTCCGAAAGTAAATTGTCAATATTCATTCTCTACCTATATGTATTTTGAGAAACGTCAGCTAAGTTTAGCAAGAAAGAGATTAATGAATGATCTGATAAAGTCATGGGTTCTATTTTAGTATTGGAAATCATATGAATTAAATGTCTGGAAGATAATAAGTAGTGAATATGTAAACTGAGTATTAGAAAAGAATACAAAGTCTTTGTCATTTGTGTGTGGGAGTCGTCAATGATCAAATAAATTAGTAGTTGAAAGAAAGGTTTTAAATAATGCATATGTTTTTGTAGGATGAAAATTAGTTTTGGAAATTCTGCCTAAGAGTGGGTCAGAAATTATGTAAAATCACCTCCCATAATAATAGATGCAGGTCCTATAGCCAGGATTTCAGATGTAATTGTATGCCAAAAATGGGGATTATTTTGAGTGGGAGCATAAATAATGACTAAATGGAGAGAAGATTTATCAATTTCAATACAAGTATAAATGTAACAGGCATCTAATTCAGCTTTGTGATTTAATATGATAAATTGTAATTTTTGAGAGAAATAGATCGTGACACTGTTTTTGCTACCAGAATCTGGTGCGAACACTATGATTTCCACCCACAATTTAGTTTTTGACGCAAGGATATTATCATTAATATGGGTTGTATAAAACAGATGTCAAATTTACATTTGTATATATAATATTTCAGTTGTTTGACTGTATGTCGTAGACAAATAATATTAAAAGAGACAATTTTTTATTGACTACTATTAGCTTTAAAAAATTCAAGAGGACAGAATTGTACAATAAAACATGGCTATATATAGGAAATAGAAAAGGAATAAAACAAACAAGTATCCCATGAACCAGGAAAAACTCACGAACAAGACAAACAACCATTGAGAACACTTAAGTACATAACACATAAAATACATTAGTTAAACTTTGAAGTACGATCCAGGAATCCAATGAAGAGCATATAGCCTGCTAGTGGAAAGGAAAATAATATTAGTAATGCTGTAACAAATATTAAGTAGCATTTGTAGAAGACTGAGATTCCATTTGAACCAGAGTGTGAAGATCAAGATACACATTTGTCTCAGAAGGAGAGGTGAAGGACTTGGAGAGGTCATTTTTTCATATTCTCATCATTGCAGGATCACACAAGCCATATTTACACCCTGCTTCACTCAAACTAGGGCATACAACGTAGAATTGCTTGCATATGACTAAAGTCTCTTTTGCAAAGTCTTAATGGATATAAACCCTATTTTCTTCCACCTTTAGCGTTGTAATTTCTCTGACAGCCTTTGGAATAAGAACAAGATGAAACTGTCACAGTACTTTAAAAATCATTTGTCTTAGCCTGGATTGAGTCGGTTTGCGATATGAAGGAACTTAGTGAGCTTTGTCAATTTCAAACTTTTAAAGAATTTTACTTTTGAGTCTTATCATTTTTTCTTTGGGAGGAGATGGAAAGATGCTTACTTTAGTTTATGATCAGGATTTTGTGCTTTTAGTATCTTTTTCATGAACTTATAAAAGACAATTCTCTCAAATGTTGGCAAAATTGAATGACTGTGAAAATAGAAAAGAAAACCCTCCTTCTTGTGATAAAACTGCTGGAAAAGTATGTAATTATCCAATTAAATTACAACTATGTCCATCCCAAAAAAAACACGGCCTCAACTTACAAAATTCCACTGCCAAAGAACTTGGCAAAGCTTAAAATAGAAATAAGGAGAAACGCCAGAGTATTAAAAAAGACAACTATGTCCCCAAAAGACTGGGCTTAAAGACTGAACCTTAAGAAAGAGTATAAAAAGAAAATGTGGGAACATAAAAGATCTCTGAAGGAAGACTTCTGGGCAAAACTACTCTGCACGGCACAGAACACTACCTCAAACGTATTCTGGAGGATTATTAACAGTTTAAACCCAATAACATCTAATGTCCAAAAAGCGGGTTGGGCCGTGCTATTAACACAGAGGTTCTCGGAGGCAACACCTGACCAGCCCAATACAGGAGCAGACCAACAAAATACCAACAAAGGGGCGAACAAAGAAAAGCGAGCATCGTTTCCAGTGGTGAACTCAAAACCGCTTGCACGCAAACACCATATCCGAAGGAAGAATGCAGAGCAAATCAATCTCCAGACGGGGATCGCCGGACAACAAGGCTTCACTGTGACGCGGTTCACCCACAGGAGAAGAAGGAGACAACAAACAAGTCAAAACAGTCATGGTTTTGTGAAGAGGACATAAGAAGAATTCTAAGGAAAACACGCGGCAGTGGAGCTCCAGGGCCGAATGGGATTCCACCAATAGTCTTCAAAACTGATCCGGACATTTGGAGCGGAAAATTAAAAAAACTATTTGATGAGATAGAAAGTGAAAACCAAATACCATCAAGTTGGCTGGGCTCCATAATCTCACCCATCTTCAAAGGAGGAGACAGAACATCCCCAGCAAATTACAGACTGATCGCCCTCCTGGACGTGGAGGCGAAGTACTTTGCATCCCTAATCCTGGAAGACCTAACAAATTGGTATGATGCCACAAAGAGAATTCCGCTCAACCAAACAGGCTTCAGGAAAGGGACCGGGACAATGACAAACATTCTGTCTCTCTCAGTGTTAGCCGACAAATACCTACGAAGAAAACAACCCCTCCATCTATGTTTCATCGACCTAAAGGCGGCCTTCGATAGCGAAGATCGTAACATCTTATGGAAGAAACTGTGCAGCTGGAACATCCAGGACAAAACACTGAGAGGAATCTTACTCCTTTATTCCAACACTTGGATGGAAGTAAAACTGGGGAATGGAACAAGGCTCTAAAGAAAAATCAATACTAGCAAAGGTCTTAAGCAGGGCTGCATTCTAGCCCCGCATCTCTTTATTCTTTTTATGGCAGACCTAGCCCCAAGCCTAAATAAGATCTCATCCCATCCACCCAAACTAGGCTCCTTATCTCTAACTCATTTACCCTATGCGAATGACCTGGTATTGTTGAGCCTAACGAAGATTGGCCTTCAAAGGTCACTAGTAGGGCTAGCGGAATTTATAACAAACAACAACTTGGAGATAAATAAAACAAAAACAATGCTCATCAACAGACGACAGTCAGCCAACCCACACATCCAACTGGAGGGAACAAAGCTAGAGGCTGTGACCAACTACAAGTACTTGGGCTTCTACTTTGTTAATCAACATAGCCACCAGCAGCAAAAGTCGTACATTGCCCAGAGAGCAAACTCACTTTCATTTGCTTTTAGATCTTTAGCTAAAAAGCTCACGGGGCCATCATACAAACCTCTATTGGCAATGATAAAAGCAAAAGTGCTTCCTACCCTGTCATACGGCAGCGTAGGATTGCATGGGAAAGACGCGGAATTGCTCAACAAAATGCAGACAGCCATCTTTAAATCCACCTTCCAAATTCAACGGGGAGCTTCACCAGTTCAGACGAGATTAGAATTTGGAATAATAAATGAAACAGTGGGAAGAAAGTACGCAAACATCAAGTACTGGTACAGCTTGAAACAGAACACGGTAGCCTCAGAACTGCACCAAGCACTGTGGGAAGAAATAAAAACTGATGTCAAGTCCCCACACAATCAGTACCTTGAGAAGGCCATAACTGAGACTGGAACAAGAAATCTTTGGGAACTCAATCTGCCTTACCAGCGTTCAAACAGGCCATAAACAAGTCAACAAAATTCCATTCTCTTTTACTTGACAAAGCTACCTCCAGCACAAGAAAACACGCTTGGATGGTCATATCAAACTACAAAACGCTCACTGCAGCCCCATATCTAACAATTACATTCCCAGCTCATAGAAAACAAACGTTAATGGGGCTCCGTCTGGGAAAACTTCCATCAACCATGGACCAACCAATTTGGGCGCTCGACGGACCCAAAATATGCAGTCTATGCGGGAGCAGCAAGGAGGACTTTATTCATCTTGTTTGTATCTGCCCGAATCTAGCACAAGCTCGAGCCACCTTTCTAAAAAAGGCTATGAACGAGCGAGGCATAAGAACGTGTAGATCGGCGATTATGGCACCTTTGAACCCAACAGACACGTGTTTGAACTGCCTAATATTAAAATTCCTCGTGGCTCATGCCCAAGCACTGAAACACAACTTGGTACCCTGTCAACAAAAGGATAACATGACTGCGGTTGTTTTGAAAGAGGGCTCTTTTGAACTTAATAAAGTATAATACCAGAATTCTTGAACTATAAGCTATACGGATTGCTCGATCGTTTTTAAATAACAAATTCTTGCATTAGACTCAGAATGTTTTAGAGAGAATAAACAGAGAATGTATACACACATTAGGAAATTTTAAATGCAGTAGTTGATTTTATAAAATGTATTGTTATGGTTTTAATTAACTTATCCAATAAAAAATGTTCACTTGTCACAATTAAATTATGGTGCTCAGAAAAGCTTATTTATTAGTTATCAGGTGTCAGTAAAAGCAGACCTTGCCTTTAAGGTATGAAGCAAAAGGAAGAAACAGGACATTTAAGAAACAGCAGCAGGCTGAATAAGACTGTACTCTTTCAATAAACCTCCCTCAGACAACCTCTGGGAAAGCAGGCCTTTGACTGGAGCATTATAAGAGCAGAAGCTACGGAACCAAGGCAAGAAAAAGGATTAAAAAAATATCAGGTAGATACCAAATTCCGTGAAATGTCAGTATTCATGTGTCAGTTTAGAGCTGCAATTGGTCTGTAAAAATCGGTGAAAAATTGCAGGCTGTGACGCAGCTTACAGTGGATCCATCATATCGGATTGCACGCACTCTTGCAGTCAATCTGTTTTCATACCGTTGCATTCTTGGACTCACTGCAACATTGGATCCACATGCCACAAAGAGGCCTGGCTAATTATTTTTGCCAAATTTAGATGTTAACAGTAAGGGCCTGATTCTGATGGGGTTTGGAAAGCTTCCCGACTAAATCGGTTTAGAAATAGTTTTCGACACACTCGATCAGGAGAGTCCGACCGACCACTCGATAATTCTCGCCTAGGTGCCTACGTTAACCATGGGTCCCACTTTGCAACTCTGGGCAATAGCTTGTTTAATCTCCACAATGGCCCTATCAGCGCCGGGATGCCTGGCTTCACCTTGGGGGTGCCCTCTCACAGGGAAAGCCAGGACAGGTTCCCCAGCGGTATACAGCGCCAGGATGCCCCGAGTGATGGGGTAACAGTGCGCTTTACAAGTATACATACATTTACATTTACATGCATCCGGATGCTTCCAGTAACTGTTTGGTTGGACTCCACTTGACTTCAATGGGAGCATATGTTCCTAACTGCATTGTAATTTGGCCCTCGGTCCGGAAGACATGTTCCTGATCTGATTTGGAAGGAACAAATGCCATTAGGAGGCCTTCCTTACCACATCGTAACTGGCCACTAGGTGGGAACGCTTTCCTAACCACTTCAGAATCAGGCCCTTAGTAGTTCAGGAAATGCTCATCCTCCCAGCCCCGCTCATGATAACATTGTGGCTGCGCACTCAGCCAGCAACACAGAGCAACCTGTAGTGCTCTGATTGTTTAAGCGAATATAGCCCCTCAGTGCACACATATCGGCCTCAGGATCTGTGATAAGTATGACACCAGCACTAAAATGTGTTAGTCTAACCCTTGAGGCATGGTACTAGGCAGAGAAGCTCATTTGAGAGCCCCGTCCCAATCTTGCAACAGTACTAACGCAGACATGACTGCCACTTTCCTACCCCTGCTGTGGCACTTTCAATGTAGCATCCACCACTCTGAGCCATACACAGGCTACAGATCAAGCTGGTGTAGGAGGGAATGAGTTGGCATGAGACATGACAGCTTCAGGGACTCTTGAAATATTTGTCCTGCCAAATCAAATTTACTTTATTTCGGATGTATTGCAATCCATAAAAGTACAAGACATTATACAATTCATTTTAAAAACATCACAAAGTTACAAAGTCAATATTAAATACATACAATGTATGTGCTGTTTTTAAAATGAAATGTATAATGTCTTGTACTTTTATGGATTGCAATATATCCGAAATAAAGTCAATTTGATTTGATTTGATTTGTCCTGCCAATACAGTGGGGGAAATAGCACCATGTTGGTCGAGTATAGGGAAACTGATATCAATTAGATTGTACCTTAAAGTGCCTTTCTCTATAGTGTCAGAACGAAATACAGTGGAAAAAAGTATTTTACTTGACCATGACTGTCACCTCGAAACAAGGGAGTAGCAAGAAAAAATACTTCGCACTTGGACCCACATTCAGAATGGCTGCGAGCAAACCAGATCTCCCTATATGGGTTATTCTTTTACATTTCTATGTTTCTTTTTGCTCCCCTCTACTACCTTTTCCTCTCTCTAATCTCCCCTTTTCTGCTCGCCTCCCTCTTCCCATGTTTCCCTTCTTCTTTGTCTCTCTCCTCCATTTACACTTCTCTCCCTCATTTTCTTCTCGTTCCCACCCTTTACACATCTCTCCTGCTGGCCTCCCTCCTTTCTCTTTTCCTACCAATCACTCATTTGTCTCTACATCTCATCCCTCCCCCGATTCCATATGTCTCTGCCTCTTTTTTCTCCTCTCAAACTCCTCTGCACATGTGTTTCTTTCTCTCCCTCACATCCCTCCTTTTGTCCCTGTCCTTCCCTCTAACCCTTCTGCTTCCCTTTTCCTCTATCTCTTTCTCTCTCTCTCCTACCTTCAGGCCAATTGATATAACAAGAATACACTTTTTTGGTCTTACATTTGTGTCATGTGTTTAAAAATATGGATTAAAAATGAATGGAGGTAAAAAAAAATAAACTAAAAAAATGAATGGAGGTGATAAAAGAAAGCAAACTATAATTTAGTCAAAAAACGTCATGTTTGTTTTTCTTTCTCCAAGAGTGACAAAATAATGATGTGGTTGAAAAATTCGTTTTAGCAGCTGCAAATGCTGTTCCAACACCTTCCTCTGTGAGGTACATGCATTTCTGGTGTTGAAAAAGTGATTGCCATCATTTCTGCATTCTTGAAAGCCTGGTAGGGAAAGCAGTTTTCGGTATGATTTTCAGTTCGTATTTTCAAATTATTAATTTCATAAGATACTTAAGACCAGAAATGTTATGAGCAAACGAGGAGATTAGTTTAACGCATATAGGCCAGTCTAACATGGATAAAATACAGCAGCAGATGAACAGCACTAAAGGAGAAGAGGTAGAGAAAAGCAGCACAGGCCTTGATCGATTTCCTGTTAAACACAGCTGTTGTCAAAAGAGAGCAGTGATGTGCATCGGCGATGCAAGCTGAGTCAAACTGTCTTGTCCTGGACTACATCTTGCGGTCTCTCTCAGGAGATGATGCAGCTCATGGATGCCCCCTGGGTGATGTAGTCCTATACAGGCAGGCCTCCAAGAAGATGAGCATGTCTGCGGAACACAACCCCTATAAAGCTCCAGTACTGCAACAAGCGAACTGAGCAGGTGAAATCTGTCAAAGTGACAGACGCCACTCGGTTCGGCAGCACCCAGTGCCCTGTGGTTTACAATGGTAACATTACAAATAGAAAAATGTTACTTGTAGTTTGTGAATACCAACAAATAATAAACTTACACAGTTTACATTTGTGAATTAGGCCCATAGATTTGGAACTAGTTCAGCTAATTGACTGGCTGGGGGAGGGGGGCATATGATGAAGCATGCCACCCAAGGGTGGGTGAGGGCTGCCATTCCTTAATGAAAAGGTTTGCAAGGTGATTCACTAACACAAGTGATGGGACATACACACATCACACTTACAAAACATTTGTGTTAGACTTGTCATCCTTGGCGTGGTTTTCCCCCCCTAACTTTTTACCTTCAGAACTCCAATTTTGTGCTGACAATATTTTTGCTGGCCTTAGGACTCTACACACTTCACCTCTGGTAACCAGAGGTAAAGTGTTGTGCTCTCTGCATACAACATGGTAAGATTGGCTTAAACCCAATTGACATATTTATGTTATGTGTAAGTCTCTACTAAGGTGGTACTACCTGTGGTCTGGGCCCGTAAATTGCATGCAACTAGTGGACCTGCAGGTCTGATTTTGCCATCGGCTTAAGTAGTACTTTAAACATGTCTCAGGCCTGCCATTGCAGCCTGTGTGCGTGCAGTTTCAAATTGCCAGTTCGACTTGGCAAAATAAACCATTTGCCAGGCCTAAACCTACCATTGTAGTACATAATAGTCACCCAAAGGAAGGTTCTGTACAGCCCAAAGAGCAGGTTGCACCTTATTTAAAAATTGGAACATGTACTTTTGAGGTTCACATGTCATGGTAATTAAAAACACATGCATGTTTCTGTAACTACTTTAGGGTCTACCTCTACCATACAATAACATTGTCATTACTTTATTACATTGTATAAGTATAATTTCCAAATAGAACCAGGTTACCTTTTCATAATTGGTGTCTCTGGAATTGTAATTTTAAATCCTAATGTATGGTGAAGTAAGATTTTAAATTACAATTTAAAAAATGCCAGTTTCAGAAAGTAGTCATTTTCTATCCTTAGCCATTTGGTGCCTGCAGCCTATCTCAGGGTCACATGACTGGGTATAGTTGACAGTTTGGCATTATGTATACCTCCTAATCAGCCACACACAATGGGGAGCTTAGGTGTGTGGCTGAATGGGCCATCACTGGCTGGACGGTAGTCAGCCCCACTTAAACTTGAATAGGATGTGTCCTGTCTCCACACAAAGGGCTGCCTCCTGCAGTTAGTCTGGAGCCAGGGCCAGGAAGGTAGAGCAGTTTTGCACTTCAAATGCAAGGCTCTATAAGTTTCTCCACACTTCAAGACACAACTGGACAGTTTAAATACTGGACATCAGACACCAACTTTTTTGTACACTTCTAGACCTATGGATCATCATCAAGGAAGAAGGCCTGCTGTGCTGCTGAAGGGAATGCCAATCTGCTGGACTGCTCCTCTGAAGGTGCCGCTGCCCTTGAGTGCTGACCTGTTGCCCTTTTGCCAGGTTGAGAATCGAACTAGACCTGTAACTACACCCTTGAACTCAGGACACCAGAGTGACTCCAAGGGTTAGCCTGCTGTCCTCCTGATCTGAGCCTCTGGAAAATAAAAGGCTCCCCTATGTAATGCACCAGCCTATGCATCCAGCTATAGTGTGTTCCTGACCACAAAGTTGTGACCCTCAGGTACTGGACCCCAGGTGTGGCTCAGGGAGCTGAATGCAAGCTTTTGGGCTCTTTGCGACTGTAAATGGGCCTGTTAGCACCAACACCTTGGTGCTCACACTGTGATTCCACACAAAGCTTGGCAGCTGCCTCTTTGCACTAAAGCATCAACTGCTAGCGGGAAACCACCTCCCAAAAGCGACACCAATGTCGCCCTGCAATGCCTGGCCTGCTCTTTGTACTATGCCGGTTGCCTCATACGATACTACCCCTGCTCCTTGTGGCACCCTCCTTCTTGAACAGTACTTTTGTCATGGATTTGAGAAGGTAAACTGCAGTGGGCCTAACCAGTGACTTTAGCTGACCTACACTCCATCAGGGTTGCCTGAGACTGTGCCTTTGAGCAAGTCCAGTGCAACACGCTATCCAGAGTTGGCACTTTGTGCTTTTTCATGCTCTTTTAAAATGTATCACTCCGGTCCTACTGATTGAATATTTGTCACTTTGGTCTTGTTCTGTTTATTACATTTTAATCTATTTGTCTAACTTAGTGTGGGGGTGACCCTCTTTGTGTGGTGTTTTTCACTTTAAGGAAGAAGCTGAAGACCTGGCTGTTCGAGCAGTAACTGCACCCCCCCTCCCTCCAGCGCCTTGAGACCCTACGGGTAAGTAGTGCGCTCTATAAATGTCTTTGATTGATTGATTGAATGTTTGAAATGTGGCGCAAATATTGTACTCATTGCCTCAACCCTCTGGTAACTGGCACAGATCAGTCAGGCTTAACTTGTTTTAAGCCTCACTGTTCTGTGCCAGCAACCAGAGGGTAGAGCACAGGTGAATTTGGGGTTGGTTTGTGCCTCACCTTGACAAGGATTGTGGTTGCTGCTTTACCAGGGCGCACACACCAGTCAACCAACAACCCAGTTTCTCACAATACTCATGATCTCTTCTTGTTGAGAGCATGCAGCATATTGGGGAGAGTGTACCCTAGGATGAGCCTACCTACTACCATGCAGTTTATGATAATATCTTGGCAGGTTATGAGGCACAGAGCATGTACTTGGAAATTATTTGTGAGTCAAACACACATAAATGCATTAGTAAAGGCTTATACTCCTTCATTAGGGTGCCACAGTTTGTAATGAAATGTATATATATGGGAATTTTAAGGTATTTGTTTACCAGTATCATTTGCAAATATAAAGCCAAACTATTATTTTCTTATGGTTTATTAAATAAACTTAAACATAATGAATACAAGTGAAGCAGCGTTGTGTAGGTCGACCACAAGTAGATACAAATGGAAACCATGGATTGTTTTTCAGGATCACTTTTAGCTCATTTGAACAGAAGGAATTATTAGTGCAGTTCTATGTGTTAAAGTACAACAGAAACTCAGCACTTTACCGACTGGAAAACAACATTATTTCCACTCAGCACTGGCAAAATGGCGTATTGTACTCGTTACATATTGCCTTTAGAATGTAATATTGAAGAAACTGAGAAATAATTGTAACGCAGTTATTGAATTTTCATTTTATATATAAAATAGATTTATTGTAATTAATAAAGCAGCACAGCAACAAGCACCGAACAGGTCAAGAGTACCAGTGAAACTGAATACTCTATCATTAACATTCCATAGAGATGTTCCAGTGGAATCAGAAACTTAAGTAAATGATAACACTACTATGTTAATATATTGTACAAAATATACCATATCTCCCTTATATAAAGAACAGAAAAACAAATAATATAAAGAAGAAAAACATAAGTAGACTATCTAACATAATCCATCATTTTTGCAGGTAAGGATCTAGTACGCGCACAAGTCTTTAACTCTATTAGCTACAGAATCATAGTGTACAACAGTGGTGTTTAAATCACCTGAAGAAAGTTCATCTGAAACATTAGGTGTATCAACAATACTTTTGCTATACAGCCCAGAAAACTTAGAGACATGCCTAACATTCCAGACTTTGCCATCCTTTGTTATAACAGAGGGGCATATTACCAACAACTAGCGATAATTATCGCTATGTTGGTTTAGCGGCGATATTTTTATCGCCGAGCTGCGGCGATTTTTATCGCTTAGGAACCTTGCTATTATCAAGGTTTATCTCCTAAGCGATAAAAATCGGCCGAAACCATCAACCAAATAAGTCTTGACAAGCTGAGACAAAGCATGCTTTTCTTCACTCAATTTCCACGTTTCCTCTGAAATATTAGAAAATGCACCAATCACAACATCCTGTATAGTGGTTAAAATATCTAATTCATCCTCTTTTCCTTCCAAATTTGACACACATTTTTCTTTTCAGGCACAAATTCTGTTGTAAAACAATATTCTTGTAACCTAGAGGTTAATTTGGCAATCCTTGCCGTGGAATTCAAACCACCCCCAGGTGACAACATATTCAATAACGGCTTGTGATCCGTTCTAAGAATGAACTTTGCTCCCCAAATATAATTTGTTTGATGTTCTATACCCCATACACATGCAAGAAGTTCTTTTTCTATAACAGCATACCTTCTTTCTGTTTCATTCAAAGTTCTAGAAGCAAAACACACATTCCATTCCTCATGTCCACACTTTTGCGACAACACCCCACCAATGCCATACAAACTAGCATCCACTAAATCCTCTATTCCATCAGCAGTAATGCACAAAATGACTGATCCATCCATCCATTACTCCGTCCAACCTCTAGTCTTTCCGTGCATCCATTTGTCCAACCACCCATCCATCCACCCAATCATTAATTCGTCAAGCAAGGTAATTTCTCACATTAATTTATTGATTCATCAAACTATCAAATCATCCATCCACTCGGGTACCCAATTCCTCACTCATACATTAAACCATGAACTATCCAGGGCATCCTCTTACACAACCATACATTCACACTGGCATTCACTCAATCATCCACACATCTCTCCACTTACCTGTCTGACAACCACCTCACTCATCCATTGGGTCTTCAAACATCGACCTTTTCTCTATCCAACAACTTACTCAACCAACCACTCTTTCATTCATATGTCTACCAGTTCCACCTACCCAACAACCCATACATATCTAGACGCACATATTCATCCATAAATACACAAACACGTTCACTTATCAAAATGAACCAGACTGATTACCTTTGCCAATGCTTGTTTATGGTGTATAGGTTGCGCTCCTGGAGGGTACGTTCCACTTTATCTGTTGTGTTCTAAATCCTTGCCTTACTGGTCAAGTTGCATCAGAGCAGTGATGCAAAGCAAAGTGATGGTGCCCCCCTGCATAATGGGATAGGAGCGCCTGAGCTCACAGATATGCATTGTCCTCGGGCTGATTGGGGGCCCCTTGCAATGTTGCACTCCCACCCCCTCCCCCCAATCCCCCCCCAGTGGGTCCCATCTTACACCCCTGTATCATGGTAAGCATGGTAGCAAAGGTACACTGCACGCTGCACTTCCATTTTTCAGCATTTCTATTTCGGAGAAGGTTCTAGTGATGAGTCAAATATGGGGATATTTATGATAAACATTCTAAAGTGACAGATAGAGACATTGAGCTTGAATGGGTTGATCAGCAAATGAAGACAGCTGCCAGAAGGAAGATAATCCTGCACACGAACACCTGAGCAGGCTTCTGGCCAGGGCCACTCCCCGTCTCCTCCTCCTTTTATTCCTGCCTCCCACTAAACCCCACTGTATCTTTTGTGTCTGCTGAATACGTCTTTTATCAGCTTTGTAAAGACGGGTGTAAAGCCATGGATTTTCCTTTGACACTCGTGAAAGCAGAAAACAGAGCATTCTGCGGCCCTAGCAACTGGATCAGCTGCCTGACATCGGTAGCTGGAATTCTTTTTGGTTTTCTCAGTATAGTGTGAACTTGTCCCAAAGGCATCAAAGCACCTTACATGAGCGCTAGATTACAGTACACAAGGTCTAAACACGTACCGGTCAGAGGGCATATATACTAACAGTTCATGCAGTGCAGCGAGTAATGGTTCTGTGCTGGATTGTGTGAAAGGGAGAGAGCAGAATTGCATCATGTTTTCAAAGCTATAGGCAGCTCTCTGCTCTGTCCTAGCGCTGACGCGCTCGTGGCTGCTCACTCCCAATGCAGGCGCCTCACATCATGTCATAAGTGTGCCTATGTTGTGACTTGGATGTTTTTTGTTAACAAAGGGACACAAGTTATCCTTTGAGGCTCTTTCCTCTTTTTTGCATGTGCGCTGCATTCTGAAGCACACATGCAAAGAGGAAAAAATAAAGAGAAATACAAGTATTTCTCCGTTCTTACACCAGCCTCTGCTACATGCATCACTTTGGTGCAAGTACATGCTTACAAATCTTTGTAAATATGGGTCTGCATTAACAATACGTGGGTAGATGCACTTCTCTCAGTGTAAACAATATGTTTATAAGGGGAGAAACCCCTTCGTTTAAACTCCCAACAATTTTGGGAGTAAGCCCTTCAGATAATGTTGCCTTAAATGTTTTTGGGGACCCTGAACATGGCATATTTTGCAGGCCCTTTTTCAAAACAAAGTTAAATTTATTTACCTATTTCTGCTAATTTAAACATGCATAATGCTTGAAACCTTCAGAAATGGGATTAGATAAATAACGGAGACAATGCCATGCCGGGTCCCCGAAAATCTTTTAGGTGTCATTGGGCTTAGCAAGATAGAGGTAGTGGTAGACAGAGAGGAGAGAGATTGTCATAAATGTCATAAAAAACAAACAGAGTTGAAATAGAAAGTTCTCTTTTGCAGGGGGACCTTTGACAGGGGGGAGTCCCGGGCAATTTTCCACTTTGCCTAGGACTTAAAACATCTCTCTCTCTTTAAACTTCAACCCTTGATGAATAAGGGGCCATATTATCAAGAAAGGGCGAATATTATCTCTGCTTTTATCGGCAGGAAACTGCAGCTAAAGTGGCGATAATGAGCTTGATAATATGCCCTTGTAAATTCCCATAGAAGACCAGGTTCTGCTGTTAACCTGGGCTTCTATGGGAATTCACAAGGGCATATAATCAAGCCCATTATCGCCGCTTTAGCTGCAGTTTTCTGCCGATAAGAGTGGCGATAATGTATCCATCGCAGAGATAGCGTGCTATCAGCAACGCTTATCTCCCAAGCGATAGGAATCCATGTGTTAGCTGGTAAACAGTGTGATTATCGCTGGAAATCCAGCGATAATCACACTGCAACCAGTGAAACCTTGCTGAGAGGGCAGGGTGATTTTAGCCATGTAATTTACCTCCCATTGGATTACATGGCTAAGTCTGAAAATTAGCAGACGTAAAAAAGCAGCATTAACCGTGGTTAGCACTGCTTTTTTTGTCTCTAACAGGGTAAGCGTGAAGCTTGATAATAGGAGGAATTTGACTTAGCGACACTTCTCCTATCATTTTGCTCTGGAACCCCCACTTTGCATCTCATTGGAGATGCAAAGGGAAGCGTATTGGAAAAGGGTGCTAACATGCGATTTTACATGTTAACACCCTGTTGTTGATAGGGCGATATTTTTATCTCCACTTCTTTGGCTTTTAGAGCCAAAAAAGCGGAGATAAAGCCCTTGATAATATGCCCCAAAGTTCTCCAGCGTGGGAATGAGCCTTGAACAAGTTTGTACATACCCACAAGCACAATGGGTGTCAGAGTATTGACAAAAATCCAAGGGCATTCATGCCTTTGAAAAAATAACTAATAAACAACTGGTAGATCACATGGATAGGAATGACCTATTACACCCCTCTCAGTCAGGTTCTAGAAGGGCCCACTCTACGGAGTCGGCAAAACTCCTGGCCACGGAAGCTCTGAGAAAGCATGCAGACAAAGGACAAATGGCTGCACTGATCCTGTTGGATCTCAATGCGGCGTTTGACACCGTATCACACAAGCTACTCCTCCAAAGACTCGAAGCGTGCGGCATCAGGCGTAGAGCTCTGAGATGGATGACATCGTTTCTTTCCAGACGGAGCTTTCAAGTGTCAAAACAGATGCACATATCGGAGAGTATTCCCTTGTCCCAGGGGATCCCACAGGGTTCAATTTTGAGCCCCACTTTATTCAATCTTTATGTGGGACCACTGGCTGAATGAGTGGAGCAACATAATTTGTTGATCATTTCCTACACACAGCTAATTGTGCTGCTGTCTCAAAACGAGGATTAGGTAACCATATGTTTCTCCACAAGTTTAGAGGAGGTGGCAGACTGGATGTCGAACCACTGCCTCAAACTAAACGGGAGTAAAACGGAGGTAATGATGGTGGGTAAGGCACTACCCATATGGTCATCTGCCTGGTGGCCTGAGTTACTAAGCCAACTACCCACCCTCAAACCAGAAGTAAAAAACCTTTGAATATGGTTTGATACCGAGTTGACATTTGACAGCCAGATTCAGAAGGTAGAGGGTAAATATTATGGGGCCATGAAAATCCCGAGGAAGATCCTTGATCTTCTACCATTTAAGGCCAGGAAAACAATAGTACACGCGATAATAACCTCCCAATTGGATTATGGGAATGTGCTATATCTTGGCGCCACAAAAAAGGAGTGTCCAAACTTCAGAGGGTGCAAAACGCGGCGGCTCGATTGATACTCAGTCCACCGAGAAGAGCTAACACAAAGAAAGCCCTGATAGGACTGCACTGGCTGCCGGTGGAAAAGAGAGTCATGTTTAAGGCAATGTGCCACTGCCATCGTATTCTTACAAAGAACGTCCTGAGATACCTTCAACCACTGCTAACCCAATACATCCCAGGACGAAGTTTAAGATCTATGGGAAAAGCTCTGGTGACGGTACCAAGAATATATAGAGCAAGAATGGGGGCTCGCTCCCTCAGATACCTTGCAGCAAAGACATGGAACACCCTACCAATGGCAATAAGAACAGAGCCATGTGAAAGTAGATTCCACAAGCAACTTGGTTGTTTGCTAAAACGGAATACCAGCTACACCAGGGAGTCTATACTTCCTGGTAGGTAAGCAGATGAGAGTACACCCCCGCAGGTCCGATGTCTCAGCACGGGGACACACCGTCGGTGTAACCAAGTGCTCTACAAATGAACAAATAAATAAATAAATTTGAACTTTCACTCCCTGCTACTGGGAGCTGACATACAATACATGTGCAGTATTTTTCTTCAAGTGTAAATTTGCATTTTGTGAATTACAATCATGGATTTATAATTGTAAAACCAGCCAGGTGTGTGCCAAGGTACATTTCAGGTGATCAAACAGCTTTGATATTCTGTTTAACAGTTTGTAAAAGAAGGACTCTTACCCCATTTGCAAGATGTATACGTGTTGAAAACAATGGAAGTAGCATGAACATTATGTTGTACTGATATTATCTATACACAATAGTTGTAGATATCGATCAGCTAAAGAAGTCGGATATAGATCTGGTCGATTATTAAGAGTATATTTAAGTCTAAGTATTTTTTATGTGAGTTTAGGTATGAAAATCTGGAATGTTTGGGAAAGTCTTACATCATTGGGAAGTGGATTCCATATTCTGGAGGCGTTTCCTGAAAATGATCTCTTCATGGTGGATGTCTTTTTGAAGTGTAGTGATTTGAGAAGGAGTTCATATTTACTTGTTAAAGTTCTGTTTGACACTGATAACTCGTGTTTTTGTGAGAGTTATGGGGGAGTTGAGGTGAATGGCCTTATTTGTAAGATAGACTGTCTTGTAAGTAAGTAGATTGAGCTTTGAGGCTAGATAATTTTAGATATTTAAGTGCAGGTGTGATTTAATAATTTTTTTGCTTCCCACCAAAAGTGTGCATGAATGCCGGATCTTGCGGATTAGCGTTAATCAATATATGTCACTTTCTGTGATTTCCCACTGTCAAATATAGATGCTTGTCCACAGTGAATCCAAGAGATTTCGCTGATCCGGCAATTTTGTGGTGAAGGGCCTGTAGTTTATGAGGAGAAGAGTTGGCCTAGCGGCTAGGGCGGTGGACCGCGAATCTGGGGAACATGGGGCGAGTCTCGGCAATGATGCTGAACATCCTCTGATTATGGGCAAATCACTCAATCTTCCTGTGCCTAGCAAAATGAATGTGTTCTTATGTAAGGCAACTGGTGCTATGTAAAGCACTCTGATACCTTCGGGCAAGTGTGCGCTACATAAAACTCTGTTAAAAAAAAGAGTTCTTGTGAAAGCACATAAGAGAGATGTGGTAAAAAAAAATAGAAACTCGCTTTTTGTTCACTTAGGTCGGGTTTAATTGGTGACATCCTTGAGCTAATGTCAGAGAGGCAAGCACTGGGACACTCTCTTGAAAAGCTGGTGCTTTGAGTAACTCTTTCAACTTGATCCAGTCAAGTGTAGCTCTTTAATCCCAGACCACCTCCCTGTTTAAAAGTGTAATAGTTCAATAATCAGGAATTAGCTCAGTTGCACCTAAGCTATCCCAAGATCTGTAAGTCATAGGCTGAAATTCTTGTACAACAGACTGAGATTTTAATCCTTCTAGCAGACTCATTTTGAATGCTACAGTAAGTGAGAAATAGGCCCAAATAGTGTTTGAGTGCAATTCCTTGGTTTTTGCGCTCATGATTTAATGCAGGTCCAACCTGCAGGAAATTTTTTATGCAAATCATTGGCCATGAATTTGAGTTTGTCAAAATCCAGGTTCTTTGTATCCCACCAGATAAATAGCCATACCTTTGGGGTACGTTATTTACATGAGTTTTCAGGGAGTAACATGTAGGCTTTGGTGCATAATCCATATAGTACTGGAAATACTATGTGACATGGCAAAAATTAATTAAGAAAGAGATATTTGATGCAGTAAATACAACCCGACTTGTAGTTCTGACACACAATATCATGACTATTGTGGTAACAGGACTACCTGTGGCAAAACTAGTGCAAAGAGCGTTTCTGCACATTTCTCCACTTTGCACAGTACATAGCCTGAAATGGAGCACAAGCATTGACCAGACACCATTTGCAAACAGTGTCTCCCTAAGTGTTGTGTGATTCTAAGACAACACTTGTAAAAATGAGTCTGTCTGACTTTGGAGTTTTATTTGTATTAACAACCTCTGCACCCATATCCGTGGGCCTGGGTCACTTATGTATTACATAAGACATTGCAGATGCTCGTTCAGGCTCCTCTTTGATACCATTGTGTTGCCCATTTAGTAACACCAATTTGTAAACCAGGAGAATGCCTCTGCCCCTGCAGCCCTGCTGTATTACTGATGAGGCTGCAGGCTCAAGCAGGTTTTTGGGAGGCCCACTGATTGTTCACCAAATATAAACCGGCATACATTTCATACAGCCCCCTGAGTGTGTTATTTAAGAGGTCCCACCAGTCCTAGAGATCCTTCAGTAGCCTTGTCGCAATCTTTTTAAGTCGAGCATTCAAGACCTCTTGTATATACTTAAGTATATACTTATATGTATATGTACTTTGTGGGCTCCGGAGATCAGACCTAGGACTTGTCTGCTTCCGCTTATGGACCTTTATTTCTGTTCAACTGTCTCTATTTAACTGTTTTGGTAGAAAACAACCAGTAGAGGTCAGTAAAATACCAGAATTGCTTCCTGCTTTTTTAGCTGCATCTATCTAACTGTCTTGATAGAAAACGAACAGTAGAGGTCAGTAAAATATTGGAATTGCTTTCTGCTGACTTTATTTTTTTATTTTTCTGACAACTTCCTCCATTGAACTTTCTTGATAGAAAACAACCAGCAGAGGTCAGTAATATACCAGAATCACTTTAGCATTCTTTAGATGCCTGTCCATAGAAATGTCTTCGACGAGCACCCGTAGACAATATTATATTTTTCAAATCTCGTATTTTCAGTGATATGATGACGACAGAAGGCCCTAATTTTATATTAAAAACAGAGCTTTGGACTATGCGATTTCTCGATGAAAGGCAATATTTCTCTCCATGAGTTCCCATACCTGGCGTGTCAGGCAGTTTGGTGCTTACTTTCCCTCCATGTTGAAGAACAGTAGATGTTTCAGCACCCAAGTTAATGTGCTGCATAGCTAAATATATATAGGGTCCCAAAGATGAGAACGATTGCATTGCAAATGATTGTTTTCTCATTGCTTTTGAAATATTTCGTTTTTATATTGAACCCATGTGTAGATAAACAGGTTAAAAATGTATACTGTACACAATTATTCTTTCTTGTCTTTGCATTTTTCTTCACTTTTGTTTTCCTACGTGTTTATTATGCACGTATTCAAGAGTTTTAAGTTCTTCATTGTCTAGTTGTACTGTTTCCCAGCTCCACCACAGTTTACAATGAGATTGTTGCCTCTTTCTCCCTTAGATTGCTTGTGCATATTTCGGCCTGGCATTAGCCAAGACCTTTTGATTTTACTAAAAAGTGTAAATATACTTGCATATTCAGCTATTTCTCTTCATTTGTTGTGTCATTCTCATTTTACTTCTGCCCACTACAGCATAAAGCATGGAGCAATAGGTCAGCCTACTTGAGCCACTAGTCACTTTGAGTGGCTTTATTTTGTTCTCTCACAAGGACCTCGGGCCATATTATCAAGAAAGGGCGATACATTATCGCCGCTTTTATCGGCAGGAATCTACAGCAAAACCAGCGATAATGGGCTTGATAATATGCCCTTGTGAATTCACATAGAAACCCAGGTTAACACCAGAACCTGGGCTTCTATGGGAATTTACAAGGGCATATTATCAAGCCCATTATCGCCGCTTGAGCGGCAGTTTCCTGCCGATAAAAGCGGCGATAATGTATCGCCCTTTGTTGATAATATGGCTCCTCATCCTCACACAAGCTACTTCCCTTCTGGGCCAGTGTTTTTGTTTTAATTTTATAACTACTTTAGTGTTGCCTTTGTGTTTCAAACCCGGTGTGATGGCAAGACACTATTGCTGCACATTCTCCCGTTATCAGATGCCATCTCATACCAATGCTCGTGTAAATTCCTTTTGGAGTGTTTGCTTTTCTAACTGCTGCTATTTCACAGACTACCAAATTGGTAGCCAGTTGGAACTGTTCTGTATTAAGTTATCGTCTTTTTTTTAACTTATTTTCTCTCCTTCTTTCTTTCCGAATTACTTTCTGGCCACCATTCTTTGTTTCTCTCATTCTTTTTTCTTTCTTCTCTGTCTTTCTTCTCTCCTTCTTTCCCTTCCTTCCTTTCTTTCTTTTTTCTTTCTTTCTTTCCTCTTGCCTTCTTTTATTATTTTTGCCCATTATCCTTTTATCTTTCTCTCTCTTTCTCTCTTTATTTCACTCTCTTTCTTTCTTTACATCTTAATGTCCTTCTCTTTCCTGCTCTCTTTCCCTTCTCTTTCCTTTCCTTCACTTCCTTTCTTTGTTTTTTGTTTCTTTCTTTCTTTCCTTCTCTAAAGTCTTTCTTTCTTTCTCTCTCTCTATCTCATGTTTTCTTTCCTCTGATTGACTAAGTATGTCCCTTCAGTGTCAGAAAGTACTATTGTAATTGTTCTTTGCCTGTAGCAGTTGTTTTTATTTTTCTAGATTGATAAGTGCCCAACAAATCCCCAAACAATAAAGTCTTGTAAAACCCATTGGAAAACAAAACAAGAAGTCACAGGCCAACTCCAGACCAACTGGACAGTTAAGAATAGCTGTAGAGGGTTTTTTAGAGATTTCAGAAGGTTCAGGCGCTCTGCCTAGAATGAAACGTTAAGAAGTAATTGAACAAAAAGTAAGGGTGCGGTGCGTAAAGAGCGAACGGAGAAGCCCTTAACCATTCAAACAGAAAATCAAAGACTTTCCCAAACTTAAGTTAGCAATGCTCTCGCAACCACAATCACAGTGTAACAACAAATGTTTCAAAAAAGTTATGACAGTTTCTTAGTAAATAAGCAATAGCAGATCTGTGTGTCTTTTTCCTTTAGGTAGGTTGTTTAATTAGTTCACAATTGTAGGGATGGTCCACATTCAGCCGACATGTGTTTCGTCGTGTTTAAGTTGAGTCAACATGACTCTTCAGGGCTAGTGGTAAGACCCACTGGTCAGTAGGTCGGAAATAATGGACACTTTCACTTCGGGTAGATAGTTCCGTATTTAATGTTAGTGGACATTGGAATAAAAATCATAAATTTCCGCTCTGAGTCTAGAGCAAAAGATTTTCATCTGTATGTTTGTTCTCCAAAACCAAGTGTGGTGGACGAACACAAAAGTATACTGGATACGTGTGTGTACCAAGCCGTACCGGGAGGGGATCCAACTTAAAGTTCTATACGGTAGTAATGATTCGATCCATCTGTGGATTACGAACAAAGATGTGGTATCCCTCCTCTGTGTGTTCCCGGTCGCCGTGTTTCGAAACATGGCGACTGGGAACACACAGAGGAGGGATACCACATCTTTGTTCGTAATCCACAGATGGATCGAATCATTACTACCCTATAGAACTTTAAGTTGGATCCCCTCCCGGTACGGCTTGGTACACACACGTATCCAGTATACTTTTGTGTTCGTCCACCACACTTGGTTTTGGAGAACAAAAATACAGATGAAAATCTTTTGCTCTAGACTCAGAGCGGAAATTTATGATTTTTATTCCAACGTCCACTAACATCAAATACGGAACTATCTACCCAAAGTGAAAGTGTCCATTATTTCCAACCTACTGACCAGTGGGTCTTACCACTAGCCCTGAAGAGTTGTGTTGACTCAACTTAAACACGACGAAACACGTGTCGGCTGAATGTGGACCATCGCTACAATTGTGAACTAATTAAACAACCTACCTAAAGGAAAAAGACACACAGATCTGCTATTGCTTATTTACTAAGAAACTGTCATAACTTTTTTGAAACATTTGTTGTTACACTGTGATTGTGGTTGCCAATGCTTGTTCTAAGTTTGGGTTGAAAGCTGTTATTTGGACTACTGTGTATGTAACAACTTCACAGCAGCGTTAGACTAAAAAAATGAAGTTAGAGGAGTACTCTCCCAAGTACACGCAAGCTCATGTCTGAAGCTGGTCGCTTCACATTCTTTTTCATAATAGGATGCACTGTCCCAATGTTTACAGGGTGCATGCAATAATGGTGCACTACAGAGCAGACTAAGCGAGTGCATTCATTTTGCAATCAGGCCCCACATATTATACACCTGTATGTCAGAGTTAGTGTTATTAATTACTTTAACAAGTTCCACTGCTCTGCCTTCATAATGATTTTGTTCATGCCCCCTCCATGCCCTTCACTTCGGCATTCACAGTAGCATTCAATCTAGCAGTGAGCACCTCCTAGGTAATTGTGCACGAGCTACTGAGCTGAAGGTACAGGGACCCCCAGCCGGCATGCAGCACAGACCTTTGCCAGGGGAGTGGATGCCGAAGTCAGTGGTCCACTTTTCAGGGACGAAATGACCCTTTATGTTTGCCCCTGGTGCATGTTTTCAAATGTGACATTGCCCTTCAGATTTATGAGAGGATAAATGCCTCTGTCGGTTTTCCTTCTCTTCGGGCTGGGATGGGATTACTTACACCTACATCAATTTTTCTCAGTAAATCTCTTCAGCATATTCTCAGCCAAAACTATTTTGCCCCAATGTCTGTGACCTTTGTCATACATATGGTATGACATATGGGATGTCTTACAAGGGATGGCCCTTGCTGGTTCCCGCTTGCTCTGGGGCACGCCTTCTGACTCAGACATGTGCATTGACCAGATAAGCTGAAACCCTCCATTTGGATTGAGCTGTGAGAAGAAACTTCCAAGTGTGTGAGAAGTTCACGAAGAGCAGAAGAGCCTACCTAAATAAATGGCGATACCAAAGGGGATGATGGACGGAGCGTTTGAGCAAATCAAACACTCACACCCAGTCAACTGATCTGCGTTTATTCCATCATCTTACTTTAGCGCACTCCACCACCCCATTTCCGTCATGGCCATATGCAAATCAGTATGACCCTGTGCCTCATGGGAACAGTCCAGCCCGAACTGCCAAGCCTTGTCTTCCCTGGACCGGAAACAAGAATCCTGGGACCGGTTTCAGGTTCATAACCCTCATCATCCAGGCTATCTTGAATCCAGTGGCAAAGTGATCAAGGGACCCACGTCTTGGCATATCCTGCCAACAAAGTGATACTGTTAGACCTGGCATCTTTGGCGTGGTTTCTCCTGTCTTTTTGCCTCTACCTCCTGTTCTTTTGACACTGTGCTGGATTTCGTTTTTGCTGGTTAAGATGCTTTGGGCACTTTGCCACTGCTGATCAATATCAAAGTGCAAGTGCTCCGTGAGTAAATTGTTACTGTAATTGGTTATCCATAATTGGCATATATGTATTAACAAGAAGTCCCTAGTAAAGTGCACTGAGTGTGCCAGGGCTGGTGATTCCAATGCTACTGGCGGGCCAGCAGCACTGATTGAGCCATCCACAGGAGTAGACCTAAAATGGTGTCTCCGGCCTGCCACTGTGAAGTGAACCCTGACCAGGCCTAACCCTTCCCTTTCTGTTCACATTGGACACCCCTATGGAATGCCCAAGGTACCCCCTTGGGCAGGGTGCAGTGTATGTGAAAGGTAGAGCATGTACTAGTGCAGGTGACATGCTCTGGTAGTGAATTATAGCCATTTTCGTTTTCCACTATTGTAAGGCTATCGTGCCCATTGGCTATCATGGGGAATGCTGGCTACATTGTCTACCAGCATATCTTCCCATAGGAACAAGATAGGACATAAAAGTCTGGTAATCCTGAACTCAGAATTTAATAACACATCTTTTACAAAAGGTGGTTTTTAAATCCTGTGTTTGAGAACAAACACTTTTAGAAAGTGGCTGTTCTCTTGTCTAACCTATCTGTGTGCCTTGGCCTGTTTGTGAATCGACTGTCTGGTTTGAGAGTGAAAGGGGCCGGGTAGCCCCCAGGAGGCTGGATTAGTCAGCCTTAGGCTGAATGACTGCATCTGCATCCTGAGTGGTGGGAGGGGATAGCACCTGGGCCTAAATAGGGCTGTGCCTGCCTTCCACAATGCTGGCTCCACCTCCTGCTGGACGGCTGACAACCCTGCCCCTCTCTCTGAAAGGAAAGGAGAAGCCAGGAAAACAAAGTGCTCAAGGAACACCCAGAACTGGTTCAGACCGGGCTCAGTGCCCTCCTGCACAAAGGGAACAAAGTCTTTTAGGGGTATAAGTACAGGACCCTAGACTACAGAAAATTAGATCATCCTGGAATCAAGAAGGAACATCTGCCAAGGAGAAACCTGGAAGACTGAAGAAGGAAGACTGTCCTGCTGTGTGCTTGTGGACTGACCTGCAGTAGCTTTGCTGCCAAGGAGAGGGGAAGGACTTTGCTTTGTGCTGTGTCCCCTTGCTTGAAGGAATCTCCAAGGGCCTAAGAAGAGCTGGCTCCCTGTTAAGAAGTCCCAGGAACAAAAGGACTTCACCCCCAGCTTCCCTGGAATCTACTGAGAGAGTTCTGTCCTTCCGAGAGTGCTTGGGCCAGTTGTGGTGCCTTTGGAAGTTGTACCTGTGTTGGGAAGCTGGAAATCAAGTTTCTAAAGCCTTTCTGCAAAGTTTCACGCATCGCTCGCTTGCGGAGCGCATCCCCGTCAGTGCGAGGAAATTCCCGCCACCGCGAAGGCCGAGATCGTCGCAGCGCCTGTTGCCGCTGCCAGAGTCATTGCATCCTTCGCTTCCGGAACGCACCAGTCCGGTGCAGGAAGATTAGCATTGCTGCGAGTATCGTCGCAGAGTCTGTCGTCACTGGGTGAGATTGTCGCACCGCTTGCTTGCGGACCACATCATGTCACTGTGAGAGTCATCGCAGAGCCATCACATCGAGGGGCCTCGTGAGGAGAAGATCGATGCTGAGCCGCGCTTTGTCGCCGCACCGGAGATCGACGCCGCCCCGGAGATCGTCGCTCCGTACCTTTGCGAGACGCTTCCTACGGAACCTGCGCACCGGAATCCATACAAGGTATTTCATCCCTCCCCATACAGACCAGAATCACCGCAACATGCCCACTGCGTCCAGCGGGGTTGTCGCATTGCCTTCCCAGGGTCTCAGGAGTGACGCATCTCTTGTTTTCCAACGCTGCAGCTTTTACTTGGAACTTTTGTCGCATCTAAAGGTACTGTTGGCTAAAACGTGGCGCAACTGTGGATTATTTTAATGCAACCTTAAGAACACTATTGAAACCATATTCTTGAACTGTGTATGTTGGATTTTTATCGTTTTGGTCTTGTTTACTTTAGATTAAATACCTTTATTTTTCTAAACTGTTGTGGAGTCAGTTTGTGCTGTTTTCACTGCGTTACTGTGAGTGTTGGTACACATACTTTACGCATTGCCTTTAATAAGCCTGATTGCTCGTGCCAAGTTACCAAGGGGTTGTGCAGGGGTTATCTAAGGATTGTATCCTTCTTACTCTGACTAGAAGCAAGGGTCCCTACTTGGACAGTGGTACCTATATCTGCCAACTAGAGACCCCAGATCTAACAGATACCAAATGGGATGATGGACGGAGCATTTGAGCAAATCAAACACTCACCCCCAGTCAACTGATCTGGGTTTAATCCATCATCATTCTTTAGCTCACTCCGCCACCCCAGTTCAGACATGGCCATATGCAAATCAGTCTGACCCTGTGACTCATGGGAACATTCCAACCCGAACTGCCAAGCCATGTCTTCCCTGGACCGGAAACAAGCATCCTGGGATCAGTTTCAGGTTCATAACCCTCATCAGCCAGGCTATTCTGAATCCAGTGGCAAAGTGAGCAAGGGACCCACGTCTGAGCATACCCTGCCAACTTAGGGTGAACAAAGCAATACTAAGGGCATCTGTACATACCCTGCCAACTCAGGGTGAACAAAGTGATACCTGAACAAAGCGATATCAAAGGGAATGATGAGCAAATCAAACACTCAACCCCAGTCAACTGTTTTAGGTTTAATCCATCCTCATTCTTTAGCTCACTCCACCACCCCAGTTCAACATGGCCATATGCAAATCAGTCTGACACTGTGCCTCATGGGAACAGTCCAGACCGAACTGCCAAGCCTTGTCTTCCCTGGACTGGAAACAAGCATCTTGGGTTCAGTTTCAGGTTCATACCCTCGTCAGTCAGGCTATCTTGAATCCAGTGGCAAAGTGAGCAAGGGACCTACGTCTGTATACCTTGCCAACTTAGTGCGAACAAAGCCATACCAAAGGGGATGATGGACAGAACGTTTGAGCAAATCAAACACTCACCCCCCAGTCAACTGATCTGGGTTTAATCCATCATCATTCTTTAGCTCACTCCACCACCCCAGTTCAAATATGGCCATATGCAAATCAGTCTGACTCTGTGCCTCATGGGAACAGCCCAGCCCGAACTGCCAAGCCATGTCTTCCCTGGACCTAAATAAATGAACCGCAGAAGATTTTCAGTGATTAATTCATTATAGACCTCCACACCACTCGAAAACCTCATTTTATGACATTGGTACAACCGTTTCACACTAAGAAGAGATTAGGGTTAACCTGACCTCGAGGAGTATAAGAAAAAAAGGATGATTATATATTTACATTTAAGGTGAAAGTATAGTGCAAGACATATTTGAATGACTCTTTATTTTTCTTACTTTAGATTTTACATTTACTCACACTTTTTTTCTTCCCTTTTGTCTATCTTCCTTATGCCCCTTATGGTCATTTCAATCTTTTTACTTTTCTCTTGCTCGCTTTTTTCTTTATTTCGTTGGCTTCCCCTTCACAATAAAACCATGAAGTCTTACTCTTTTCAGAGTGTCTTCTTCAAGCTTACCAGATGGGGAGCTAGGGCCGTCTCTGTCGCTGCCCCCCTGCTCTGGAACATCGTGCCCATGGAGATCTAAACTCTACGTTCCCTGGATCTTTTCAAAAAGGCCTTAAAAACATGGTGCTTTTCTAGAGCCTACATAGGTTGAACTGCAAGTTTTCGTTATTAGCTGTTTTTTTTTTTTTAATTAGGCGCCTTGACGCCCATCGGGCTAAGTTTGCGCACAACAAGATTCCTTTATTATTATTATTATTAATATTCTATTCAGTTATTCTTCTCATTGGTGGTCTAGTTCAGTTCAGAGAAGACGTCATCTTCTCCTCAAGCCCACACGTCTCCTTCAGCCACGTCTTCGAACCCACCTGGACCGAACACCACTGCATCCACTTCACCTTCCGGAAACCCGTCGCACATCACCGCACCCCACAGATCCCCATCTCTGCTGGGGCAAAATCACCAAAGTAGAACTACAGACAAACCTCCCACTCAACCCACGACCAACCACTCCAACCCTGACAATGGCGCGTGCACCCTCGGACGATGGATGGACGACTGCGCCAACATCTTAGCCCCGCTGAAAAAACAAACCCTCAGAGACACCAGCAAGATAGCCAACTGGTTCACCCCGGAACTCCAAGGGTTTAAGCGTACCTGCTGGAAGTTGGAGAACATATGGCATATCAAGAAGTCGCTTTGCAGCCACGCAGCCCACAAAGACGCTATCCGCAACCACCACCACCTCATCAGGACCGCCAAGAGGACCTCCTTCAAAGACCGCCTCAACAACAATGCACACAACAGCAAGGAGCTCTTCATCGTCGTGAAGGAACTCTCGAACCCCTGCTCCAACACCAATGACATCCCGCCGTCGCAAGCCCTGTGCGACTCCCTCGCCACCTTCTTACTCAGAAAGATCGCCGACATCCACAACAGCTTCAACCCCCGGACAGCTCCTACAGGCCCCAACACACAGGAACCACCACACACCATCGACTACGACCCCCTGACAACCTGGGCCAACATGAGCATCAAAGACACAATCAAGACCATGGGCACAATCTACTCCGTCTCACCATCTGACCCTTTTCCGCACCACATCTTCAACAAAGCCGGCAGCTTCATTACACCCCATCTACGCAACATCATCAACCTCTCCTTCGAGGGTGCGACCTTCCCTGAGAGCTCAAAACACATCGAGATCAATGCCCTACTGAAGAAACCCAAGGCGGACCCGAGCAAACTGAAAAACCTCCGACCCATCATTCTGCTTCCGTTCCCAGCTAAGGTCATCGAGAAGATAGTCAACATCCAGCTCACCCGCTACCTCAAACAAAACAGTATCCTGGACCCCTCCCAGTCAGGTTTCCGCAGCAACCACAGCACCGAGACCTCCCTCATCGCCGCCACAGACAACATCAGAACCCAGAGTGTCCGCCTCCCCCGGTTCCGATCCGAAGCCTCCGAGATCATCTGCAGTGTCCCGCAGGGATTCTCCCTCAGCCCGACGCTGTTCAACGTCTACAGGGCGCCTCTCGCACATATCGCCCGACAACACGACCTCAACATAATCTCCTATGCCGATGACACGCAACTGATCCTCCCTCTCACCAAGGACCCCCTCACCGCCAAATCCAACCTCCACCAGGGAATGAAGGCCGTCGCCAAATGGATGGAGCATAGCCGCCTCAAACTGAATGCAGATAAGAAGGAGATCCTCATCCTCGGGCCCAACCCCTCAGCATGGGACGACTCCTGGTGGCCCGCATCACTGGGGACACCCTCGCACCCACCACCCACGCATAAAATCTGGGAGTCATCCTCGACTCGAAACTCACCATGAGCAAAAAAGTCAACGTTGTCTCCTCCACCTGTTTCAACACCCTCCGTATGCTCTGCAAGATCTACAGATGGATCATGACAGACACAAGGAAAACAGTCACCCAGGGCATAGTCAGCAGCAGACTCGACTACGGAAACGCCCTCTACACCGGAGCCCCGACCAAGCTCATCAACAGACTGCAAAGAATCCAGAATGCCTCTGCACCCCTGATCCTCGACGTCCCACGCCACAACCACATCACCCCCCACCTGAGGAGCCTGCACTGGCTCTCTGTCGACAAAAGAATCTCCTTCAAGCTCCTGATCCATGCACATAAGGCACTCCACAAGACCGGCTCAGCCTATCTCAACAGCCGACTCTCCGCTGACCTCTCCCTGGCTATCGTCCCACGCATCCGTAAAACCACAGCTGGATGCAAATCCTTCTCCCACCACGCCACCAAGACCTGGAACACCCTCCCCCTCATCCTACGACAAACCGAAGACCTTCTATCCTTCAGGAGACAACTCAAGACCTTGCTGTTCGACCAGTAGCAGCAGCAACTCCTTCCTCCCCTCCCCTCAGCGCCTTGAAACCCTCACGGGTATGTAGTGTGCTTTATAAATTATTTCATTGATTGATTGATTGATTGATTGAATGTCAGCTGATAGAACACCGAGGTTTAACTGTATTTACTTATTAACAAATGGTTTTCCCAATAAAAGGTATCCCAGAAAGACAAGAAAAGCATGTTGCAGGGTATGTGTAGCAGAATATATGTTCTTTCCCCTATTTCTCTCTATCTTCTGCATTTCTCTTTCTTGATATCTTTGTAGACCTCAGTTCTTGAAAACCTCCAATTGGCAAAATGAGGGATGCAAAATAAAATCTCCACTTCATGTATAAGCTGTAATTTCTTTTGAATGATGTTCTTACTGCACGCATATGCTGCAGGCCAAACAGACCACAGCAGGTCACTGTCATCATGCCACCAACACCATATCAGGGAAAATAAATGCATGCCACCACTCGACAAAGGAAGCACACTGATTCGGAAGTATTTATGGTTTTGTGAAGCTCTGTTTTTGTGTGAGGTAAATAGCGCTATAAATATTCTTCAGTAATTTCAGTTGAGCGTGTAATTACGCCAATTAAAACCATTTATAAAGCTCACAATACCAACATGTTTGGCACTTGATAATAATAAACACCTGTTACTACTAATTAAAGCTCATTGTTTTAACCTTAAATGGAAAAAACATCAAACTTGCAAGGATTCAAACTCCTGCATTGCAGGTCACACGCCGCCGGTGCATAACTCCTGAAGCTACTTTAGCATGACTGTAACTTAAGATAAGTGGGTTATAAAAAAATATCTGCCGCAAATCTATTCACGCACTTTGGGGCATATTACCAAGCAATAGCGATAATTATCGCTATTGCTTGGTTAGAGCGCTGAGCTGCGGCGATTTTTACCGCAAATAACGTTTATCGCAAATGCGTTAAAAATCGCCGCAATGCATGAATATCGCTGAAAAGTCAGCGTTATTCATGCATTACCGAGCTAATGCTCTTAGCCATGTTATCCACCTCCCATTGGATAACATGGCTAAGAACTGCTCAAGGCAGGTGTTAGCTTTTGGAGATATTCGCGCTTAGCGCGAATATCTCCAAAAGTTGGTAATAGGAGATAGCGATGTTAGCGACTGTTTTCAGTCGCTAACATCTTGGCACGCCCACTTTGCATGTCATTAGTGATAAATATCACTGACATGCAAAGTGGGGCCCAAGATGGACGCTATCTCCTAATAGCTGTCGCTAACTGGTGTTAGCGACAGCTAGGTAATAGGGAGATAATTTTATCTCCGCTTTCTTGGCTTTTAAAGCCAAAAAAGCGGAGATAAAACCCCTTGATAATATGCCCCTGAGTTTTCTCATAGAGAATAGAAACCTGTGACATATGTGTTGTATACAGTGCTGTACAGCACGTACATAACCCATATTTGATATTTTCTGAAGATTTAAGCCTGTGACCAGAGATTACTCACACATCTCTCCAGCAAGTGCATTAACCACCTGAGCAATCTTACTACCTTGAGACTTGCTGGATACACATACATTTCTGCTGATGATAACTTAAGCCCTTTGACTGTCTTAAAATGCATCATGTGTTTGACCAATTAAGTACACATTAACCGGCTTATAACATTTTTCTTTGCATTTAAGGTGGTTGGGGCAGAGTTTGTGAACATAATATTCTTGTACTGGCAGACAAGAGCCTGACTTTCTTTGACCCAATTCCAATTCATGACATTGTCCCTCACCACCCGACAAGGAAGCTGGCTCTAAATTCCACAGAATCCCCGTCCTTCCTCTCTCTCTATCTCTGTCACCCAATCATCCTTCTTTTCCTTGATCTCTTTAACTGTGAGAAGTTAAGGTGTGATGTGCCCAATATTTTTATCCGAAGGAATGGACTCACATGAAGTCACCTCACCCATTTAATAAAACAGTATTTATCCATTTTATCTGTGAGGTATTGACTCAGAGGAGGCTGCATCACCTATTCATAAAGAGGAAAAGACACCATAAAACTTTGACATAATTCACAAGATGATTCAAATATCTTTAAAACTAGGGCAGCTTAAACCTTTAGTCATGCGTTTTTCATCAGTGTTTTAATTTGTTGTGAGTTAAAAGTATATCCACTCTTATGGCATTATGTCTGAGAGCATGTTGTTGGCATGGAAGCATCTCCTGTATTCAGAGCACCAACCCCTCTACTCCCTCCAACTTCTTCTTATGCAATAAAGGCATTGCTATAACCAGACTGGGGTGAGCCTGCTCACTATAAGCTACATCAGCTCCTTCGTCCCTTTTCAAATTGATCCAGCTGTGTACCAACAACAGATACTCTACTACCATATACTCACCTGGGCCCATATACACACAATTGAGTAAACCGCTGGGTTTAGTTTAAAGTTTGTATACCTTTCCACAATAATCAGGATTAGTTATTTCGGCATCTCTATTCATCCCAAACTAACCCTTCACTGATCAAAGTTCTTTCCTCTTGTCGATGGATCATTAGTTGAACTAGTTGATGGTGATAAATAATGTAATTCTAACTTTTCTATACCTTGAAGTTAATAACCACAGACTCAGAGAAGTTGTACATCTTTATCTAAATTAAATGCATGTGAACAGCTTAAAAAATACAGTACAGTCACCATCATTTGTAGGAGAGAAAATTAGATTTTTCAAAAAGAATTAAAAGAAAGAGGGAAAAGGGCAATTACATTATAGGAAAATTATAGGAAAAAAAAACCCACAAAAATCATCTTACTGATTTAGGTCTACCTACCTGTATAGTTAGCGGTGGGACTTTTCTGTAGGGGATCAACCAGGTGGGGCACTATCTACTGGGACTATGTTCCGGTTAGATAATGCAAGGGTTCTTCACGGGGGGGGCTCTCACCTTGAGCGGGTGAGTGCACAGGGGTGGCAAAAATATAAAATGTCCTCAATAACCAGTATGGAAATTTTTGGAATAAAAATTTCTGGTTCATACATCTCACATATCTTACATACTCTACTTTTATTTGCTGGGTACAAACATTTAACAGTATTGCAAATGTCTCTTTTTGATGCAGCATTAAGTAAATTGTTCTATCGGTTAAGAGATGAGTAGTATAAGTCCCCTTTCCTGGAACATCAATGGCCTGCGCACAAAGCCCCGTGCAAATAGAATTCTACAATATCTGAAAGAATCGTCAGTGCAGGTCATGGTATTGCAGGAAACTCATCTTACACACACTGAAATGTTGGAAATAATCAAAAAGAATAGATGGATTGTTTTTATGGTTACTACCGCACAAACATCTCATACAAGAGGGGTTGCAATCATTTTTAAAAAGGGAGCCAAAGCTAAGTTAATCTCAAAGGTTGTGGATATATCTGGCAGATGGGCTATTGCGACAGTTCTTATTGCCGGGGCTTCAATTACAATAGTTGGCTATTATGGTCCGAATCAGGATGACCCCACGATACTGGAAACTATTTTTTTGAAGTTATTATCAATATCAGGGCCCATTATCTTAGCTGGTGACTTCAATATTGTCTTGGACCCTATCCTGGATAAGTCTCCCAACAATCGTTCCAGAGTTTTGTCTAAAACCAGATCCTTTCTCTTAGACGCCATGAGACAACAAGGGTTCGTCGACGTCTGGCGACTAAGATCAGGAAACCAACAGGGGGTCTCTTACAGGAATTATAAGTATCATCATAAGTCTAGGATAGACTATATTTTAATGACCCAAAGACTGGTCGATTCAGTTAAAACAATAGAATATCTCCCGTCACACCTCTCAGATCATTCTGCTGTTAAATTGGTGATGAGTCTTCATAGTAAAAAGACTTCGACGGTCTGGTCCTTTGATCGTTCCTTGCTCACTAATGAGGAGGACATTTCGTTTTTAAAGACAGAGACACGTAATTTTTTCCTATTTAATGATGGTACTGCGTCTGATAAAATTATATGGGATTCATATAAGGCAACACTGAGAGGATTGATTGTTGCCAAAGTAGCCTTTCAGAGAAAGAGGTACAACGAAACGATCTCTTCTATAGAATCAGATATGGCTTCTATTGAACGGGAAATTGATCTAAGTAATGGATCTTCAAGGTCAATATTAGACCCCCTATATAACAAACTTGCGACCCTGAAGGGGACCTTGGCATCGTCTCTGAGCTTGAGAGTCCAACAAAGGTGGGAAGCCAGTAAGCTGGCCCACTTCGAATATAGTGAAGGTGCAGGCAAACTTCTGGCCTGGAAGACTAAGGTAGACCAGGTCCGGAATAACATTGCAACTATAAAAATAGGTAACACTAATCTCTCTTCCGATGATGACATTAGGGAGGCATTTAGGGAATTCTTTCAGGTTATTTATAAAGAAGACAAAGTGATATCGGCCGAGTCTGTCAAGAGCTGGTTAGATAATATTACCTTACCATCCCTCTCTCCAGAACATTCCCAATATTTGGACAGCCCCATTACTGAGAGTGAGGTGATATCAGCCATTAAGAAATCCAAGAAGGGGAAAGCATCGGGTCCTGATGGCCTTCCGGCTGAGTTATATAAATTCTTAGACTCAGAGATTGCCCCTTTTCTCACAAAGCTGTTTAACCAAATTCTCGTAGAAGGTATGTCTCCTCCAACATCTTGGGATAGTGCCTCTATTACTCTTATCTTAAAACCAGGTAAACCGAAGGATGAGTGTGGGTCGTATAGGCCAATATCTATTCTGAATGTGGACTATAAAATCTTTACCACGGTCTTATCATCTAGACTAGCCAAAATCACACCATCGGTCCTTCATTTGGATCAAAAGGGATTCTTAAAGGGAAGACAATTATATGAACTGACCTTTGATCTAATCGGCGCCATAGATATAGCAACATCTAATAAGCTTCCATTGGCAGCCCTGACGCTGGACGCAACCAAGGCCTTTGACAGGGTTAATTGGGTTTACCTGTCGGAGGCCTTGGCCAAGTTTGGTGTGGGTGGAGGTTTTCGTAGGGCGATCAGTCTTTTGTACAGTAACCCCTCGGCATCTATTCTCGTTAATGGAGAATTATCAAGTCCTTTTTCTATTACCAGGGGAACTAGACAGGGCTATCCACTCTCCCCCTTACATTTTGATTTTTACATCGAACCTTTTGCACAATATCTAAGGGAGGAGCCCACCATTAAACCCTTTCACTATCAAGGCTGGACGAGAAAGGTGGCATTATATGCCGATGATGTACTTATTTTAACATCAGAGGCCATTATGGCTCTCCCTGCCATAGTAAAGGTAGCTACCGCTTTTGGACAGGTGTCGGGGTATGAGATAATCGCAACCAAAACCGAAATGCTTATCTGGAATGATATATATATATTTTATATTTAGGTTTTTCTAGAGCGCGTAGTCACCCAAACGGGTATCCCAGCGCTGAACCTCGTACTCCCAAGGGAAGAAGATCGGGAATGATGACAGCTCAAGGGAAAAGTAAGGTTTTAAGAGCCTTCCTGAACCATAGGAGATTTGGTTCTGCTCTGAGGCTCGAGGGGAGTGCGTTCCATTTTTTTCCCGTATTGACTGAGAAACGGCGGCCACCTACGCGGGCCTTCTTCACCCTGGGGATCATGATGACGTTTCCATGTTTGGAACGAAGCGCTCTCGTGGGTCTGTAGGGTGTTATCCAGTTATTGAGGATTGGGGGCCTGTGTTGTTCAGTCCCTCCGGGCCAGACAAAGGGCCTTGAAAGTTACCCTTTCCCTGATTGGGAGCCAATGCAGCTTCCTCAGTGCAGGCTTGGCTGATGTTCTGGCTGGGGTGTTCGTCAGAAGTCGGGCTGCGGCATTCTGAGCTTTTTGTAAAGTTTGGAGCGTGGATTCCGGAGACCCAGATAAATGGCGTTGCTATAGTCCAGCCTGGATAAAATAAGGCCTTGGATCAGCAGGAGACGCGTCTGGAATGGCAGTAGGGGAATTACCTTCCTGCAAGATCTGAGTAGACCGTAGCATATGCCGGCCGTCTTTCTCGCCTGTGTCCTGAAGGTGAGATCTGTCTCCAGCCACACTCCCAGACTCTTAACCTCCATCTTGGGGGTGGGGGGTTCTCCCATGCAGATGGGCCAGATGTTAGGGGGGAGGTTCGTGGTGTTGTGCCCTAGGAGCAGGATCTCTGTTTTGGATCCACCTATAGAACTTCATCCCAGTACCTCTATGCGTTACTTAGGTTTAACAATTGTAAAGGACATAAATAAAATAGTCCAGGTTAATTTATCCACAGTACTTAAAGACTGTCGGAAGCTTCTTCAATCTTGGTTACATCTTCCCCTCTCATTAATAGGTAGGGTCAACCTTATCAAAATGTCTATTCTTCCAAAGATTTCTTTTTTATTTAACACCACTCCCTTATATTTTGATAAAAAAATCCTAGCTAAATTTCAATCAAACGTTTCATCTTTTATCTGGCAAAACCATCTTCCACGAATCGCCTGGAAAAAACTAAGACGGCGACGGGAAAAGGGAGGGTTGGCGGCTCCAGATTTAAAAATCTATGCTTGGGCCTTTCAATTATCCCACTCAAGGATGTTGTTAAAGAATCCTGATTCCCTGGGGGTGGGTATGATGTATGCAGCAATGTTGGAGGGGGGAAATATCAATCACTCTAGTTTTCTTTTTAAGTTTGGAAATCCTAAGTTTTAAAAAAAAATTAAACCGGAAATCCTACACGAACATGGGCAGAAATCATGAAAGCTATAAAAGTAAACTACTTTTGCGAAAAGAATTCCGTTGTGGGGCTTACCCGAAGGTCCGGTTTGGCTTGATGACATCCTGGCAGTCCCTTTGAGGGAGGCGGGCATGGAGGTTTGGGGGGACCTTTTCTACGAGGGAGATTTATTTTCATGGGAATATTTGCAAGCCAAGATCGGCCCTAACTTTTCACGCTTCAAATATATCCAGATTTATAGTTGGGCAGCAGCCTATAAAACATCTCCTGCTAATAAAAATAAGTTCAAATTGGGTGGACATAGTCCCTTTATCTCCGATCTACTAAGTAGAGGGCCAGAAAAGAAAGAAATATCTAGATGGTACAACTCTATAATGGAGGAGGTGGATGGAGACTTCGTTTTACCAGAGTCAGTATGGGGTTCTGTTCTGGGGGATGTGAACTTACAAATACTTTGGAAATCTTCTTTCGATCTCTTGTGGAGTATCGTTAAGCCATCATGGCTTCGTAGAAATCACATCTTCACCCTATACAGGGCGTATTACTCCCCCGCTAGACTCTCTAAATTTACAGGTGGTCAGACAGTGTCCTGCGCAAAATGTGGTCAAATCGCTGCTTCGGATACACATATGTTTTTGGAATGCCAGACACTAACAGCTTTTTGGCAAGACATTAGTAACAGCCTCACTGAGTCCTTAGGAAGACCTGTCACAATGGATCTGTCCCTGATTATTTTTGGAGAGTTGGAAGGAGTACAACATCTACCTAAATTTTTAGTTTTTTATTCCATCCTGCTTGCAAGAAGAGAGATCTGTAGGAAATGGAAGGACTCCTCACCTCCTACCTTTAGAGACTGACAAGACTCTGTTTTGCGGATATCAGTCATGGATTTGGCTAGATCTGGAAATAGCAGAAAAAGGGCATTTTGGCATCTGATAAAGTGGTCTCAGTGATAAATTCGGGTTCCCCCCCCCCCCGAGTCCAATGATTGATCTCCTATGGTGCTCTCTGTGGTCAGCACCATTGGTACAGCTGTTACCAGGTTCATGCCCGGCCCCTATATGGCTGCCAAAACTACTCCGTGATTTGCTGCGGGATGGCAAATAAAGATCTAGTGCCTCTTCGGATTTCGGTGGAAGACTGTGGGATAGATGGCCTCCAAGATATGTGTCCCTACCAGGTTTAACTGAGTCAGTTATTCTCCGTTGATTCCTTTTTGGCACTGGTCTAAACGGGGGTTATGAGGACAAAAAAAAAAAATCGATTGTTCAAATTCAGAGAAACAATTACCTCAGACTCACACGATGTTCAATGCTCAGAAAAGGAGAGGACAGAGAGAAAAGATCATTCACAAACAACAAGAAATTAAAATTACCAAGAATGGTGTGAAAGACCAACCCCCTTGCCAAAGGGCTGGTAAGTGTCCCCCAGGATAGGTCAAGCGACAAAGACTTCAGGACAGGATTCAGGGCAGGATATTTGACCTCTATTGAATACCGACGGTTGCGCTGAACCCCTCTCTGACACTCTTATCCTCCTCGAGATTCTTCTGAGATCTTCTGATCTAACCAAATTAAATTAGGATAGAAAGTTCAGCTTCAAGTTCTGCATTCTGGTTTTCATCAGAATCTCACAGCATCTCTCCCAGCAACAACATCTCCCGCTACACAGACAGTATCCCGTGCTCTGCTACATCTGGTTCTCTCCACTCACTAACTAACTAAGGCTATCTTAATTATACCTTTCGTTCTTCATGTTCCACCCACTAAAGTTTCAATATCGTAAAAATACAAAATATGATTGGTCAGGCAAGGGGGAAGCTCCATCACACCATGCTGACATGTTATTAAAATCAGTTTGACTATTGTTCGCAAACCCATCCCCTTCATTTTTATTCATAGTTTTAGTTCCCATACGCATTTAGTTTACTCTTGCAACAATTTTAATAACATTTCTAATACGAGTTTTCTTCTTTGAACTCTTCACCATCCGTTCCCACGTTGTAGCATACGATTTTGGCTCCCTTTCAATAGCTCAGTCATGGCCTCACTCCACTTAAACCGGTTATGCAAAAGAGGCCCAAATACGCACTAGTGATAAAGATACTTTCACAAATAAAATGGTTGCACTTTATACCACCCAACTCTACTCTATCCCAGTTTATTTATTAATGTCTTTTCCCTTGCATTAGTGTTAGCAAACCAATTGATTTAGTCCAAACAATCAGGTGCCAATGGAGTCTTCAAGACTCCATTTTAGTACTTTCTGCTCATGCACAATAATTTCCCTCCAAGCGATAGTTCGTCATACTGCATAGATACAGTTGTCCACGCAGAGTAAAAATTCCCTGTTTAAAGTTGTGTTAGTCCTTCGTTCATGGTATCCACGTTAGTAAACACATAAACAAGCTTCACTAACCCACGTATTCTCTTTTCTACGAGTCCTTGCTCCATCAAAATGATCTTTCTCAGTTAATGTTGATATATTCAAATTGGTATATTCTCTTCAGATTATGGGTGCTTTCTTTTGTTTACGGGTCTGTTAGACTTGTCAGCCTTAGGGTGGCCTTCCTCCTCCATTTTTTCTGATCTCGTTTTTACTGACCTTAGGACTCTTTGCACTTTACCACTGCTAACCAGTGCTAAAGTGCTTGTGTTCCCTCCTTAAACATGGGAGCAATATTTCAAACCCAATTGGCAGTCCCAGCTGGCATGACTCGCGGGTAGGGGCATGGGGAGGGGATAACGTGGGGGAGGGGGGTTAATTTAATTAAAAAACTTCCCAACTCCTCCAGACCCATGTCGCGTCACCTCTCCTCTCTCATCATTCCTCTCCATACAGGAAGCAGGCTGCCTCCCTCCGCTCCCCTAAGCTGATCACAATGCTGCAATGACAGCGTTGTGATTGGCTAGCACACCGACCCCACAGGCTATGGGGAGGCTATTTTCTCTATGTAGGCTGCATGCAGCATTCAAAAAATAAGGGGGAAGTCAGAGGATATCGGACTGGGGCTACCCTCCAAGGCCTCATGTACCAAGAACAAAACAAAGGACCCAGGGGCATATTACCAACAACTAGCGATAATTATCGCTATGTTGGCTTAGCAGCAATATTTTTATTGCTGAGCTGCGGCGATTTCTATCGCTTAGGAACCTTGCTATTATCAAGGTTTATCTCCTAAGCGATAAAAATCGGCCGAAATGCACGAATATCGCTGAAAAGTCAGCGATATTCATGCATTACCGAGCTAATGCTCTTAGCCATGTTATCCACCTACCATTGGATAACATGGCTAAGAACTGCTCAGGGGCAGGTGTTAGGTTTTGGAGATATTCGCGCTTAGCGTGAATATCTCCAAAAGTTGGTAATAGGAGCATAGCGGTGTTAGCGACTGTTTCCAGTCGGTAACATCTTGGCATGCCCACTTTGCATGTCATTAGTGATAAATTTCACTGACAGGCAAAGCGGGGCACAAGATGGTCGCTATCTCCTACTAGCTGTCGCTAACTGGTGTTAGCGACAGCTAGGTAATAGGGAGATAATTTTATCTCCGCTTTCTTGGCTTTTAAAGCCAAAAAAGCGGAGAGAAACCCCCTTGATAATATGCCCCCTAGTCTCTTTCTTTGTGAAGTTAATTGTTCCTCAGTTCCTTCACTTTGGGAAAAACACTAAGTTTTCCATAAAACCCTCACCCACCTGGGTTACCCCTTGGTGGCATGCTTGATCATAGCCTCCTGCCCGTTCTGCTATGGAATGGGGCGTGCTGTGACAAATACCAGACAAATTACGCAGGAGCACTGAATATAATGACTGTGTGAGGCAGGTGATTCTGATTGGGAGTAGTGAGGTAAAGAAAGATGTTTGTTTAAAAATACCTGGCTAGTGGGTGATGCTACCTTTATTCTGACCCCTTCTCTGTATGGTTAAAAAACAGGGCAACACCTTAGGACTTCATGGGGTTTTGATGTGCCCAAATCCTAATTGGTAGACATCATTCTAGCCTACACCTATGGGTATTCTTCAGGACCTTGTTTCTGCTATTAATATACCTAGTTTACTCCTACTGTTAGTTTACTGAACAAGATCCAAAAACAGTGACTCATTTGTACACTAATACATAAATATACAAGTGCAGTACAGAATTAATACCACCTGATAATTCTACTGGAAATAGTCTGAAATGAAAAAGCAAAAAGAACAAAAGTTATAATATCTCCACTCTGGTTCAAAATCTGTAGCCAAGTAAGCCCCTCTTAATATGTGAACACCACTTCTGTGAGAAAATTCTGATAATTTTCTTGGTTCTCTCTTGATTGTCAGAGACACATCTAGAGTGGTGAACTTGCAATGTTAGTGATTTTGATTTATACTAGAAACAATGTCTCTCCTCCCCTTCCTAAGCGCCTTGAAACCCTCTGGGTATGTAGTGCGCTATACAAATTTTATGACTTGACTTGACTTGTGAGATGTCACTTACATTCTCTATTTTTGGCTGTCAGTGTCTTTACCATGGTCTCAGACACTCATACATATTAGCAATAAAACATACACCATGTAATAAACAAACACACAGAAAATGCATGTACTTTTCCAGGTTAAAACCTAGGCTTCATGGTTCAACTAGCGGGAAGTTCCGCTTATAGTCACACGCTGTTGGCAAAATACATGTATTATAGTAGAGTTTTGTTTTTAAAAAAGTGGTTGAGAAACCCTGATTAAGGGTCTTCTGTCAATAATGGGCATTTGGTCTGTACCCGGGTGCTGGACACTCACCTTGTCAAAGCAAGAAACCTCAATGGATTACCTATGGATGATCCGCTCGGGAACCGCATATTGTTGGTCCTGATGTGGATTCTGATTTTTTGGGCAATAAGCGTACGTATGCTTGGAGATGCAAAAACTAGTGACTAGAGCGAGACCGAACAATATGGCCAACCCAAAATGGCGCTATCAGTAAGTGATGAATCTCCTAGTGCCACCAGACCCTACAGCATATGCACGTGTGGCCACACATTACGCATGCAAAGACTAAAGACTAGAGCGACCAAAGGCATGATTGCCGCCCCACAATAGCACAATCAGGAAGTGTGGGAACTTCCAGTGCCTCCAGAGCCTGTGTAGTCTAATAGATAGGATTTGGGAATGAATTTCAGTTGATATGTCACTGTATTTCCAAAGCCAAATTAATATGTGCGTACATATTATACCAATATGTAGAAATTGCAATCTTCTGATTGGTATGGATGTTATTTTCAGTTAATGTGTCTCAGTTTATCCAAGACCAAATTTAGTATGTGTGTACATATTATGCCAATGTATAGAAGTTTGAAACTGATGGTTGGTATGAGTTTATAGATGGCTCATCCCTGCTTAGGGCCTTAGTCATGAAAGGGTAGAGACTGCCTTGGCCTGGATGACAATGGATGGGCATTATCCGTATACAAGTTAGTGTTGTAAAGGAACTGTAGTGGCCTTCGTCTTGCCCAGTATCTGTTATGCTCCTTTTCTTTTGCTGGCAAATCAAATTTAATATTTTACCAAGTCAAGTGGAGGTGATCATTGTAAGAATCATAATGTAAAGGGTCATGATAAGAAGAAAACCCAAAAGGGGATTGCCTGTTTCTAATGAGTTGACGTCAGTCTCTCTCAGTGTGGTGTTTGTAGGTATCACTCCTACTTTACAAAAGAACCCCATGCCATGGTATATTATCATTCAGTCCTGATACGTGTGTTTTTAATTAAAAAACTGGTGTTCCTAGATCTCAACATCATAGCAGATGGGAACGGACAACTGAGAATGACTACACATGAAAAGACAACAGCCAAGAACTACCTGCTACTCTATGTCAGTTTCCATCCTCTGCACCTGAGAGAGAATCCCCCCTTTGGCCAACTCTTGAGACTAATGATCACTCTGGGAGGTGGCAGTCACCGGGGCCCAGAGCACCCCGGGAAGGGTGCTCCATGAGGAGGGCCCCCTTTCTCTCTTGCATTAGGGCCTGCCCCGGGGAGGTGGTCGTCCACCAGGGCCCAGGGTGGCCGTGAGGCTCTCCATGAGGTCCTCCATATTAAAAATAAAAAGCGCTGGGTAGGTAGTGGTCTCCAGGGCAGGGGGTCAATGTGGCCCCCATTGCATTAGCCCTGGGGAGGAGGCAGTCCCGTAGGGCTGCAAGCGAGGCCATATGCACTAATTTAATAAATAGCCCCAGGGAAATGGCAATCCCTGGTGCTGCAGGGCTGCGATGGCCCCCGTATCAGTTCATTATTGTTTGCCCAGGAGAGGTGGCAGAGCTGATAGAGCATAATTATAAAACACTGTCTCTGGAATTTGGCCCACCCGGGGGTTTCCTCTAAAAGACGTGGGGGAGCATGCATGCCTTTTTATCAATTTTGCTGACGATTCGCGGGTCCACCCATGAATTTGTGGCAAACCTGAATAAAGAAAATGTTTTTAACCCCCATACCACCGTATCTGGGTAGTCAGGGTATTCCTACCCTGCCCCCTTTTCTTTAGTTTTTTCATGGTTCATGGTTCGTGGGACTAAGCTTCAAGCCAAGTCAAATGGGAATACTTCCTGGTTGAAGTGTTGGCAGCCAATCCAATTTTATTAGGATCCGCAAATCCAATGCACAGATCCGCGTCCCCAGATATCAATATTTTTTAAGTTAAATATGTCCAAAACTACTTAACCTATTTACACCAAATTAAAAAAAAAGCACGAATTTAGTGTTATTATGCTCCGTGGTTCAAGCTGTAGTCCTGTTCAAAATCACTATAAGAAAATGCATGGGGAAAACACATGTTGGGACCACCCTTTACAACTCACTGAAAATCAGTAGATAAGCCCAATAGATTAGCAACAAATCATCCTCAGCACAATATAAAAATAAGTAAAACCATAAATATAGGTAAAACCATTAAAACACTGTGCTTATAATGAAAAAGGCTAAAATATTCATAAAAAATTATGAAGATCTTCCTCCATATTCAGGCCATTGGGAATTTTAGTGTTGAGGAGGACTATGTAATGACTTTCTAATTGTCTCAATTTCTTTTCTCTGTCACCACCTCTCTTAGACAGAGGAACAGCGTCAATTACAAAATACTGTAATTCTTTTAAATTGGTATTATGAACTAATTTGAAATGACAAGCCACCGGGTAACTTGGGTCAGAAATAACTATGGCCCGAAGATGCTGTAGAATGCGGTTATACACTTGTAATTTAGTGCTACCAACATATAGCAGCTCACAAGTGAATTGTAAAACATAATATATATATATATATATATACCAGCGAGCAAGGCGACTGGTATCGCCGAAACGCGTTTGGTTTGAGCACGGCAATGCACTGATTAAAATGAAAAAATAAAACTTACAGCGGCTGCTGAAAAGAAGGAAGAGTCCGTCTCTCTCGTTTTTTGGCGCGTGCAAGCGGCGCTGAGGGTGGAAACTGTATATATATATATGCACGGCAATGCACTGATTAAAATGAAAAAATAAAACTTACAGCGGCTGCTGAAAAGAAGGAAGAGTACGTCTCTCTCGTTTTTTAGCGCGTGCAAGCGGCACTGAGGGTGGAGACTGTGTATATATATATACAGTTTCCACCCTCAGCGCCGCTTGCACGCGCCAAAAAACGAGAGAGACGGACTCTTCCTTCATATATATATATATTCACTGAAACAGCCATAGGTTTCAGCCACGTTATAGTTAGGAATTAGCATTAAAAAAACCTTGCAAATTCACTGAAGAAACCATAGGTTTCACACATGTTATAGTTCGCTGGAGATTTCACTCATACAAAACCATTGAAATTCCCCTGTTATAGTCAGTTCAGCTAACTATAACTCCGCGCCCGCAAGGCCCCACTGATGACATCACATAATACAACACTCATGACATGGTCAGTGACATCACTCATGACATCACTGATGACATCTCAAATAACATCACTGATGACATGTGGATGGCGCGGCGCGAGTTGGAGCAGAGAAGCGGAAGCCGACAGGAAGCCAACCACCCTGGAGACCTAGACGTGGAGGACAACGGAGTACTGAGAGGCTACAGGGGGACCGCATTTTTTGAGGACGCCGGAGGAGGGAGATCCGCAATTGGAGCAACGACCCAAGAAGAAGCGGAAGGCGGGGAAAACGATATCTGACCTCTGGACCGAGAGAACAATCTGGAGGCATTATCCCAGGAGAAGCCAGGAGGCCACTCATCGCCCAGCCACACGCAGGAAGACGTGTGGCTACACCAGGTACGGGACCGAGTGCGTACTCTACTGACTTTTAAATGTGCGGGGACCGGGTAACCGTGGGAGGAGGGAGGGACTTGATCGGGCACTGCGATCTATTGAGCACAGCACACTTCACCTTTCAGGTTAACTCGACCTCAAGCATCTGGTGACGGTCTTTGCCTTCCTCACGAGTGTTACCCTCACCCCCTTTCCCAAGCCTTGAAAAGATATCGAGCTGTGAACTAACGGCTACGTTTCCTTTCCTTTTGTTTTTGGGTTCGGGCGAGACGGGCAGAAGAGGAGGACTACACCAGCCCGAGAAAGGAAGCTGAATCCCCCTCTTCCACAAGGACTTTTCGATGCTGTTTGTAAACCGGACTTTCTTTGACTTTGTTGAAACCACACAATAAATAGCTATACCGCACTTCAATGTTGGCTCCTTCCCTCCTTGTGAACCCTTAAGGTTACAGTGAGCAAGGAACCCCAAGAGCATTGCTGGAGCTGCGTTGCACTTGGAACGCAAGTCAAGCAATGCACCACCTTCACAACACAAATACATCATATATCTGTGCCGTCTTTGCTCCATAATACACTACATTGTAAATACGGTGCATCCATTGTGCTGATATCACAGTGCACAATAACTGCCATATCTCTGGGAATGTATCACTTATTGTACATCTGCTGATTACTGTTTGAATGTAGTGAATGGAATACTACACACTAATCAATGAGTCACTACAAAACTATAACAGGAATGACAGAGTGTTTGGGCGAAGTTTAAGGCTAGAGACTGGGGAATTCAAAATATAAAAGGTAAATTTGCAGGTGCATAAAACAGTACCTGCATAGTAAGTAGGTGTTTGAAGCAGTTCATATACTAAAGCCTACTTTGCTCCATAATTACTTGGGTACTGACTGCATGATTACAGTTCTGCAAAGAGAGTGCATGACTGAATTTATAAAAGGTTCAGTTTTACCACAGTACATATATAAGGCAATACTGCAGAATGGCTCACTACAAAATTGAAACAGTAGAGTGAGAGTGATTGTGAAAGTCTAATGATACAGACTGGACAATTGAATGTATATAAAACAAATGTGCAGCTACATCGAAAAATGCATGCATACTATATACAGGTTTAAAGCAGTACATGGCCTAAGACCTACTTTGCACCATGATTACTTGAGTACTGACTGGATAATTACAGTTCTACAAGGAGAGGGTCTGTCTGAATTTAGAAGAGCTTAATTTTTAGCACGGTGCATACATAAGGGCATTCTGCTGAATACTTCGACACAATACTGAATCAGCAATCACAACAAGTTTGCTGGAAGTGTAAGAATATAGACTGGATAATAAACGCTATAAAAGACATGTTTCCCATGCAAAGAAGACTGCATGCATAGTTTATAGTAGTTTGAAGCAGTCCATGCCCTAAGGCCCACTTTGCACCATGACTACTTGGGTACTGACTGCATTATTGCAATTCTGCAAGGAGAGTATCTGGCAAAATGTACAGCAGCTTCACTTTTAGAACAGTGTATACATAAACACATACTACTGAATGGCTCACTACAATACTAAAATAGCAGTACCAAAATGTTTGGAGGAAGTGTACATATACAGACTAGGCAATTGAAAGTTTAAAAGCCAAGTCTACAGGTGCATAGAAAAGGCATTTATTATTTAATAACCTTCCCAAAGCCCCAAGCGCCAGCACACCTTTCAGAGGGTAGGATTACGATTTACAAGTGCTAGCATTTTTTAAATTAAGAACCATAAAAATAACAAATATTAAACCTTTTTTTTTTCTTCTAATGATAACAATATTTTTTTATACGTCTTCTATTTAGATGCTTTTAATCATGAAAATGTAAAGAACACATTTAACTTAGTAACACTTTTTTTTAACTCTCCAATTTATGTAGATAATAATACCTTATATGTGTTACTATCAAAATCAAAACTTTTACAGCTTCACAGTTTGAAACTTTTACGAACATGTGCAGATGAAAAACAGTTAAAACGTGAACACATGTAAACTGCAAAACGTGCCATCTACATAGGCGGAGCCACATCTTCCTTACATAGACTATTAAAGAACAAAAAACTATATAAACCACACCTACTGTGCAATTAGTTTCATTTACCCGAGTTATTTCTGAATCGCCAATCTCTGTTGCAGGTTCCGTTCTCTAGCATCGGATTCTCTTTTTGTGTCAACAAACATATTCCGGAGTTGCAAGTTGTTTCAAGATGGCATAGGCATAGTACTTAGTTATAAATTATGACTATTTGTCAATATTTAAACATTTATATGTAGAAAGAAATGTTATTGCATGTTTTTCGCTGTTTCTCTGTAACGTCAACAGCTTGTTCTTAGAAATATATATATTATAACAAATATTACTCTGGCTCATTTTACCTTATATATAGTGACTTTTTATATTATAATATTGATACTGTACTTCGCTCGAGAGGTGTTGCTAACCCATCGATGCAAACCCTAAACATTAACAATCTACTTGACAATGATACACTTGTTAATATGTTTTCCCCTAGAGATCACGTACTGTTAATAAGTATATTATAACATTAACAGTCTTAATTATCCTAGCGGAATTCACAATCCGTCGTCACAAACAGTAACGATAAGTAAGCAACGTTTGAAGGACTGGGTTTTTTCTAAGACCCAGCGGTGCCAGGGATAACACCTGAAACCTTCGTGGGTTACCTGTTCAGAGACACGGAGACACGGGACACTTCCTTCGGCGTCAAAGGTTCGAGATTTATTTACCAAAGGGAACACAGAAGTCACGAGAAGTACATAGCATGTAAGTTCACGGAGTCTGATTCGAATTGTATCTGTAGATCGCTCCTTTTATACAGTTTTTCGTCTTAGGATAACATGACAGACAAAAGGTTACAACCCGGTTCCCACAGTAAATGTGATAGGGGGTCGCTTTCATGTATTCAGGGCCCGGAACATAATTACAGTAGCATTTGGCAGTTCCCAACTGTAAAAACACATCTTCCCACCATTAGTGCATTCCGTTCGGGCTGTAAACGAATCAAGGAAGAGACAGAAACAGGTGCAGAGGAAGGCGAGGATAGCGAACAGATCGAAGAGAGTGTAAAACGGGTGGTATCAGGAAACACGATTGCAGGGATCAAAGGAGACGTGCCTAATGAATGCACAACTGAAACAATAGGCTGGCACGGCAGGATGAGCCTCGAGCGGGGCCATCTGCCTTACAGTGTCATCCCCCTCATCATAAAGACACCCTCAAAGGAACACGTGTCTTCCGCAAGGGTTTGGGAATCCCAGGGTCACGAAGCGGACAGCGTCCGTTCGCTGGCTACTTGAGGGCAAGAGACAAAATGGATGCCATATCTAAAATGGAACCCGTGGGTTCAGAGGAAGAAACCCACGAAACAAACGAACGGTTTAGGCCAGCACAGCGAAATTGCATACACCCACTAAACTCGTCATTTGCGGTTCATAGATACCAGACTCGACCATACTCGGGCGAGTCGAAAACACCACTTACAATTGTCACGGAACCTCAGACGCTCCTTTTGCCCTCATGTAGGCAAGCACTAGTCGGAATCAGAATCGATCTCGATATTCATCAGACCATCCAGATGTTGCTGCAACATTATTCTATCCATCAGTGCTTCCTTGGTAACAGGCGGCCGCCTTATACACGTCGTAGCACAGAGGCCACATAAGGCAGGACCACACTGCACACAAAGACAACACGTGAACAGAAATGCTACAACAACCCCAATGATCATCAGAATCTTCCAACCCCACGTCGACATCAGGCCACAAAACCACCCTAGTAGCGTCCAATCCCCTACGTCCACGTGTATGGACTCGGAGATCTTATGCAACTTCGAGATGGCTTGATAGACAGTTGGAGCGTTGTCAGGAATGAAAATGCAACAACTCGAATGGATCACCTTACATACTCCACCTCTATCTGCAATGACGACGTCTAAAACCATACGATTTTGTAACGTCATAAGCCTGTCTGCCTGAAGCTCTGCTGTAATGTTACCGAGGGCACTTGCAGTGATATTAGCGGTCGATTCCACCACTCGAGTCAACTGTCTCAGGTTCCTACTATTGATCATAGGTCCCCAAAACGGCAAGAAACCCTTAAAGAAATCTCCTGCTTCTTGACCGGCAGTGTCCTCTTCGCTAATTACGCCTCTCACAACTCTGGTCTTGTGATAATCCGACCCAACGGTAAAGGTCGGCGGCAACAAATTCGCAATATAACATGTGCCTGAGAAGTCACGAGGCAGCCATGTATATGCGCGATCATAACAAACAAAGTAAGTACCCTTGGCAGTCAGAAGAACAGGGGAAGAGGCCGACGGCAAAACATGAGTTTCGGTACAGGCACTCCTCCCGAGCTGAGCTTGCGGGCTTCGGCCTAGGCCTTTCAGACAGAAATTACCGAGATGGGGTACGATCCAGATCGGAGACGAGCTTTTAAGCTGCCGATCACCCACTGACATGCTATACTCAGCCTCACTCAGATCTCGGTATGCTCGCACCTCTTCCTCTGGGATAAGCGATGCGTCAAAGATATCCCTATCTAAATCGGCAATCGCCCTTGCCAAAGGCTTGTGGTACGGGCCAGGACCATGATCTGCAGTGCGTGGCTCTCGATGGGGGTAAGAATCTAGTGTGCTACTAAACATTGTTTGGAATGCTCGAGCTGAACTCTGGGAACTGTAAGGAAGGACCAAGTACGGAATTCCCCTATCAGTGGTATGTGGCATTAACCCACACACCCAACAATTGGTAGTGTTCATCACCAACTGATGCTGATGAAGGAGCTGAATGAAGGAATTATTCATAAATTCTGCACGTCTAACCTGCTCGTGTTGGGGTAGAATGTGGAAGGAATGAGGAGAAACAGTGGAGGTAGGTTTAGGTTCAGAAGAAGGGGTAGGTGAAGCAGAAGGCAATAATGACTGTATCATGTAATACACTCCACCCACCAATAACGAAGAAACAGTTAGGAACAAAAGGAACACCTGAAACATGAAGCATTTAGTACGTGTAATTCTATGCAGTTCGAATCTTTGAGATTGAGTCTTTTCCAATTCCGACAGCTTCGAGAAAGCCATCCTCTAAAACCGTCCGCAACGTTCTTGACGCACTTCGTTCTGTGTAGCAATAGTCAATCCCCAGGAGTTCCTAGGAATCGACGGTCGACAACCTAGTGTCAGGACCTACTAAACAGAAGGAAGTACCCGCACGGCCCTACGGTCCACCCGGATGTAAGGTACTATTAATTAAACAATATATATATATATATAAGATCTAGTTGTGGAAACAAATACACATATGCAGAAAAGGACTCAGAATTTACAAAAATTACAGTTCTTCAAAAATGTTCAGAGTGATAATGGGGTAACGTGAATGTCAGGGGAGAAAGCAAAAATATTTTTTATTAGTCTCTAGTGTTGGAACGGAGAAAATATCTGCTTCTCCCAGGACGAGTCTGATCTTCGAACAGTTGATCAGATGGTGAAACAGAATCCTGTCGACCAGACAATAGTTCAGATCATGAGTTCTCCGATGACAAATGTTCAACAGTATCGTCCGGCTGCACTGAGGTATTTCCCACAGGCTGAGCGTCACTGAATGGAACAAAGTTCGGCAAAACCTCGGGTTCAGACGAGGCGATGCCCTTCCTCACCCACGAGTCCGCTGGCAAAGGGATCGGTACCTTCTTGGTGTGGGTGGCATGCACCCAATGTTTGCGGCCCTCCAAACGAACAGCAGTTCTCGTGGCAAGGAGCACCTGATAGGGCTCGATGAACCTCGGCTCAAGATTTCGTTTTCGGCCAAAGTTTCTCGTAACCACCCAGTCTCCGGGCTGGAGCTGGTGGCCTGGACCCTCCGTCTGCGCCGGCAGTGCTTCAAAAACCTGTTGGTGAATTAACCTCAGTTTAGCAGTCAGATCATGAAGATAATCGATCAACATTGGATACTCAAGATCAGCGAAGACACTGGGTCTCGGGACCCCCCAAACATTGGCAGGACGGCCGAACACAATCTCATATGGGCTGAGCCCTACTCGAGAGTGTACAGTCGCCCTAGTTGACAGAAGAGCTAAGGGCAAAGCGTCAGGCCACGAGAGACCAGTCGTAGCCTGAATCTTTGCGAGTTTTAGTTTAAGAGTTCCATTGTACCCCTCAACCAAACTTGCTGACTGGGGATGGTTGGCACTGTGGAATTTTTGTGTAATTCCAAGGCCCTTACACACACTCTTCATCACACTCCCCACAAACTCACTTCCGTTATCAGACCATACAATCCGTGGCATTCCATACCGAGGAAAGTATTCCTTCAGTAGGACTTTCGCTGTGGACAGGGCAGTATTGTCTTTGAGGGGATAGGCCTCGATCCATCGGGAGAATGCGCAAACCACAACCAAAACATATTTTAGGTTATTGCATCGCTCCATATGGATGAAATCCAACTGAATTACCTCAAAGGGACATTTAGGAGGAGCAAAGTGGCCGGGGGATGTAGGAGTTCCCTTGCCAGGATTGTACATCATACATATCATGCAATTCTTGACCAATCTCTCAGCACATTTAGCAATACCATCATTCTTCCATACGGGGGACAACAGCTTACGGATACCTTTCGCACTAATATGTGACAAACCATGTGCCATAGTCACAACAGCTAGCACATATGCATCCGGCAACATCCACCTTTTATTCTCCGACAAATCAATCCAACAGCCATTCGCATCCAGCTTTCCCGTACTCTCTTTCCACTTGGTCTTTTCAGTCTCGGTGGCCTCATTCTGAATCGCTTTCACACTCTCAATAGTGTCTTCACACATACCAGCTTCTGCAGGCCACCGTACCGAACTCGTCACATATATTCTAGTTGTAAGGTTTCTTGCAGTCTCCTTAGCAATCTCATCAGCAAAAGCTTTGCCCCGACCAACATCATCCGTTACCTTACGGTGTGCACTACATTTAATAATCGCCACCTGCTTGGGCAATGTAAGTGCATCCAAAAGATCATTCACAAGCTGTCCATGCTGAATCTTCGTACCATGCGATGTCATAAAACCTCTCTCTCTCCACAATCGTCCAAAGCTATGCGCAACACCAAACGCATACTGACTATCCGTAAACACATTCACCCGTTTCCCTTTCGACAACACACATGCTCTGGTTAAGGCAATCAGCTCTGCCGCCTGTGCAGAGTTCTGATTCAATCTCGCAGTCTCCACAACCGTACTCAACGTCACCACAGCATACGCAGTCGTCACATCACCATTCGGCAACTTAAAACACAAGCCATCCACATACAAAGTACCATCAGGTTCTTCCAATGGAGTGTTTTTTAGGTCAACACGACCCTTTGTTTCTCCCTCAGTCCGTAAGTAACAATCGTGTGGTGCTACCTCATCTGATTCCATATTGGTTGGCAACAAAGTCGCTGGGTTTAGGACATTGCAGAGCTTTATTTGAATGTGACTTGCCAGAAGAGTCAACTCATAACCAGACAACCTTGCACTCGTCAGATGTTGGGTTTTCGTACGATTCAAAAGAGTGTCAACTGCATGCGGAACCATCACCGTAAGCATATTATCCATGACCAATCCTGCAGATTGTCGGATGGACACCGCAGCTGCCGCTGTTGCTCTCAAACAACTCGGCAATGCTCTGGCTACTGGGTCCAAGGTCGAGGAAAAATATGCACATGGACGCTGCTTACCTCCGAATTGTTGCGTCAAAACACTCAACGCACAACCTTCCCTCTCGTGAACGTATAGTGTAAACGGCTTACTGTAGTCAGGAGTACCTAACACAGGGGCCGAACACAACGCATCACGCAGTTCAGAAAAACTTTTCTGACATTCTTCCGTCCATGGCAAAGGAGTTGGAACATCCTTGCACGTAAGAGCCACCAATGGTTTCGCTAGCAATGAAAAATTTGGAATCCATTGCCTGCAGTATGACGTGATACCTAAAAAGGCACGCACATCTCTCTGAGTTGTTGGCACAGTCATTCGAGCAATCGCTGCAATCCTCTCTGGGGTCAATCTTCTTCCCTCCTTTGACAATAAGTGACCTAGATAGGTTACTTCTTGACAACAATATTGCAGTTTAGAAGGTGACACCTTATGATGTAAGTCACAAAGATGCTGTAACAAAGACACCGTAGCAGTCTTGCATATCTCTTGTGTGTCCGCAGCCACCAATAAGTCATCAACATATTGGATCAAGGCCGCACCAGCCGGCAACACAAACGCGTCAAGTTGGCTCTTCAAGGCTTGGCTATATATCAATGGGCTCTCACAGTAGCCCTGAGGAGCGCGTTTAAACCTAAAGCTGCGGCCACCTAAAGAGAAACCGAAAAGGTCCCTACTCTCCTCAGCAATCGGAATGCTAAAGAAAGCATTCTTCAGATCGATCACTGAGAACCAGGACGCAGATGCTGGAATCAGAATCAGTAAAGCCGTAATGTCAGGCACCACAGGGAATTGAGGAATCACAATTTTGTTCACCTCCCGTAAATCAATGACAAAACGATAAACAGGAGGCTTAGATGGATCAGTGCGTTTCAAAATGAGCAGCACACGTTTCCCCGAGTCTCCTCGATAACATCTTTCTCGATCAAATCATAGATGATCGCGAACAACGCTCGCTCACCATCAAGGGAGATACGATACTGGGGAATACGTGGTAATCGCACATTTGATTTCAGATGAACAACATAAGGGGAGATGTCAAGCAGGCCCACGTCATTGGGACCTGTTGCCCACAAAGATGCAGGAAGAGAACTCAATTCCGGTGGGAGCTTATTGATGGACAAGTACATAGGAGAGATAACTCTCTCACCCAATGTAAGCTTTACTCCCGCAGGAGAACAATACAAAGTCGCATACAGACGTTTCAGCAAATCCAGGCCCAAAAGATTTTCACCACAACCAGTAGTCAAAATCAAAGGAGCTTTCAGCTCACGTGGCCCAATTGTAAGGGCCAAAGGCGAGAAACCGGATTGCTAACAGGGGCGCCAGAGAATCCAACGGAAACATTTGTTAAGCCAGACAAAGGTGCGCCAGGGAGTTTCGAATGCATGATGGAACTTTTCGCTGCACCAGTGTCCAACAGAAAAGGCTCAACTACGCCTGAGGTGGCAACTGCGACCTAAGGCCCTCTCTGATCAACCGGAACTGATACTACTCCCTCTCCTTGTCTATGGCTGTCCTAGTAATTACCGTCTTCAGCACCCTGATCGACGTAATAATCATCCACATTGTACTGTGCGGATCTACCTGATGATGATCCACGCTGATCAAAACAATTATTAGAATCAGAGGAATTATTAGAACAATCATTTTGATTTTGCGTAACACCACAACCTCTACCTCGTGAAGCCTGTTGAGGACCACTACGGCCTCCTCTAGATGAATTACCATTATTTCGATCACGCAAGACTGGACAGTCAAATTTCAAATGACCCTCGCCTCTACAGTAGGCACACTGATTGTACCCAAGCATAGATCTCTGCGAAGAAGAGTCATTTCGCGATTGTGACCTAGATGACTGTGATTGCGATCTATTCCGCTACTGAGAATCATTCTGATTCGAACGCGGAGGATATGCTTGTTGCAACAACACTTTCGTTTTGAGCTCTTTCGTCTTTTTGTCTGCACGATCATTTTCCTCTTTCTCTCTATTCTCATAATATTGGGCCGTAGCCAATATCTGAGCAGAAGTGGAAACAGCCCACGCACTCTCTGAATTTTTCAATTTGTTGCTTAGGTCCGGCAATAGATTCGACACAAATTTGTCCACAAACAATCTCTGACCTCCCTCCGTGCCCATATCTTGACCACTATGATCGATGAATGCCTCCTCAAATCTCATAAAGAAATCGGAGACACTCTCGTCCTTCTTTTGCTTGCAAGCGGACAATTTGTCCCAGTTAACTTTCATAGCTAGCATAAGCGTTTTCATAAGGGTAATTATTCTCTGAGGAAGATCGGTAATGAGCTGTTCAGGCTTAGCCCCACCAACTTGTCGGGCATCCCCGCCACAAGAGCAGGCCAATCACCGCCTAACTCAGCTACATGATTTTCCTGACGAATCTTTGCCCATACCGGTTGCGGTACGACATTGCCGAACAGCATATCGATGTCGGCAAGATTCATTATCGTAGCATCCCCTAGCTGAGACAATTCTTTATAGTACCCTGCAGGATTTTTGCGAGGGTCAGGCAAAGTCTGCTTAACCTGCAAGACTTCCGATCATTTCCACGGAAGATGTATCCACACTCTCTGGAAATGTGGCAGAATAATAGGATTAGCCTGTGCATCACCAGGCATCCACACTGGTGGAACTTCGCGCATGGGATACTGACCTGGCGTTGCTATCCATTCCCCAGTTTCGTCTTTAAACAATGCTCGAGGCATTATAGCAGGGCGAAAAGATAGTAGCTGCTCGACAGCACGTCGAACATTGCTACCCACAATTATACCGCTCGAAAACTGGAGCTGAAGGTCAGGTAGAGCAGCCAATACATCATCAGCCGCATCTACTGATATCTCATCGCGTAAAAGCTTGCACATTTCTTCAAACACGAGTCTTTGCGTTGGCTCGTTGAATTGAGAAAAAGTCTCAACAACTATACGTGGAGGATTCTTAAGGGGATATCTAATCCAATTTTTCGCCATATTATATAGCGTGTCACGTTCCCTACCACCAGGAAGCTGACTTTGTCTTTGGGGAGCATCAGAACCAGCAGACCCAAGGATCGGTCCAAGAGAAGTGTAGAAGTTAGCAGCAACAGTAGGAACACGACGTCGAACAGACGGGGAAGAAGAGAGAAGCAAAGGGGTAACAATAGAAGAGCCAAAAACAGGAGGAGCAGCAGGAGTAGCCACAAGAGTGGAAGTAGCGGGAACAGTAGTATGAGAAGGTATAGCCGGTGGAGCAGTAGGAACAGGAGCAGGTAGAGGAACAGGAAAAAGAGGAACAGCTGCCGGAACAGCAGGTTGAGGAACAGGAGGAACCACAGGAGCTGTGGTATCCTGTGCATATGGAGGTGGCGATTTCAGTAGATAAGACAACAAAGGGTCTTCTACTGCTTCCTCTCCCTTCTTATCCGTACCCGTCGGTAAAACGGGGTAACATTTATCCACTGTCATACGCTTCAATCTATCAAAAATTTTCTTTTCCTTCTCTTCTCTGTCTCGCAGAAACTGCTCTGCATTTTTCATCGTAGTAATGATACCTTCTCTCTTATTACGTTTAAGCTGCTTGATATCTTTCTGCTTGGCTTCCTTACGCCACAACCGAAAGGAATCAAACATGCTTTCCTTTGGAACAATTTAGCTTCAAGATTATCTAAAATCGGGGCCTCAAAACTACCATGAGGTGGCCAACTAAGAACACCGTCATCTTTGGTGTAGCTAACCCAGCAATCATTGAATGTAATAGGACCCAAACCATGTCGACTATATAATTCGTAAGTTGGAGTTCCGACCGGAGGTATCGGACACGAGTCCTCCAACCGGGAATCCGTACCACAACCTCTAAAGCAACTGAACAAAGTACTATGGCCAGGCATCGTGCACACTAACCGAGTTTCACAAACGTCAAGGGTTATTGGATTACAATGTCCCTGCAAAAGTGCAAAAAACCCTCGGTTTTTGGCGACTGCAGACGTCAAATAGAACAACAAAGAACAAAATACCAAGAACCACAAATGCAATGGAACCATGCAACAACTAAGCACCCACAACAACTAAGGATTTTGGAAACGACCCACAAATACTTAACTCAAAGAATAATGGCGTCACCAGGAAGGCCCGTCAATCGTCTCGCTGTACCAAGGTCTACGCCAGGCGCCAAAACAGGTCTACAGTCAGGGCAGCAGTCCGTCGCCTCCGTCAGGAGGCGGGGATCTTCGCGGGAAAAGTCGTCGGGCCACTTATTTCGACAACAGGATCGATGAAGCGGGGTGCACCTTCCCTCGGAGATTTCACACGAAGTTCCTCACGATCGTCGGGCTTTGGACCGGTACCACTGATGCAGCCCCACTTGGGCGCCAACTGAAGGACTGGGTTTTTTCTAAGACCCAGCGGTGCCAGGGATAACACCTGAAACGTTCGTGGGTTACCTGTTCCGGCGTACAAATGACAGAGACACGGGACACTTCCTTCGGCGTCAAAGATTCGAGGTTTATTTACTGCAGGGAACACAGAAGTCACGAGAAGTACATAGCATGTAAGTTCACGGAGTCTGATTCGAATTGTATCTGTAGATCGCTCCTTTTATACAGTTTTTCGTCATAGGATAACATGACAGACAAAAGGTTACAACCCGGTTCCCACAGTAAATGTCATAGGGGGTCGCTTTCATGTATTTAGGGCCCGGAACAAAATTACAGTAGCATTTGGTAGTTCCCAACGGTAAAAGTTCATCTTCCCACCATTAGTGCATTCCGTTCGGGCTGTAAACGAATCAAGGAAGAGACAGAAACAGGTGCAGAGGAAGGCGCGGATAGCGAACAGATCGAAGAGAGTGTAAAAGGGGTGGTATCAGGAAACACGATGCAGGGATCAAAGGAGACGTGCCTAATGAATGCACAACTGAAACAATAGGCTGGCACGGCAGGATGAGCCTCGAGCGGGGCCATCTGCCTTACAGTGTCATCCCCCTCATCATAAAGACACCCTCAAAGGAACACATGTCTTCCCCAAGGGTTTGGGAATCCCAGGGTCACGAAGCGGACAGCGTCCGTTTGCTGGCTACTTGAGGGCAAGAGACAAAATGGATGCCATATCTAAAATGGAACCCGTAGGTTCAGAGGAAGAAACCCACGAAACAAACGAACGGTTTAGGCCAGCACAGCGATAATGGGTACACCCACTAAACTCGTCATTTGCGGTTCATAGATACCAGACTCGACCATATTCGGGCGAGTCGAAAACACCACTTACAATTGTCACGGAACCTCACGTTACCGGCTTGCGGCTTTCAGTCTATTTTCCCCTTGTGATCATATGCTGTGAGAATATATACATATTATTATTCTCACCGTCATGATCTCAGCGGAGTTTATGACAAGTCGCCACGAAGATCACATTTTTTGACCTCCCGGAGAAGAGAAGTTCAGTAAATAATTACCGCTCAAAACTATTTCATTATGGATGTTCTGTTAAAAACATAACTTTATTTTCCTTTTCTTTTGACTGTAACAATGGTATCAATTGTTATATTATAATAGATTGTCCTATTGCTACAGAAGACGAATGGGAGATTTTTCAGCGCCATCTGTAATATAATTATCAAAAATTTATAAAATCTTGATCAGATATTTATATATATATTAAAATATAGCTATCAAGCATACTTTGTTACTTTAAATATTTAATAAACCCTACAATTCTGAATGTTATTTTCTAATTTCTATTCTTATTTGCGATTCCTATTCACCTTCCTTCTCCCTAAAGAATATATAGGACCTGTACTTTATATTATAAGAGTAACATTCTATGTATTCTTTGCTGAGTTTTTGATTTATTTGTGGAATAGTCTGCAACAACATCACGTTTCTGAATTGTACAGAATAAAACATTTAAAAATAATGATGCATGCATTTCTATGTAATATGAAATAATTTATATTTAACTGTTTTACTTGTTCTCTTGATCTGAGATGATGTAATGCGGGAGTGTTTGTTGTAGCACTTCTATTCTACTTTATCTAAAAGTAACTGATGCCCTCTTACATCAACAAGAATGTGGGGCAACACTTTTACAAACTGTAGCACAAAAATGTACTATATATCCACGCTTAACTGATATTTTAAGAAATTCCATTTTTAATTGTCACCCCTTTCATATATACTGCGACAATTTCTGTAGAAAGTTTATTTGTATTTGCTTAATGAAAACTGTTTCAATCCTAGACTAATTTTTTTACTGCACAACCACACCTCCCCATCATGAAAGTAAACACCACATTATAAGTAAATAGTACTACTAAGATGTATGTCACCTACAAACTTGATAAATGAAAACAGTGCAAGACACTGTTATTTTTCCTTCGTGATTTATACACCACACGGCAATTATATAAATGGCCCTTGAAACATATATAAAAAATTGTTTACCTACTACTACTACTTTCTTTTCCCCATACTCCTTTGGAAAATGCATCACAACATCACTTACAACAGTGAACAGTTCCCACCCAATAAGGAGCAAACTTTTTTTGGAACACTTTAGCCAATAAAATGTCCATCTTGTTCCAAAGACGAGCAAGGATTGACTGCTAAGCCTTCTACTTTTAATACTTTACAGCCAATGAGCATTAATAGTCCCGCTTGGAGCACGTTACCCTAATACTCCCCGAAGAGGAAGGAATTCTTACTAAAACTTTTCCACGAACTTCTTCCACGACTAACGGTTCCTATGAAAAAATAAATATAAATCTCCAGCATAGTAAGTATTTCAATTAGCAACATATTGTGATGAACTTCTAACCTCTGTACTCGCGCAACAGATCCATAACTGTTACTATGGTTTCAGACAGAAAAGTAGTGGCTGTACAAAAAACCGACATATTTACCTTGGATCCTCTACAAGACAGAAACGAAACCAAAATACCACATTTGCAACCCCTTTGCACAGTTTTTTTTTAAATAAAAAGAGGCCCCAGGGGTGGGGGGATAGAATGGAGGAGAAAGCGGTCCCCGGAGCTCCGGGGGGCCATGAGCCCCCCCGCATACATATAGTTAAAGATCCGGGGGTAGCGAGCCCCGCGCAGGGGAGACCCTCTAGGCCCCCCAATATGAAAAACCAATTGACTCCCCCGGAGGCAAATTACCAATAAAGTGGGCTTTGCGTTTTTTTTCTTTTTCGCCCATTAAAAAAAAAAATATATATATATCCCGCATGACGTCATATACGGCGCCCCGTACACATACTCCAAAGAAGATTCTAATTGTTCAAAAATATATATTTATGTATTTAATGTACACATTAAGAGAAGACATTATCTGGGATAATCATAAAAATAGTTTTTTAAAACTTTAAAAAAGCAAATATTACTTTTAAAATCAATTATGGAAATATCGCACGTACGTCGTAAGAGTAAAGGTAGTTTGAAGACTTATACATTTTATTAAACAATATAGCACTGCGCACTAAAGAAGAAAATTCAACACCCAATTATTGACCCCTCTCCCAACATTTAAAAGCCCCTGGGGGAGGTGGTAAATTAATCGAGACTGAATACGTTAGTACAGCCTACTGTGCTTACGCTACCAGGAAAACACAACAACAGTACAAAGCCCAGATTTCCATTGTAACGATTTCTTAGTTGCAGGTCTAGTTGGCAGATCAACACACACTCTCTCATGGCTGGTATACACCCACACCACACCTATCCAGCACATCCATCACTACACACGTGACCCTATGTATAAAAAAGACGGGGCTCACGTGTTCTACGCCATTTTAGAGTTGTTCCCAAAGTACCGAACAAGGGGCGCACTACTACATGCGTGGCCTCTTTGCTCACTGATAAGCATGGGCGAATTTTGCGAATTTGCAATTTGCGAATTTGCGAATTTACGATCTGCAAAATCTGCGAATTTGCGGATTTGGCAGATTGTGTGGGTAAAGGCCGGGCGGGAAAACGGTGCACATCGCTAGTGTGAGAGGCAGGGCCAAACGGGCGAGGCTTATATGCGATTTCACATGCCTCTAAAAGGACAGGCATGGATCAGAGAAGCTCATGGTCACAGGAACTGCACAGGTATTGAGCTCGTGAAAGTTAATAATGCAAAGGATAGGGATAGGGGCGAGGAGGCCATGTTGGTCCTCCTCGACCCATCCGCTGCATTTGATACTGTATCCCATAACATACTTACAACCCGACTACAACAACTGGGGGTCGGTGGTACAGTCCTGGCATGGACTAAATCTTTTCTGTCCAGTCGGTCTCAGAGGGTACTGATGCACCCATTTGAATCAGAGGATAAACCCCTCTTGTGCGGAGTGCCCCAGGGCTCCGCCTTAAGCCCTTTATTGTTTAACGCCTACTTGGCCCCACTTGCCAAGGTAGTAGAGTCATGGGGGTCAGGGTGGTCTCATATGCTGATGATACTCAGCTCGTTTTTTCATTTAGAGACCATTCTGACTCCCTCTTTACCAACTTCAGAAACTGCCTTGGCAATATCTGCACTTGGATGTCTGCCAATCACCTTGCCCTAAATACCGACAAAACTGAGGTTCTCTTTTTTAGCCAGAAATCACCCCCCCCTGCAACCCTATGGTGGCCTACCGTCTTGAACCCTCCACCCACACCAGTGCAGTCTGCCCGCAACCTTGGCTTCACATTTGACAACACCTTGTCTGGTAAAACCCAGGTCAATAAAGTTGCGGGGGCCTGTTTTAATAAACTGCGTATGATTAGGAAGATTTTTCCCTACCTCCCCCAAACATCCCGCAAAACGGTTGTCCAGGCACTTATCACGGCACATCTTGATTATGCCAATAGTTTATATGCAGGTGCCCCCCAATATCTTATAGACCGTTTGCAAATCATTCAGAACGCTGCAGCAAGGCTCATTGGAAATATCCCTGCCCGTAATTCGGTCAGAGCTTATCGGGATGAGCTACACTGGCTTCCCATAGCCCGGCGTATTGATTTCAAAATCCTGATTCTTGCATTCCGGGCAATTCATGGAACTGGCCCGACCTATCTGAGCAAACGACTCAAGATATCATCTTCTGTAAGACATCTGAGATCTAACAGCCTTCGTCTACGGAACGTCCCAAGATTCAGGCTTACCCGAAGTGGCGGCAGAACTTTCCCCGTAACAGCTGCCAAGCTCTGGAACAGCCTACCTCTTGACCTTAGGTTCATCGAATCTGAGTCAGTCTTTCGACGCAAACTAAAAACCTGGTTGTTTACTAAACGCTAATTAAATGCTTCTGCATCTCTTGATTTTTCTCTCAGATGGACTTGAACTAGGCAACCTTCTCTGGTGATATTCATGTAATCTTAGCGCCGGGACACCCCCGCCGGAGGTAGCCGTGCGCTCTACAAGCTTCTAAAATAAATGAAATAAATAAATAAATAAAGGCCTCCATCAAGCGTCATAGCTATTTTTCGACTATAGATATGGGGAGAACGCAGCCTCGACAAAACTCACATTTTTGGGGAGGCTGATTAACTTTGCCATCACACCAAAGAGCACCGGGGTCCCTCGAGTGAGCTGTCCTTCATAGTGGGTAAAGGGTGGGAAAAAGGTGCACATCGCTAGTGTGAGGGGCAGGGACAAACGGGCGAGCCTTATATGCGAGTTCACATGCCTCTTGTGTGCATAAAAGGACAGGCACGGATCGGAGAAGCTCGTGGTCCCAGGAACTGCACAGGGATTGAGCTCGTGAAAGTCAATAATGCAAAGGCCTCCATCAAGCATCAAAGCTAATTTTCGACGATAGATATGGGGAGAACTCACACCTACCCAGCCTCGACAAAACACACATTTTTGGGGGGGCTGATTAACTTTGCCATCACACCGAAGAGCGCATGGGTCCCTTGAGTGAGCTGCCTGCCACTGCCCATCATCCTGTAACTATTTTAGGATGGCGCCGGCAAGCTGCCAGCGCCATCCTAAAATAGTTACTAAATTAGCTTCATCAGGAAGCAATAATAGATAAAATATCGCAGGTGCAGGTGGGTGAAAGGGTTACATTGGTGAGGTTGATGATTGTCTGTTGAGAGTGGCTGTTTATTTCTTCTGCCACTGACCTCTGCCCCTGCCCTTCTTTTTCGGTGGGCCATTGCTTGTTTGGCCCTGCCCGCGTCCTGGCCCTGCGTCTCCTCCTGCGGACATAGTTTTTCCACTTTCTCCGTAGTACTTTCTCATCCCAGGTCTTAAAGTTTGGAGGCGCTCCTCGCATAAAAAACTAATCTCTTCACCCGGTTTTTTACTGACATTGACACCTCCCATTTGCCTCTGTTCAGAATCTGTATCACTACCTGGGCCTGAACTGAAATAAGATGCCCCTGATTCTTCTGCGTTGGATTGTGTTTGTTTGTAATTACGTCTGCCCTGAGTCTTTGTATGGATGTTTCCGGTAGTACCACCTTTTGCCTTGCGGATACCATCATACTTCCTTGAAAAGGTGAAGATTTGTCCTATCTCATAATCTTGCCTATCTCGGGCAAATTTGTTGGTCTTTCTAGTGATTATTTTTTCTTCTTCCTTTTTCAATCGGACATTCATTTCAGCCAGAAGCTTCGTTCTTTCATCCTCAGTTCCCAGGGTCTCCAATTCCTCATATAAGCTAGCAATCTCGTCTAGCGATTTGGTGCGATCAATTTCTGCGTATTTAATTAAAATCAGCACCAATCGCCTTGACGCCTCTAGATTGCTATCTGCCCACTCCCTCATAAGTTCCGGATTGGGATTTTCATATGTGGGTGAAGTTAGAATTCTGAGTCCCCTCGGTATCCAGTTTACCTCAATGTATTTCTGTAGGGACTTAGCCTCCCACCATTTGCTTTGTTCCTGGTGGGACTTCAGTTGACAGATAGTTGACATCCAATCAGCAAGCAGCTCGTGCTCGTAATTGTACGGATTTTGGTACGCGTGCTGTACTTTGTCTCTAGATATCGCTAAGATTTTACTTTTGATTTTCTCAGGAACTACTGAACAGATTTACACCATTTAACAAAAAGCACAATCTGCGAACCGAACTCTACCTCTCTCCCAAATTTGGTGTAATTCCGTTCAGCCGTTCGGGCTGTAGCCCTGGCTAAATGTCCCTATGGAAAATTGCATCGGGAAAACATGTTTTGGGACCCCCCTTTTTTCTCGGCCCCCTCTTCACGAATCTCCCCCTCAAACTTTCAGGGAAGGAGCAAAGCCGAGCAGGCCATTTTCATGGAGAAATTCGCAAAGTTTCGTCCACCGGCGCCAAAGTTATTCCAAATAGAATGTTGTGGATTTCCTATGGAAAGTAGGTCCTAACTATAACTACCTAGGTAAAATATATATATATATATATATATATATATATATATATATATATATATATATATATATATATACATACATATATGTATATATATCAACACCAAATCCTGTTCACATGAAAAGCTCAAAGTACGTTCTATTCCATGCTGACAGGCTGGAGGTCATCTGGGCTTATTAGTATGGACGAACTGAAATATCTTAAGAATGACTTTCCTATAATGCCTGTCCTCTACTTGATCCCCAAGATCCACAAGAACTCAGAAAAACCCCCAGGCAGACCCATCATCTCTGCATGTGGGGGCTTACTTGAGAAAGTTACCATCTATGTGGACTCCTTTTTGCAGGAACACGTGGCGGGATTGCCCTCATATGTTCAAGACTCGAGTGACTTTTTAAGAAAATTAAGCACTGTAGTGTGGGATCCCTCTTACCTGCTTATCACACTTGATGTCACTGCCCTATACACCAGTATCATCCATGTGGATGGTTTGAGGGCAGTGGCTCACTATTTGGGGTATCGTCCGATAATGTTGGTGGAACATAACAAGATGCTTTTGTCAATGATAAACTTCTGTCTGAATAACAACTACTTTCTGTTTAACAAACAGTATTTCCAGCAGATTAGAGGGGTAGCCATGGGGGCCTGTTTTTCTCCCAGTTACGCCTGTCTTCATATGGGGTACTGGGAGAGACAGGTCCTCAGTGGCGAGTACCCTGATATCTGCAGGGATCATATTGTTCGGTGGTACAGATACATCGATGATGTTTGTATGATCTGGAAGGGTACTACTGAACAAGTGACAGAGTTTATCTTGAAGTTAAATGTTAACAACTATAACTTGTCCTTTACATCTGACATCAGCCATACTCATGCCACTTTCTTGGATGTTGCAATTGACATCATTAATGGGGAAATCCAAACATCTTTGTTCAGGAAACCCACGGCAGGCAACACGGTGCTGCACGCCAAGAGCCACCATCCTCCACACCTGATCCGCAGCATTCCCTATGGGGAAATGCTAAGGATCAGGAGGGCTTGCAGCACTGATGATCAAAATCAAATAGCACAGGAAGCCAGCAGGCAGAGATTCTTGGCTCGGGGTTATGACGACAAAGTGGTGTTGGCAGCGATTAGAAAAGCCAATGCCATATCCCGACAAGAAGCCCTAGAACACAGGGGGTCTCGTAATTCCATCATGACCCAAATACAACAGCCTGTGAGACTTATTTGGTCTTTTAGCAACCAGCATGGTGCCTTACGCAAAATCATTAACAAGTATTGGAACTTGGTCAAATGTGATCCAATTATTGGCAATGAATTGCCCGCAAAACCGGCAATCACTTATAGAAAAGCTTTTTCATTGCAGGACGCATTGGTGAAATCCAGCCCTGAACTTGTTATTAGGCAGGACTGGTTAGCTGGTAGCAGGGGCTTCAGGAAGTGCGCCTCATGTAAGGCCTGCATTCAGGGTGTGAACAAGACAGAGTATACCATTCCCTTCTCAGAATCCTCATGTAAGATCAGGAAAAAACTCACTTGTAAAAGTGAATTTTCTGTATATGTTTTGGAATGCCCGTGCGGCCTACGGTACGTGGGCAGTTCCAAATTACAGGTACATAAAAGGGTCTTACAACACCTACGGGCCATAAAGACCAACGACCCAGCTTACCCGGTGGCCAGGCACTTCAGGGAGAAACATAACAGCAATAGTGAGCTCCTGAAGTACTATGTGATAGACTGTATTTTACCTATGAGAAGGGGGGGCAACAGAGAAGCAGCATTGAGAAAATTAGAAACGAGATACATCCTCATGCTGGATAGTAAGTCCCCAAATGGCCTGAATGCTTCAGAGGATTTTTATACCTGTCTATAGATCAATTATCGGTTTCTCCAGTCAGATATGTTCCTTTAGGGTGAGTTGTTAGGCCAGTTTCAAAGGACCTCATATCATGGTTAAATAATGTATTTCCAGCTTGGCCAGGAGGTTATGCTATGACCTAACGCTTGCTCAATTGTCCAAATAATACACCCAGTGTTCCTATCTTTTCCATTAGACAGATCTGATTATAATTAATTTAATATCATGTCAGATTAATATTCAGTTGAAAAGGTCTGTCTTGGGATTTTAATCACCGTTCACTTTGCACTTTACTTTAGATATTTTGGTTACGGTAACCGTTGCAGTGCTTTGTGGGGCATGTTCGCCTATTCATGAGACCAAAGGGAAATGGTTTACAATGTTTCTGGTGTATAAAAACATGTTTCAATATTATGGAATTACGCTATATAACTATATATGCATATTCAACATGAGTGTTCACACACCAAATAGGATTTATCCAAATGCTTAAAAATACAGCACAAATAGAAAACATTTTTTTTAAATGTGCGTGGTACCATGGGATTATGATTTAATACATTGTGGCTTTTTTCGGTTTGTGATTCTATGGACACATAAACCCCCAAATGGATTTATCCAGTTATTGTTGAAATTCAGGTGTTGTGAATTAATATACACTTGATCATTGGGTCTGAACTGGGATTTATCCCGTTATTGGCGAACTGACCTTATATGTTTACAATGAACTGAATGGTATTTTCTTTATTCCTTTGTCATGTGACACAGAGTATTTCTACCATGTTCATTGCACGATAGCACTTTACTGTATTGTGATTGGTTACCACTGAGCACTTTTGCACTTTATATTCAGCCATACCCTAGGGTAACACCATGTGATCAAGGCCTGTGAGAGGCCGAAACGTTATGCTGCTGTGTTGCTGAAATAAATGATCAACTCACGGAATTACTGGGTCTGCTGTCTTCTTGTGGTAGCACGATGTCAGACTGCTTCAAGTGCTGAATGCCTTGCTGAAAACCCGTGGTGGATATATATATATATATATACATACATATATGTATATATATCAACACCAAATCCTGTTCACATGAAATTGCTTCAACATATGATTGCAGGAACAGACCTCCACACAGAGTAATGTTTTCTGATGTGCGTTTATTTTCAAACCACATCATGACCTGTTTCGACCGGGTCACCCAGGTCTTGATCCTATATATTCACTGAAAAAAATAAAGGTTTAGTATGCTCAGATTTCTCTCATGCCTTCCGGAGAAATTCAAACGTTATAGTTACTTACGTCCCCACAATGCACTACTTATGACCTCACATATTACATCACTCATGACATGGTCAGTGACATCACTAATATCTCAAATGACATCTCTGATGACACCATCCACAGAACCACTCACACACACTCACACTCCAAAACAACCTCTTGTATGCCCACTCATAGACCTATACAACCACTCAAATACCCATTTGTGGACCCATACCAGTGCTCACATGCCCACTCACTCTTTAACAGAGGCACTTACACACCTACACACTCACTCATACACTATTCACAGATACATACCAGCACTCACACACCCACTCACTCAACCATGCAGCTACTTATACACCCACTTATTTACTTCCATAGTCACTCACACACCCACTCACTCACCCATACAGCCTTTAAACACATCCACTCACTCACCCACACAAGGACTCATACACTCACGCACCCACTCAACCACTTACAAACCCATTCACACATCTGTACAAGCCCTCATACATCTGCTCACTTACCCATACAGCCATTCATACAGACACTCACTCTCCAGTACAGCCACTCACACACCAACTTAACAAAATACCCACTGAAACAAACACTCATTGATCCATACAGCCACTTACAAACCCAGTCACTCATCCATACAGCCATTCAGACACACACACACTCACCTCTACAGTCACTACACATTCACTTAAATACCCATAGAGCCACTCACACTGCCACTCCCTCACCCATAATGCCACTGACTCACCTACTCACTAATCAACACAGCCACTCACACATCATCTCAATCACCCACATAGCATCTCATAACCCACGTATACACCCATAGAGCCACTCACACACCCATACACACAAGGATACATACATTCACACAGCCACTCACATAATATATGTTAGAAACAATATCACCCAGTAGTAGTGCACCTAGTATAGTATTTTTACTTTTGTAGTAGGTTAGTAATAGTATATATGTTTACCAATCATAATCTCTTAAAAATACTTTAACTCAGCTGATGATGGCATCAGTGAAGTCATCAGTGATGTACTTTGAGATGTCATTAGTGATGTCATCAGTGATGGCACTTATTAGGTCATGAGTGATGCAATAGCTGAGGTCATAAGCAGTGTATTGTGGAGGTGTAAGTTATAGTTAGCTGAGGTAACAATAACTACTCAATATTACTGGTTTTGTACGAGGGAAATCTGACCCTTTGGCTTTTTTTCAGTGAATTTCTCAGGCTTTTCAAAATCAATTCCTAACTATAACGTCTATGTACCCTTTGGTTTTTGTAAGTGAATTTCTATGTTTTTTTAACTGGTAGTTGCATTTGCAGAGTGGTGGAGAAACTGGGCGGGACCTTTAACCAGCTCTCAGGAATCCCACTGTAAGGGACTTACTGGAAGTAACATGAGAGCTTCTTGGCCCCAAGGTCCCTCAGCATCCATAATGACTTCATCTCCCAACCAGTATTGCACCTTGAGGCATGTTTTCAGAGTGGTGGAGAAAGTGGGCAAATCCTTAGAGGTCCTCCTAGCACATCCACTGTTTGGAACTTACTGGAGGTACTCTGAGGCCTTCTTGGCTCCTAAGGACCCTCAATCAATCAATCAATCATGGCATTTATATTGCGCACTACTCACCCGGAAGGGTCTCAAGGCGCGTGGGGAGGGGGGGTCTGCTACTGCTCGAACAGCCAGGTCTTGAGCTGTTTCCTGAAGGCGAGGTGGTCCTGGGTCAGCCGCAGGTGGACGGGCAGGGAGTTCCATGTCTTAGCCGCAAGGTAGGAGAAGGATCTTCCTCCGGCGGTGGCTCTCTGGATGCGAGGCACGACGGCGAGGGCGAGGTTCGCCGCTCGCAGCTGGCGGGTGGGCGTGTAGAAGGTCAGGCGGTCGTTGAGGTACCTAGGGCCCAGGTCGTGGAGGGATTTGTGTGCGTGGGTGAGGAGTCTGAACGTGATCCTCTTGTTGACAGGGAGCCAGTGTAGGTCTCTCAGCTGGCTCGAGATGTGGCTGCGTCGGGGGACGTCCAGGATGAGTCGGGCGGAGGCGTTCTGGATGCGCTGGAGTCTCTTCTGAAGCTTGGCTGTTGTTCCGGGGTAGAGGGTGTTTCCATAGTCCAGTCTGCTGGTGATGAGGGCATGGGTGACCGTCTTCCTTGTCTCGGTGGGAATCCATTGGAAGATCTTGTGGAGCATGCGGAGTGTGTGGAAGCAAGATGAGGAGATGGCGTTGACTTGTCTGGTCACCGATAGGGAGGAGTCCAGGATAATGCCCTAGTTGCGTGCGTGGTCTGTTGGCTTGGGTGCTGCGCCTAGGGCTGGGGGCCACCAGGAGTCGTCCCATGCGGAGGGCGATGTTCCCAGGATGAGGACTTCTGTCTTGTCCGTGTTCAACTTTAGGCGGCTGCTGTTCATCCATTCGGCGACGTCTTTCATCCCTTCGTGAAGGCTCGCTTTTGCGGTGTCGGGGTCTTTGGTGAGGGAGAGAATCAGCTGGGTGTCATCGGCGTAGGAAATGATATTCAGGTTGTGATTGCGAGCGATGGCAGCTAGTGGTTTTATGTAGATGTTGAAGAGAGTAGGGCTGAGCGATGATCCTTGCGGGACGCCGCAGATGACTTCGGTGGCCTCCGAGCGGAACGGCGGGAGGCGTACTCTCTGTGTTCTTCCGGAGAGGTATGAGGTGATCCAGTCCAGGGCCTTCCCCTGGATGCCGGTGTCGTTGAGTCATTGGACTAGGGTGCGGTGGCAAACAGTATTGAATGCAGCGGAGAGGTCAAGGAGGATGAGTGCCACTGTTTCACCGTTGTCGAGCAGGGCTCGGATGTCGTCAGTGGCTGCGATGAGGGCGGTCTCGGTGCTGTGATTGGCTCTGAATCCGGACTGCGATGGGTCGAGGGATCCGTTCGTCTCGAGGAAGGCGGCCAGTTGCTTGTTGACGACCTTTTCGATGACTTTGGCCGGGAAGGGAAGGAGCAAGATGGGGCGGAAGTTCTTGAGGTCGGTCGGGTCCGCTCAGCATTCAAGGGGACTTTATTGTTTAACCAGCAATGCACCTTGAGGTATGTTTGAATTCTGGAGAAAGGGTGCATAGCTTTTGATAACCTTTCAGCAATCCAGCTGGGTGGAACTTACTGGAGGTGACAGGAGGGGTAGTTGGCCCCCAAGGAACCTCTGAAGCCAAGGGGACTTCTACCCCCCAAGCACCAGTATGCCGGGAGATGCATTTGCAGGGCGGTGGAGTAAGGTGGTGGGCCTCTAAAGTCCTCTTAGCAATCAGGCTGTGTGGAACTTACTGGAGGTAACAGGATGGCTTGTTGGCCCCAAGGACCCTCTGGGGCCAAGGGGACTTCATCCCCCAACCAGTAGTTACCAGGAGGCACATTTGTACAGTGGTGTAGAAGGGGGTGTCCCCAAAGACCTCTCATCAATTCCCTGCTTACTGGAGATAACAGGAGGGCTTGATGTCCCCCAACTTGTGTCTAAGGTGACTTTATCCCCCAAAAAGCAGAGCGTCAGGAGGTGCATTTGCATAGTGGTTGAGAAAGGTCGTATGGCCTCCAAAGACCACCCAGTAATGCCGCTGTGTGGGACTTACTGGAGATAACAGTAGGGCTTGTTGACCACCAAGCACCCTCTGAAGCCAATGGGAATTCAACACCCAACCAGCACTGCACCATCAGGTGTAATTGTAGAGTGGTGGAGAAAGGGGCATGGCCTTTAAAGACCTCTCAGCCATGCAGCTATGTGGGACTTACTGTTGGTAAGAGGAGAGTTTATTGGCCCCTCAAGACCCTCTGGCGCAAAAGGGAACTTCATCCCCCAACCAGCACTGTACCAGCAGGTGTATTTGTAGAGTGGTGGAAAAAGGGGGTATGACCTCCAAATACCTCTCAGCAAAGCTGCTGTGTGGGACTTATTTTCTTTTTTAGGGAAGATGGGCTCCATAGCCTCCCTTCCCGGGGCTCATTTCAGCCCCAGGTTCCCCATGTCATAGCACTAGGAATTTTTGGAATGGGGCAGTGGGTAGCGCAGCACCCTTCCTGGGCCAATTATGGCCCTACGGACCCATCCCTCGGGCCCGGCCTCTCATCTGGCCACTGTGGTCCCACCCAGGGCACCCACACACTTTGTTGTGGACCACAGTCCTTGCAGGCTCCCAGTGTCCCTTAAGAGCCGGCCTTGCTTTTGGACACTGGAAGCAGCTTACCATGCAGCTTGGTCTGTCTAAAAGCAATTCTGCTCTGCTTTCAGCAAGGGAGAACATTGTTAATGATCTCTGAAAGTGGAGCAGAGTTTGCTATGGCTGCAGGAGCGATAATGCTCTTGCCAATCCATAGCAAACAGCTATTTCCAAGGGTGAAGTACCTGGTACATAGAAGAAGCTGGCCCTGGAGGGAGGCAGTCCCCAGGGATATCTATGGCTCCAGGAGGGGGGTCCTGCACCTTTATAATTAACAACTCCTGGGAGGTGGCCGACCCCCAAGCTGCGAGGAGCCACTGTGTCATCCTGCATTTCTATAACTTAACTGCCCCAAGAAAGAGGCGGTTTCGGGGTAGACCATATGGGCGAATGTATGACATTGTTTTGCATTCTGTCCATCAATTGTTCTTTTTGCATTTGTTATGCCGCGTGGGACAAGTATGCCCGTACGTGGGTCCAGTGCTCTCTGTGCCACTGGAGTCAAACTATCCCGGCTGATGAGGCATGAAACCCTGAAACTGGTCCTAGGATGCTTGTTTCCAGTCTAGAGAGGACCTGGCCTGGCAGTTCGGGCTAGACTGTTCCCACTAGGCACAGGGTCAACACTGATTTGAATATGGCTGCGTTCAAACTGGAATGGCATGGGGAGCAAAAGAACAATGGCTTTAGTTCCAGATTTCTTTACTGGGGTGAATATATGACATCCTTTTGCTTTTATATGGTTTATGGCAGAAGACATGGCTGTGCTGCCTGTTTCTTTGAACCACCCTGAACGGATAGACACCGTCTGTCGGTTGAAGCGAGTCACCAGAAAAAAGCTGAATAAAGGTTAAAAATCAAAAACGGGGGCAGGGTAGAAACACCCTGACCCACTAGGCCTGCTTAAGGAGGCCCACAGTGACCCCAGGGCTAAATAAAGCATTTTTGTAAAACACCTTTTTTATGGGAGTCGTGTTGGGCCCTTGAATCCTGCCTTAAGGCCCCGGGGACAATTACAAATAATGATGCTGGGGCCAGTGAGGACCCTGCAGCACTAGGGACTGCCACCTCCCCGTAGCTATGTTCATTAAATGCAGGGGGTTACACTGGCCTCCCACAGCTCCAGGACCACCACCTCCTCTGGGCTTTATTTAAAAAAAATGCATGGGGGGCTCCTGTCCCCCCAGACAACCCGGGGACCACCACTTCCCCGGGGCACAAATTAAGTAAATGCAGGGGTCCATTCTGGACCCCCAGCCCCAGGAACAACCACCTCCCTGGGGTTATATAGAAGATGGAGAGAGGCAGTGGGCCCCCTCCAGGAGACCTCCATGGCCCAGGGGATTGCCACCCTTCAGGGCCACCCCCTTCAGCAATGTGCAGGGGTGGCCACTGCTCCTACCATGCTGTAGCTTTGAAAATGATCTTGCTTTATGTAGCTTAGAAGAATTGCTTTTGGGCAGGGGGCTGCATCTTTGCACTTTTCTCTGCCCAAAAGCAATGATGGCTCCTGCTTTTTAAAAGATTATGAGCAATGGGGACTGCCACCTCCACGGGGCTATGTTCATTAAATGCGGAAGGCTACGCAGACCCAAGAAACCATAGGGACCGCCAAGTCCCCAGGGTCTTCCTCTAAAGAAATTTGTGGGGTGCTCCTGCCACCCCATACAGTCCAGAGGAATGCCACCTCCCTGGGGAAATATTCATTAAACGTGGGGCACCACACTGGCGCCCCCAACCCCAGGTTCCGCCACCTCCACTGGGCTTTATTTCTTGAAAAAAATGTGTGGGGGTTCCATGCACCCCCTGGGACCGCCACCTCTCCAGAGCCATGTTCATTAAATGTGGGGGCACAACACGAACCCTCCTGCAGCCCCAGAGACCGCCACCTTCCTGGGGCTTCCTAAACAAAAAATTAGTGGGGGGGTTCCTGATCCACCCTACAGCCCCTTGACCGACACTTCCCCGGGGCTATATTAATTAAATGCTGGGGCCACGAGGCCTCCCGCAGCCCTGAGGACTTCCACCTCCCAGCAACCATCTTAAAAGATGCAGTGTGGGGTGCTCAAGTCCCCCCACACAGCCACGGTGACCACACCCTCCCTGGGGCACAAATTAAGTAAATTTAGGGGTCCGTTGTGGACACCCACCCGGCCCGGGGACCACCACCTCCCTCGGGCTATACAGAAGATGGAGAGGGGCAGAACAGTCCCCATCCAGGAGCCCTCCATGGCCCTGGGGACTGCCTACCCCCAGGGCCTCCCCCTCCAGCAATGTCCCATGGTACCCACTGCTCCCACTATGCCATAGTAAACACCACTTCGCTTCATGGAAGTGAGAGCTTTGAAAATGTTCTGGCTTCTATGAAGCATAGAAGAATTGATTTTGGGCAGAGGGAGCTGCAAACATCTGCATGTTTGCAGCTCCCTCTTTCAAAAAGCAATGCCGGCTCCCGCTTTTTAAAAGTTTATGAGTGTTAGATATATATACCAAGGTGTATTAGGGAATCAGTGGGGTTGTGAGTGAATGTATGGATGACTCAGTGGGTGCATGACTCACTATGTAAGTGAGTGATTAGGTGTCTCAGTGAATGTATGTGTGAGTTACTGGTTGTGTGAATGTGTGTATCTGTCTGTCAGTTAATGTCTAAGTGGGTGTATGAGTGTGTTAGTGGGTACGTGAATAGCTATATGAGAGATTGATTGGTTGACTGACTATGTCGACGATTGTCTCGCTGTCTGTTTTTGTGGGTGAGGAGGTGGTTGACTGCCTGTATGGATCAGTGAGTGGGTGAGTCAGTGGCTGTATGGGGTACTGTAATGTGTGAAAAGTTATTAGCAAGTGAGTGTCTTTATGGCTGTGTCGGTGATTGAGGACATCATGTGTTATTATGGCTGAGAAACTGATCATATGAAAGGCAGTATATGTGAGTGACGGGGTATATGAGTGACTGTATGCGTGAGTGAGTGAATGTGAGTGTGGCTATATAGATGAGTGCATGCTTCTGTCAGTGATGGTGTAGCAGAGTGAGTTTGTGTTCCTAGTTGTGTGAATAAGTGGGTGGGTTTATAACTGTTTGGGTGAGTAAGTGGCTGTATGATTGACTGTATTGGTGAGTGTCTAAGTGTGTGAGTAGTTCTATGGGTGACTCACTCAGTGTGTTATCACCTGTATGAGTGGATATGTCAATGGCTGTATTAGTGAACGAGTGGGTTTATGATTGGCAGTATGGGTGAGCGAGTGGATGTGTGTATTGAACAATGAATCAGTGAGTGGGTGTGTATGTACTGGTATGTTTCTCTGAACGGGTTTTTGAATCGTTGTGTGGAAGCAGCAGTTGGTGTATAAAAGATTGTACAGTGGTGTGAGTGGGTATATCAGAGATGCGGTGGATGATGTCATCATTGATGTCATTTGAGATGTCATCAGTGATGTCCCTGACCACTGTGGTAGTGAGAGTTATAGTTACCTCAGCTAACTATAACAGCTGAATTTCTCTGGTTTTGTATGAGTAAAATATCAGACTATTAACGTCCCTCTAACAATTGTTTTATTTACGTGAATTTCTAAGGTTTTTCAAATTCTAATTCCTAACTATAACGTCCCTGAATCCTGTGTGTTGTCCAGTTTTAAAAACAAACAAAACAAAACAAAAAAAAAAATATATATATATATATATAGGCCTCTAATTGAGAAAGGCGGTGGCCGAAATGCGTCTTTGAGAGAGTGTTTTTCCAGTAAACTATATTGGAACAGTCCCCTGTGAGTGCTGCGTGCTTCTTGCATCTGAGCTATGTCTGGTTGACTGGCGAGGTACCGTCTCCCGCCAGCCACTGAAAGCACCCGGCCGTGAGTGAAGGAGAGCACACGGATAATGAGCTTTGGTATATATATATATATATATATATATATATATATATATATATATATATATATATATATATATATATATATATATATATATATATATATATATATCACCTCCACACCTGCTTTTCACTACTTAACAGGTCTGACACATGCTCTGGATACCAGCAAGTTTCTTTATTCCTCCATTGCACACATTATTCACTCTTCGTGAGTCCACAAGATTCAGCCTCCGGCAGACGCGTTTCGGCGTGTGCCTCATCAGTGCCGGGTGCTCGCTGAAAACTGCCAAGATGGAAATGCTCCGAAGCTGCTGATTTTAAGCTGCTAACCGAGTCTTCTCATTGGTGGGCAATCACTCTCACTGAAAGCGGACAGGGAATGTTCCTTAGATCGTTATTGCCGCTGTTCCCACCAAGAGACCTCGGGTGAAGTGCATTGAGTCCCACAACATGGAACCAACAAGCAATACGAGAGAGGTACAGTGACTTATCTTCGCACATGGTAGTGCTTGCAGTGTCGGCTCCTTCTGGTATTGCGGGAAAACGTTGGCGGCTTCCATCATTGCTGGCAAGCCCATTAAGCAGACGTCTGTCTGCTCCCTCTCCCCAATACCTTTAAGACACTTCGCGTTGGGGGGGGCGCCGCATTGTGCCTTCTAAGCACATAGTCCATTGCCACAGTTTGTCGGTTAATGCGGAGCTCCAGACCGAGGGGCGTGTCAGTACGCGGAGCCGACCTCCGCTTTAATATCACCTCCACACCTGCTTTTCACTACAAAACAGGTCTGACACATGCTCTGGATACCAGCAAGTTTCTTTATTCCGCCATTGCACACATTATTCACTCTTCGTGAGTCCACAAGATTCAGCCTCCGGCAGACGCGTTTCGACGTGTGCCTCATCAGTGCCGGGTGCTCGCTGAAAACTGCCAAGATGGAAATGCTCCGAAGCTGCTGATTTTAAGCTGCTAACCGAGTCTTCTCATTGGTGGGCAATCACTCTCACTGAAAGCGGACAGGGAATGTTCCTTAGATCGTTATTGCCGCTGTTCCCACCAAGAGACCTCGGGTGAAGTGCATCGAGTCTTGCAACATGGAACCAACAAGCAATACGAGAGAGGTACAGTGACTTATCTTCGCACATGGTAGTGCTTGCAGTGTCGGCTCCTTCTGGTATTGCGGGAAAACGTTGGCGGCTTCCATCATTGCTGGCAAGTCCATTAAGCAGACGTCTGTCTGCTCCCTCTCTCCAATACCTTTAAGACACTTCGGGTTGGGGGGGCGCCGCATTGTGCCTTCTAAGCACATCGTCCATTGCCACAGTTTGTCGGTTAATGCGGAGCTCCAGACCGAGGGGCGTGTCAGTACGCGGAGCCGACCTCCGCTTTAATATCACCTCCACACCTGCCCTGCTTTTCACTACAAAACAGGTCTGACACATGCTCTGGATACCAGCAAGTTTCTCTTTATTCCGCCATTGCACACATTATTCACTCTTCGTGAGTCCACAAGATTCAGCCTCCGGCAGACGCGTTTCGGCGTGTGCCTCATCAGTGCCGGGTGCTCACTGAAAACTGCCAAGATGGAAATGCTCCGAAGCTGCTGATTTTAAGCTGCTAACCGAGTCTTCTCATTGGTGGGCAATCACTCTCACTAAAAGCGGACAGGGAATGTTCCTTAGATCGTTATTGCCGCTGTTCCCACCAAGAGACCTCGGGTGAAGTGCATCGAGTCCCGCAACATGGACCCAACAAGCAATACGAGAGAGGCACAGTGACTTATCTTCGCACATGGTAGTGCTTGCAGTGTCGGCTCCTTCTGGTATTGCGGGAAAACGTTGGCGGCTTCCATCATTGCTGGCAAGTCCATTAAGCAGACGTCTGTCTGCTCCCTCTCCCCAATACCTTTAAGACACTTCGTTTTGGGGGGGCGCCGCATTGTGCCTTCTAAGCACATCGTCCATTGCCACAGTTTGTCGGTTAATGCGGAGCTCCAGACCGAGGGGCGTGTCAGTACGCGGAGCCGACCTCCGCTTTAATATCACCTCCACACCTGCTTTTCACTACAAAACAGGTCTGACACATGCTCTGGATACCAGCAAGTGTCTTTATTATATATATATATATATTTTCCAACATGTAGAGTTGCCCCCAAAGAAAGAGCCCACACCAGTGAATGACCTTCATATATTTATTGGAGGTTGTCAGCGTGGTGAACAGCGAGCCACCAGACATCTTTAGAGCTTCCGACACATTTAGGGATACACTCCCTTCATCACAGGCATAACTGGAGTCACAGGCATACAGCGCACCTGAATTTCTTTATGAAGTCCTGCCCTTGTGGGCATCACTACGGCCTCCTGGTACTTGTGGTGCCGCTAAAAGTATTGCTCCAGTGAGTTGCCTTTGTGCTGCAGAAAATAATTCAAAATCCCAAGTGAGGTTGGAGGACTTCTCCGCTCAACTCACGCTTCCACAATAACTACTCCAATTTTCGAAAACCACTGTCCCAACAAGTGCGTTTCGGTTGACATCATTGTAGGAGAAGGGAAATCCTTTAAAAAGAAACATTTTCTCTCAGGATTTCTCTTCTCTTTCTGCAACACAGGAGCAACATCATTGTGGGGTAATTAGCAGACAGACCACCAGGCGTGCAATGCCCATTGCCCCGGACTCTCTCAGACACCTTCCCGGGCGCTCACACAGAGCCGCACCTGAGTATTTCACAGGTCTTCAAAAGGTCATTTTTTTGTAAATAAGACTGCTCTTTTTCACCCCTTTTTACAGCCCCTACATCCCCACTCTGCTGAAAGAATTAGGCTCCCCGAAATTTCGCTCTGGTTGCGCCTCTTGAAATGACCACAAGCAGGCACCTCCAGCACGACCCTGCTTTGACCTTACAGACTGTCTTGCTTTAGTGCTACGAAAACACACTCTGCGCCTGGCTCACTTAGTTCTCATACCCCCTCTTTAATATGAACATCAAAGCTTTCCAATAACTTTTATATTCCTATACTGTGCTTCAGATAAAATTATCGATCTGCAGGTTCTCACCACCCAAAATTAGCTCTTTAATATACTTTCGCAAATGAAAGAAGTACAGGTATTCAGTATCTGTCAGTCATGGCCACTTTAAAACAGTGTACCTATGTACAACTCGACAAAACGTTATGTTCTAAATTAACGCCTTACACTGAAAAGTACCTTTACATTTCTTTCGCTAGATGTACCTTTGCTTAAAACACCAGCAGAGAAGGCTGGTGAAGTATGCTGCACAAAGAGCAACTCAAAGCTTTGTTGTCTATATATATAAAAACGAAAGTATGTCTGTTTGTCCTTTATGCATTACTATACCATTCATCCGATCACATGAAACTTTGGGAAGTTGTTGAGTACACTCCCGCAAAGGTTTCTGGCAAAAAATAAATAAATAATAATTTAAAGTTTTTGAGTACACTCCCGCGAAGGTTTCTGGCAAAAAAAAAAAAAATATTTGTTAAATATGGGCCCCTAGCCCCGCCAGGGCCCTCATAATCTTTCCAATACTGAACGTTTACAGTTTCCGGTGCGACTCGCTTTTGCAATGACCAACAACACAGCACAAGGACAATCGATGCAAGGACTAGATTTAGAGAATCCGTGCTTCTCACATGGACAACTGTATGTGGCCCGTTCATGCGTCGGAAAACCTTCTGATTTATTTGTGTACGCACCAGACGGAAAAACAAAAAATACTGTGTATCCACAAACACTCGAATAAATAAACGGAGTTAAAATAACACTTTAAAATATTTTCCATAATAAAATGAATACGTTTCAATTAAAAATGACACACTGTAAATTAAATGTTATCATAACAAGTTTCCTGAAATTCCTTTCTTCTGAGATCGCAGCCACGCGCGACGGGTAAGCTAGTTCTTTATAAAAAACTGCCTATCAATGCTTATTGCCAGCCATTTCGACCCCTTAACAGGCTGGGTGGATGAGTATAATACATCGTATTTAGGATTGGGACAGAGGATGCACATAAATAAGAATATATAGTTGAATAAACGGAGAGTGGATACATGGCCAGATGGATCAATGGATAGGTAGATGGATGGATGGATATCAATGTATGGATGGATGGAAGGATGAATGAATACATGGACCAGTACTTAGGATAGACGCGTGGACTGATAGATGCTTAGGATTGCTTCTGGAACAGATCTATCTATTGATATATAGACGTATGTCTGCATGAATGGCACAGTGCTTACTATAGGCGAGTTGGCTCACAGAAGCTTAAGATAAATGCAGGAACAGATGTATCTATGTATATAAGTAGGAATCCATGCATCAATTAAAAGATGTTTGAATGGCGCAGTGCGTAGGATGGATGGATGCTGGGCTTTAATTGGGCAGGGTCTGTGGACCAGCACTTATTTTCAGGGAGCCTCCAAATGGGTCTCTATCGGGCTCTATTTTCGGCCCTCGCAAAGATAGTCCTTTTTTTTATTGCCCTGCAGTGAGACAATGTGCATTCATGTACACAAGCTTATTTTACTGACTATTGAGAAATGGAGAGATCATGCTAGGTGACCCACATTGTACAAGGAAGGGAAATCTTTTAGAGAATGTTTTTTTCGAACGTAGGATAATTGTGCATAGCCCACTCCCCTTTAAGAGGTTTGCCCCCCGTTTTAGAGCACCCCCAGTTTGTTTCCCACTTAAAGTCCTGACTACACCACAGTAACCAAGAAACAGTCTAAGCTTCCATTGAAATCTACCATGGCTCCAAGTTTCATAATTTGTCAGCAACACTGGCAGCCTCCTACCACAGTGTAAGAGTGTCTATCAACACAAACATTTCTTATCCACAGAAATGTTGTGTAATTTGTGTAGCTGTCTTCTGGAACACTCATCACCAAAAGATATTAAAACATGGGAATTCGCCAGAAAAACCTATACCATACCATAAACCGATTCATAAATGGGCACACTGCCACTACACCATCCTCTTCCCCATCCTTCCTTAACCTTACAAAATCAAAGAAAGAGCCACACCAAACCTAGTAGAGACATTACAGCAATACAGGAACTTAATTTCAACAACTGTCATGAGCAAAGCTTATTAAAACATGCAAATTTGCGGGTAAAACATATACCATGCGATATGGCGCTTTATAAATGCTCCCAGTGGTACTACATCACCTTTAGTAGCTCGACATCTACACATTAATATATTCTGTGTTTTAATGACCAACATACCCACCTCCCTCACACCCACCCCCGCCCTTGCTTAACCGTACGAAATCATACCGAAAACCCCACCATTTCTAGTAGCGCCACTATACCCATACACAGGCTTAAGTTTAAAAGGTGTGTGCTCGAACACTTATCAACAAAAAAGTATTCAAACATGCAAATTGGCAGATCAAACATAAACCATCCCATAGCACGGTTTATAAATGGACCCAGTGGCACTAGATTACCTTTACTAGCTACACATGCCCATGTTACAAATATCCGTGTTCTAATCAGCAACATACCCACCTCCCCACCCCCACCCCTGCCCTTGCTTAACCTTACGAAACCAAACAACGAGTCTCAGCACTTGATATCTTGATATCTTGGTATCTTGATGTAATCTTCTGGAATCTAGAACACCGTTGTGTTCGGGATTCCAGGGGGAGACAGTTAAGACCCAGGCCCTTAGAATAGACATTTACTTACTTCTCTTAAGAAATAAAGCTATTCAAATTACCTTAAGCGTGTGAAGTATCAACTTACAATACTGGTGACGATCGGAAAATTCTACAATGTGCCTGGAGTCCTGCTGAGAGCAGATTGTGTCACTGTCGCATTCCTCTCCATCGATGGTAGTTTGGTCTGCCCTGTTCCCATGATGCACAGGGCCAGGGTCAGACTAATTTGCATATAGCCAAGTTCTGAGCTGGGATGGTGCAGTGAGCTAAAAAATGGTAATGGATCAAGCCCTGATCTTTGGACTGGGTAAGAGTGGTCTGCTTAATTCAGACACTCTGTTCATCACCACCCCCTTTTCTGAATCATTTTTGTCCACCATAAGCGTGGAAGGGTATACTCAGATGTGAGTCCCTAGCTCATTGCACCATCAGGATTCAAGCATGCCGGGCCGAAGACGGCTGAAATGCCAGAAACCGGTCCCCGGTAGCATGTTTCCTTCCCAGTATAAGAATTGGCTTGGTAGTTTGGTCTGCCCTGTTCCCATGATGCACTGGGCCAGGGTCAGACTAATTTGCATATAGCTAAGTTCTGAGCTGGGATGGTGCAGTGAGCTAAAAAACGGTGATGGATCAAGCCCTGATCTTTGGACTGGGTAAGAGTGGTCTGCTTAACTCAGACACTCTGTTCATCACCACCCCCTTTTCTGAATCATTTTTGTCCACCATAAGCGTGGAAGGGTATACTCAGATGTGAGTCCCTAGCTCATTGCACCATCAGGATTCAAGCAAGCCGGGCCGAAGACGGCTGCAATGCCAGAAACCGGTCCCCGGTAGCTTGTTTCCTTCCGAGTATAAGAATTGGCTTGGTAGTTTGGTCTGCCCTGTTCCCATGATGCACTGGGCCAGGGTCAGACTAATTTGCATATAGCCAAGTTCTGAGCTGGGATGGTGCAGTGAGCTAAAAAACGGTGATGGATCAAGCCCTGATCTTTGGACTGGGTAAGAGTGGTCTGCTTAATTCAGACACTCTGTTCATCACCACCCCCTTTTCTGAATCATTTTTGTCCACCATAAGCGTGGAAGGGTATACTCAGATGTGAGTCCCTAGCTCATTGCACCATCAGGATTCAAGCAAGCCGGGCCGAAGACGGCTGAAATGCCAGAAACCGGTCCCCGGTAGCTTGTTTCCTTCCCAGTATAAGAATTGGCTTGGTAGTTTTGTCTGCCCTGTTCCCATGATGCACTGGGCCAGGGTCAGACTCATTTGCATATAGCCAAGTTCTGAGCTGGGATGGTGCAGTGAGCTAAAAAACGGTGATGGATCAAGCCCTGATCTTTGGACTGGGTAAGAGTGGTCTGCTTAATTCAGACACTCTGTTCATCACCACCTCCTTTTCTGAATCATTTTTGTCCACCATAAGCGTGGAAGGGTATACTTAGATGTGAGTCCCTAGCTATTGCACCATCAGGATTCAAGCGAGCCGGGCCGAAGACGGCTGAAATGCCAGAAACCGGTCCCCGGTAGCTTGTTTCCTTCCCAGTATAAGAATTGGCTTGGTAGTTTGGTCTGCCCTGTTCCCATGATGCACTGGGCCAGGGTCAGACTAATTTGCATATAGCCAAGTTCTGAGCTGGGATGGTGCAGTGAGCTAAAAAACGGTGATGGATCAAGCCCTGATCTTTGGACTGGGTAAGAGTGGTCTGCTTAATTCAGACACTCTGTTCATCACCACCCCCTTTCCTACCCCAAACATGGGTGTGGTGAAGAATGCATCGACTTGTCTGGTAAAATTCTATGAAATGACCCCAGAACTCCTTAAAGCACTTCATGGCAAGGTGAAGTCAGGTTCCCCTTTCGACCTGGCACTGCTGTATCCTCCTACTAGGAGAGGAACTCATTTGTCAGGCCCTGCTGGACCTTTTTACTTTTTCTCATTTCAGATGTATAGTTCCTCCTGCTTGGAAACAGATGGTAGTAAAACCTCTGCTAAAAAAAGCATAACTTGGACCCGCTCTTTCTAGGTAATTGTAGGCCAATCTTGTTGCTTTTGCTTTGGGTATTTGGCAAGCTACTGGAAAAGTATGTAAATCAACATCTGTCTCTGTTCCTGAAAGCTGATGTCAGTCTGCATCTTACCCAGACAGGCTTTGACCACATTACAGTAACGAAACAGCTCTCCTGGCAGTGGTGGAGGAGCTTAAGATGCTGTTAGAAAGCGGAGGTTCAGTAGCAATTGTACCCCTAAGCTCAGTGCTGTTTTCAACACAATCAACCACAGAATTCTTATTCAGAGAATTACTAATGCTGGAAAAAAAGGCAGGGCTCTCAAATGGCTTACACTGTTTCTTGGGGGCAGGACTTTTCAGGTGCCAGACAAAATATGTTACTCTGATATCTTCCCAAAGAAATGTGCAGTGCCCTTGAGCTCTGCGCTTAATCTCCTTAATCTCCATGGGGCCGATTCACAGAACTAATCTGAGATAAAATCCTAAACTTACTACTTTTGGTATTCACAGTTGGCCTTTAGTAGTAGTAAAGTTAGGACTCCTAACTTTACTACTACTAAATGCCTTTTGTGAATACCGAAAGTCGTTAAGTTAGGATTTTGTCTCAGTTTAGAAGTAGTAAAGTTAGGAGTCCTAACTTTACTACTACTAAATGCCTTCTGTGAATACTAAAAGTAGTAAGTTTAAGATTTTATCTCAGATTAGTTCTGTAAATCAGCCCTCGTATGCTTTCTTTGGGTGCGATTGTTCAAGAATTTGGGATGTCAATCACTTCCTACGGCACCCAATTAGTGTTCTCCACTGCACCAGTGCAAGGACCGAAATCTCAATAACTTGGACCATGCCTGGTGAAAGAAACTAGCTGTATGGCCAACTGCTATTCAAAACTTAATGGAGCTCCCCTCCCCCTAATATCAAAAAAGGCCTAGGGGATTGTGTCTCCAAGACCCACAATGGGATGGGTAGGAAGGCATCATGGGCATTTGGCCCCTGTAGTCCTTAAAGGCTCAAGGAGTGGGGCCATGTGCCCCACTCATTCACAAATATGTTTTGGCCTTAGAGAATGAGGTCCCTTGTGCAATTGTTGGCTTGGGGGGTCATGTGTCCTCTTCCGCTTAAAGGACCTAGGGGATTGGGCTCACCTCTCCTTTAGAATGATCTATTAGCTCTTGAGATGGGGTCCTCAGGGCCACAATTGACTTGGGGATGGGGGCTGTGTGCCCCTTCCACTTAATTAAAAAACAGACCCTGAAAAGGTGTCCTTGGGCCCTTAGTGGCTTGGGGAGGGTTGCCGGGATCTATACTCTCCTTAATAAAAAAATGAAGCCCCGAAACATGGGGTTCCCAGACCCAAAGTGGCTTTGGGAGTGGGCTTGCACCCCCCCTCTTTGCCGGGGCCAAAATGAATTGGGGACGGGATTGAAAGGCCTCCATCCCCCCCCCAAAAAAGACCTGGGGATGGGACCTGAAGTGGCTTGGGGAGGGGCTGCACCAATGGGTTGGACAGTGGGCCCGCGCCCAACTTCATGCCACGCCTATGTGCTCTGGCGTTGACCATATTACCAGATGACTATATTAAAAAATGTAAAGCCAACCCTTCCGCCATGCGCGTTTATGTAAAAAAAAGAATCACTGACAAAAACAAAGTTTAGAGTGCCATTAAAGTTAGGTGAAAATTTCAGAGACAATGTAACATTTTAAACTAAAAAAATACTCAACTGTGACTCATTCCCTGAGGTAACTATAACTCGTGACATCAGCATGCACTGCTAATTACCCCTATATATTGCACCACTCAAGACATATTCTATGACATCATTGATAATATCACTGCAATATTTCCAATTACATTTTTGAAGAGAAAACTATGCATTGTGGGGCGTGGGGTATAATGTGTTTTTTCTGTGGATTTCTGGGGTTTTTTGTTAATGTAAAGTAAGATGTTATTACCAGACCTAACTATAACATCACTTTAAGCGTAGATGTATAAATATATAAAGTTAGATAGCTAGGTAGGCAGACATACTGACAGACAGACAGAGAAACATACGGACAGACAAAAAGACAGAGAGCAGATAGATAGATAGATAGATAGATAGATAGATAGATAGATAGATAGATAGATAGATCACACACATATATATGCATGTAGAGGAGTGGCTTATGCAGGCCATGTGGGCTAGTCAAGAGTAAAATGGAAAGAGAGGGAGAATAATATATGAGGCAGTATACTTCTGAAATAAGAAACGAAATGCACAGAGAAGGTTAGAACCTCCCTGGAGACACAGCCATGCTTCAAGTATGACAAGTCTGTTGGCATTTTCGAAGACTTTATTGATTTCATATCTTGCTGTGTATATTAATCCCAGATATTAATGATGGAGCGTTGGACGTTTTATTTGAGCCACATAAATGTGGTAATGATTTACTGCCCTTGCAGACTCGCCTTACGCTCGAGTTGCAGTGCGGTATGAGATGCTCTTGAACACCTCAATCTTTTCCATCTTTCCATTTCACTGCACAACTGCACTTTTCACATTTTCCCTCAAGTAGCATGCATTACATTTTCTATAATCTTCGCTATTGCCTTCTCTTGATCTCATGCCGACCCCATCCTATTAGTCTTTCGGTCTCAAGCAACTACACTTCTGTAATCGATAGCCTGCTGAAATGTATTTGCAAGGCACCTTTTAGAATATCTGTGTCCACATTACATATAGGGCACAGTATTTTTGCACACAGCACTCCTTTAAACAAGTGCTCCAGGGACAAAAGGGAACAGTGCAGTGAGCCCTATTACAATGAGTGAGATTGCCCCAGGGCAGATGCCAATTTATCTGCCCTGGGGGGCAGCTCATTCAGTGAAATACGGAGCAGCTGCTTCAAAGCTGCCCCGTGTTTCTCTGCATAGGGGACTCCTGCCTGCACTGTAAAGAGGGGAGAGAGATTCCCCTGCAGGCAGGTGGAGTGAATGACACCACCATCCTGCAGGGGGATGTCCAGGGGTTCAAGAGAATTCCTTTCTCCCTTTCAGAGGGCTGCTCTCAGTGGGCGCTTGACCATGTGCCACCTATTTTTTGGCGCCTCCTAAGGGGATGCTTACCACGGATGCAAACTGATTCCACATGCACATGACAGAACATCCTTTGAAGATAACCCTGGTGATACATGGGCGGTGTAATGCATCACCTGCTCTGACCAACCAAGAAATGCTCAATAAAACAAAACTCAACTCCCATCGATTTTCTCTTGAGGACCGGTTCTAAAATGAATGAGAAATTTGCTCTTGAAAGCTTACATCTATATGAAGATAATGCCCACCGTTGTTGAAAATTATCAAACTATTTCTAGACTCCTGCTAAGCTGCATTTGAGTTTTCTCAAATGAGAATTTACAAACACATAATGTAAATGCATGCACGCTTAACTATTATGTATACTCGCATTTAACCTGGTAGGCTACTTACCTTTTTCATGGGCATGCTAGAGAAGAAATCAGCACCCTACCAATTTTTGGGGGAATTCTCAACCTGAAGAGCAACTTGCACCTGCTTTTCGTAGTACTAAAAAGTCCATCCATATCCTGAGTGAAAATGAGAATGCCAAAGGTTTGTGGCTCACACACATGCTTCCAAGATTGTCAAGATTTAACCTACTTAGGCAGGCTTCCTGACCCTAGAATACCTACAGCCTGTTCTTGTAAAACAGATTTGCTCCCAAATAAAACGAAACCATAACTTTGTGGTGGGCTCACTTAGGGGCATGTTTACAATATTTTGGCATAGCTCTGCTGCTATATGTCAAAAGAAAAGGGAAAAATGAACAATATCTACAAGATACAGTGAATTCCTGCCCTCTCTGTCACAAACAGAAGCCGAGCGCAAACGCAGGCACCCTAGGACCGTGGTGCAAGGGTGTCTGTGTTGTTAACATGATTGTTTTTGCGCAGGAATGGACACCTTCCTGCACAAAAACAATCAAAGGAGGCATTTTCCTTGTTCTGTGTGTCCTGCAGAATGCAGCATACGTGAAAAATGGGAAAAACGAGGAGAAATGAAAACATTTCTCCTCATCCCACCTGCTTTGGGAAGGTGTTAGTTTTGGAGCTGCCCCAGATTTACATTGTGTTGTAATTCTGGGGCAGTGTCAAAAAGCTTGGGTGTTGTGTGGGAACACCCACACCAGCATCCATGGAATGCCCCTTCCAAGCCGTGAGGCAATGGCATTTTCTCACCCCATATTTACAAGGCCATGGAAAGCCATGCTTTGCATGGCATTATAAATATAGGCCGGCATGCTGCACCTCCGGAACAGCACAAAACTGAACAAGGATGCATTCTTCACCTTCCTTTCCATATGACAAGACCAGAAAATAAAGAAAAGAACCAGAAAGCAAAGAAGCCTATCATTAATCAATCTGTCATCAGTAGGCACTCTTCTCCTTCCTTTCCTTCTAGAAAGAGTATAGAAAAGAGGAAAAGATCTCAAAAGAAAAGACGCATACCATCAACCAATCTGTCTTCAGTAGGCACTCTTTTCCTTCTAGAAGGGCTTTACAAAAGAAGAAAAGACCTAGAAAGCAAAGAGGCTCACCATCAATCAATCTGTCATCAGTAGGCACTCTTCTCCTGCCTTACCTTCTAGAAAGACTATACAAAAGAAGAAAAGACCTAGAAAGCAAAGCAGCATACCATTAACCAAACTGTAACTACGACACATTCTTCTTCTTCTCTTCTCTATGAAAAGACTATGAAATGAAGATAAGAACCAGAAAGCAAAGAAGCATACTATGAACCAACATTGCATGGTAAGCACTCTTCTCGTCCTTCCCTTACAGAGGACCATAACCAGAGGAAAACGCCCAGACATTAAGGTGCATACCATCAACATACTTTTCCACGGTATGCACTCTTCTCCTTCCTTCCTCTCCTTCTTACTCTCTTCTATAGAAACTGTTTCGATTTTCTCTCTTGCATATGTTCTCCCACCTGAACACTTTTACTTTCACTCTCCTTCACCTGCTCCCTTCCCACTCTCCTGTCCCATTTCCCTGTACTTCACTCACTCTTCAACTCATCTTCAAGGATTTTCACAATTTTCACAATTTTTTTTACAATCATATCTTCCAGTATTGCGTAGCTGTCTCTATCTCTGTCAACATCCCCTCCTCATCCTCTTAGATTCATTCTCCTCCCAAACCCCCTCACTACTTCTTTACCAAACCATGACCTTCCACCTTATTTTCTCACATTCCTCTCTGTGTTTCCTCTGTTATCTCTTTCACTCTCCTTCCTAGAAACCTAGATCTATATTACCCCCCTCTCCCTCCTCCCTCTCTCTTCCTCCATCCCCTCTCTACACTCACTTTACCCTCTCCGACTTCCCTGTCTACTGTACCTTGCTACTCTTCTCCACTTCTCAACCTTCACCCTTTCTGATCCATAATTTGATCATCCTCTCACTACCTTCTCCATTTGTATTTGTAATTTGTATAGAGCTAATCACCGGAATGTCTCTAAGCGCTTTCGGAGGCGAGGCCAGAGGTAATGGGCAGATCAAAGGAGGCCCCACAGTGATGAAATGGTTAGACAGTAATCAGTGCTTCTCTGAACAGGAGCGTTTTGTGTTGTTTCCTGAATAGGAGAAGCGCCGGTTCTTTGCGCAGGTGGTCAAGTAGCTGATTCCAGAGTTGTGGGAGCAAAACGGAGAAGGCTCTACCCCCTTTAGATGTGGTGTTGCATCTAGGGGTAGGCTGGAGCTTTGCCATAGATTGCTTTATGGGCAATAGAAAGGCCTGTAAAACTTCACTCTTTGCCTGATGGGAAGCCAGTGGAGTTTGCAGAGCAAGGGGAGGCATGAGCCCGTCTGGGCAACCTAAAAATCAACCTAGCTGCATCGTTACGTACTACTTGAAGTTTGTTGATGAGTTTTTGAGGAAGGCCTAGATACAATGCATTTCCATAATCCAATCTAGAAACAATTGTGGCTTGCACAACCATTTGTAGGGAAGTAGTGGAGAGAAGGGGGACAAGTTTCCACAGTTGCCTTAGAAGCCCTAGAAGCCCTATGCAGGTGTCTACCACAGTGGTGATTAGGTAAGACATGGAGAGCTCTTGGTCCAGTTTAATGCCTAGGTTTTTTACGGCGGCGGGGGGAATGGGGATAACTCCAAAAACGGTCGCTCCATGGGTTACTTTTTGTGGGGATCACAAGAACTTCCATTTTCTCAGGGTTAAATTTCAATGAATTTGCGGTCAACCAATTTATAGTGAATTTGAGAATATTTTGTGCCACTTCCTGGGCGCGGGCGGTGTTGTCAATCTGGAAAATGAGCTGGGTGTCTTCCAGGGCCGGACTGGGAACCACAACTGGACCTGGCAAAGTGCTCGGCCGGCCCCCCTCCCCACTCGGGGGCGGGGGGTTGAAAGTACTACCGAGTTCTTTGCCGGGGACGGTTTATGGCTGATTTTGGTTTAGGGCGAATTTGCAAAAACGGTCCTGTAACAAAAACAGCCCAAGGGGCCCAAAACCGGTCCCCACCCGAGTGGTGCACCGGGGGATTGCCCGGTGCCCTCTATGGCCAGTGTTAAAGACATGGCAGTCCTTGTGGGCCAGGGCTGTTACCAGGGTTTGTAGGTCGATTTTAAAGAGGAGCGGGGATAGGGCAGAGCCATGGAGGACGCCGCAAGTGAGGGCACCCCTATTCTATACCAATTCCCCCAGCTGAATCCTCTGGGACTGCCCTGTGAGAAAGGATTTTAGCCACCAATATGCCAATCCTTGAAGACCTAAGGCTGTTAAACGGTCCAGGAGCCGGGTGTGATTGACCGTATCGAATGCCGCTGACAGATCTAATAAGATCAGGGTGCTCTGTTGTTTTTTATCAGCCATAGTTCTTAGGTCATCAAGGACAGAGAGCATCACCAGTTCAGTACTGTGGTGTGCTCTAAAACCCGCTGTTGCATTTGGAGTACTTGGTGTACCTCCAAGAAAAGTGAGAGAGTTTTTAGGACGTGTTGTTCTATCACTTTTGTTAGGAAGGGAATCTGAGAAATCGGTCTATAGTTAATGAGGCTGGTGGTGTCATCTCCTGGTTTGCTTAGGAGGGGAGTTACTATTGCTTCCTTCAAATTGGAGGGCAGGTAGCCAGTCCCCATAGAGCTGTTCAGTAGTGAAAGGAACTGGTTTTCTAGGCCAGGAACAGCCATTTGGAACATCCTTGGGGGGCAGCGGTCTGCATTACAGTCTAGGGAGACATCAGTAGTTTTCACTTCGGCTTTTTGACTAAGTTCTTTCAGTATTTTGAAAGTCTCTTTCTGCTTACTGCGAGCAGCGGTAATTCTTGCCTCATAATATTCAGCCTTCCTGCCAGTGATATATTTTTTGTATAGGGTGATTCTGGCTTTATACATTGCCAGCTGCTCTGGTTCATAGGCTTTCCACCATTGCCTCTCTGCATTGCTGAGGCTTTGCTTTTGAACTCTCAGGGACTCGTTGAACCAGGGCTCTCCCTTCCCTTTGTTTCTTGCTCTAATTCTTGTCTCAGGGGTTACCTTATCCATGGCTAGGCGTAAGGTGTTAGTCAGGATTTCGCTCTCATGATCTAGATTTCCTGATTTGACCGTGGGTGCCTTCGGGGAGCTAAGTAGACTTCTACCAGGTTAGTGGCATCAATGTTCTTCCAGTTGCGCAGCCTGTTTCATTCTGGGGGTGGTTGTGGTATTAAGCTGTCCATTGGGACCCAGCACCTTAAGAGTGCATGGTCCGACCAGGCACAGGAACTGATCTCCGTTAGGCTGGCCTGGGGCTGTGAAGTCCAGATGAGGTTGAGGGTGTGCCCTTTCTGGTTGGTAGGGGCATCTACTATTTGATGGAGCCCCATTGTGTGCATTCCTGTTTCAAACTGACTAGCGTGCAACTCTTTCGGGACAATGTCCCAGTGATAATTAAAGTCCCCTGTAATAAGGAGCCATTTGTACCGGGAGCAGAGATCGGTGACAATTTCCAGAAATAGTTTGTTAAAGCTAGGGGTTAACCTTGGGGAGCGGTAAGCAATTAACATTAAGAGGCAGGATGATTTAAGTGAAATTTTAACCCTTAGAATGTCTGCATGGTCAAAACTTTCTGCTACTATTTTGGTGGCCTGTAACCGTTTGTTGAAAAAAATAGCTACTCCCCCACTACGGGCGGTTCCTTGTCTATTTTGCCAGAGAACATCGAAGTTCCCTGGGAGTGAGGTGATAATATCCGGGACTGAGGTGTCCTCAAGCCAGGTTTCGGTGAGGGCTAAAATGTCTACCTCTTCATCCTGGAGGAGCAAGAAAATTTCTAGGTGGTGCTTCTGTACGGATCGGGTATTTAGGACTGCTACTTTCAGGCCTGGATGGTTACTGAGCGTAAGGTTGACATTGGGGGGTAGGTCCGGAATTTTAGTGTGGATAACACTCAACTGGTGCTCAGCGCTCAATTTGTCTGCCACTCTTTCGCTGAGGGTTTGCCTGCCTGATGCAAGAGCGTACAAGTCTGCTATGGAATAAGTCCGTATTTGACCAGAGGTTCTGGCCCCTGGCCCCGATCAGCCGCGGACGGGCTTGCCTTTGGCGTGCTCGCTGCGCGCGTCCACTGCGCATTAAGGAAGGCATCATCTTTTTATGGGAGAGGCATCCCACTAGAGCGCCTCCCTCTTATCTTCTACGAATTAGAGTTCCCTTCCTATCCCCCCACTCTGCTTCTCTCTGTTTATTATGGGGTTGTCACTCTGCAGACAATGTTTGTTTGATATTTTGTTTTAAGGTTCTGTTACTTTTAAGACCGCTGAGTCATTGCTGTTCTATGTGAAATGTTCTCAAACCTCTTGGGGGCATAGGCACACTTGTACAGATGCTCTGGTGGCACAAAACCCCGCTCCATATTTACAGAGAGGTGCTAAGCCACTTTGCGTGGCTTAAAACCACTTTGTAAATATTGTGCCCTTTCATGCAGGTATCTGCATTATAGGGGTGTGCAATGGGTGTTGCTGTGGGCATTCCACCACAACACCACTTGCTTTTTGACGCAGCCCCAGATTTAAAAGGATCTGTAAATCTGAGGGAACGCCAAAAACTAATTTCAATGAAAAGCAGGTGTTTGAGTGGGCAACGAGTAGAAATACTTTTATTTCTCGTTGTTTTTTGCTCTTTCAATGTTTGCTACATACTACGGCACACATAGAAGCAGCAAATCACCTTTAATGATTGTGTTATGTGCAGGAAGGTGTACCTTCCTGCACATAAACAGCTGTACCTGCAACGCAGGGTCCCTTGCACCATTGTTCAAGGATATATGCGTTGGTGCTAGGCTGCATGTTTAGCGCCAGTGCAAAGGAAAACACGGGTGCACCGTATTCTTGTGAATACGATGCATCCCTGCATTTTTTAAATGACATGGCGCTGCTAAATTGCTTGCAGCTCTGCACTGCGTTACTTTGTTGTGAATATGCCCCTTGGTGTCTAGACCTATTGAAATGTGTTCAATACATAATACATAGTAGGCATTGCGCTGTATAAAACACCATAACACAGCATACTATGTCTCATTGTAAATGATGCAACACAAAATAACATAATTATATAACGTAGCAGAACCTTTTCCCCATACCACAGCAAACTACTATGTCTCAATGTAATATAACATGAAATGATGCAACATAAGATAACACACTAATGTAATGCAGCATAACTTCAGCCCCATAACACAGCATACTATGTCTCAATGTAATATAACATAAGTTGAGGTAAGATAAGATAACAGTATAATATACGCAGCATAATTTCAGCCCTTTTTTGTTAATGTTTAAAGTGTAAATGGGGTGTGAACATGCGTTAGGGAAACCTACGTTCCCTTAACCAAGCCTAAAATCCTGACTATTGAACTGCTTGAGAAATTTCATCATTTCCCAGTTCCATTCGCAGCAATAACTTTCAGCAGTTCCTGCTTCTGCTCCTGGCAGTGTGCAATTGGCTAGCACAAATGAGGGACTCGGGTGCATCTGTGGTCCCTTGATCAATGTGACCTGAATTTAGACCATAAACTCATTTCAGCTACAACACCTTATATTCAAATCCGATTGCAAAATAATAAAAATAACACTGAAAATGCATGAAGTGCACATTGATCACCAGAAAACGGCACACATTTCCCATGCAATATTCATGTCGCATTATTATCCATGTGTAAGTATTCAGATGAGAAGAAGGGCGCACTATATATCTCAGGGCGCCATATTTATTAACGTATCAATTATTTAACGTGGTTTGTGTTCCTTTTATTATTGGTGTGACTTTTCGCCCTGCCCGCTTACCAATAAAATCGTAAATCACTTGACTATTTTCCATATGTATTATTTGTACATATTTTCCTCCAAATGCAATAAATCAAAGGCTCTGGATATCATTATGCAGGCACTCCCTCCGTTTGTCCTAGTTTTATAATACATTTGCAGAAACCACACACCAGTGGCCCTAGTCCATCTTCCACTCTTTTTCATTACAGCGTGAAAGAGCTTTTCGTATTGTTAGAGGCTTTCTGTTGAATGAAGTCATGGCTCGCTACTCAGAGGAGATGGGGAGGGAAGCCATTGCACTGGCAGAAACCGCAGGTCTCATTTATGAAGTGTTGGCGTAGGGCAGTGCTGCAAGTCAAGTGTGCCAATGTGAAAGGGCAGGAATGCACCGTATTTATGTCCTTTCCCCTGCCCTGGTGCACAATTTGCTGCTTAGCGCCAACGTAGGCACCCTTGCACCATGGTGCAGGGGTGCCTCTGTTGCAGACAGGATTGTTTTTGTGCAGGAAGGGGTACTTTTCTGCACATAAACAATCCTGAGAGGGGTTTTCCTCTTTCTGTGTGTGCTGCATTCTGCAGTGTACATAGACAGAGGAAAAAACAAGGAGATACAACAATATTTCTCCTCGTTATGCCTGCTCTGGGGAGGTGGAAGGTTTTCGCACTGCCCCAGGTTTACATGATTAGTTATATCTGGGACAGCATCAAAAACCATTGGTGCTGCTTGAGAACCCCACCGTCCTTTCCCTCTGCACTGGTACACAATTTGCTGTCTAGTGGCAACGTAAGCATCCTTGCATCATGCATGCTCTTGTGAGGCATAAGGTTTTGGAAGGATGTATGGCGTTACAACGCATACTTTTACCACGCATACCTTTACAACGCGGTTTTTACCACGCATACCATTACAACGCATAGCGCTTTGGGGTGCTGGATAGTGAATAGTTTAATTTACTATTCCAACTCCAGTCCCCGTGGACACTAGGGAAGGTGTTGGATAGTAAATTAAACGTATTTCCTATCCTAGAGCGCCCCCCAGCGCAATGCGTTGTAATGGTATGCGTGGTAATGGTCACGTTGTAATGGTAGTGCGTTGTAAAAGTTTTGTTGTAACGGTTGTACACCGTTTTGGAACTGTACCAGGTTTACGTGATTAACTAAATCTGGGACAGTGTCAAAATCCATGTCTGGTGCAAAACCCACCACAACACCAATGGGACACCTTTTTGATGCAGAGTGAGGCAAGGCAGTGACTTGCAGGACTTTGTCTTACTCCATATCTATGAGGCCGTGCTAAGCTGGGCAGAGTTGGTTTGTGCCACCTCATAGATATGATTTAGAGGCTAGGGAAGGTAAACGGCGCAAGCTTCTCATAAATGAGCCCCCATGTGAGCAAGTTCTGTAAAAACCATGGGGCTTATTTGGGAGATGCTTGCTTAGCCAGAGTGTCACTGTTAAAAAATGTTAGCATGAGTACTATCATGCTGAGGACCATACTTATTAAAGGTTTGTGTCGCTCTTGCACCATGCAATGGCGTGCATGCACAACACAACCCTTAAATGAGATTTATCATGCCACGCAAGGCCACCTTGAGTGGTCCTGAGTAGCTTGATGAATCAAGAGTAACGCAAACCAGTTCAAATCACTGTATTGCGTTCCTCTGCCCCAGGGAGGCATTCCATGGGTGATGCATGGGAGTTCTCAAATAGCACCCATAGATTATGACTCATTCCCAGATTTGTGTATACACAGAGAGGCGAAAGGCCACACAAGTGTTGAGAGGTGATACTTACACACCAAGAATTAAATTTGTGTAGAACCTGCAGGGAAAGATACTTCCTCCCAAACAATATACATTAATCAAAAAAAGTATCCAGCCCTATCCAGAAGAGGTAACAAAGGTAGAAGCACAATTCTCTATCAGGAGGTGAACGCAGTTAATTGCTACTACAACTATTGGGAGCAGTATCTCTTTTTTATAGTAACCCTCACACACTCTCACACTCTAATAGTGTCATGCTTCACCGTCAGGTTCATCCTGGCTCCTAAAGGCCTGGGTGGGCTCGAACGTGTTTCAGGAAGCACTTAAGAGAAAAGGCCAAGGGGGTTAAAGATTAAAAAAGCATCAGCGACTCCCAGTATCCCTTTAATATGGAGTAGTGGTAGCTATTAAAAACAAATGAAGAGTGGTCCAAGGATATAATGGTCCTATGACTCTAGAGTATTTGCCAACATGTTTCAGCCAACAGACGGCCCTAGGGGGCCATGGCTTTCTTCAGGGCAAAACAGCAGTGTAAGTTCCCTTGCTGAAAAATGAACACAGAAAAATAAGCAAAATTCAAAAAATATTTCCATTAGGAAAATACGCCTCATGGATATACTTATCCTTAGTATGGCATTATATCGGTTGGATGTCCAACCTGTAAGAAAAACAGAATATACACTATTTGTGGATATGTTCATCTATGGGACAGCTTCATGCTACCTCACCAATATAATATATTACTCATCAATAGATCATCATAAGTTCATGCAAATTCGTAATGAAACATAGGAATGTCACAGTCAACATTTTCCAAATCATATACAGACCCTTTAATAAGGGAATAAGGGGTATTGGGTTCCTACACTCGTCCCGTGCTAGTCTAAACAACCATATATACCACACAGCAAATGGCACCTCCGTGATATGGGGGCAAATTTAAACATTAACGTAGTGATTGATATTTCTGATATTGTATAAGATAGACATCAGTAACCACAAATAGAGAGTCTCACCACTTTTTGGAGTACCACACGCCTCCCATGAGTGCAGGCAAAGGGGCAGTCCTGTGGTCAAACACTAAAAGTTGCAAAATGTGCAAAGAATAAATAACGCGTAAGGTAGAAGGTATAAAGTAAAGGGAGTAACTCAGTATCTCAGGATATTTCTCCCAACCCCATAGCATGTCCACAACTTACATCGTCAAGGATCCTGGCCCTGAGGAATTACCTATTGTTACCTTCAGCTCGCAGCGTGGTTGCCGGTATTGTGAGGACACCATCTACCTCAAGGAAAAAACTAAGTTCACGGGTGAATCCACTCTGAGTGGCGTGGCGCCCCGTTTATGTGTCATCGCTCCGACGGTGCCGGCGTTTGAAGGACTGGGTTCTGCTAAGACCCAGCGGTGCCAGGGATAACACCTAAAACCTTCGTGGGTAACCTGTTCCAGCGTACAAATGACAGAGACACGGGACACTTCCTTCGGCGTCAAAGATTCGAGGTTTATTACTGCAGGGAACATAGAAGTCACGAGAAGTACAAATCATGTAAGTTCACTGAGCCTGCTTCAAATTGCTACTGCGGGTCGCTCCTTTTATACACATTTCTCTCATAGGTTAACATTGTACACAAAGGTTTACAACTCGGTTCCCATCGTAATCTCCAAGAGGGGTTGCTTTGATGTATTCAGGGCCCGGAACATAAGTACGGAAACATTTGGTAGTTCCCAACTGTAAAACCCATCTTCCCACCATTAGTACGTTCCAATTGGCAATAAACAGATCGAAGAAGGAACAGAGACAGGTGCAGAGGAAGGCAGAAACAGTGGGGAGATTGGAAAGGGTGTAAAAGGGGTGGTATCGGGAAACACGAGCTACAGGCATCAAAGGGACGTGCCTAATGAGATGCACGGCTGAGACAATAGAGCGACACGGCAAGATGTGCCTCGAGCGGGGCCATCTGCCTTACAGTGTCATCCCCCTCATCATAAAGACACTTTCAAAGAAAACGTGTCTTCCGCAAGAGTTTTGGGAATCCCAGGGTCGCGAAGCGGACAGCGTCCTTTCGCTGGCTACTTGAGGGCAAGAAACAAAATGGATGCCATATCTAAGATGGAACCCGTGGTCTCGGATGTAGAAACCCACGAAACAAACGAACGGTTTAGGCTAGTACACTGAAAACGCGTACACCCACTAAACTCGTCATTTGCGGTCCATAGATACCAGACTCGACCATATTCGTGTGAGTCAAAAACACCACTTACAATCGTCACGGAACCTCAGACGCTCCATTTGCCCTCATGTAGGCAAGCACTAGTCGGAATCATACTCGATATTCATCAGACCATCTAGATGCTGCTGCAACATCATTCTATCCAACTGAGCTCCTTTGGTAACAGGTGGCTGTCTCATACACGTTGTAGCACAAAGGCCACATAAGGCAGGACCACACTGCACACAAAGGCAACACGTGAACAGAAACGCTGCAACAACCCCGATTATCATCAGAATTTTCCAACCCCAAGTCGACATCAAGCCCCAAAACCACCCAAGTAGCGTCCAATCCCCTACATCCACGTGTATGGACTCAGAGATCTTATGCAACTTTGAAATGGCTTGATAGACAGTCGGAGCGTTATCTGGAATGAAAATACAGCAGCTCGAATGGATCACCTTACATACTCCACCTCGATCTGCTAAGACAACGTCTAAAACCATTCGGTTTTGTAACGTCATGAGCCTATCCGCCTGAAGTTCTGCGGTGATATTACCAAGGGCACTGGCAGTGATATTAGCGGTCGATTCCACCACTCGAGTCAACTGTCTCAGGTTCCTACTATTAACCATAGGTCCCCAAAACGGAAAGAAACCCTTGAAAAAGTCTCCTGCCTCTTGACCGGCAGTGTCCTCTTCGCTAATCACGCCCCTCACAACTCTAGTCTTGTGGTAGTCTGCATCAACGGTAAATGTCGGAGGCAACAAATTTGCAATATAACATGTGCCCGCAAAGTCGGAGGGCAACCACGTATACGCACGATCATGACAGACAAAGTACGTACCCTTGGCAGTCAGAAACACAGGGGTAGAGAGCATCGGTAAGACATACGTCTCGGAGCAAGCACTCTCTCCAAGGTATGCTCTCGATCTTCGGCCACGACCTTTTAGACAGAAATTACCAAGGTGGGGTACGATTCATATTGGCGACGAGCTCTTAAGCTGTCTTTCACCCACGAGTGCACTATACTCAGCCTCACTCAGATCCCTATAGGCTCGCACCTCTTCCTCTGGGATGAGCGACGGCTCATAGATATCCCTATCTAAATCAGCGATCGCTATAGCCAAAGGCTTGTGGTACGGACCTGGACCAAAGTGCGGAGGACGTGGCTCTCGATTGGGGTAGGAATCTAGTGCACTTCGAAACATTGTTTGAAATGCTCGAGCTGAACCCTGGGAGCTATAAGGAAGGACCAGATATGGAATTCCTTTATCTGTGGTATGTGGCATTAACTCACACACCCAACAATTAGTAGTATTAACCACTAACTGATGCTGATGAAGGAGCTGAATGAAGGAATTATTTCTGAATTCCGCACGTCTAGCCTGTTCGTGTTGGGGTAGGATATGGAAGGAATGAGGGGACACAGTGGAGGTAGTTTTAGGTTCAGAAGTAGGAGTAGGTATGGCAGAAGGTAGGAAGTACTGCATCATATAATACACCCCACCCGCCAATAACGAAGAAACAATTAGAAACAGAAGGAACACCTGAAACATAAAGCAGTTGGTACGAGTAATCTGTTGCAGTTTGAATCTTTGCGCCTGAGCTTTTTCCAAGTCCATCAGCTTTGAAAACGCCATCCCCTAAAACCGTCTGCAACGTTTCTTGACGCACTTCGTTCTGTGTAGCAATAGTCAATCCCCAGGAGTTCCCAGGAACTGACGGTCTCTGACCTAATGTCTGGACCTACTAACCAGAAGGAAGTACACGCGCGGCCCTACGGCTCACCTGGATGTAAGGTATTCTAATTCACAAATATATACAAAGTCTCTCAGCTGTGGAAGCAAAAACACATGTGGAAAAACTCAATATTTACAAAAATCACAGTTGTACGTGTGTTTAGACTGATCGTGGCAAAAGGGGGGTAACGTAGATGTCGAGGGACAGAAACGAAAATGTATTTGTCCTTGGTATTAGATCGCAAAGAGTAGCGGCTTCTCCCAGGACGTGTCTGTTCGTCAAACAATGGATCTGATGAGGGAACAGAGTTCTGTTGATCAGTCAATTGTTCAGATCTTGAATCTCATGATGGCAAATGGTCAACAATGTCTTTCTGCTGCCCCGAGGATTCTCCAACAAGTTGAGCGTCACTGAAAGGTACGAAGGTTGGCGATGCTTCAGTTTCAGACGAGGCAATGCCCTTCCTCACCCACGAGTCCGCTGGTAAAGGTATCGGAACCTTTTTGGTATGAGTGGCATGCACCCAGTGCTTTCGTCCTTCCAAACGAACAGCAGTTCTCGTGGCAAGGAGGACTTGGTAGGGTCCAGTAAAGCGAGGTTCGAGGTTGCGTTTCCTTCCAAAGTTCCTCGTCACCACCCAGTCTCCGGGCTGGAGCTGGTGGCCTGGACCCTCCGTCTGCGTCGGCAATGCTTCAAAGACCTGTTGGTGAATTAACCTCAGTTTAGCAGTCAGATCATGAAGATAATCGATCAACATTGGATATTCAAGGTCTGAAAACACACTTGGTCTAGGAACCCCCCAAACATTCGCAGGACGGCCGAACACTATTTCGTAGGGACTGAGCCCTACTCGGGAGTGTACAGTCGCCCTTGTTGACAACAGAGCTAGAGGCAAAGCGTCAGGCCATGAGAGACCAGTAGTGGCCTGAATCTTCGCCAACTGTAGTTTAAGGGTGCCATTATACCCTTCGACCAAAACTGCTGACTGGGGATGATTGGCGCTATGGAATTTTTGAGTAATTCCAAGGCCCTTACACACATTCTTCATCACACTCCCCACAAACTCACTTCCGTTATCAGACCATACAATCCGTGGCATTCCATACTGAGGAAAGTATTCCTTCAGTAGGATTTTCGCAGTGGACAGAGCAGTATTGTCTTTGAGAGGGTAGGCTTCAATCCATCGGGAGAATGCGCAAACCACAACTAAAACGTATTTCAGGTTATTGCATCGCTCCATATGGATGAAGTCTAGCTGAATTACTTCAAAGGGACATGAAGGGGGAGCAAAATGGCCAGGAGGTGTGGGGGTTCCTTTCCCAGGGTTGTACATCATACATATCATACAATTCTTGACCAATCTCTCAGCACATTTAGTAATACCGTCATTCTTCCACACAGGGGACAACAACTTGCAGATACCTTTCGCGCTAATATGCGCTAACCCGTGTGCCATCGTCACAACGGCTAGCACATACGCATCTGGCAACATCCATCTCTTATGGTCCGACAAATCAATCCAACAACCATTCGCATCCAACTTTCCCGTACTCTCTTTCCACTTAGTCTTTTCAGTCTCGGTGGCCTCGTTCTGAATCGCTTTCACACTCTCGATGGTATCCTCACACATACCAGTCTCTGTAGGCCACCTAACCGAACTCGTCACATACATCCTCGTACTAAGGTTCCGGGCAGTCTCCTTAGCAGTCTCATCCGCAAACGCATTCCCACGGCCAACATCATCCGTCACCTTACGATGCGCGCTACATTTAACAATCGCCACCTGCTCAGGCAATGTAAGTGCATCCAAAAGATCATTCACAAGCTGTCCATGCTGAATCTTAGTGCCATGCGACGTCATGAAACCTCTCTCTCGCCACAATCGTCCGAAGCTATGCGCGACGCCAAAAGCGTATTGGCTGTCGGTAAACACATTCACCCGTTTCCCTTTTGACAACACACACGCTCTAGTCAAAGCAATCAGTTCTGCAGCCTGAGCAGAACTCTGATTCAATCTTGCAGCTTCCACAACCGTACTCAATGTCACTTCAGCATACGCGGTCGTTACATCACCGTTCGGCAATTTAAAACACGACCCATCCACATACAAGGTCCCATCGGGATTATCCAAAGGAGTATTTTTCAGGTCTACACGACCTTTGGTTTCCTCTTCGGTTCGTAAGTAGCAGTCGTGAGCTGCTACTTCATCTGATTCCATACTGATTGGTAACAAAGTCGCCGGGTTCAGGACGTTACAGCGTTTTATTTGAATGTGACTTGCCAAAAGCGTCAATTCATACCCAGACAACCTTGCACTCGTCAAGTGCTGAGTTTTAGTACGATTCAAGAGAGTTTCAACTGCATGCGGAACCATCACCGTAAGCATATTATCCATGACCAATACTGCAGATTGTCGGATGGACACCGCAGCTGCCGCTGTTGCCCTCAGACAACTCGGCAATGCTCTAGCTACTGGGTCCAAGGTCGAGGAAAAATATGCACATGGACGCTGCTTACCACCGAATTGTTGCGTCAAAACACTCAACGCACAACCTTCCCTTTCGTGAACGTATAGTGTAAACGGCTTACTGTAGTCAGGGGTACCTAACACAGGAGCCGAACATAATGCGTCACGTAGTTCAGAAAAACTTTTCTGACATTCTTCCGTCCATGGTAAAGGAGTTGGAACATCCTTGCACGTAAGAGCCACCAGTGGTTTCGCTAGCAATGAAAAATTCGGAATCCATTGCCTGCAGTATGACGTGATACCTAAAAAGCCACGCACATCTCTCTGAGTTGTTGGCACAGTCATTCGAGCAATCGCTGCAATTCTCTCTGGGGTCAACCTTCTTCCCTCCTTTGACAATAAGTGACCTAGATAGGTTACTTCTTGACAACAATATTGTAGCTTAGAAGGTGACACCTTGTGATGTAAGTCACAGAGATGTTGCAACAACGACACCGTGGCAATTTTGCAAATGTCCTGAGTGTCTGCGGCCACCAATAGGTCGTCGACGTATTGGATCAAGGCTGCACCAGCCGGCAACACAAATGCATCAAGTTGGCCCTTCAAGGCTTGACTGTATATCGATGGACTTTCACAGTAGCCCTGAGGAGCACGTTTAAACCGGAAACTGCGGCCACCAAGAGAGAAACCGAAAAGATCTCTACTCTCCTCAGCAATCGGTATGCTGAAAAACGCATTTTTCAGATCGATCACGGAGAACCAAGATGCAGAAGCTGGAATCAGAGTGAGAAGTGCCGTAATGTCGGGCACCACAGGGAACTGAGGAACCACAATTTTATTCACCTCCCGTAAATCGATGACAAAACGATAAACAGGGGGTTTCGATGGATCAGTGCGCTTCAAAATGGGAAGTACAGGGCTATTGCACACGTTTCCCCGTGTCTCCTCGATAACGTCTTTCTCAATCAAATCGTAGATGATGGCTAACAGTGCCCGTTCACCATCAAGGGAGATACGATACTGGGGAATACGTGGCAAACGCACATTAGATTTAAAGTGAACAACATAAGGGGAGATGTCAAGCAGGCCCACGTCATTGGGACCTGTTGCCCACAAAGATGCAGGAAGCGAGCTCAATTCCGGTGGAAGCTTATCAAGAGATAAGTACATAGGAGAGATAACTCTCTCACCCAACGTAAGCTTAACTCCCGCAGGAGAACAATACAAAGTCGCATACAGACGTTTTAGCAAATCCAGGCCCAAAAGATTTTCGCCACAACCAGTGGTCAAAATCAACGGAGCTTGCAGCTCACGAGGCCCAATTGAAAGGGGCAAAGGGCACGAAACTGGATTGCTAACAGGGGCGCCAGAGAATCCACCGGAAACATTTGTTAAGCCAGACAAAAGTGCGCCAGGGAGTTTCGAATGCATGATAGAACTTTTCGCTGCACCAGTGTCCAACAGAAAAGGCTCAACGACGCCCGAGGTGGCAACTGCGACGTAAGGCCCTCTCTGATCAACCGGAACTGATACTACTCCCTGTCTTTGTACATGGCTGTCCTAGTAATTACTATCGTCAGCATTGTGATCAACGAAATAATCATCTACATTGTACTGAGCAGATCTGCTTTGTGAGGATCCACGCTGATCGAAGCAATTGTTAGAATCGGAAGAATTATTGGAACGGTCAGTTTGAACACCACGACCTCTACCACGTGATGCTTGTTGGGGGCCACTACGACCTCCTCTAGAAGAATTACCACTGTTTCGATCACGCAAAACCGGACAATCGAATTTCAGATGACCCTCGTTCCGACAATAGGCACACTGATTGTACCCTAACGAAGATCTATCAGAAGAGGAGTCATTTCGAGATTGCGATCTGTTCGACTGAGACTGTGGCCTATTCCGCTGTTGCGAATCGTTCTGATTTGACCGTGGAGGATACGCTTGCTGCAACAGCACTTTCATTTTGAGCTCTTTCGTCTTTTTATCAGCGCGGTCATTCTCTTCTTTCTCTCTGTTCTCATAATATTGTGCTGTGGCCAATATTTGAGCAGAAGTAGAAACCGCCTAAGCACTTTCTGAATTACGCAATTTGTTGCTTAAGTCAGGCAGCAAATTTGAGACAAACTTATCCACAAACAATCGCTGTCCACCCTCAGTACCCATATCCTGACCACTATGATCAATGAATGCCTCCTCAAATCTTGTAAAGAAATCAGAGACACTCTCGTCCTTCTTTTGTTTGCAAGCAGACAGTTGGTCCCAATTCACCTTCATGGCTGGCCTAAGTGTTTTCATAAGGGTGATAATTCTCTGAGGAAGATCCGTAATCAATTGTTCAGGCTTAGCCCCACCAATTTGACGGGTGTCTGCTGCCACAAGAGCAGGCCAGTCACCACCTAATTCTGCCGCATGGTTTTCCTGACGAATCTTTGCCCATACCGGTTGCGGTACAACATTACCAAACAGCATATCGATATCGGCAAGATTCATTATCGTAGCATCTACGAGCTGCGATAATTCTTTGTAGTATCCTGCAGGATTTTTGCGAGGATCAGGCAAAGATTGCTTCACCTGCAAAACTTCCGATCGTTTCCACGGGAGATGTATCCACACTCTTTGAAAGTGTGGCAGGATCGGCGGAGCAGCGTTAGCGTTACCTGGCATCCACACCGGTGGAACTTCGCGCATGGGATACTGACCAGGCGCTGCAAGCGATCCCTCAATGTCCTCCACGAACAATGCCCGAGGCATCGTAGAAGGACGAAAAGACAATAATTGCTCGACAGCACATCGAACATTGGTGCCCACCAACATTCCGCTCGCAAACTGGAGCTGAAGGTTAGTCAGAGCAGTCAATACCTCATCAGATGCGTCAGCCGATATGAGGTCACGTAAAGCCTTGCACATCTCTTCAAACACGAACCTTTGTGTCGGTATGTTGAACTGGCAAAATGTATCTAACACTACACGAGGAGGATTTCGAAAGGGGTATTTCATCCAACCCATAGCCATATTATACAATGAGTCACGCTCCCTACCACCAGGAAGCTGACTTCGTCTTTGAGGACCGTCCGAACCAGCGGACTCAAGAATAGGTCCAAGAGAATTAAAGAAGTTAGCAGCTACAGAGGGGGTACGACGTCGAACAGACGGAGACAAAGAGTAACCCAAAGGGGTAACAAGAGAAGTACCAGAAACAGAGGGAACAGCAGGGGAAACCAGAACAGTAGAGGCAGCGGGAGCAGGAGTATGAGGAAGTACAAGCGGAGGAGCAGTAGGGACAGAAGCAGGTAGAGGAGCAGGGACAGCTGGAAGTACAGGGATAGGAGCTGGTTGGGGAGCAGGAACAGGGGGAATCACAGGAGTAGCAGTACCCTGTACATACAGAGGTGGTGACTTCATAAGATAAGACATTAAAGGGTCTTCTGTACCTTCCTCCTTTTTATCTGTATCCGCCGGTAAAGCGGGATAGCACTTATCTACAGACATACGTTGCAATCTATCGAAAACTTCCTTTTCCTTTTCCTCCTTATCTCGCTGAAACTGCTCTGCTTTTCTTACCATGTTAACAACTCCATCCCTCTGATTACGTTTAATCTGTCTGATTTCTCTCTGTTTGGCTTCCTTACGCCACAACCGAAAGGCATCAAACATGGCCGGCCTTGATTTTCTTTGAAACAATTTAGCCTCAAGATTATCTAATATCGGGGTCTCGAAGCTACCATGAGGTGGCCAACTAAGGACACCATCCTTTTTAGTATAGCGAATCCAATATTCATTGAAGGTAATCGGACCTAACCCGTGCTTACTATAGAGCTCATAAGTTGGAGTTCCAACCGGAGGTATCGGACACGAGTCCTCCAGTTGGGAATCCGTACCACAACGTCTAAAACAACTGAACAAAGTACTGCGACCAGGCATCTTGCACACTAGCCGAGTTTCACAAACTTCAAGGGTTACGGGATTTACCAAGTCCCTGCAAAGAGCAAAAACCCTCGGTTTTTGGCGACTGCAGACGTCAAATATCACAACAAAGAACCAAGTACTAAGAACCACAAATGCAATGGAACCATGCAACAACTAAGCAACCACAACTAAGGACTCTGGGAGCGACCCACAAATACTTAACTCAAAGATCGATGGCGTCACCAGGAAGGCCCGTCAATCGTCTCGCTGTACCGAAGTCTACGCCAGGCGCCAAAACAGGTCTACAGTCAGGCCAGCAGTCCGTCGCAGCCGTCAGGAGGCGGGAATCTTCGCGGGAAAAGTCGTCGGGCCACTTATTTCGACAACAGGATCGATGAAGCGGGGTGCACCTTCCCTCGGAGATTTCACACGAAGTTCCGCACGATCGTCTGGCTTGGACCGGTACCACTGATGCAGCCCTACGTTGGGCGCCAACTGAAGGACTGGGTTCTGCTAAGACCCAGCGGTGCCAGGGATAACACCTAAAACCTTCGTGGGTAACCTGTTCCGGCGTACAAATGACAGAGACACGGGACACTTCCTTCGGCGTCAAAGATTCGAGGTTTATTACTGCAGGGAACACAGAAGTCACGAGAAGTACAAATCATGTAAGTTCACGGAGCCTGCTTCAAATTGCTACTGCGGGTCGCTCCTTTTATACACATTTCTCTCATAGGTTAACATTGTACACAAAGGTTTACAACTCGGTTCCCATCGTAATCTCCAAGAGGGGTTGCTTTGATGTATTCAGGGCCCGGAACATAAGTACGGAAACATTTGGTAGTTCCCAACTGTAAAACCCATCTTCCCACCATTAGTACGTTCCAATTGGCAATAAACAGATCGAAGAAGGAACAGAGACAGGTGCAGAGGAAGGCAGAAACAGTGGGGAGATTGGAAAGGGTGTAAAAGGGGTGGTATCGGGAAACACGAGCTACAGGCATCAAAGGGACGTGCCTAATGAGATGCACGGCTGAGACAATAGAGCGACACGGCAAGATGTGCCTCGGGCGGGGCCATCTGCCTTACAGTGTCATCCCCCTCATCATAAAGACACTTTCAAAGAAAACGTGTCTTCCGCAAGAGTTTTGGGAATCCCAGGGTCGCGAAGCGGACAGCGTCCGTTCGCTGGCTACTTGAGGGCAAGAAACAAAATGGATGCCATATCTAAGATGGAACCCGTGGGCTCGGATGTAGAAAACCACGAAACAAACGAACGGTTTAGGCTAGTACAGCGAAAACGCGTACAACCACTAAACTCGTCATTTGCGGTCCATAGATACCAGACTCGACCATATTCGTGCGAGTCAAAAACACCACTTACAATCATCACGGAACCTCACGTTAGTCCGAAGGATTCTAAGACACCCAAGGATTGATGGGAAATGTAGTTAGGCTACGTTTCCTATGTAGCACGAGTGTTATTACAAAATTTTATTGAAACGTCCAGAATTTCTCAGGACACAAACAACACTCAAAAAGGTGAAATCAGTTATATTTATGACCCGACTATGAAGTTAAGTCAATGTACTTATTATTTGTGTAAAATAAATCGGTATAAAAGGACATAATGATAATATGTATAGGGGCCCAATAGGACGAACTACAAAACACCGAGGGGTTGATGGAACATGCAGTTTGACTACGCTTCCTATACAGTACAAGATGATTGAGACTCATATTTTTTACATATTAAAAAACCTTTTTTGAGAAACCCAGGTTATTTAAGGCAACAGAGAACTTCATCAGGGGGTCTATCATTATATCTAGGATCCCACTCTGGAGCTGAATCAATGTCATATATACGTGTTATAATAACACGGTATAAGAGATCCCCTTACATGGACAAGATAATAGGATATCTCGTCTAGATGTCAAAAAATGAGGAGAGTTGAGTATTCCAAAATCGAAGGCATGTTCTTAGAGCCGTCTGTTATATCTGGTTACTATATGTTCAGTTCAGTTCAAAAAGACTTTATTTCGGTCAGAATGACCTAAAAAAGTACGAGATACTGCAGTCAATCATTTCTAAAATTACATCATACAAACAGTAGAGATTAAAAAACAATGACATTAATTATACACATATTTTTCATATTAAAATGCATTCAATTTTTAGTGTGTTGTTTCTAGGCAAAGGTTACACATTTAATTCCGAAAAGTGCCTAGTGCAAGAATAAATACATAAATTAACTAAAAAGGTACTTAAAAAAGGGGAGCCCTTACATATGAAACTATACAAAGCAGTACGAAACGATTGAGCCAATTTACTATGGTAACACTGTTCATTCACCATAGCAAATTCAATACAACATTTCATGATTTCAAAAAAACCCTTCTGGTGCACCGCATGGAGAACAGAAATCCTACGACTAAATAGACCATTGGGATACTGAGGTCAGATTTCAGTATCCTAAATGCTTCAAGACAACGCCTATTACCAAGATTCCTGTAAATCTGAACCAGCCAGCGTTTCCTTGCCTTGTAATAGCCTGGGCAGCTAAAAAAAACATGGAGCTCTGTTTTTTCAGGGTGGGCGCACGACTGGCAATGAATCATTGGCTGGTCTCTCCCTTTAGATATAAAGCAGCGGAGAGGAAGCACCCCATATCTAAACTGTAAATAGAGCTTCCTTGCCGCCGGCGGGTTAATGAGATCTATTACCGTCTCAAAGCAAGGAATGCCACTACCAAAGATATCTTACAGTCAGTATCTACGGGCCCCTTAGGTTCTTCCCAATTGTCCACACAGAATTGAATCATTCAGGCCCCGTTCGTGTGTTTTCAAAGTGTAAACCAAACTTTGTTCTTTTTGTTGAAGTCTCTTTGATACGTTTGGACCCCCTCTCAATTTTTCTAGAACAGTCCATTTCAAATCCTGATCACTGTGCTTGTATTTCAAATAATGTGCTGTTAATTTAGTCGCAGTCATTTTCCTTCGTATTGTGGTCCGATGTCCGCTGATGCAAACTTTTACTTTTCTTGATGTCAATCCTATATAGCGATCTCCACACAGACATGTAACCATGTAGATGGAATTATCCAAGTTACAATTAGTGTGGTATCTTTGTTCCCACATCCGTGGGAGTCCTAGATCAATTTCCAATGTATGGATGGTAAATTGCCACACAATGCACATTCTGCAAGGAAAATGTCCTTTCACTTGTGGGGTATTCCATATTGTGAGTAGCCTTTCCATTTGGGTTGGTATGTCTCTGTGTGAACTAATGCACTCCTCAGATTCCTGTTCCTTTTAAAAGAGAACATTGGCTTTTGAAAAGCAAGGTTATTTGAATTTAGAATGTTACATTTTTTATTTATTATTTTCCTGATGGTATTAGAAGAGGAGTTGTAGGTAGTCACACAGATTAAAGACTTTATCTCTTTCTTTTCATAACTCTCCAGCAGGGCTGAGCGGGGAGGGTTACGTGACCTTTTCTGCACCTCACTCCTTTGGATAGTCTCTTTTTTCCAGTTTTTTTGGAAAGGGGCGACCATTCGGTCCCCCCGAACGTATGGCCGAGTACCACGAGCCCCCCGGGAAGCCATTTTTGGGCGGGAGGCGAGCCTCGGCTGGTATGCCCGAAGCGGCGTAGCCGGGGCGCGCTGTTTCCCGCCCTCGAGTGGGCTGGCCTAGACACTGACGCGGCTGGCCACGCCCTAAGGGCAGGCAGGGGCGGGTTTACGCCCGCCCTGAAGACGGATAAAAGGAGCAACAAGCCAAGAACGCATCCTCTTGTTCCTGTGCTCTGAAGCTGCACCCCCTCGCTGCACGTGAGCTCGAGACGGAACGAAGAGCCAATTTTGAGTGTGGTAATCTTTCTTGTTTGTCTTACAGATACTCTGTTGGGGAATGCCTAAGAAAGTTGGAAAGCGAATGACTACCGACCAGATGCTGCGGGTTCTTATGAAAGAGGTGACCGACCTAAAGAAGCGAATGGCGGAGAAAGATGGGGAAGAGGGACCGAAACGTCCGTTGGCTGGAGCAGCTCCGGGAGGAAAAGGCAAGAGGCCCAGAAGGGGAGCAGCTGGAGGGGACATCCCGGTTCCCTGTACCCCACTCGAAGAGCCAACTCCGGTGCCGGCGGAGGGGAATCCGATTCCCGTGGTGGTCACCCCCGTGTCCGGGGAGGATATGCCGCCCGAGCTGGCAGCACAATTAGCAGCGTGGTTGGGTAAAAATAACGAGGGCGCCACGGCTGACGACGCACGGGTTTTGATGAGGCAACTGCGTGAAACAAGGGAGGCGGCGAAGGCAGCATCGCCAGTCATCAAGCCGGCCGCGGCAGGAGGAAAGCCACCTGGGGTAGGCTCAGCCGCAGATACAGCTTCCGGTTCAGGTAAGCGGCCATTGCCGATTGCGAGGGATGAGTCTGCCCCGTCAAGAAGGGAAAAGTTGGGTCAACATGTCCCTCTAGCTATTAAGGAGAAGATATGGGCAGATGAGTATGTAAACATCTTCTCGTTGCTTACCGATCATTATGAGATGGAATATGTTAAGAGCCAAAAGGAGCTCATGCATCCGAGTGTTTGGCGCGCAAAGATGGCCGCCTTCAAGGTAAATGAGAACATTGGCAATTGGGGCAAGGCGTGGGGGATTTTTACATCCATCCTGGGCGAACGTAGGCCCGAATTACTGTCTGAATTGCCGATTTATCAGTCACGGATCATGGGGTATTCCGTGTCACATGGGGGCAATCAGTGGTTCTGTTACGATAATATTTTCAGAAAAGCGAAAGAACATGATAAAAACTTAACTTGGGATTGTTACGATTCTGTGTCATGGTCAAAAATGGCGGATACTGGTATGTTGAATTTGCCATTAGTAGGGAGTAGTGTGGGGGGGTCCTCCCGCCAATATTCTGGGACCTCCTTTCGATCAGGCGTGAGTAACGAATACCAGTCCAGGCCGAACGGCACCACAGGTAAAAAGGGGAGTTGTTGGAACTTTAACAGGGGTAAATGTACGAGGCCCCAGGGGTCATGCAAATTTAGGCACGAATGTAGCGGGTGTGGGCAAGCGTCCCATCCTGAGTCCATGTGCAGAGCCAAAACGGGTGATAACGGGGGTAGAGGAGGCGCCAAACAGGTCTGAAATAGTCTGAGGGGCGCCTTTACCTACTCCGATTGATACCATGGCAATGATTCCTTGGCTCAGCGAATACCCGGACCACGCTTCCGCTGGGGTGTTGCGGAACGGGTTTTCATATGGTTTCCGCATCCCAGTGGGGGAGTTTCAGGGTTTAGCGAAATGTAAAAACCAAATATCAGTCTTGCAGCACACGACCGTGGTACAGGAGAAGATTGGGAAAGAGGTGGCTCGCGGTCGAGTCGCCGGTCCGTTTAATGTGCCACCGGTTGCTAACTTTGTTTGTTCCCCCTTAGGGGTGGTCCCCAAGAAGGACCCGGGTGAGTTTCGGCTGATACATAATTTATCAGCCCCACGTGGTTTTTCCGTAAACGATGCGATAGACCCGGCAGTGTGTTCAGTACGGTATGCATCTTTCGATGAGGCCGTAGCCATTTTGAATCGCCTAGGGCCCGGTGCGCTGATGGCGAAATCTGATATCGAGTCAGCGTTCCGGTTGCTCCCGGTACATCCAGACGATCAGCGTCTTCTTGGTTTCATGTTTCAGGGACACTATTACATGGATAGATGTATGCCAATGGGGTGCTCTATATCTTGTTCCTATTTCGAGCAGTTCAGTTGTTTCCTGCAATGGGTCTTCACAAGGAAGACGGGGTTTCATCAGGTTATGCATTATCTCGATGATTTTTTGTTTCTAGGGGCAGCCGGGGATCCGGAATGTGGTCAGGCTTTGAATGAATTTTGTGTCTTAATGAACCATTTTGGTGTGCCATTGGCACCCGGTAAGACGGTGGGTCCTTCGACTTGCCTCGAGTTTCTGGGGATCGAGCTCGACTCGGAGGAGGGTTGTTTTCGTTTACCAAGAGAAAAAGTGCTTAGGTTCAGGGCATCCCTGGAGACGTGTATTAGTCAGTCTAAGGTTAAGTTGCAGCAATTACAACAATTGGTGGGACAGCTGAATTTTGCCCTGAGAGTAATACCGATGGCCCGCCCCTTTTCCCGCTCGATCGCTCAGGCCATGGTCGGCCTGAAGGAGGGTCACCATCGCACGAGGCTCTCGGCCGAGGTTCGCCAGGACATGCGCATTTGGTTGGCATTTCTGGCAGATTTCAAGGGTCGAGTTGTCTGGAACAAACCGGCGGTGTCCTCCGAGGAGCTGGGGCTGTGGACAGATTCGGCAGGGAGCATTGGTTTTGGTGCCATCTTTGGCACACAATGGTCGGCTCAAAAATGGCCGTCATGGTGGCATGAGGATGGGTTGACGAGTAACATTGCTTTTCTTGAACTGTTCCCCATTCTGGTGGCCCTGAAAACTTGGCCTGAGGGGTTTAGAGATCACTCTGTGGTATTCTGGTCTGATAACATGACCGTGGTTGAGTGTATCAATAGCCAGGCGGCACGATGCAAATGGATCCTGAGGCTGCTGAAAGAAATTGTCTTGTTGTGTATGCAATTGAATGTCCTATTTAAGGCAAGACATGTGCCGGGGGTGATGAACCAAGCGGCTGATGCGCTTTCTCGTTTCCGTATGCAGGCCTTCTGGGGCTTTCTGCCCACAGCGGACCCGGTGGCGGCACCCTTTCCCGAAGCTCTCTGGTCTCTCGGTGCCCCGAACTACGAAACCTCGTGGGAGAGAGTTTAGCACCCAGGACAAGGAAGGCATATGAAGGGGCGTTCCGTTCCTATTTGGCCTTTTTGGGGACTGCTGGAGGGGAGCTTTGGGGCCAGGAGGAGTGGGTAGTAAATTTCCTGCTGTCTTTACATCAGGCAGGCAAATCTGTGGCTACTGCCCAGAGGCATCGGGCAGCCATTTCCTTTGTGGCTAGGGCTTATGGGATCCAGGACCCGACAGCGTCTTTCGTTGTACAAAAAGCTCTACGTGGGTGGCAACGCCTTGAGGGTCGCAGAGTAGATGAAAGGCGCCCGATAGGTCTGGATAGGCTGGCCCTGTTATTATCTGTACTCCCTTCAACGTGTTCATCCCAGTATGAAACAGTGTTATTCCGAGCCGCTTTTACGCTGGCATTCCATTCGGCTATGCGGGTAAGCGAACTAGTGGCGAGGAACAAGCGGGATGTGACGGGGGGACTGTGCCGAGAGCACGTTCAGGTCAGAGGGGAGACAATGTCCATCTCGTTTGTCAGGTCCAAGACCGACCAGGGTGCGATGGGGGACTGCATAATCATACAAAGGATTCCCGGGTCCTCCATGTGCCCTGTAAGTTGCGTAGAAGAATATTTAGCGCAAAGGGTGGCATCATGGGGGGGGACATTGTTGCGACACGCTGACACCACCCCACTGACGAGGTTTCAGTTTCAGCGGGTGCTTGCGATGTCAATCTCCGCTGCGGGCTTGAACCCCGGCGAGTTTGGGACCCATTCCTTTCGGATAGGGGCTGCTACAGAGGCTACAGCCAGGGGTCTGAATGTCGAACAAGTTAAACGTGTGGGGCGTTGGTCCTCGAACTGTTATAAAAGGTATGTGCGGTTGCACTTGTTGTGAAGCTGTAATGATGTACTCACGCTTCTTGTTTTCTTTGGTTTTCAGTTGCGCAAGCCTACGAGGCGGGGCGGACTGTGCAGTCGACCCAACACCGGGTCAGCGGTCAGACATCACCGGCTGTGAAAAAGGAGGTGTGGGTCGTGGGCCACTCATACGTGAGGCGGGCCGCGGACGTATTCAAAGCAGGTGACATGATTCACGTGGCTGGGGAATACGGGTACAGTGTGTCCTTCTACGGAAAGGGCGGGCTCTGTATTGACCAGTTTCAATCATTTTTTGAGGGTTTGTTAGGGCGGACGAGGTCACCGCCGGCTATAGTCATAGTATATCTTGGGGGCAACGATTTGGTGTCCACTGGTAGACGACTACTTCTTGAGGCAATGCTTTCCACTGTAAGTTGGTTAGCGAGAAGAGTTCCAGGGTGCACAATCGCATGGTCCCATATGATACCGCGAAAAGTGTGGCGGGGGGCTCTTTCAGTTTCTGCTCTGAATCATTCAGTAAGGAAGATTAATAATAAAGTGAGTCGATTGTTCCGTTCAAGTACACTGCATTCTATTTCGCATGGTTGTATTAAAGGGGACAGTATGTATTTGGGTGATGGTGTTCATTTGTCCCGGGTGGGGAACGAGTTACTCATAGGAGACCTGATAGCTTGGCTGGGGACTTTAAGACATGACCTTTAGGTAGGAGTGTGTGGGGGGTCCGGATAGCCGGTCAACTATCCGGCCTGTGGCGGTAAGGTCATGATCGGTGAGCACTAATTGGTAGATCCCTATGAGTGGGCGTCACCCATTACGGATGGGAGCGCTCGAGGGAGGTGGCCATTGGCCCCTCAACGGGTAGGCGGTCCCTTCTAAGGATGGGACGCCGAAAGGAAAGGAAAGGCGGTCAAGGCCCCTTCCTGGGTAGGAGGGGCTACAGCCCCCTCCAGGGGAATTTCCCGGGGCCAGGATATCTGCGACGGCAGATGTGGTAAGTTGTGTGGGGTTTGGGAGGGGGTCTACGCTACCTTCTAGATACCTCACACGAGTCCTCGAACGACCTTTAAGTGGCGTCGAGTTTATTGGGGCCCCCGTCAAGTCAAGGGAAATTGGTAGTTGCACTTGAGGTACACCTCTGTGCGGTCGCCCCTCACAAGTGAGGGGGATATTTCGGGTTTAGGGATCTTGACACCGGTTACGACCTTGCCGTTGGCCCTTAAACGTTAGGATGTACAATTTCAAAATTTCAAGTTAATGTTTTGTAGGATGTTAGTTCGGCTAGGAGAACCTTTGTATTAGAGAATATGTTAAGGTTAGCCAAAACATCGCAATGTGGTAATGAAATTGTACATAATATGAAACTGTTATTTTAATGTTTTATTTTGTTTCATATTTTAATAAATACGGCCGGGAGGGTCACTCCCTCCCGTCTTCCAAAAGTTCAGAACTGTTTCCGGTTTCCCATCCTTGGGGAGTGTGTTGAGAGGGGGTGGCGGGTATCGCGGCCATATGGAAAGGGGCGACCATTCGGTCCCCCCGAACGTATGGCCGAGTACCACGAGCCCCCCGGGAAGCCATTTTTGGGCGGGAGGCGAGCCTCGGCTGGTATGCCCGAAGCGGCGTAGCCGGGGCGCGCTGTTTCCCGCCCTCGAGTGGGCTGGCCTAGACACTGACGCGGCTGGCCACGCCCTAAGGGCAGGCAGGGGCGGGTTTACGCCCGCCCTGAAGACGGATAAAAGGAGCAACAAGCCAAGAACGCATCCTCTTGTTCCTGTGCTCTGAAGCTGCACCCCCTCGCTGCACGTGAGCTCGAGACGGAACGAAGAGCCAATTTTGAACCCACCCACCAGCCCCTGAGGACAGCCAGTTGTTTTGAATAAAGTTTTGATGTGGTAATTCTATTTCTTGCAGGTTGTGGTGATTGTCGTGTTATTCTTAGTATGCAATAAAGAATGGTCAGCTACAATATGTTTTTCAAATAAAGTAATTCTGCACTAAGTATTGATCAGTAATCATACGTGAAATGGTTTATGGTTGTTTTGTAATTGAGTAATTTAGTTAAATTGTCGTATTTATTTTTGGTCGGGCGGTAAGGTCATGATCGGTGAGCACTAATTGGTAGATCCCTATGAGTGGGCGTCACCCATTACGGATGGGAGCGCTCGAGGGAGGTGGCCATTGGCCCCTCAACGGGTAGGCGGTCCCTTCTAAGGATGGGACGCCGAAAGGAAAGGAAAGGCGGTCAAGGCCCCTTCCTGGGTAGGAGGGGCTACAGCCCCCTCCTGGGGAATTTCCCGGGGCCAGGATATCTGCGACGGCAGATGTGGTAAGTTGTGTGGGGTTTGGGAGGGGGTCTACGCTACCTTCTAGATACCTCACACGAGTCCTCGAACGACCTTTAAGTGGCGTCGAGTTTATTGGGGCCCCCGTCAAGTCAAGGGAAATTGGTAGTTGCACTTGAGGTACACCTCTGTGCGGTCGCCCCTCACAAGTGAGGGGGATATTTCGGGTTTAGGGATCTTGACACCGGTTACGACCTTGCCGTTGGCCCTTAAACGTTAGGATGTACAATTTCAAAATTTCAAGTTAATGTTTTGTAGGATGTTAGTTCGGCTAGGAGAACCTTTGTATTAGAGAATATGTTAAGGTTAGCCAAAACATCGCAATGTGGTAATGAAATTGTACATAATATGAAACTGTTATTTTAATGTTTTATTTTGTTTCATATTTTAATAAATACGGCCGGGAGGGTCACTCCCTCCCGTCTTCCAAAAGTTCAGAACTGTTTCCGGTTTCCCATCCTTGGGGAGTGTGTTGAGAGGGGGTGGCGGGTATCGCAGCCATAAGCTAGTAGTGTGGCTTCTTTTTTGTAAGTCCCCAAATCCAAACAATTTCTGCGGACTCTCAAGAATTGGCTGACTGGAAGGTTCTCCCTTAGAGATCTTGGATGTGCACTGTTGAAACTAAGGAGACTTTTTTTGTCTGTTGGTTTTGTATATAGAGAACTCTCCAATCTCCCCTCTCTGGCCAAGATATTCACATCTAAGAAATCCACGTTGTGGCTATCTGATGTCATGGTGAAGTGAAGAAAGGGGGTATATTGGTTCAACATGGTGTCAAATGTTTTGATGCTCTCCTGGTTCCCATGCCACACCACCAAGATATCATCTATATGCAGTCGCCACGTACGGATTTTGTCAGAGAATGGATTATTTGCCCAGATGTTCTCTTCCTTCCATTGACTCATGTAAAGGAAGGCAATGCTTGGGGAAAAAGTGCTACCCATTGAAGTCCTGTGCTTTTGCAAATGCAGTTGGTCTTTATATTTGAAAATATTCTCTGTCAAAGCAATTCTCAAAAGCATCATGATCCAATCTATCAGTGCTTCCCAGGTCCATTCTTGTTCCTGGGTTAGTAGTATGTCCTGTATGACACAAAGGCTTTCTCCCTATGGAATGCTAGTATATAGCGCTTTGACATCTAAACATAGAAGTATTTCTTGTGTAGGGTCATATTCCAAGTCTGTGATGATGTTCAAGAGATGTTTTGTATCTTTGACATAGGATCTTTATCTTGTGACCATAGGTCTCAGAAACCAATCAGTATACTGGCACAAGGGTTCCATAATGGACACTATTCCTGATACTATAGGTCTCCCAAGCGGAGGACTCAGTCCTTTATGAATTTTTGGCAATGTATAGAACAGAGGTAATCTGGGTTCAGGGGTCTGTAAGAACTAAAACGCTTTTTTCAAGTTCGGCAATTTCCTTCTGGAGGCGAGGAGTGGGGTCCAGGTGTAGTTTCTTGTAATGTGTCTCATCTTGTAGAAGATTGAGACAGGGCTCTCTGTATTCCGCCTGGTACTGTATTACCGTGGCTCCACCCTTATCCACTGGTTCTATAATAATATTCAGCCTCTCCTACAGGGTTTTTAAGGCAGTACGTTCCTTAGTACTCAAGTTGTTGAAAGCCTCTTTATTTTTATTTTTTTCAATCTCTTTGGATACTTCCTCCTCAAAGGCAAGAACCTCTGGGTGCATACATGCAGCGGTGGGATAAAAGGTGGACTTTTTCCTTAAATCATTGTGACCCTGTTTAGTCGTAATTCCAGGTATTTCCTCAAAAAATACATTCACTTTGATCTTGCGGAAGAATTCCCCAAGTTCACACCTGATCATGAATTTGTCAATAGGCGTCAATGGCAAGTACTCTAGTGTGGAACACCCATCATTTGTTTTTAATAGCTACCACTACTCCACACTAAGGGGAAACTGGGAGTTGCTGGTGGTTTTTTAATCTTTAACCCCCTGGACTTTTCTCTTAAGTGCTCCCTGAAACACGGTCGAGACCACCCTCGCTTTTAGGAGCCAGGGTGAACCCGATGATAAAGCATGACACTATTAAAGGGTTACTATAAAAAGGAGATACTGCTCCCATTAGTGGTAGTAGCAGTTAACTGAGTACACCTCCTGATAGAGAATTGTGCCTCCACCTTTCTTACCCACTCTCGATAGGGCTGAATACTTTTTTCATTAATGCAGTCCCAGATTTACCATAAGTGGTAGACTTGGGAATGTGGCAAAAGTACAACGCCTCCCCAGGTGAGGCGTAATGAGGAGAAATATGTTTATTCTCCTTCTTAAAACACATGCACCATTGCACCATGGTGCAAGAGGGCCTGCATTGGTTCTAGGCAGCACATGGATCACCAGCGCTGGGAAAAGGCAGTAATGTGTTGTATTATGTTAAATACAGTGCATTCGTGTCCGTTCTCTGTCACTAGTGCAGCAGGAAAATGCTACACTGTGTGACCTTTTGATGAATAGACCCCATGAGAGTTTGAAGTTGACAGCGACTACACACTCCAATAAAGCGGCAATCTTAAGAACTACTTGGTTCTAGTTGAAGTGAAAAAGAAATAATTGAAACAAAACAGATTCAAAAAGTACTGTTGCAAATTATGTGTTACTGTGCACAGCCAAGGGGCCTTAAGGACACATTATAATGCTCTTGTTTTTGTTACAACAGATGATGTTCAGATACTTTAAGATCATACAGTTGCTTCAGATTTATAGTTACAGTGAGGTGTTGTGCCAGAAAGTGCAGTTGTTTGTCGAGGATAACAAGGTGAGTCTTGCCTGGGACACACTCTGGCAGCTAGGAGGGTTATTTTAAGAAAATATGGATTGGATGGAATAGTTGTTTAAAAATTCGTTAATGAAAGGATGACTATTTGTTTAACTCCTTTGACACCTATGACGGAACCGCTCTGTCATCAGCCGCGGTAGCGCTGTGCTGATGACGAAGCGGTTCCGTCATGGCCCGTTCGCCGCGCCTGCTTAGTGCAAATTCAGCGCATGCGCTCGGCGTTCCATTGAGCGGGCGGGCCATGGCGGAACCACTCCGTCATGAGCACAGCTTAACCGATGCTGGTGATGGAGCGGTTCCGTCACCAGCATGGGCGTGCCCCATGGCGGCCCCGCTCCCTTAGCGCTGCAGCAGAATACCCGCCGCAGCGAAGGTGTTAAAACACAGAAAATATATTATATCCTGCTGATAAAGGACAGTTCTGTCAACAATGCGTAGGAAAACATGCTAACCACTGAAAACTAAACGATCGCACAAAAGAGAGAAAAGAAGAGATTGCTTAAGATTTGTTCTTCAGCTACGTGCTGAAAATTGGCCGTGTTTCTAGTTTAAATGGTGTGATCTGTTTATGGAAATATGAAACCACAAAATGTTTTCATTTTATTTTACCGGATTCAGATGTTCTCAGATATGTACTGTAGAAGAATTAATTTACATCTAGAGTAAGTATGCCAGACAACAATCGCGTCAATACCTTTTGCAGATTCTGCCCAGATGCAGTTGCCTTTCAGTTAATCATCTTTGTTAATAGCCCAAAATATCCAACAATGTATCTGGACAGAGCTTGTGAGACTTGGCCATCATTGGGATCTTTTTCCTTAATAGCCAAGAAAGCTAATATGGAGATGTTTATTTCAGGCGAGAATCAGACAAGAGAACACAGAATTTTTCTGTTAGCCCTGCCCACTGGAGTGGTATTTAATGACTGACAAAGTCCAAAATAGTGGGGAAGAAGTCCATTCTGCTGACCTTCGATGCTTGATGGTATTTGGTATGCCTAACATCCAAAATGACATCGGTACTAGCACTTGCATCAAGGCCCACATCGAAGAGGACCATAACCCAATCCAAATTGTCATTTATAAGTGGAAGGCAACTGCTGTCACTGGGAACATTAAGGAGAATATGTAAAGCAGGGCCCCTAAGGCACTTTGTAGAAGGGAATGGTACACATCCACCTTAATTATTGCACTCAGTAACACAGCAAGTGCATCCACTCTGCTACCGTTAGCCAGTGAAATGGTGTGAATCCTGAATAGTGACACCAGAATATTAATGAAAGTCAATATGGAGGACAACATATCAAAAATGAAATATCGACTGGGAAGTACGCTTAGATTTACTATGCCTAACTCCACATATACGCATCTTCAACCAATCCATCAATCAATCAATCAAACAGTGGTTTGTATAGTGTGGCTACTCACCTGTGAGGGTCTCAAGGCACTGGGAGAAGGGGGCTGCTGGACAAACTTGGTGGAAGATCATTCGAAGAGCAAGGTATTGAGGTACTTCCTAAATTGGGTCAGTGACACGGGGCCCGATTCACAGAATGAACTTAAGACTCAATCCTAAACTTACTACTATTTTGGTACTCACAGAATGCACTTACTACTTTTGACAATCACAGAATGAACTTACTACTGTGGTACTCACAGAAGTTAGGATTTTGTCTTAAATTTGCCTTAAAACCTATTTTGGTATTCACAGAATGAACTTAAGACTCAATCCTAAACTTACTACTATTTTGGTATTCACAGAATGCACTTACTACTTTTGACATTCACAGAATGAACTTACTACTTATGGTATTCACAGAAGTTAGGATGTTGTCTTTAATTTTGTCTGAAGACAAACTTAAGACAAAATCCTAACGTCTGTGAATACCAAAAGTAGCAAGTGCATTCTATGAATACCAAAATAGTAGTAAGTTTAGGATTGAGTCTTAAGTTAATTCTGTGAATTGGGCCCACTGATTGCATGAGTCACAAGGGCAGGTTGTTCCAGGTCTTGGTGGTGAAGTAGGAGAACAATCTTCCTCCATTTCTGGTCTTGTGAATCCTGGGGATGGAGGCGAGGGCGAGTTGGAGGATCAGAGTTGTCTGGTGGGTACGTGGAATGTGAGACGGTGTCTCAGGTAGCTGGTCCTTCATCATGTAGGGTTCTGTAGGCATGAGTGAGGAGCTTGAAGGTGACTCTTTTGTTGACTGGGAGCCAGTGGAGTTGTCAGATGTGTTGAGTGATTAGGCAGGGAATGTTGAAGACCAGTCTGGCAGTGGTGTTTTGGACGTTCTGTAGTTTCTTGATCTGTTTCTGGGTGACGCCGGCATAGAGTGCGATGCTGTAGTTGAGTCTGTTTGTGATGAGTGAGGGGGTGACTGTCCTTCTGGATTTTGTGGGTATTCATCTGAAAGTCTTTTGGAGCAGGTGGAGCATCTGGAAGCAGGCTGAATAGACTACGTTGATTTGGCGGATCATTGTGAGCGCAGAGTCCGGTATAATGGCAAGAAAGCGTACATTGCCCGCTGGGGTTGGTAGTGCACCAAGATTGGCAGGCCACCAGGAGTCATCCCAGTCTGACGGGAGTTTGGTCTTATCTGATTTGCTCTTGAGCAAGGTTCATAAATAGAGAGATATTCCTGTTTCACTTCCGCTGCTCATCTTTCTTGTGGTACTTTCATGTCTCCTGCTCATTTCTGATGTTCTTCCCTTTAGGTCTAGATTTGCTTCCTTGATCTACCTTTTTATCCTACTATCTCTATCTCTCCTTTTTCTATTTTTGCCTCCCTTTATCCTTTATTTTTGGTGAGTACCTATGTCCTTTTCATCTTCATTTTAAAGTTACACTCATGTTATATTTTTATTGCAAACTGTTTTCTTTCTGTTTCTCTCAGCATTTTCACTGCATGTCATCTCTTTTCCTGAATCTTTGCTTCTAATCCCCAATATGTTTAACGTTGTCTTGTGGAACGTTCGTGGTCTACGACATTCTGTCAAACAACATAAGGTACATTTAAGTTCATCTAAATGTATTTCCCATGTCGCTTTTTTTAGGAAACGTATTGTAATAATGTTGAATCACTTAAATTGAAAAGACAATGGAAAGGGGCGACCAACTTGGTCCCCCCGAACGTATGGCTGAGTGCCTCGATCCCCCCGGGAAGCCATTTTTGGGCGGGAGGCGCGTCTCGGCTGGTATGCCCGAAGCGGCGTAGCTGGGGCGCGCCTGTTCCCGCCCTAGAGTGGGCTGGCCTAGACACTGACGCAGCCAGCCACGCCCTCGGGGCAGGCAGGGGCGGGTATACGCCCGCCCTGAAGACGGATAAAAAGGGACGCAAGACCAGAAGACATCCTCTTGTTCTTGTGCTCTGAAGCTGCACCTCCTCGCTGCACGTGAGCTCGGGACAGAACGAAGAGCCAATTTTGAGCGTTTTAATCTTTCTTTTTGTCTTCTAGATACTTCGTTTGAAAGATGCCCAAGAAAGGCGCGAAGAGAATGTTGACTGACCAGATGGTTCGGGTTCTCATGAAGGAAATGTCCGAGATAAAGAAGCAGTTGGCGGGGCGAGACGGTGAGGAGGGATCGGGGCGTCCACCGGCCGGAGGGAGGCCTAAGAGGCCGAGAAGGGGGCCGGTCGGGGGAGACGTCCCGGTTCCCTGTTCCCCGCTCGAGCCGCCAGCCCCGGTACCGGCCCCGGTACCGCAGGAAGGGAATCCGATTCCTGTCGTAGTCACCCCGACATCCGCTGAGGATATGCCTCCCGAGTTGGCGGCACAGTTAGCAGCGTGGTTGGGGGACAGTAGCGAGGGCGCCACGGCTGCCGAAGCGCAAGCACTCATGAAACAGTTGCGCGAGAAACGTGATACAGCCAAGGTGCCCGCGCCGGATGCGGTGATAGACAAGCCACGAGGGGCGGAAGTAGCGTCCGGTGCAGGTAAGCGGCCATTGCCGATCGCAAGGGATGAGTCAACACCCTCTCGTAGAGAAAAATTGGGGCAACATGTTCCGTTGGCAATAAAGGAAAAGATTTGGGCGGGGGAATACGTAAACATTTTCTCCCTGCTCGTTGATCATTATGAGGTCGAAACTGTTAAGGGTCAAAAGGATCTGATGCATCCGAGTGTTTGGCGCGCCAAAATGGCCGCCTTTAAAGTGAATGAGAATATTGGCAACTGGGGTAATGCTTGGGGAATTTTTGGGGGAACGTAGGCCTGAATTGCTCCCTGAATTTCCAGTATATCAGTCACGAATTATGGGGTACTCGACATCGCACCAAGGTAACCAATGGTTCTGTTATGACAACCTTTTCAGGAAAGCGATGGAGCATAACAAAAGTTTAACCTGGGACTGTTACGATTCTTTGACATGGAATAAAATGAAAGAGTCGGGGATGTTGAAAGTGCCGTTGGTGGGGAGTACTGTTGGTGAGTCCTCCCGCCAAAATGGGGGGACGCCCTTTCGGTCGGGTACGGGTACCGACGATTATCCGAGACCCGCCGGCAATACAGGGAAGAGGGGTTTCTGTTTCAATTTCAACAAAAGTAAATGTACTAGGCCCCCGGGATCTTGTAAATTCAAACACGAATGTAGTGGTTGCGGGGCACCCCATCCTGAGTCCTCGTGCAGAGCCAAATCGGGTGAAAATGGGGGTAGAGGAGGCGCCAAACAGGTCTAATATAGTCCGAGGGGCGCCTTTACCAACCCCGATTGATACCCTGGCGATGATTCCCTGGCTCAGCGAATACCCAGATCGTACTTCTGCTGGGGTGCTACGAAACGGTTTTTCATATGGTTTCCGCATCCCGGTGGGGGACTTTCAGGGTGTCGGGACGTGCAAAAACCAACTTTCCGTCTTGCAGCATACGACTGTAGTACAGGATAAGATCCGGAAAGAGGTTACCCGAGGTCGGGTTGCCGGCCCGTTTAGTGTTCCCCCGGTACAGAATTTTGTTTGTTCTCCTTTAGGGGTGGTCCCCAAGAAGGACCCAGGTGAGTTTCGATTGATTCACAATTTATCAGCTCCGCATGGCCTTTCTGTAAACGACGCAATTGATCCAGAGATATGTTCGGTGCGGTACGCATCATTCGATGAGGCCGTAGCCATTTTGAATCGCCTGGGGCCCGGGACGCTGATGGCGAAATCAGATATCGAGTCAGCGTTCCGTTTGCTCCCGGTATACCCGGAAGACCAACGTCTTTTGGGATTCATGTTTCAAGGTTCGTATTACATGGATAGGTGTATGCCGATGGGGTGCTCTATATCTTGTGCATATTTCGAGAAATTCAGTAGTTTTCTACAATGGGTTTACACGAAGAAAACGGGTTTTCGAAATGTGATGCATTACCTCGATGACTTTCTGTTCCTTGGGGCCGCTGGGGATGATGAATGTGCCCGGGCCTTGACTGAATTTTGTGTTTTAATGAATCAATTTGGCGTGCCATTGGCACCAGGTAAAACTGTGGGTCCCACGACTTGCCTCGAGTTTCTCGGGATCGAGTTGGACTCTAGTGAGGGTTGTTTTCGTTTACCAGCTGCCAAAGTGTCGAAATTCAGGGCAGCCCTGCAAATGTGTATTACTGCATCTAAAGTTACGCTGCATCAATTGCAGCAATTGGTGGGGAAGTTGAATTTTGCCCTAAGGGTGATCCCAATGGCCCGCCCCTTTTCCCGTTCGATTGCCCAGGCGATGGTCGGCCTAAAGGAGGGTCATCATCGCACAAGACTATCGGCTGAGGTCCGCCAAGATATGCGTATTTGGTTAGCATTTTTGGCGGATTTCAATGGTCGAGTCGTCTGGAACAAACCAGCCTTGTCCTCTAAAGAGCTTGGTCTATGGACGGATTCAGCGGGAAGCATGGGCTTTGGCGCCATCTTCGGCACAAAATGGTCGGCACAAAGGTGGCCAACATGGTGGCATGAAGAGGGGCTGACGAGTAATATTGCTTTCCTTGAATTGTTTCCCATTTTGGTGGCCCTCAGAACCTGGCCCGATGGATTCAAAAATCACTCTGTCATATTTTGGTCTGACAATATGACCGTTGTAGAATGCATCAATAGTCAGGCAGCACGTTGTAAAATGATTTTAAGGCTGCTTAAAGAAATTGTCTTACTATGTATGCAACTGAACGTGGTATTCAGAGCGAAACATGTCCCAGGGGTGATGAATCAGGCGGCTGATGCACTGTCTCGTTTTCAAATACAGGCTTTCTCGGGTTTCCTTCCCTCGGCGGACCCAGAGCCGGCACCCTTTCCCGAAGCTCTCTGGTCTCTCGGTGCCCCGAACTTCGTTACCTCGTGGGAGAGAGTCTAGCACCAAGAACGAGGAAGGCATACGAAGGGGCGTTTCGGGCCTATTTAGCCTTTTTGGGGACTGAGAGAGGGGGGCTTTGGGGGCACGAGGATTGGGTAGTACATTTTCTGATGTCCTTGCGTAGGGCTGGGAAGTCGGTGGCTACAGCCCAGAGGCATCGTGCTGCCATTTCCTTTGTTGCCAGGGCCCATAATATCCAGGACCCGACAGCGTCTTTCGTGGTACAGAAAGCGCTACGTGGGTGGCAACGCCTTGAGGGTCGCAGAGTAGATGAGAGGCGCCCGATAGGTCTGGATAGGTTGGCCCAGTTGCTGGCCACACTCCACGCCACATGCTCGTCTCAGTTCGAGGCCTGTTTGTTCCGAGCTGCTTTTACGCTTGCATTTCACGGGGCGATGAGGATAAGTGAGCTGGTGGCAAGGAACAAACAGGATGTGGTGGGGGGTTTGTGCCGGGAACACGTTCAGATCAGGGGTGAGACGATGACTGTATCCTTTGTCAAGTCAAAAACCGATCAAGGTGGGGCGGGAGACTGCATAGTCATTCGCAGGATTCCAGGGTCCTCCATGTGTCCGGTGAAGTGTTTAGAAGATTACCTAGCACGAAGGGTGGCATCATGGGGAGGGACATTGTTGAGACACGCAGACGCCACCCCACTGACGAAGTTTCAGTTTCAGCGGGTGCTCGCGATGTCAATTACCGCAGCGGGCTTGGACCCGGGTGAGTTTGGGACCCATTCCTTTCGGATAGGGGCTGCCACTGAAGCTACAGCCAGGGGTCTTAATGTGGAACAAGTAAAACGAGTGGGGCGTTGGTCCTCCAATTGTTATAAGAGGTATGTGCGGTTGCACATGTTGTGAAGCTGTAATAATGTACTCACGCTTCTTGTCTTTTGTTTGGTTTTCAGTTACGCAAGCCTTCGAGGCGGGGCGGACTATGCAGTCGACCCAACACCAGGCCAGCGGTCAGACATCACCGGCTGTGAGAAAAGAGGTGTGGGTCGTGGGCCACTCATACGTGAGGCGTGCCGCAGACGTATTCGAAGCAGGTGACATGATTCACGTAGCTGGGGAATACGGGTACAGAATGTCCTTCTACGGAAGGGGCGGTCTCTGTATTGACCAGTTTCAGGCATTCTTTGAGGGTTTGTTAGGGCGGACGAGGTCACCGCCGTCTATAGTCATAGTACATTTGGGGGGCAATGATTTGGTCACCACCGGTAGACAACTTCTCCTGGAGGCAATGCTTTCCACTGTAAGTTGGTTGGCGAGGAAAGTTCCGGGGTGCATAATTGCGTGGTCTCATATGATCCCACGAAAAGTGTGGCGGGGGGCTGTTTCGATTCCTGCTTTGAACCATTCTGTTAGAAAACTTAATAACAAAGTGAGTAGGTTGTTTCGTTCCAGGACATTGCATTCTATCTCGCACGGTTGTATTAATGATGACAGTATGTATCTAGGGGATGGTGTGCATTTGTCTCGGGTGGGAAATGAGTTACTCATAGGAGACTTCTTAGCATGGTTAAAAACGTTGAAACATGACCTTTAGCTAGGAGTTTTGTGGGGGGCCCGGATAGCCGGTCAACTATCCGGGCCTGTGGCGGTAAGGTCATGATCGGTGAGCACTAATTAGTAGATCCCTATGAGTGGGCGTCACCCAACACGGATGGGAGCGCTCGGGAGAGGTGGCCATTGGCCCCTCAATGGGGAGGCGGTCCCTTCTAAGGATGGGTCGCCGGAAGTAAAGGAAAGGCGGTCAAGGCCCCTTCCTTTGTAGGAGGGGTTACAGCCCCCTCCTGGGGAATTTCCCGGGGCCAGTGACATCTGCGACGGCAGATGCGGTAAGTTGTGTGGGGTTGGGATAAGGTCTACGGTACCTTCTAGATACCTCACACGAGTATTCGAACGACCTTTAACTGGCGTCGAGTCTTTAGGTGCCCCCGTCAAGTCAAGGGAAATTGGTAATAGTTGCACTTGAGGTACGCCTCCGTGCTGTCGCCCAGCCCAAGTGGGAGGGGTAAGTCTGGTTAGGGATCTTGACACCGGTTATGACCTTGCCGTTGGCCCTTAAACGTTAGGTTGTACAATTTCAATATGTCAAGAAATGTTTTGTAGGATGCTAGTTCGGCTAGGAGAACCTCTGTATTAGAGAATCTGTTAAGGTTAGCCAAACATCGCAATATGGTAATGAAATTGTACATAACATGAAACGTTTAATGTTTTATTTTTTGTTTTAATAAATACGGCCGGGATGGTCACTCCATCCCACTTCCAAAAACTCAAGAACTGTTTCCGGTTTCCCTCCTTTGGGGATTGTGTTGAGAGGGGGTGGCGGGTATCTCGGCCATATGGAAAGGGGCGACCAACTTGGTCCCCCCGAACGTATGGCTGAGTGCCTCGATCCCCCCGGGAAGCCATTTTTGGGCGGGAGGCGCGTCTCGGCTGGTATGCCCGAAGCGGCGTAGCTGGGGCGCGCCTGTTCCCGCCCTAGAGTGGGCTGGCCTAGACACTGACGCAGCCAGCCACGCCCTCGGGGCAGGCAGGGGCGGGTATACGCCCGCCCTGAAGACGGATAAAAAGGGACGCAAGACCAGAAGACATCCTCTTGTTCTTGTGCTCTGAAGCTGCACCTCCTCGCTGCACGTGAGCTCGGGACAGAACGAAGAGCCAATTTTGACCCACCCACCAGCCCCTGAAGACAGCAAGTTGTTTGTAATAAAGTTGATTAATTTTGCTTGTGTTCTCGTTTGCAGGTTGGAGTATCATGTTGATATTGAGTTAATAAAGAATGGTCTGTTTAAGTACGTTTTACCATTAAAGAGATTCAGATTTAGTGTTGAATTTTATGCATGCTCTTTCGGTCATAGTGGCCAATGTATTCTGAGGTTTAGTTAGCACTGTCGTATTTATTTGGTAGGCGGTAAGGTCATGATCGGTGAGCACTAATTAGTAGATCCCTATGAGTGGGCGTCACCCAACACGGATGGGAGCGCTCGGGAGAGGTGGCCATTGGCCCCTCAATGGGGAGGCGGTCCCTTCTAAGGATGGGTCGCCGGAAGTAAAGGAAAGGCGGTCAAGGCCCCTTCCTTTGTAGGAGGGGTTACAGCCCCCTCCTGGGGAATTTCCCGGGGCCAGTGACATCTGCGACGGCAGATGCGGTAAGTTGTGTGGGGTTGGGATAAGGTCTACGGTACCTTCTAGATACCTCACACGAGTATTCGAACGACCTTTAACTGGCGTCGAGTCTTTAGGTGCCCCCGTCAAGTCAAGGGAAATTGGTAATAGTTGCACTTGAGGTACGCCTCCGTGCTGTCGCCCAGCCCAAGTGGGAGGGGTAAGTCTGGTTAGGGATCTTGACACCGGTTATGACCTTGCCGTTGGCCCTTAAACGTTAGGTTGTACAATTTCAATATGTCAAGAAATGTTTTGTAGGATGCTAGTTCGGCTAGGAGAACCTCTGTATTAGAGAATCTGTTAAGGTTAGCCAAACATCGCAATATGGTAATGAAATTGTACATAACATGAAACGTTTAATGTTTTATTTTTTGTTTTAATAAATACGGCCGGGATGGTCACTCCATCCCACTTCCAAAAACTCAAGAACTGTTTCCGGTTTCCCTCCTTTGGGGATTGTGTTGAGAGGGGGTGGCGGGTATCTCGGCCATATGGGAATGACAAGTTGTATATTCTCCTCCTATCAATCCTAAAGGGGGTGTTGCTATACTACTACATAAATCGTTGCATGCACACATTATATTTATTCAATGTGATAATGATGGACAATTGGTATTGGTTATGGTAGTATTTAATAACAAACAATTTTCTTTATTTATTATTTATGGTCCTGTCAAGCCGGATACCGATTTCTTGAACTTTATTAAGTCAATTTTAACGTCAATTGATAATCCCAACAACATTGTTGCAGGTGACTTTAATCAATGGCTAGATCTCTTCACTAACAGGAAATCTAAATGTAAATTTAATCCTGATAAATCTGACAAAGCGTTTCAGTCTGCCTTTGCCACTCGTCCATTATTTGATGTGTTGAAAACTTGTAACCCTGATACTGCTAAATTTACATTTTTCCCTTACGTGCATCATACTTACTCAAGAATTCATTATATTTTAGTTACTAAATCCCCACTACCCATCATTCAGTCCTCAGAGATTGGTTCTATCTTTATCCCTGACCATGCCCCTGTTTTCTCTTCTTTTGGTTTACCTCTAAATAACCTAAAAGTTGGAAATGTAATAATTTTCTTTCATCGGATGATCAGTTCGTTTTAGAGGCTACCATTTTCATTAAAGATTTTTTTAAATTTAATAATCCTCTTGATACTTCTATTCACATTAACTGGGATGCCTTTGAGGCTTCCTTTCATGCCTTTACAATAGCCTATACAGCTAAACAGAAAATATTAACTCATGCCAAATTTCTTCAAACATCATGGGGACTCTAAAAGTACCCACGGTTTGTGGATTCCCCTGGAGCTGTCTCAGAAATTAGTCAAAATACAGCTACATTTTGTTTTTGGGGGGAAAATGGGAAAAAAGTGCTGCAAATAAAAGTGTCTGTGTTTTTTCCCTGTAAATGTTATCAACAAAGGGTATTGTGACTGACAGAGTTTTGACGGACAACCAAAATTATTTACACAGTTTTGGCATTTTACTGGGACATAGCTTCTTTTTGCTATTTGTTGTGCTTTCAACCTTCTTCCAGTTAATGGTAGAAATGGGTCTGCAATAATGGATTCTGGAAAGCTATACATTTTAGACAAGTAGACAAAATTCTTAATTCAGCTAGGGGTCATTTGTGTAGATCCTTCAAGGTTTCTTTATAGAAACTAAAAGTTGAATATAGGAAAAATTGAAAATTAGTTGAAAAAACAGCCATTTATGCAAATGTTTTCACCTGTAACTTCTTCTAATTATGACAGCTGTTTGAAAGCAATATAGTGTTACATCCGGTGGACATTTCTGGTTGTGGGTATATGTAGGACTTGTAGGTTCACCAAGAATCCGATGAACCCAGAGCCAATAACTGAGCATCGCCCTGCAATGGTTTTTTAATCTGTACCTGGTATATAGCAAATTATTTGGGAAAATATATACCTTGAAAAATCAGTATGAAAGACACCTTTGTATTTCTGAAATTGGAACAAAATATAGAGTTTAGAAATAGCAGATATTTTCACATTTCCAAAATTGTGTGTACCCATACTAGCATGAGAATTATAGGACATTTTCAAAGTGACTTCTTTTGACACATTGTCTTTCATTTGGAAGGCAGAAATTCATCGAAAGTCAATAGGGAATAACAGTTGTTCTACAATTCTGTGTTACCATAAGTCTCCTGATAAAATTGGTCTCTTACTTGTGTGGGTAGGCATAGTGGCCATGACAGGAAACGGCTCAAAACGCAATGTTGACACCTTATTTTTACAGTGAAAATTGACCCTTTTATTGCAAAGATCCTAGCTTGAGATTTTGAACCCTAGCTCTGCCGTAACTTAGGGAACCCTAGAAAACCTATACATTTTTGAAAACTAGACACTAAGGGAATCCAGGATGGGGTGACTTGTCTGGCTCTCACTAGGTTCTGTTACCCAGAATCCCTTGCAAACCTAAACATATGACAAAAAATTACCTTTCCCCACATTTCTGTGGTGGAAAGTTCTGGAATCTGCGTGAATCCACACAATTCCATCCCCATCGCATTCCCCAAAGACTGCTGAGAAAAATGGTACCTCACTTGTGTGTGTAAGCCTATTGCCCACAACAGGAAACAGCCTAAAGCGTAATGTGGACACACCACATTTTCACAGTGAAAACTGACCCTTTTTTTGCAAAGTGCCTAGCTGTAGATTTTTAACCCTAGCTCTGCCGGCACCTATGGAAACCTTGCAAACCTATACATTTTTTAAAACTAGACACCCAGAAAATCTAGGTTGGGGTGACTTGTCTGGCTCTCACCAGGTTATGTTACCCAGAATCCCTTGCAAACCTAAAAGTGTGTCAAAAAGCACATTTTCCTCACATTTCTGTGCTCGAACGTTCTGGAATCTGTGTGGATCGACAAAATTCCACCCACCCAGGATATCCCAAAGTCTTCTGAGAAAAAATGGTACCTCACTTGTGTGGGTAGGCCTAGTGCCTGCGACAGGAAACGACCCAAAACGCAATGTGGACACACCACATTTCACAGTGAAAACTGAACCTTTTTTTTGCAAAGTGTCTAGCTGTAGATTTTGAGCCCTAGCTATACCGGGGCCTAGGGAAACCTAGCAAACATATATATTTTTTTAAACTAGACACACAGGGGAATCCAGGATTGGGTGACATGTCCGGCTCTAACCAGGTTCTCTTACCCAGAATCCCATGATATTAAAACATTTGTCAAAAAAACACATTTTCCTCACATTTCTGTGGGCGAAAGTTCTGGAATCTGCGTGGATCCACCAAATTCCACCTACCCCACACTTCCCAAAGACTTCTGCGAAAAATGGTACCTCACTTGTATTAGTAGGCCTAGTGCCCGCCACAGGAAACGGCCCAAAATGCAACGTGGATACACCACATTTTCACAGTGAAAACAGACCCTTTCTTAGCAAAGTGCCCAGCTATAGATTTTGAACCCTACCTCTGCAGGCACCTAGGGAAACCTAGCAAACCTATGTATTTTTTTAAATCTAGACACCCAGGGAAATCAAGGAAGGGGTAACGTGTCTGGCTTTCAGCAGGTTCTGTTACCCAGAATCGCTTGCAAACCTCAAAATTTGTCAGAAAAACACATTTTCCTCACACTTCTGTGGTGGAAAGTTCTGGAATCTGGTTAGATCCACAAAATTCTACCCACCCTGCATTTCCCGGAGTGTACTGAGAAAAATGGTACCTCACTTGTGTGGGTAGGCCTAGTGCTCGCGACAGGAAACGGCCCAAAACTAGACGTGGAAACACCACATTTTCACAGTGAAAACTGACCCTTTTTTTTTCAAAGTGCCTAGCTGTAGATTTTGAACCCTAGCTATGCCGGCACCTAGGGAATCCTAGCAGACATACATGTTTTAAAGCTAGACACCCAGGGGAATCCAGGATGGGGTTACTTGACTGGCTCTCACAAGGTTCTGTTACCCAGAATCCCTTACAAACCTCAGAATTTGTCAAAAAAACAAACTTTCCTCACATTTCCGAGGTGGAAAGTTCTGGAATTTGCGTGGATCCACAAAATTCCACCTACCCCATATTTCCCAAAATCTTCTGAGAAAAATGGTACTTTACTTGTGTGGGTGGGTCAAATACCTGCAACAGGCAAGTGCCCAAAACCTATTGAGGCAAAATCAAAATTACCTATCACAAAACAACCTGGTTTTGCAAGAGGGGTCCCATGAGCTTTTTGCCCCGGGCTCGGCGGCCATCTGGGGAAACCTACAGAACCCAACATTTCTGAAAACGAGACACCTGGGGGAGTCTAGTAAGGTATGGCTTGCGCGGATCCCCCAACATTTCCCTACCCAGAATCCCCTGCAAACCTCAAATGTAGCTGAAAAAAATCACTTTTTTCTCAAATTTATGTGTGGAATCTGCGTGGATCCACAACTTTCCTTCTATGCAGCATTCCCCCAGATCTCCTGATAAAAATGGTACCCCACTTGTGTGGGTGAGTCGAGTACCCGCAACAGGCAAGGGCGCAGAATGTACTTAGGAGACATCAAAATTACCTATCACAAAAAAATCTGTTGTTGCAAGGGCGGGTCACCTGAGTTTCTGGCCCCGGGCTCAGCGGCCATCTTGAGGACCCTACCAAACCCACACATTTCTGAAAACAAGACACCCGGGGGATTTCAGCGAGGTATGGCTTGCGTGGGTCCCCAATGTTTTCCTACCTAGAATCCCCTTCAGACCTCAAATTTTGCTAAAAAAAACATTTTTTTCTCAAATTTCTGTGTGGGAAAGTTCTGGAATCTACGTGGATCCACAAATATCTTACCACCATGCATTTCCCCAGGCCTCCCAATAAAAATGATACTTCACTCGTGTCGGTGGGTCAAGTACCCACGACAGGCAAGCCCCCAAAACTTATTGAGGAGACATCAAAAATATCCTATCACAAAATAACCTTAGGTTTAGGTTTTTAGCCCCGGGCTCGGTGGCCCTCTTGGCAAATCACCAAACCAGCGAGGAATGGCTTGTGTGGATCTCCCAATATTTTCCTACCTAGAATTCCCTAAAAACCTCTAATTTAGCTGTTAAAACACATTTTCCACATATATTTGGGTGGAATAACTGTGTTGGCACATAGGGGGATCCTCGCAGGCTACACCTCATTGGCCTCCCCAGGGTATCTAGTTTTCAGAAATGTGTATGTTGGGTAGGTTTCGCCAGATGGCTGTGAGCCCAGGGCCAATAAAACGGACACCCCCCCAAACCAGGTAGTTTTGTTATAGGTGATTTTGAAGTCTCCACAGTACGATTTGGGCAATTTACTGTTCCAGCTTCTATGACTACCCACAAGTGAGGTGCAGGGATTTATGCAAACTCCCATTTCTCTATGGGAGCTTGTGCTGTGGGTGGTTTCCGCCTGCCAAACAAGCTCACATAGAGAAAGGGGAGGTTGTGACTGCACCTTGTGCGGTTGCATTGTAATACGGTGTTTGGAACCGCCAAGCTATGGTCCGTCGGTTCCCACACCGAGATGGTGTCGGCCAGAGGCAACTCCGACTGACATCATGATGGGGCCGTATGTGATTAGCCTAGAATCTCAGGATGTTGATCGTACCTGTCCAGCCGGAACTGCCAAGCCATGTCTTCTCTGGACAGGGGAAGATGGAAGCCCTTTGGTATCGCTTTGTTTGCCCTAAGTTGGAAGGGTATGCCCAGACGTGGGTCCCTTGCTCACTCTACCACTGGAATCAAGATAGCCTGGCTGATGAGGATTATGAATCCAAAACCGGTCCCAGGATGCTTGTTTCCGGACAATGGAAGACATGGCTTGGCATTTCGGGCTGGACTATTCCCATGAGGCACACGGTCAGACTGCATATGGCCCTGTCTGAACTGGGGTGGTGAAGTGAGCTAAATAATGGTGATGGATTAAACCCAGATCAATTGACCGGGGGAGAGTGTTTGATTTGCTCAAACGCTCCGTCCATCATCCCCAGTTGGTATCGCTTTGTTTTCCCTAAGTTGTCAGGTTATGCCCAGACATGGGTCCCTTGCTCACTCTACCACTGGATTCAAGATAGCCTGGCTGATGAGGATTATGAATCCAAAACCGGTCCCAGGATGCTTGTTTCTGGTCAAGGGAAGACATGGCTGGACTGTTCTCATGAGGCACAGGGTCTGACTGATTTGCATATGGCCATGTCTGAACTGGGGTGGTGGAGTGGGCTAAAGAATGGTGATGGATTAAACCTAGATCAATTGACTGGGTGTGAGTGTTTGATTTGCTCAAACGCTCCATCCATCATCCCCTTTGGTAAAACTCATAATCAGGCATTGTTGACTGGCATTGTTTATGCATTTATGTAAAAAAGCGTGATGAATACCTGGAAAATATCTGTATTTCAATTGAAGCCAATCAGTGTCTGCCTGGAGCAAGATGGTTTAAAGGAGGTGACAGTTTATTGGAAAAAGGAACAAGGTCGCCACCTGCTGGCCATGTCTGTAGAATATCATGGATAATTTCAAAGCACTGCCTTTGATGAATGTCCATAGCCAATGGCTCATGCAGCAGTGTGATCCCAAAATGATTGTATCCACACCATGTGATGCAAGCACAAATATGAAAGGTTTCGGTCATAGTGCTCTCCACAAATACAACTTTTTTTGAACAGTCACTTGAACAGGCCGATCATAGGAATGTTTATTCTCCAACTCGATCCGTGAATACGTTGTTTTTAAAATATTATGTCATTGTCCCTCAGACCTGAAAGAAGGAGAGACACGAGTCCATGGGAACTGTGGTACAGCTAACAAAACATTAAAAAGAGCACATTTGTTGTGACAACACAAGATATTTGGACAAAATATTGATACCAAATATCAAGATATAAAATACTGTGTCAAGAATATCAGGAAGTCAGAAATACCGTTGGCAGGAATATTGAAGGTAAAAATATTTTAAGTATTTTTTTCTAATATTGTTGCAAATAATATCGATTTGGAAAATAGTACGTCACCCCTTGAGTATCCAACACCTTCCCAAAATTAGTTTAGATTGGAGTGGGACTAGCACATTTTACCACTTTAGTGCCCAAAACCTTCCCCAAATTGGTAAAGATTTGAGTGGTAATAGTAAATATCACCTTCTGTAAATTGATATAGATTGCAGTGGGGATAGTAAATGTGACCCGTTTAGTGTACAACACCTCAACCAAATTTCTAGGTTGCAGTGGGAATAGTTAATGTCATCTTTTTTAGTGTCAAATGCCTTCCTCAAATTGGTTTAAATTAGCGTGGTACATGTAAATATCACTCATTTAGTGACGAAAACCTATCCCAAATTGGTTTAGAATTCAGTGGGAATAGTAAATGTCACCCATTTAGTGACCAAGAGTTTCCCCAAATGAATTATGTATATTTATAGAATAAAACATGTAACACATTGTTATCATTTTATTTATGTTTTTAAAGTTTTATTAATGTATATTTTTAAACGTACGTTTTTCAACCAACAATTAAACATTTATATATAAATAAGGAAAGAAATATCCTTTAAAGATATTTGTATCGAATCACTGACAGAATTTCGATTACACAAAAATCGACCTACTATAACATCGAGTCTCAAACACCGATATCACTAATATCGACACCCTATACTTAACTTGAAAACGACAAAAATATCGAGCAAACTATATCGATGCACAAAAATATCGTCTACACAAATATCGTTAACAGTATTTTCGAATACCATAATATCGACACTCAATACTACATATAGCACACTACAATAATATCGAATACTAAAAAATCGATAACACTATTTTCGTCTATATAAAAATATCGATTGCTAAATAATACTCAATTTTTAATATATAACACCAATAAATCTATTCTCTTAGTAATACACACATTTTAAAAGACTTCACTAATTTTTTTTCAAATTATTAAGTAAGATTTACTGTAAAAAATTGTGTTTTCGCACACTAACGATATTTGGATATAAAGTCATTGTAAACATACATTTTTTAGACTTAGTACTCATTGTACATATTCTATATTAATTACAAGAGTTTTTATAACATAAATATATCATTTCAGTTCCTCTAGATAAACAATATAAGAAGATATATCTTAAATGTTTAAGTTAAAAAAAATTCAAACTAACCAATAGTAACTCGTCTTTACATATCTGACCAATCAGATATCAAACTTAATTACACATAGACTATATAAACCAGTCACAAACAGCCATACAACTTGCAGGGAATATTCTTCGTGACCACATACTGCCAATTTTGGGAGCACCATCTATATTCTTCTGTGCAAGAAAATTCGTCCTGAAACTACAAGTAAGTAATGATATAGCTCTGTTAATAAATGCTAATCTTTTTTACTATTACTTATAGACCAAGATTTGTAACCTAAATTGTTGTTTCTTTATGTACTTTGCCTTTAAACAGACTCTACAAACAAATAAAGTTATACTTCAACTTCAAGATACTGGACACTTTACATTTAAAAAAGGTATCTACATATTTTTAGTATTTACTTAATGTTATTTGACAATTAGTGTCCTAATTTCTAACTCTCTAATTTGTTTCTTCGGCTGTAACTCTTAATACATATTGTGAAGCCAGAATGTTTTGGGGGAAAAACGTTACAATGCTGTGTAAAAAATTATTTATTCCTGTTCTTAAATATGTTTCTTTTGCTTTAACTCATAATACATGTGTCATCCCAGGTTCTTTTCAGCAAATAAGTAACAATGCTTTATAACAAGTGTGTATTGTTTATGGAACATATAAACGCATTGGTAATTTTCATAAACTTTCTCTCTAAACAGACCTCAAAGCAACAGAAAACAGATAATTCACATCAAAGAACAAACATTCTGCTACTACTCTAATTCTCTAGGTAAGTTCAGAAATAAAACATAACTAGTCCTTATAAACTCTATAGAATATACTCGAACAAAAAATGACTCTTTGTATGCTTCTGTTAATATTATCTTGGAAATGTCTCTTTTAAAATCCAATTAAACTAAAGTATTTTTAGAGACGTTATAAACCACCAAAAATGTAACCAAAAAAAAAATTGTAACTTTTCCTATAACAAACTTAATTTTTTTTCAACAGACCGTGGCAATAGAACAACAACATCGGACTCAACAAGCACCTACTTTCGATACATAGAACATTACTGCTGGTAAGTAAATTACTATAAGAGTACTTGCTTTATTTAAAATCTTTTATACATTTCACATTTTATTAATATTTGTATATTAACTTTTCTAGATACCAGAACTCAAGAATGACTGATGATGCAAGATTTATTACATCTCAGAAAGGCAAATTTTTGTTATGCTATATGGGCTACATTTATACTCAGGAGAAACAAAAAGACCTAAAAGTAAATTGGAAGTGTACGAAATATTACTCCAATAAATGCTATGGCCGTGCTACAACAAGGGAAACTAGTGTTCTTAATACCACTGAACATAATCACCCACCAAACATCTCGGAAATCGAAGTGAGATCCACTCTCGAGAATATCAAAGAATTAAGTAGCAGATCAGAACTACCTACCAACGTAATTCTGAAAGAATTACTACCTAAAGTTCCCAGAGAAGCAAGAGGTCAGCTACCATCTATTGCTTCCATTAAAAGAACAATAGCAAGGACAAAGAAAGCAAGTAGACCCAATATACCAACTCCTAGAACTTTTGAGGAAGTCATAATTCCGCCTGAGCTTGTAATCACTCATAATGACGAGCCATTTATTTTGTATGATAATCATAGCAAGGACAAAAGAATAATAATGTTTGCAACTAATAACAATATGAAAAAATTAACAGAAAGTGCTACTTGGATGATGGATGGAACTTTTTCTATATGCCCAAAACCTTTCTACCAATTATACACAATTCATGGGCAATATCATAATACCTGTATCCCCTTCATATACTGTTTATTACCGAACAAACAAGCCACAACTTACTCAGAAATTTTGCAAAAAATAAAAGAACAAACTTCGGACTACTTCCCAATGAAAATCATCATAGACTTCATCATAGACTTCGAACAAGCTATGATTAATTCTATTTTGAAAAGTTACCCACACACATCCATTCAAGGATGTTATTTTCATTTCAATCAATGTCTCATTTACAAAAATCTGCCCTTAGTGTTGAGTATGCAACAAATATAACTTTTGCATACCAAATCAAACATCTCATTGCTCTGGCATATGTACCAGTAACTGATGTGGCAGAACATTACAATCTATTAATTGAAAGTCCTTTCTACACCCAAAATGAGCAAAGACTCGCCCCACTTTTAGATTACTTTGAGGACAACTGGGTAGGAAGACTACATAGGTCAGGCCACAGACGCCAGCCTAAATTTTTAATTCCCTGGTGGAATGTGTATCTACCAACGCTGAACCAAGAGGCAAAAACGAACAATGCTGTTGAAGGTTGGCACAATGCCTTCCTCTCTTCTACTGGACGTACAACACCCACATTACACAAGCTACTCACAGCTATACAAAAAGAGCAAAGCTTTCAGGAATTACGTATAGAGCAATCTGTCATACAACTAAAACCAAAAATCTCTAGACAAACTGCTCAAATGTATCTATATCTTCAACAGCAAGTCCAACTATATCCTACAACAAGAGGACTGGAATATTTAAAAATGATAGCCAAAATATTAAACTAATTGCAATAAGTAAATCAATGGATAAACATCAAACAATATCCTGAATATGATAACACACATATTCTAATATAATAAATCTATATTTATTTAGTCAAATTTATTTTTTTACACTATTATAAAAAGACTAAATAAATATATCATTATATGAAATTATTTTTTTTTAAATACTGTTTCCATCCAAACAAAATAATAAAAATGAATAACTTACCTTTAAATAGAACATCATAAAGATTAATCCTTTACCGACAATACAATGTGTAAATCTCAAACACTTAATCCAACAAATCATTAAATATTTTTCTATTAACTGTGCTAAAACTATCCATCATCCAAATAAAACGACTATTTAAATGCCATTGAAAATGACGACAGTTATCTTAAACTGTGATAAATATTTCAGAGAACTCAAAATATAAAGGAAGAATGTTATACATCTCCGTTCTAACAACTGAAACACACTTCCTTTCCCAAAAAAAAGAGTAATCGGAAACGGAAATAGCTGTTTCAAAATACGAGACAAAAAAATTCAAAACAATCCCACCGACATAACACTAACGAGTATACCATAATATATAAACATAACATTCCAATTTTTTTTACTTTTAATTAAATGATGCCACATACTCATTAACTCCAACTATTTCAAATGGCCCAAAAACTCGTTAACGAAAATACGTATTGAGTCCACTCCATTATATCATACTTTATTTACCAACCCCAAAATAACAAAGGAGTACCTTTAATTTTTAGTTACAATACTTTAAAAAGATAAAAGTAGAATCGTACCTACTCAAACGTGAACTTGCTTCCAACCGCGACTTTCCCTTTCCCAAAATAACGCAAAAAGACAAAGAGTGGTTACAAAATAAAAGAACCAAATTATATGTAACTGTGAAAAGTACTACTATAAATGTCCATTATTGTTATATATATGGTTCGAAATTATGTGTAATGTACAAAAAGTTGCATAGTACATTGTGAAATGTACATATTTTTTGCTGTATATTAATTATATTTTACATACTTTTAATATTTATTACATTAAGTATGAAAATGTAGAAATATTTAATGTAATATTTATTAAAATTATTATATAACTAAATGTGTAATATTGTATTTGTTTTCCTGATTTACTTGTTTACAATATGACGAATATGTGAATATTATTATTATTAAAACGTATTTATTAATAATAATAATTATACATAACAATATTGTATTGTTAAAAAAATCATTGATGATGATGTAAATGTTCTAATAAAGATATTTATATTATATTATACATTTAAAAGTGTTCATATATTAATATCATCATCTGTATATCACTATATTTATAGAAATTTTGTGATTTATGTTTTTCATTACACATGTTTAATGTTTTATTAAGAAATAATATTTATATTATGTATGTATAATATCATACATTGCATTATGTTAACTAACCACTTTTTCTCTACAAATTAAAAGTACTTTTCAAGAAAACTACTCAAAAATGTGATTATTAAAAGAACATTGTCCTTCTTTTTTTAATATTTATACCAAACATAGCTTGATAAAATGTATATGTGATCGTATTTTTCAATTGTTCAATAAAAAAAATTATAGTCAACAAAAATTGTGTAATTATTTTCTATTACCTATTACAAAATCATTTTAATATATTTTTGCAAATGTATTATAACTGTAATGTTCTATCTATTTCTATATACCACATGTAATTAGAGTACATACTATACACTGAACCTATAACAGTTATTATTCATACACCCATATACATATAATATCAATATTTGAAGGACACAGAATTAATGAATTTAATATTCCGACTCCAATCACCATTTACTTTAGGTAATTGCTTGTCAAAAATCTTTAATAATTTACTATTACAACTGCAATCACCATTTAATTAGGGTAAGTGCAGGACACAGAACCTATTTAATTTACGATTCTAACTCCAATCACCAATTAATTTGAGTAAGTGCAGGACATTAATTCAATGTAAATTACTATCGTAAATTAAATGAAAAAAAAAAAAAGTAATGTAATATAATTTAATTTCATTTCATTTAATTAATTTAATTTAAATTTAATCTTAATTTATTTTTTCCCTGTACCCCAAAAACTAAAAACTGACCCAGAACACCATAATACCCCTTTACCCAAAAACTAAAAACTGACCCTGAAACCTGAAAATACCCCTTTACCCACAAACTAAAAACTGACCCTGAAACCTAAAAATACCCCTTTACCCACAAACTAAAAACTGACCCTGAAACCTAAAAATACCCCTTTACCCACAAACTAAAAACTGACCCTGAAACCTAAAAATACCCCTTTACCGACAAACTAAAAACTGACCCTGAACCCTAAAAAAAAACCTTTACCCACAAACTAAAAACTGACCCTGAAACCTAAAAAAAACCCTTTACCCACAAACTAAAAACTGACCCTGAACTCTAAAAAAAACCCTTTATCCACAAACCAAAAACTGACCCTGAAACCTAAAAATACCCCTTTACCCACAAACTAAAAACTGACCCTGAAACCTAAAAATACCCCTTTACCCACAAACTAAAAACTGACCCTGAAACATAAAAATACCCCTTTACCCACAAACTAAAAACTGACCCTGAAACCTAAAAATACCCCTTTACCCACAAACTAAAAACTGACCCTGTAACCTAAAAATACCCCTTTACCCACAAACTAAAAACTGACCCTGAACTCTAAAAAAACACCTTTACCCACAAACTAAAAACTGACCCTGAAACCTAAAAATACCCCTTTACCCACAAACTAAAAACTGACCCTGAACACTAACAAAACCCCTTTACCCACAAACTAAAAACTGACCCTGAAACATAAAAATACCCCTTTACCCACAAACTAAAAACTGACCCTGAAACCTAAAAATACCCCTTTACCCACAAACTAAAAACTGACCCTGAAACCTAAAATACCCCTTTACCCACAAACTAAAAACTGACCCTGAACCCTAAAAATTTCCCTTGAAAAACACTACCCACCCTTATCCACTATAAACTCGACATCCCGCTCCTAAAATTATGATACATTTCTTTATTAAATATCTACGAAAATATATATTTATAATAATTTTTACTACATACACAAAATCACAAAAATAAAAAACATAACATAATTGTGTATGAAATTACGCATTTAACAAATATGTATTTAAAATTTCGAAATGTAGAAATAATTTAATATATTTTAAATATATATAAAAATTTTATATTTACAATTCTTTTTAGTACATACACAAAATCAAACAAAAAAATGTTGTACTATACTCCATAAATTTCGATATAATTTCAAATATTTATTTCAAATTTCTAAATTTAGAAATTTTAATAAAAAGCGAAATTTTAATTTCTATAATTAAACTATATTTTTTAAAACACTACCCACCCTTATCCCCTATAAACTCTACATCCCGCTCCTAAAATTATTTTACAAATATTTATAAAATTAAAAAAAATATTTAATATTTTCTAAACTTTTTAGTACATACACAAAAGAAAATGTAAATTTTTATTTATATACTCCCAAAATTTCGATAACATTTCGAAAAGTTCAAATATTTATTTCAATAATCGAAATTTAGAAATGTAAATGAAATTTCGAAATTGTAAATTGTATAATTACACTATACTTTTTTAAAACACTACCCCCCTTATCCCCTATAAACTCTACATCCCGCTCCTAAAATTATTGTACAATTATTTCGTAAATATTTAAATATCAATATATATTTTCAAAAATTTGTACTACATACACAAAATCAAACTACAATTAATTTAACAATACTCCATAAATTTATATAAAATTTCGCCTTTTACAAATATTTAAATCAAATTTCGAAAATGTACAATTTTACTTAAAATTCGAAATTTTATATTCCATAATTACACTATACTTTTTTAAAACACTACCCACCCTTATCCCCTATAAACTCTACATCCCGCTCCTACACTTATAATTAAAATTATTGGAATTATATATATAAATTACCTTATATATAGACAACATTTTACTATATCATTACTTAACATACTTTAAAACATCACTTTTACATATCGATATTTTTGACTATCGATATTTTAAGCTTCAATATTACTGATTTCGAAATTCATGTCTTCGATAATATTAACACACACATAAATCGATATTTTCTACAACGATATTTTGGTTGTCGATATTTCTTACCATCGACTTTTAGGACTCGATAATATGGTACTTCGACATTAACAACTCGATATTTAGACTGCCTACCATTTGTATCATTATTTGAAAATTTTAAATAGTAGTTTGATAGTATTTTTTATTGTGCTTTTTTTTTTACTTTTTGCCATTTTTTTAAAAGTATTTCTTAAGGTATTTACATGCAATATTTTCAACATCATGATGAGGTAATATGTATATGTTAAATTCTAGTATATATTTGTTTATGCTATTTATTAATTTATACTTTACACATTTTAACAGTTTTTACAACATTCTTTTACATGTTTATGATTGATAGACTTTTTTATATATTTATTTAACTTGAAAAAATATGTCCCTGTAATTCCTATGGGGAGAAGGTCTGTGCGTTTGGTTTCATTTTGATGTCATTCTTTTAAACCACTGCCTTAGATTTTGTAGTCTATTTGTGTCAAATTTAGTACCGGATGCAGGTAGCAGTAAGTTGTTGCTGTATGTCAAAACAGGTAAGCCCTTTTTTAAGAGTTTTAAGTGTAGTAGGTAACTATGGGGAAATCTAGAGGTTAGTTACTGTGTTGTTTTTTTTTTTTTTTATAGATTTAGTTGTAGTAATGATAGTGGTTTACACTAGTTTGTGGTTTTCCTTTCCGTACACTGTTTTAGTACTGTATTGTTATGATATGTTACATTGCCTTATATTACTTACTAGCAGCCCGTCCCGACGTTGTCTGGGTATGAATTGCTGCCGGCCAGCAGTATATTGTTTTGTAGGATTTCATTTTGATAGCATTTCTTATCTGTGACAGGCCTGTAAAACGCTCTGATTCACAGTGCACTGCTGATGCACTTAAGAGTGCGCATTCAGTAGTGTGTGAACTCGAGTTTCCCTACTTCATTTTTCCTTGCAATATTATATAGCGCTGACTCGACAACATGGCATGAGCGCAATTTACATTACAGAAGAACACATTCATTTGTGGTAGGCACGGTGAGACAAAGCGATTTGCCTGGAATCACAGGATTTTGAGCTGATGCCGAGATTCGAACGTAGCTCCCCAGCTCTAAAGTTCGCAATTCTAGAACTTGTGGCTGGAGGTGTGTCTAAAAGTGTATGTCGGTGCTGGCCATCAATGAGAGAGACCTGTGCATTTTTCAAATGGGTGGTGAAAAAATATGAGTATGTTGCTGGAGATGTGGGCCGCTGTGCCACCAATGTACTTACCGGGAGAGGGTAAACACCCATTATTCTGCCCGCAACTTTCTTTCCGCATACCATCACTCCGCATACTTTCATTATGAAAGTACCATGACTCTGCAATGCCATTATAACGCATGGCATTACATTTTATATGCTTTTACCACGCATACATTTTTTTTTTTTTTTTTGGTGTAAGAATTTTATTGCACTTTTTTATCATACAGAATACAAATCGTTTACCATCCATGGTGCACTTGCCTACAACCACATCGGGCCGGCCCCCTGCAACCATGGTTACGAGCAACTGTTCCTGAACTACACAGCCCATCAGCCGACATCCAGCGGACCGGCGGCGCATTAGTAGATAGAAGTCCGTCGCGTAGCAGTGCTATGGTCGCGACCTTATACATCAATAATCTTACTTTTCTCGGTTTTTTTGTATAGTCAACTAAAACTTTAACTTAACTGTACAATCCCCAACTTGTAGTTTCACCTCTGTAACCCTTCCTCTGCATCACAGCATCCTCCCCCCTAGGAGCCTGCCCTGTATAACTGTTTGTCTTTTGTTGTCATCCACATGTGTTCATTCACACAGCTTACGCTACAGAATTTGCTGCGCCATGTATAAGTAAGTAGTCTCGCAGGTATCCCCAGTAATCTTTGGGCCTAGAGCCGATCGGCAGTTCCTCCTCATATGTATTAAGCGTGTCTCGGCAGTACACCATGTCCTCAATCCAGCGTTTCACCTCTGGTGCTTTCTTACTGTTCCAGTGGATTGACACTCTTCTTTTAGCCAACAGGAGTGCGACCGCACAGAATTTACGCTTCAATGCTCTCAGGTGTGGAGTGATACCCAACAGGCAGATCTTTACATCACAGGACATGTCAACCCCCAACATCTCATTCATGACCTGCACAACTTGTTCCCAATATCCCGCTACCTTTCTACAGTGCCAGGCTAGATGCATGAAGTCAGCCCCTGCCTGGTTGCACCTGCAGCAGTTGGAGTCTTCTCGTAACCCGTGTTTGTGCAGTCTGTGTGGGGTGTGGTACACCTGATGCAGATACTTGTAGTGAATTATTTTCAAGTTCCCGTTAGGGGTGAGCATGCCCGTTAACATGCATGCGGAGTCCCATTCTTCCTCCGTCAGAGGCTCCACGAGCCCCGCGCTCCACCTGTCCCTTGCCTTGAGTGTGGTATGTCCCACCGCCCCTTGCGCACTAGCATAAAGTTTAGACACCATGTGAGATGCCTTGGGTGTGGTCAGGAGTAGTTGTAAAGGTGCAAGTGTAGGTGGCTCCTCCGGATATGATGGGTAGTGTTCACGTATTGCTCTATGTAGCCTGAAAAAATTAAAAGTAAACAGCTGAGAAGGGTTTGTGATGTAGTGCAGTTTATCGAGTGTTTGGAATTCACCATCCCTGTATAGGTCCCCCAATGCGTCTATTCCGGCCCGCCTGAACAGATCCATTCCCACCTGTTCCTGTGTCACCGAGAGGGCTGGGTGGTGCGCCAGTGGTAGAGTAGGTGCATATATTGGCAGACAGTTCGCTTCTTTGCCCAGGAGCCTCCATGCTTCTACAGTTGCGTCTACTGTGTTAATATCACGTTCATGTAGTTTTGTGCGTTTGTGCGTGAGCATACTAGTCAGAGGGATTGGGTCGGCGTCGCCCTTTTCTACCGCAACGTGCGTCAGAAAGGGCACTTCATGATACCAGAAATGTGCGTATTGTGCCTGCGCACATAAATAATAGAGATAAAAGTCTGGCACTTTGAACCCTCCTCTAGCGTATGGTAAGGTCATGGTACGCAGTTCCATTCTTGCTTGTTTGCCCGCCCATAGCAAGTTGAGCACAAGCGTCTTGATGTTTCGGAAGACAGCAGCGGGAGGTTTTATAGGGATGTTATTGAATAGATAGAGAAATTTCGGTAAGAGTACCATTTTCACTATCGCCGCCCTGTCAGCCAATGATAGAGGGAGTCTGTTCCATTTTTTAATTTTATCCTCTAGGGATGCTATCGTCCGCCCATAATTTGTCCTGACGACTACCTCTGGGTCTCTGTGGAACCATATACCCAGGTATTTTGTGGGTTCCTCCTGCCACTCTAACGGATAATCCAGGGGAGTCGGTTGCGTGCTGTCTGTGAGCGCTAGTATCAAGGATTTATCCCAGTTAATTTGTAAGCCGGCCTGTTGACCAAACTTGATATATTCCCTCAGGAGAGGATTCAGGTGTTGTTCAGGGTTTTTGACATACAGCACCATGTCGTCCGCGTACAGCGAAATGTGTATGGGACGGGAGGGCATTTGTATCGCTGAGGGATGATAGTGCTGTCGAATTTTGCAGGCTAGAGGCTCCAGCACCAAAGCAAAAAGCATTGGAGAAAGCGGGCATCCCTGTCTAGTGCCTCTGCAGATAGGTATGGGTTCTGATATATATTTGTTTACTCTGATGCGTGCCGTCAAGTATGTGTAGAGCATCGCTATCCATCCCTGAAATATCCATGGGAATCCCATGCGCACCAGCACCGCGCGGATAAACGGCCAGCCGATGGTGTCGAACGCTTTGGCCGCGTCTAACAGGACAGCCACTGCCTTCGTCTCTGGTGCCAGATAGTGCGCTAACGCGAACAGCGTGCGGGTGTTGTGTGTGGTGGCCCTGTCCGGGATAAATCCCGACTGATCTGGTCGGATTAACATTGGCATGAGAGGTTTTAGCCTGTCTGCCAGCAGACTAGCTATGATCTTGGTGTCTACGTTTAACAAAGACAGCGGACGGTAGGAGTCACATTTATCAGCATCCTTGCCAGGCTTTAGTAGTGTGACGAGCAGGGCCTCCCTTAGAGACGCCGGCAGAGTCTGGGCTTCGTGTGCTGTTCCGTACATCTGTACTAAGTGCGGTGCAAGTGTGTCAGCGTATGCCTTATAGAATTCCGCCACAAATCCATCCGGCCCAGGTGCTTTGTTATTTGGTAATCGTCTGATGGTGTCCGTGACTTCCTCAATTGTGATTGGGCGCTCCAGATACTTTCTATGACCATCTGCTAGCCAAGCCATCTCTATGTCCTCCATATATTTCAATAGGTCCGTCTGTGACGGTGAGGGGCGCGCTTCATATAGTGTACCGTATGTGTTCATAAATTCTCTTAGTATACCTTTAGTGTCAGTGATTACCTCCCCGGTGTTGGTGGTGATGTTTGTGACATTTTGTGGTGTTCTGCCTGCGCATATCTTAGCGGCCAGCTCCCTGCCCGGTCTACCCCCTTCGCCATACCTCCTTGCGGTTGCTCGTTTAGTCACGTAGTTCAATTCGTCTGTCGCAAAGCTGGCATGCTCCGTTAGTAGCACTTGGATATCCCCCAAGAGTTTAGTGTCTCCTGTTTGTGTGTATGCCTGCTCTAGGGTTTGTATGGCTCGTTCACGTGTGCGTATTTGTTGCCTAATGTCTTTGAGGATTCCAGATGCTGTACTGATGCATACTCCCCGGATGGTAGCCTTGAAGGCCTCCCATAGCAAGCCTGGGTCCTCCGTCGTCGGGCTGTTAAGATCAAAGTATTCCTTTATTGCATTATGTATGGTGTCGACATACACTGGGTCTCTCAATGCCGACGCTTGAAAGCGCCAGGTGAAGGGGGGTGGGTCGTAGTGAGGGATGTCTATTTCTAACAGCACCGGACTGTGATCTGAGAGTGTGCGTGGTAAGTGTGTAATATCTGACACCCATGAGAGTATATCTTGTGAGCCCAGCCAGTAGTCGATCCTGGACCAACTATTGTTCGCCGCATTTACGTGTGTCGCTGCTGTCGCCCCGGGGTTACGAACTCTCCAGAAGTCCACCAAATGTAGATCGTCCATAGCGTCCCCCACCATCGTCCTAGCATTCCCATGTTGTTCTGAAGTGTGCGCTGCTCTATCTAGTGCGTCCTGTAGTGCGACATTGAAATCTCCTCCCCACAGTATTTGAGGTGTTGCCGTGCTTGCAATATTGTGCCATACTTTGCTGTAAAACCCTGGGTCGTCCACATTGGGGCCATAAGTGTTCACCAGTAGGATCTGTTGGCGCCTGAGCCTTCCGGCCAGCATTACGCATCTCCCTGCAGTGTCTCGCTGTATGTCCGTAACTTCCAGGCCCGTACCCTTCCTGACCAATATACTAACGCCCCTGGAATATGTCGAGTAGCTAGAGTGAACCACTGTTTCAGCCCAACGTGCCCCTAGTGCTGAGGAGCCATCCCGCCCCAGGTGCGTCTCCTGTAAAAAAACAATATCAATGTGCAGTCTATCAAAATACGCAAATAGCCGCCTAATCTTTTTCGGGTTGCCTAGCCCCCTCACATTCCAAGTGATCAGTTTAAGCGTGCCCCTACGAGACATATATACGCGTAAGGAAATGTATTAACCACAGCGGATACTCCGCGTGCCTGCTGAATCGCTTGCATGCGTCGCCGTACCTTGCAACATGTGAAATTGACAATGCTAAACACATAAATGGAACAGCATTCACCGGACTGTGCGCCCCAAAGGAGTTCGCCATGCTTCTCAGACACAGAGGTTTCAGTCTATTAGAACTTAGTTGTTTCAATTTCCCCCCACCCACTTTAGCGCCCAAACTTTGCCAAAGCCATCCCTGTATTAACTTTAACTTTAACAGAAATGTCGTTATCCAACATAGTTCGGGGTACACCCACCTGGGGGTGTCACCAGGTTCACACATCTCCATCCACATAGTGGATGTGGACGGTCGCATATGCGCTGTACTAGTGAATAGTGTACTTGCGATTTCCTCCAACCCCGTTTCTCCCGCCGGCCTGTCCGGCATCGCTTAAGCATCCGTTCTCCGTTACGCTGTCATCCCCTTTGTCTCTAGTCCCAGCTTGAACTCGAGGTGATACCCAGCAAAGTATGCAGTGTTCCTTTCACCGCCAGTAGTCAAGTAAGAAGGCCGGCCAGGGCCATGGCCACCCACCCCCTGCCACTCGGTCCAGTAGCCAGCCCAACCTGCCCGCAAGCGCACTGCTTATACTCACGGCCGGAGCAGCACCTCCGCGGCTTCCCATACTCCGAGATAGTACTCACTGCATGTCTGCAAGTGCTGTTCCGGTCCATTTGCTACCACCCACGTTGCGTGCACTGTCTATGCGGTTATCTGCAGGTGTCCGTGCATAGAAAAATCCGTTTCACGTATATGTAGTACCAACTTGTCGCCAGCCCGCTAATGTTCCAATGCACTCATTCCACATCGCTGGTCGATTCATTGCGGTCTTGTTGTTTCCTCCGCTTTCCTTGTAGCTTGATGAAGTCTTGCGCCGCTTGTACCGTTGGCAGTATGACAGGTTTCCCGCCAGTAAGGACTTTGAGTTTTGCCGGATACAGCATGGCATATTCCATGCCCAAATCTCTCAGCTTTTTCTTGACGGGGGCAAATTCTTTTCGAGCCAGCTGTACCGCCATGGTGTGGTCCGGGTAGAACTCCAGAGTGTTCCCCTGGTGCGTGATTTTCCCCAGCTCTCTCGCCATCCGCAGGACCGTGTCCCTGTCCCTGTAATTCAGCATACGTGCGATGATCATTCGCGGGGCGGCTCCGGGTTTCGGCACTGGGGCCAGGGATCGGTGTGCTCGCTCCACTAGGAACACTGGAGAAAGATGGTCTGCTCCGAACAGTTCTTTGAGTAGGTTTTCTATGTAGGTCTCCATTTTCCCTGTGTTCGTGGACTCCGGAAGGCCAGAAATTCGAACGTTGTTCCGCCTGGACCTAGCTTCCTGGTCCTCCACCCTCGCTCTCAGGACCTCCACCGTTTTCACCAGGGCTTTGCATGTCTTGGCTGTGGTGCTCTGTTCGTCCTCGAGCTTCGAGATTCGCTGTTCTGCTTCCGCGTGGCGCCCTTCGTGCTGCTCAATTTTCGCCGCCATGTTGTCGACCCTCTGCACCACATTATCCAGCTTGCCGTTCATTTCTTGTAAACTCTGCTGTATCGCCCTCAGCACTGATTCCTTGCCCGTGCCCTCTGGTGTTTCCCGGCCCCCTTCCGCCTCCGATTCCGCAGGGTTGTTTTTCCCTTGATTTCGCTTCTCGAATTGGAGCTTGGGTTGGTTCCGGTCGGGCTTCCCCATTCCGAGACGTCGCTTTGCTGTGTGTCACTCAGTTGAGCTGGGGCCGCTGCCCTAGAATGGGCTCGAGGTGCAATCGGCACGGGTCACTGGTGTCACAGTCTCTCCTCTTGCACTGTGCGTGGACAACAGCGGGCTCGCTCGTTTATATGCAGGCCCTAAGCTAGGCCTTGGACGTTGGGTGCTGCAGGAGCCTCTCTGTGCTGGACTCAGTCGTGGCACTGTGGGGGTACGGGTCCCCATCCACACTCCCCACTGCGTGAGCGGTCGCCCTCGAGCTGTCGTTGTGGTGAGTGCTGTTAGCCCGCTTGGACGTTAGGCGCCTCTGCGTATTGCGCCTGCAAACCTCCGTTGTGGTGTGGTTAGTACTCACTCAGCGTTCTCAGAGGTCTCGTGATGTCGGGCGCTCCACATGTGCTCGCGTTCTGGTCGGGGAGACCCAGTGCAGGATCTACGCGCCTCCGCTCCGCCTCGCCTCATGCGCTGGTGTCCCCACCAGCTTGCGATGCGCTCCAGCCTGCAGTATCGTCCGTAGATGCCGCCAGTGTTGTGCGTTCCACGGGCGCCGCCATCTTGCCCTCGGTGGAACGCACGCCGATTTTAAGAGGCGCTGAGTTCTGGGGGACAGCGGAGGCTCCCCGAGTCTTAGGGGATGTGAGGTAGCCGCACATCAAGCCGCGCCGAGTGTCCGCAGCTGTCCACATGCGCTAGGGACCATTAAGTACCTCGGGTCTTCGAGCCTCCCGGGCGGCCATTTTGTGCGGCGTCCGCTGGGGCTCCGGTTTTTCGGCTGTTTCTCCTTCTTTCCGCACAGCGGGTCTTGGCACCGGGTCTGAAGATGTCAGCCCCACATTCCGATGCTCGATTCTGTGTTTTGCGCGCAGTCCGGCGGGGTTTTTGAGGGTCGGATTTCTTAAATAGCGCGACCGTCCGGCGGAGCTGACTCGCTAGCCAGCCATACCGCAGTGCGCCCTCTAGCGCCCCCCTACCACGCATACATTTGCAACAAAATTCCTTGTAAATGCATGAATGGTAAAAGCAGGTTTTTTAAATGTTGGGTTAAGGTAAGTATGGGTACAGGGGTATATGTTTTGGGGTACTGAGGTATATGTTTGGGGGTGTTTGGGTATTTTAAGGGTTCAGATATAGCTTTGGGTTCTAGAGTACAGGGGTTGTTTTAGGGTTTAGGGATAGGTATGGGTTTTGGGGTACAGGGGTATTTTTACGGTTCAGGGCTTGGTTTGGGTTTTGGGGTATAGGGGTATTTTTAGGGTTCAGGGGTAGGTTTGGGTTTTGGGGTACAGGGGTATTTTTAGGGTTCAGGGGTAGGTTTGAATTTTGGGGTATAGGGGTATTTTTAGGGTTCAGGGCTAGGTTTGGGTTTTGAGGTACAGGGGTATTTAAAGGGTTCTGGGCTAGGTTTGAGTTTTGGGGTAGAGGGGTATTTTAGGGTTTTAGGGATAGGGTTGGGTTTTGGGACTGGAAGTTAAGGCGAGATTACATTTCCTGCACAATGGCCCCTGTTTGCGCTCCTTCCGGCCCTTGGGAATAGCGCAATGCCTGACCTCCATACAGTAAAGCAGGTGCACATCACTGGGAACGCGGGGCAAGCACACCCGGAGCTGAAATGTACAGAACCTGGGAAGAAAAAACAATGAAATATTGGGCCCAAGGTTCGCTTTTGTTCCCGTAATCCTGCGCCCCGCACATGCTAACGCACACAGCACACGATATGAGACATGGCATGAAGGGCGGAACGTACCACAAGTCCCCAGCATTTGACACGCCCCCAGCACACGCCCACAGCACACGCCCACAGCACAACGCAGACACACCCACAAGGGACTACTTTGCTGGCATGGTTCTTTTACTTTTTAAATGTATATGGTGGGTGTCTGCATAGCCTATATCCTTTTGCTGCAACTGCCCTTACCAACGCTGTATTGGGGTTTGTGATTGGTGCTGTGGTTCCTAAGATTACCCGCCTCAAAGGTTTGGGCTCTCTCTTTATTATATTAGTATAGATTGTATGATGATTAAGTATGTTGTGTATGTATTTTTGGGAAATGTATGTGTTTTGTGAGTGGGTTTTCTTGTTTACTTTACAGGGTTTTGTCTACAAATGTGTTCTATGGGCACTGGGAATTACCTTTTATTTTATGGAAGTCCCTTTTGGTTGGTAATAAACCAACATTTTTTACTTTGATTTCCTTTTATCGGGTTTACAGGAGCATTTATTTTTGTAAGTACTTTTCCTGGTTTATTTATGGTTCCTTGAAAGTTTGTATTGCTTTGAACAATGTCTATTGGATTTGTTTAATCTTAGCATTTCTTTTGCGCTTTTTGTACAACTTGTTTTAATATTTGGTGATTTATTATTTTTGACTACATGGATACACAGGATGATCTGCAGCTACAGAACAATAAATCTGATTTCTTTCATTTATTTTGGGTGGGAAAAGTTATATTTTAATGTTTATGTGAATATTGAGTGATTGGTATTTGGAGTTGTAGGATGTATGTGTTGTTTTTATTTCACCTGATGGATTACGTTTGTTGTTTGAGCTTTTAGATTGATGAGGTTTACATTTTTTGTGTGAATAATTGCATAATGTTTTATCATACTAGTCCTATTTAACATTGAATATTTATGTAGTGTTTAGACTGATGTACTAAAATAAAAAATGCTTTGTCATGTTGGTTTAGATTGTATGAAAAAATGTTGGGGATTTTGTAGGTATCTTTTTATTATAGAATATGCGTTAGACTATTATTTCTAATTAAATCCCTCCTTTGTTGATTATGTAGAGTGTGCCTTTAAATTGTAGCATGTTGTTCATTTGTTTAGTTTGTTTGCTAAGTTTAGGTGCAATTTGACTAACATGTTGATTCATTCATAATTGTTGGTACATTTGCTCTTTTTGCAATGCCTTAATACATTATAGACATTCCAGCACGGTATTTGAACTTTGGGTAAGCGTTTGTGTCCAGAATGATGCAGTTTGCTAACCCATGTATATTAGTTTGTCATCGTTTGATGGTGGAAATGTGGAGTAGGTTCTTTCTTTTCTGTTGGATAAAAAAAGTGTCAGTGCCATTTTAAATCTTTATTTGTTGGTAGTTTGTAGAGCTTGAGGTTGTTAGCTTTATTTTTACACACTTTGGGATGAGTTTATATTTTAAAATATTCTATGTATGCTTACTGTGTTATATCTGTTTGCTGGTTTGTGGTTGCTTAACACTTTTCCAAGTCATAGTGTTTTAAGTAGATGTAAAGAGCCAGAAGTTGGAGAATATTTTATTAGTTATTTGCTACTGTACATTTGTAAGTTTATTTACAAGTAAGTTTTAGAATAAATATACGTTTTACTTCCTTGATTAGGTAGTTTTCTAAATGTATATATTTCTTCTTTAAGGGTCTGGTTAGGGAATCAGGAAGAGTTTCCTTGTCTTCAAGCATTATTGTCAGCATTTGTCATTTTTGAAGTATTTAGGTGATTTAATTAGGTGCCTTTTAGATTATTAAGTACATTTTTTGTCTGCTTTTATCAGTTAAGGTTGTTTATAGTTTGATTTTAATGGTTAGTTTAGTTGTAGTTTAATTTTTGTATCAGTCATGTCCTTGTATGTTGTAAATACATATGTATGTATGTATATATCCTAACTATAACGTGTGTGAAACCTATAGTTTTTTCAGTGAATATATATATATATCTATATCTATATATATATATATATCTATATAGATATAGATATATATATATATGTATAGATATATATATATATATATATATATATATATAAAAACCTTGCAAATTCATTGAAAAAAACATATGTTTCACGTGTTATAGTTAGCTGAACATTTCTCTCATACAAAACCTTTGAAATTCCTCAGTTATAGTTAGCTCAGCTAACTATAACTTGCGCGCCCGCAATGCACTGCTGATGACTTCACATATTACATCACTCATGACATGGTCAGTGACATCACTCATGACATCACTGATGACACCTTAAATGACATCCCTGCAAGGTTTTTTAAATGCTAATTCCTAACTATAACATGTGTGAAACCTGTGTTTTTTCAGTGAATTTCATAGGTTTTGTAAATGATAATTTATAAATCTATTAATTATTATGTCTTTATTTTTATACTAATTTCTCATATTTTTAATATAAATATTTATATTTATTTTATTTTTTAGATTATATTTCATATTCTTATTATAAAATAATAACAAAACTAAATTGCAAAGTAATTTTTGAATGAACTATTGCTGGACATTGGTTGCAAGTATTACACAGCTCCAGCAATTCTCTTGCGGCCCTATGCTCAAAATGCTGCATCAATCCTTACACCTGCTTCAAGCATTTAACGCAGCATAACCTCAAAAGTCGCTGACATTTTTTTATACATTTCACTCAGTCACTTTTACAAAGCCTTGCTGCACCCATTTCTGCACAAGAAAGCCTGTTCTGGCCCAGCGCTTTACATTGTAATACACCCTTCAGATGCATCACATTGTTAATAGCACACACCATGGCACATCTTTTGCACCACCGCTGTGTCACAAAAGTGACGCAACAGCTGTGTAAAAGAGGCACAAGGGGATTGTAAATCCGCCCCTAACACATACAAATTCACCCAGGCATTTTCACCAGCAGCGCAAATTGAAACATAGACTAGTAACATATGTATGTACATATGATACATTCAAGTGCTTCAAACATACTTCAGTATACTATAGATAAACACCTTATAGATTTATGCTGTAGCAGCTCCTTATAGTTCTGCACTTTCACATTCTCCATAGACTAGTAACATATTCATTCATTCCTTTATGAACTACACATTAATTCTGACAAACTTTTACACACTAACATAGAAATATAGTTCTTTCTTTGACAAGTGAAGGTAGTTCTAAAAAGAGCTGGGTTTTTTTGTTTTGAATAATTTTTTTGTGTTTTCTCAACAAATTCCAAGCCGAACAAAAGAATGAGAAAAAGAACAACTAATGTCGAGGACAGCAATGATCCTGCATCCTGCGTTTCATCAAGTTTATTGACTGTTCCCCATAACACAAAAGTTTATCGCAATAAATGCATAAAATTTTAACTTTAGCAAAGTCAGAATCAATATGTGGGTGTGGACTGCTTGCTGAAAATGCTGCTGCCGCAGTTGATGTGCTTGGTGCAGAAGCAGGTGGGTTCTTGTGCAACCTCCGTCTTGCAGCTCGAGCAAAGTTCTTTGGGTGCAAGTTCTTCATGTGTCGCACCATATCTGCTGTGCCAAAGGAGTATTTTTTACATGGATCACCCCTTGAAAGAGTTGTTTCACAAATTTTACAGGTTATTTTTGGAGCATTAACCTTTGTTTGACATTCTGGAAAAGTCAAAAACTTCCAAATTAGAGCTTCTTTCCTCTTCTTTGGATATTCTTCAGGAATAAAACTCCCTCTGAAGAACTGCTGGAAGATGACTCCATTGCTCTTATTATGGTGATCTTCCTTCTATTTGATAAGATTCTCAGAACAAATGCTTCTTCTTAGAAAGTCAAAGTCGAATAATTATTATGGGACTGAACTTTTAACAGTCGCAATAGGAAAAGTTATGTACCAATCAAATCTCTCCTTTTAAAGTCACATGGCTTTGAGTACGCTTATGATGCGCTTGCGCAGTTCTTTCAATACGAGTACGCATGATGTTCTACCGTGATTTGTGTAATTCTTTTTAAAAGTAATACATGATTATTACAAGTATTAAAAAAAATCATAGTTATCCCAAATGTCTGCCCTTAGTATGTACGTTAAATACATACATGTTTTAAACCAAGTAGAAACATTGCCCCCTTTCGCATTCAGAACGCCGTACATGATGTCACACCGTAGCTTTAATGCGACGCGTAACGTCAAAGCATATTCGTACCATATGGGCGGGTACACGCTGAGTATGATAAGCAGTACAAACTATGGTGCGATCACCCTCTCAGTGACAAATCAGAGCTCAGGGCGGGCTAAGGAGAATGATTAGAAGTGCTGACTCATTGCAGGTCCGATTCTGGGCCTGCCTCTGCGTACATTATAACACAGCCCCCATCTCTCTCTGTCGTTAATTGTTAGTGCACACACTCATGCTTGCATATGTGCGGTACACTCCCACCCCCACTACCCACATGCCACCTGCTAGCATGCTTGCTATCATTTAGCCTGCAAACCAATACATTACCCAATAGCATGTCCCCCAGGGCCATCATTCTTGCAGACCGCGAAAACGCTACCAATGACGGCCCTGGGCTTGGTTTGGTCAGCCCCCGCGGTTCCCACATAAGGCGGGCACTGACGTGAGCACGCTCTCTTTTGCCTGCCTCTGCTGCGGTGACAGACAGACTGTCGAAAACACCCCAGACCCAGTGACACCGCAGCCTTTCAAGACACGTCAAAAGACGACAGAAGCAAAGGTAAGAGAAGACATCACAACATCAGCCTCCACTGTAAATTGTATATGCATAATGCTATTTTTTATCCTTCATATGGCTTTCCTACCCCTCAATGGTTCTAAATTGTACTTACATAATTGAAATATTTCTTTATAAGTCACAAGGTCATATACACCTCTAATCTTAAAAATTATGCGTGCATAAATTTCTGTGTCGTATTTCTGTACTATGCCACGTGCTTAGTCCTCTATTATTAATAATTGGGCGTCCATGATAGTATTTTTCTTTTTGCGTCACAAGGCCATCCCAGGCCTCTATTAACTTATTGATCTTCCTTTTTTTTGCTGGAGCTGCAACAGTCTTAACTACGGAATATTAGGAACCCACATTAAAATTCACTTTTGAGAGTTACGCAACTCAGTTTATGATGACTAATCAAAATGTCCTTTTCTTTCCTTCAGCAAACATCGGCCTATCGAGCAACAGCAATGGAATTCTCTGCAACTTTTTGAATATACTTTGACATACAGAAGCAGAGTTCAAGTCGAATAGTTAACTCCGGTGGCTGCACTGTTTATACAAGGAATGCATTAAAAATAAGTTGCCATAACGGCCATCACTAACGCAGTAGGAACTTCCACTTGAACGCGGCACTATAACAACTGAAATATACCAGGTACACTGCACTCGTAAAACTGTAGTGTTAGCTTTATTTGTGAAACGAGAGAGGGCCATATTATCAAGCCTGGATGACTAAATTATCGCCACTTTATCGGCAGCAAACTGGGAATTCCAATCGAAGCTGATGTTAGTTGTGAAGGAAATCTAACATGAGCTTTGATTGGAATTCCATAGAGCATATTATCAAACCCATTATCGCCACTTTAGCAGCACTTTCCTACCGATAAAGTGGCGATAATTTTGACGCTGTTCTTAATAATATGCCCCGTAATGCTGCAGCTCATTTATTCACATCTACATAATTATAAACTCTCATTTTCTGTTTTTTTTGCAGATTACCTATCGGACACCTTTTGGAATCCATTTCACAATTTGTTTATAACATTGTTTAAGTTATTTTTCCAGTTCTAATGTAGTTATAATTGAGTTTTGTTTATATTTATTGTTTAATAAAAGTTAATAAAAAAAAAACGACATACTTCTTTTATTTTGTGGGGGAGGGGTATGACGGACCACAATAAAAATAATGTTGAAATGCTATAGTAGGATATTCAAGACTAGGATTGAAAACTACTGAGATCTAACTAACAGATATAATAAAAACAAAGGTGAGAAACTACGAAAATGGCGATGGACCGAGTACTTAATCAATGTTTGGCGCCTCGGCACTACCTTTCAAATAAATATATAAAAAATATGACTATTAATACTGTACAAAAGTACAGCAGCGGATTACACACACGAACCGGGAAAAGAAAACAACAGATTTACTAACTGATACAAAGAAAGGTTTGCTTGTTGAACTTGAAGAAAAGAAAACGTGGGATTCGAAACTACGCTGAACATGCGAAGAGAGTACAAATGCTACACCAAAAAAAAGGAAAGCTTTATATACTATCATAGAAATGAAAGAGCATTTTATCAACAAAAGGCGATACATTATCGCCGCTTTTATTGACAGGAAACTGCTGATAAAGCGGCGATAATAGGCTTGATAATAGGCCCTTGTAACTTCCCATAGCAGCCCAGGTTCTGGTATTAACCTGGGCTCCTATGGTTATTCACAAGGTCATATTATAAAGCCCATTATTGCCGCTTTCTCTGCAGTTTCCTGCTGATAAAAACAACGATAATGTATCGCCTTTTGTGGATAAAATGACTAATTGCTCTTTTTTTGACCAGTAAACTTACGTGCATATTATCAAAGACCAGTGTTACAATTATCGCAGTTTTATTGGCACGAAACTGCCGATAAAACAGTGATAATTACTATCATAATACAGCTTTGTTATTTCCCATAGAAGCCCATGTTAACACCAGAACATAGGCTTCTATGCCATTTAACGAGGACGAAATATCAAGCCCACCCTCCCAACATTAATAAAAAACCGTAGGCCCTTCTAAATTCCCAAAGTAGCCCATGTTCTGATGTTAACTTGGGCTTCTATGGTTATTCACAAGGGCATATTATCAAGCCCATTATCGCCGCTTAATCAGCAGTTTCCTGCCGATAAAAATGACGATAATGTACCGCCTTTTGTTGATAATATGGCCCATTGCTCTTTTTTTTACCAGTAAACTTAGGTGCATATTATCAAGGTGTTAACATTATTGCTGTTTTATTGGCAGGAAACTGCCAATAAAACGGCGATAATGAGCTTCATATTACGGCCTTGTTATTTCCCATAGAAGCGCATGTTAACACCAGAACATAGGCTTCTATGGGATTTTACAAGGACGTATTATCAATGCATATAAAATGCATCGCACCTACTGAGGGAAATAATTTTGCTCACATCAGAGACAACAAGTGCCAGGATGCAGTTGCTTTAATTGCACTCAGTACAGCCTACTAAGGACGAAAATAGAAATAAATAATGCCAGAAACAGATGGTGAGCCTGTGATGTGTTATTTAATTAGCAGCCCATGAAGAAGAGGCCCAGAGCATTGAAACGCGTCGGCACAAGATATGATAATTGATGGAGCAGGAAGGCGAGCTGCATCAGAAAGCCAGAGGGCGTGAGTGCTGTGTGTGCCCTCTCAAAGCTTTCGGGCACTTTGTTTGCACAACTATACACGCGGCAGCCCAGCCGTGGAGAGGAGCACCATCCTCAATCAAGTAAAGCTGTGGATTTTAACTTTTAAATCCGGCACAGCACAGCACTCCATATGCATAAAGGATCCCATCAATAATGTTCGAGAATCCTACTAAAGACTTTAAAAAGCTTTTAAAATGTAAAAATGCATCGCACCTACTAAGGGAAATAATTGTGCTCACATCAGAGACTACAAGTCCCAGGATGCAGTTGCTTTAATTGCACTCAGTACAGCCTACTAAGGACGAAAATACTAACCATTAACACTAACCATGTCATGAATGATGTAATATGTGACATCATCAGCAGTGGATTGCGGGTGCGCGATATATAGTTAGCGCATCTAACTATATATGGAATTTCAATGGTTTTGTGTGAGTAAAATAAGGTTTTGTAAATGCAAATTCCTAACTATATATCGTCTATAACCTATGGTTTTTTCTGTGAATTTCAATGTTTTTTTAATAGCAAATATCAAAAGCTGTCAAATGTCAAGTATGTGATAGGTAAAAACTTTTTCGTGTTTATGCACGCTGATGTGCTTTGAACGCTGCCCCCCCCTCCCCTCTTTTCTCTTAGTAGTACTCTCTCTTTGCAGATAGTGAAGGGTAGTTAACGCAGGCCTTTACCCCCGTTGTAATCCGTCGTGCCTGCTTGTCTCTCCATTTGATTGATTGTTATCCAAGCATTTACTGTTTTACAATTGATTCTCTTTGGTTCATTCTCTATTTACAAAAAAGCACAAAGTCGCAATACTCTGTTTAGTCTTTGCAGATAGTGAAAAATCGTGAAAAATCGTGTAAAACAATAAAATTTATCGAGCAAAATCAGTAGGCCACTAATTGGATCTCTTTTTGACCTCGCTAAAATAGAAATATTAGGAACAACCCTTCATGAGAAATACGAAAATAGTGAGATGAACTGAGCTCCACACCATGAGGGCTGCAAGACAGCTCGGCTCCGTCACCAACCCCGCCCAAAATAACGACAAACCCTATGCAAATATTAAAAATATATACAACACACCAGCAAAGAAACAGGGTAAAACATTTTATTAAATAACTATTTACATAACTATTTTATACTTTTTATTGCCCGATCCGGCTAGCTCAATCGATCGAGCATGAAACTCATGCACTCTGATTCTCAAATGGCATAAGTTCTGGATGTTGGGTGCCATAGTTCAGAGTTCTGAGCAGCGCTTGTAACACTGTCTGAATCTTATTTCCACCTACTGCAGCTTCACTATTCTCAAAGTAAGTGAGGGTCGTTTGTGGACCTGACTGCATTTGAAAACAATGTGATATGGTGCCTCCCTGAACCGCTTGACGGAGGCCCCCGAGGGGCGGTGTGATGGCACGGACTCGGAGAAGACGCTTGGCTCCGACCCCCTCCCCAAGTCTTATAGCACCGGTTTAGCCTGAGATCGCCCCCGACATAGGCGGCTGGCTCCCGGGGTCCGGCGGAACTTTTTGCCTTTTGATGACTCTTCTATTCTGGACCTTGTCCCACAATCCGTTTGACCTGAAGACACGCTGTAGTGGGGCGCCCCTTTACCGTTTTAGTTGCCATTCTGCCCGCTTTTGCTACACTGTGCCTCTTCCGCCATTCAGCTGTTTACCGCCCGCTCTTGCGACTACAGCGTCTCGCTCACCATGTAGTTGAGTTGCTCCCGCTCTTGCGATGCAACGATAAGCGACTGCCACAGGACTCTCAAAATGGCGGCCGGCTCTTCAGATTTGGGCGTGGTCCACTAAAATGGCCCTGGGACACCTTGGAACTCGGACGCTTCCCTGATAGGGCTTGGGTCCCATTCTCGAAAGCGTCCCCTCAGCCGTGAAGATTCTACAAAAGTCTTGGGGGCCCCCAACTCCCGCAGGCTTCTGGTGGGGAGCAGCTGCCATGTTTGCTCGTGGAATGGCCACGACGGACCTACGAGATGGTAGTGCTCTCATGCTGACGCCAGCTTTAGTCTGAAACATCCAGAAACACTGTAGACTACCAATTAGATCAGTTCCGGTAGCGCCCCAACATGACCCGGTAGAGAAGAACTTGCCCTCCCCTCTTTGACTGATGGTTCTTGTTGCCTGTCCCCTCTGTTGTCATTTAACAGAACTTTTTGGACTGCTGAAAGGGGTTGTGTTCCGAACGCTGGTTGGTGGAGACATTTTGACTATATTCTTGACCTACGTTGTCGCGTAATGCGTTATATGACACGCCGCGTTAGCGCACCCGGAAGTGATCCGGGGTGCGGCGCGCAGCGCGTAACTTAAGCATAACAGGTCATGTGACTTGTTAATAAAACTTTTTATTGGTTCATTTTACTTTTGTTATTTTAATAATGAAAAGCTTGGTCATATGACCTAAAAAATACGCTTTTTATTGATTTCAAACTTTTTTTTTTGAACATATATGTTATAATATTCCAGGCTAATGTACTTTCCCGAAAAATTTACAACTGTCCTGCAAGTAAAATATATTCCTTTTTCGAGAAAAAGGACGTTTCTTCGTTCCATGACGGAGCCGTTGAGTAAAAGAGACTCGGCCTGCTGTCTTAGTCGCCGATACGCCTGATTATCAGATTCTTATCGATCACTTTATGTTGCAGGAGTGGAAAACACAACTGCCCTTGACCATTTATCTTTACTGCGTTCCTAACAGTGACTAAAAGTAAAAACTTTACCAATGTAAATACTACTACCATGTTTTGTTTTAAAAACCTTTATTGTGAAAATGTCAGTATACAAATACGGGCCTATAACCACGTGGGCCGGCCACGGAGCAAACTGAAATCGTATATGATGAGGAGACATTTACATTATAGAGGAACGTAACGAGCGAGCCATTAGGTTGCAAGAACTAAGGTGTCTAACAGTTGCGGAATCGGTGGACGTACATTTTGTAATTAAATTACGACAGGGCCAGTTACAAAAATTTTTTCTAGATATACATTTGCGGGCAAGTACCATGGGTGACGTTAATTCGAACTTTCAATACTACAGTAATCAATAACACATCAGAACTTAATATCAATAGGGATGTCAAAATATTCAGTCAATTCTCATCCCCGCCCACCATGAGCATCAAAACTGCATTCATATCTCGTGATATCAAGGTTGTTCAACCAGTACACAACAAGGAGTTACGAGTCCCATTTATACCGGCGCCATTTTGGGCGAGGCCGGGCAGGTCCAAGATATAGTCAAAATGTCTCCACCAACCATCGGCCAGACCAGAACCCATTTCGGCCCTTTATGCTACAAGATGGTGTCTTCCATTCAGAAAATATTGTTGGCAGCATTTTGAAAGGAAAGATAAACAGCCGTTCTCCTAGTGAGTCTCACATTGTTACATTTAGGAAGAATGGTGAAGAGTAGTATGTGGAAAATCTGAAGCCATTTTTCTACAAACTCTCAATCAGCCTTGGATGGAAAAAAAATCCTGAAGAATGTACAAACTAAAAACCAATTTTTGTCTGTATAGCATCAACAGCAACGCTTGAGTCAGCTTTGTGTGAAGCCGCCATTTTGATTCAATCAATAACGTCCCCCTGCACACATTCAGGGACCTGGTCGTGTCTTCAGGTGAAACGGATTGTGGGACAAGAAGCAAAAAGGAAAAGGAAAAAAGTTCCGCCGGACCTCGGGAGCCGGCCGCCTATGTCATATGCGATCTTTGGCCACACCAGGGCAATAGTGAAGCTGCAGCAGGTGCAAATAAGCTTCAGACAGTCTTACAAGCACTACTCAGAACTCTCAACTATGGCACTCAACATCCAGGACTTGCCATTCGGATCTTGGCGCCTTGTGCTGGTTCCGACCTATTCACACATCGGTCCACTACTGACATCACCTCATAAGCCAACAGGGCACCCCACGCCGACTTTCGGCGCAGCATTGTAGGATGGCCACACCAGTGCGGCAACTTGCTGGACACCACCTCGGTGCCATCCGGATCTCGGCGCGTTCGAGTCACTGTACCGCAAAAGTGACCGGAACTCAGCTGGACACGCCGTCTTTCGGCGCAGCATTGTAGGATGGCCACACCAGTGCGGCAATTTGCTGGACACCACCTCGGTGCCATCCGGATCTCTGCGCGTTCGAGTCACTGTACCGCAAGAGTGACCGCAACTCAGCTGGACACGCCGTCTTTCGGCGCAGCATTGTAGGATGGCCACACCAGTGCGGCAACTTGCTGGACACCACCTTGGTGCCATCCGGATCTCGGCGCGTTGTGCTGCCTTCGGCCTACTGTAGCCGCAAGTGCGGACGCAACTCAGTTGGACGGCGAGTGAAACGCTAAGGGGCGCTCCACTGCAGCCGAGGAGCCTCCATCTTGGGGGAGACGCACAGCCCCCACTGACTGACGCGACCTCACAGGCCAATGGGGCGCCCCACGCCGACTTTCGGCGCAGCATTGTAGGATAGCCACACCAGTGCAGCAACTTGCTGGACACTAACTCGGTGCCATCCGGATCTCGGCGCGTTGTGCTGCCTTCGGCCTATTCGCACATCGGTCCGCTACTGACGCCGCCTCACGTGCCAACGGATTTTCTACGCTTTTTGTAGCCCTATGCCGCATAACAGGTCATGTGACTTGTTTATAAAACTTTTCATTGGTTCATTTTACTTTTGGTTTCCTAAAGATGGAAGGCTTGGTCATATGACCTAAAAATAACACTTTTCATTGGTTTAGAATTTTTTTTTTTCCTAAACGATGAAAGCCCCACCTTGTTTCTGGATGATTCAGACTGAAGCTGGCGTCAGCATGAGAGCACCACCATCTCGTGGCTCCGTCGTGGTCATTCCGCGAGCAATCATGGCAGCCGCTCCCCACCGGAAGCCTGCAGGAGTCGAGGGCCCCCAAGACTTTTGTAGAATCTTCACGGCTGAGGGGACGCTTTCGAGAATGGAGCCCAAGCCCTAGCAGGCAAGCATCCGAGTTCCAAGGTGTCCCAGGGCCATTTTAGTGGACCAGGCCCAAAACCGAAGAGCCGTCCGCCATTTTAAGAGTCCTGTGGCAGCCGCCTATCGCTGCACTGCAAGAGTGGGCGGAAGTCAACTACATGGTGAGCGAGACGCTGTAGCCGCAAGAGCGGGCGCAACTCAGCTGGATGGCCGCCACCTGGGGAGGCCCGTTCACGCCGCCTCCCCCACGCCCCCCCCGGGCCGCCCCACGCCAATTTTCGGAGCAGCATTGTAGGATACCAAAACCAGTGCGGCAGTTTACTGGACATCACCTGGGTGCCATCCACATCTCAGCGCGTTCTGCTGCCTTGGGACTATTTGCACAACAGACCGCTACTGACGAGGCCTCCACCCGCACCACCCGGGACGCCCCACGCTGTTTTTCTGAGCTGCATTGTAGGAAACCAAAAACCAGTGCGGCACCCAGGTGACATCACCTGGGTGCCGTCCAGAACTCAGCACGTTGTGCTGCCTTGGGACTATTCGCACAAAAGACAGCTTCTGACCATTGTTGTTTTTTTTTGTTAAAAAATGTTTAAATGTATTTACAGTTTTTGTTGCATTCGTTATATTTAAAAGTTAATAAAGTTTTATAATCCTACTTTGTTGGAGTGCTATATATTTTTAAAAAATCGGGTGAATGGGGCCTTGAATCGGGTTATTGTCATGTGTGGGCTTTGCAAGTGTACTGCTACAGGATCGGACATTTCAAACTCAAATGCACGTTCTTTTTCTTACCTTTCCGAAGCATGGAGCGCAATAGCAGGCAGAGAAAGGGTGATGCAAGTGTTGAACACTGCCTGGCCTGGCAAGTTGCTGGCAATGCCCCCCCCCCGCCCGCTCCTGAAAGAGGACACACACACACCGCCGCCCCGAGTACTTCACAGATCTTTAAAAGACCATGCGCTTGTTCATGAGGCTTAAATGGTTTATCACCCCTTCTAGAACCCCTGCATCGACCCTCTGACGTTTCCTGGAAGAATTACCACGTAACACAATACCAAGCCCTGTCACCTGAAACCCCCGAGGAATCGTGGGGCATATTATCAAGGGGGTTTATCTCCGCTTTCTTGGCTTTAAAAGCCAAGAAAGCGGAGATAAAATTATCTCCCTATTACCAAGCTGTCGCTAACACCAGTTAGTGACAGCTAAAAGGAGATAGCGACCATCTTGGGCCCCGCTTTGCATGTCAGTGATATTTATCACTAATGACATGCAAAGTGGGCGTGCCAAGATGTTAGCGACTGGAAACAGTCCCTAACATCGCTATCTCCTATTACCAACTTTTGGAGATATTCGCGCTAAGCGCGAATATCTCCAAAAGCTAACACCTGCCCTGAGCAGTTCTTAGCCATGTTATCCAATGGGAGGTGGATAACATGGCTAAGAGCATTTGCTCGATAATGCATGAATATCGCTGACTTTTCAGAGATATTCATGCATTGCGGCCGTTTTTTATCGCATTTGCGATAAACCTTGGTAATAGCAAGGTTTATCTGTGATAAAAATCGCCGATGTGCGGCGATAATTTTTGTCTCTAAACAAGTTAGAGACAAAAATTATCGCTAGTTGTTGGTAATATGCCCCCGGGTTTTAGCTTGCAGAAATCGGGAGGCGGGAGACTAGCACTGAAATCAGTAGTCTCACGCCTGAATCGGGAGGGTTGGCATGTCTGGATTCTCTACAGCTGGGGCCATAAACTACATCCGCAGGGCTAGGTGATAGCCTGGGACCGGCCTGGCATCTAAAATGGCTGCCGTGCACGACAAAATTGTGGCATTGGAAAAAAGGCAAGATGGCGCAGACAATGTTTATCAATAAGGATTCATTTATAACAAAATATTTTATCGCACTGACAAATTGGCGGTCAACACTTCCTGATTTCCATCGAATCGAACGTTAACAGACGTCATGCAGCAAAAAAAAAAAAAAGCTCACGCACAGCCGCTGGAAGACATGTATCAACATATATGAGCCTCCTCAGCCACCCTCAGAAAACATAAGGGATCAGGATACGTCTCCCGCACCCCCTTATACCTAGTAATTTAATTAAAACAAAACACAAAATGGAGAATTCCCGTTTCGCTACCAGTTTGCGGCCCGGGAAGCGCTTCTACCGTAAAAAATCAATTTTTTTTCCCCACGGGACCCTTTAATAACCCCAACATCATTCCTAGGGGGTCAAGAGGGGAATACCTTGCCCCCTTTCATTAAATTCCCCCTTCGTTTTTCACCTCTTCTTCTCTCTCGATCCTACCGAGAGACAAGATGGCGCACGCACAGCCGCTGGAAGACATATATCAACATATATGAGCCTCCTCAGCCACCCTCAGAAAACATAAGGGATTAGGATACGTCTCCCGCACCCCCTTATACCTAGTAATTTAATTAAAACGAAGCACAAAATGGCGAATTCCCGTTTCGCTACCAGTTTGCGGCCCAGTTCGCGGCCCGGGAAGCGCTTCTACCGTGAAAAATAAATTTTTTTTTATTTTCCCCACGGGACCCTTTAATAACCCCAACAACATTCCTAGGGGGTCAAGAGGGGCATACCTTGCCCCCTTTCATTAAATTCCCCCTTCGTTTTTCACCTCTTCTTCTCTCTTGATCCTATCGAGAGATAAGATGGCGGCCGCTCCGGACTGTGTAGAATGTTGACAGACACCGGGGAGCCAATCAGCTTCGCATCGCAAAGTTCCGTTTCGCGAAAAGTAAGCGGACCGGAGCGCAGCCCGGAGCGCTGTTACAGATATATATCTTGTTTTGAACGTTAATTTCTCAAAATCCACTGGAGCACATATATTGAGACCTAGCAAAGGCACATCGGGCTAACAGTCCCTACAATTTTGCCAAGTTTCGTGCAAATCCATTCAGCCGTTCGAGCTAAAAGTGAGGCCAACCGCCCTATGGAAATTAACATGGGAAAAACGCGTTTTGGGACCCCCCTTTTTTCTCTGCCCCCCCTTGAGGAAACCCCCCCAAATTTTCAAGGGCTGCTCAGAAACGAAATGTGCCATTTTCCTGAAAATTTCAGCCGATTCCGTCCACAAACGCCAAAGTTATTAGACATAGAATTTTCAAAAGTTCCATAGACAAATAATCCTAACTATATATACCTACTGGCGAATGCCAGTAGGTAATATATATATATATATATATATATATATATATATATATATATATATATATATATATATATATATATATATATATTACCTACTGGCGTTCGCCAGTAGGTATATATAGTTAGAATTTTTTCCCTATGGGACTTTTGAAAATTCTATGTCTAATAACTTTGGCGTTTGTGGATGGAATCGGCTGAAATTTTCAGGAAAATGGCACATTTTGTTTCTGAGCAGCCCCTGAAAATTTGGTGGGGTTTCGTCAAGGGGGGGCTGAGAAAAAAGGGGGGTCCCAAAACGCGTTTTTTGCATTGAGTTTTCCATAGGGCGGTTGGACTCACTTTTAGCTCGAACGGCTGAATGGATTTGCACGAAACTTGGCAAAATTGTAGGGACTGTTAGCCCGATGTGCCTTTGCTAGGTCTCAATATATGTGCTCCAGTAGTTTTTGAGAAATTAACGTTCAAACCAAGATATATATCTGTAACAGCGCTCTGGGCAGCGATCCGGTCCGCTTACTTTTCGCTTATCGGAACTTTGCGCGCAGCAAGCTGATTGGCTCTCCGGTGTCTGTCAACATTCTAAACAGTCCGGAGCGGACGCCATCTTGTCTCTCGGTAGGATCGAGAGAGAAGAAGAGGTGGAAAACGAAGGGGGAATTTAATGAAAGGGGGCAAGGTATCCCCCTCTTGACCTCCTAGGAATGTTGTTGGGGTTATTAAAGGGTCCCGTGGGGAAAATAAAAAAAAAATGATTTTTCACGGTAGAAGCGCGGCCGCGAACTGGTAGCGAAACGGGAATTCGCCATTTTGTGCTTCGTAAATTAAATTACTAGTTATAAGTGGGTACGGGAGACGTATCCTAATCCCCTATGTTTCCTGAGGGTGGGTGAGGAGGCTGATATATGTTGATACATCTCTTCCAGCGGCTGTGCGTGAGCTTTTTTTTTTTTTTTGCTGCGTGACAGTCCGGAGCGGCCGCCATCTTGTCTCTCGGTAGGATCGAGAGAGAAGAAAAGGTGAAAAACTAAGGGGGAATTTAATGAAAGGGGGCAAGGTATCCCCCTCTTGACCCCCTAGGAATGTTGTTGGGGTTATTAAAGGGTCCCGTGGGGAAAATAAAAAAAAAATGATTTTTCACGGTAGAAGCGCTTCACGGGCCGCGAACTGGGCCGCAAACTGGTAGCGAAACGGGAATTCGCCATTTTGTGCTTCGTTAATTAAAGTACTAGGTATAAGGGGGTGCGGGAGACATATCCTAATCCCCTATGTTTCCTGAGGGTGGCTGAGGAGGCTGATATATGTTGATATATCTCTTCCAGCGGCTGCGCCATCTTGCCTTTTTTCGAATGCCACAATTTTGTCGTGCACGGCAGCCATTTTAGATGCCAGGCTGGTCCCAGGCTATCACCTACCCCTGCGGATGTAGTTTATGGCCCCAGCTGTAGAGAATTCAGACATGCCAATTCTCCTGATTCAGGCGTGTGAGTACTGATTTCAGTGCTAGTCTCCCGCCTCCCGATTTCTGCAAGCAAAAACCCGGGGGCATATTACTAACAACTAGCGATAATTTTTGTCTATAACTTGTTTAGAGACAAAAATTATCGCCGCAGATCGGCGATTTTTATCGCAGATAAACCTTGCTATTATCGCAGAAAAGTCAGCGATATTCATGTATTATCGACCTAATGCTCTTAGCCATGTTATCCACCTCCCATTGGATAACATGGCTAAGAACTGCTCAGGGCAGGTGTTAGATTTTGGAGATATTCGCGCTTAGCGCGAATATCTCCAAAAGTTGGTAATAGAAGGTAGCGATGTTAGGGACTGTTTCCAGTCGCTAACATCTTGGCACGCCACTTTGCATGTCATTAGTGATAAGTATCACTGACATGCAAAGCCGGGCCCAAGATGGTCGCTATCTCCTTTTAGGTGTCACTAACTGGTGTTAGCGACAGCTTGATAATAGGGAAATAATTTTATCTCCGCTTTCATGGTTTTTAAAGCCAAAAAAGCGGAGATAAACCCCCTTGATAATATGCCCCACGATTCCTTGGGGGTTTCAGCTGATAGGGCTTGGTATTGTGTTACATGGTAATTTTTCCATGAAACGTCAGAGGGTCGATGTAGGGGTTCTAGAAGAGGTGATAAACCATTTAAGCCTCATGAACAAGCGCATGGTCTTTTAAAGATTTGTGAAGTACTCGGGGCGGCGGTGTGTGTGTGCCCTCTTTCAGGAGCGGGCGGGGGGGCACTGCCAGCAACTTGCCAGGTCAGGTAGTGTTCAACACGTGCATCACCCTTTCTCTGCCTGCTATTGCGCTCCATGCTTCGGAAAGGTAAGAAAAAGAACGTGCATTTGAGTTTGAAATGTCCGATCCTGCAGCAGCACACTTCCAAAGCCCACACATGACAATAACCCGATTCAAGGCCCCATTCACCCGTTTTTCAAAAAATAGATAACACTCCAACAAAGTAAGGTTATAAAACTTTATTAACTTTTAACGATAATGAACAGAACAAAAACTAAAAACATTTAAACATTTATTAACACAAAAAGCAACAATGGTTAGAAGCTGTCTTTTGTGCGAATAGTCCCAAGGCAGCACAACGTGCAGAGTTCTGGACGGCACCCAGGTGATGTCGCCTGGGTGCCGCACTGGTTTAGGGATCCTACAATGCTGCTCCGAAAATTGGCGTGGGGCGTCCCGGGTGGGGCGGGGGGAGGCCTCGTCAGTAGCGGTCTGTTGTGCGAATAGTCCCAAGGCAGCACAACGTGCAGAGTTCTGGACGGCACCCAGGTGATGTCGCCTGGGTGCCGCACTGGTTTAGGGATCCTACAATGCAGCACAGAAAAACAGCGTGGGGCGTCCCGGGTGGTGCGGGGGGAGGCCTCGTCAGTAGCGGTCTGTGTCCAGTGTCACATGGCTGACACAACATGTACGACAGGCACCCAGGTGATGTCCAGTAAACTGCCGCACTGGTTTTGGTATCCTACAATGCTGCTCCGAAAATTGGCGTGCGGCGGCCCGGGGGGGGGGGGAGGCGGCGTGAACGGGCCTCCCCAGGTGGCGGCCATTCAGCTGTTTACCGCCCGCTCTTGCGACTACAGCGTCTCGCTCACCATGTTGTTGAGTTGCTCCCACTCTTGCAGTGCAGCGATAGGCGGCTGCCACATGACTCTTAAAATGGCGGACGGCTCTTCGGTTTTGGGCCTGGTCCACTGAAATGGCCCTGGGACACCTTGGAAGTCGGACGCTTGCCTGCTAGGGCTTGGGCTCCATTCTCGAAAAGCGTCCCCTCAGCCGTGAAGATTGTATAAAAGTCTTGGGGGCCCCCGACTCCCGCAGGCTTTCGGTGGGGAGCGGCTGCCATGATTGCTCGCGGAATGACCACGACGGAGCCACGAGATGGTGGTGCTCTCATGCTGACGCCAGCTTCAGTCTGAATGATCCAGAAACAAGGTGGGGCTTTCATCGTTTGGGAAAAAAAATGTTCTAAACCAATGAAAAGTGTTATTTTTAGGTCATATGACCAAGCCTTCCATCTTTAGGAAACCAAAAGTAAAATGAACCAATGAAAAGTTTTATAAACAAGTCACATGACCTGTTATGCGACATAGGGCTACAAAAAGCGTAGAAAATCCGTTGGCACGTGAGGCGGCGTCAGTAGCGGACCGATGTGCGAATAGGCCGAAGGCAGCACAACGCGCCGAGATCCGGATGGCACCGAGGTGGTGTCCAGCAAATTGCCGCACTGGTGTGGCCATCCTACAATGCTGCGCCGAAAGACGGCGTGTCCAGCTGAATTGTGGTCACTGTTGCGGTACAGTGACTCGAACGCGCCGAGATCCGGATGGCACCGAGGTGGTGTCCAGCAAATTGCCGCACTGGTGTGGCCATCCTACAATGCTGCGCCGAAAGACGGCGTGTCCAGCTGAATTGCGGTCACTGTTGCGGTACAGTGACTCGAACGCGCCGAGATCCGGATGGCACCGAGGTGGTGTCCAGCAAATTGCCGCACTGGTGTGGCCATCCTACAATGCTGCGCCGAAAGACGGCGTGTCCAGCTGAATTGCGGTCACTGTTGCGGTACAGTGACTCGAACGCGCCGAGATCCGGATGGCACCGAGGTGGTGTCCAGCAAATTGCCGCACTGGTGTGGCCATCCTACAATGCTGCGCCGAAAGACGGCGTGTCCAGCTGAATTGCGGTCACTGTTGCGGTACAGTGACTCGAACGCGCCGAGATCCGGATGGCACCGAGGTGGTGTCCAGCAAATTGCCGCACTGGTGTGGCCATCCTACAATGCTGCGCCGAAAGACGGCGTGTCCAGCTGAGTTGCGGTCACTGTTGCGGTACAGTGACTCGAACGCGCCGAGATCCGGATGGCACCGAGGTGGTGTCCAGCAAATTGCCGCACTGGTGTGGCCATCCTACAATGCTGCGCCAAAAGACGGCGTGTCCAGCTGAATTGCGGTCACTGTTGCGGTACAGTGACTCGAACGCGCCGAGATCCGGATGGCACCGAGGTGGTGTCTAGCAAATTGCCGCACTGGTGTGGCCATCCTACAATGCTGCGCCGAAAGACGGCGTGTCCAGCTGAGTTGCGGTCACTGTTGCGGTACAGTGAGTCGAACGCGCCGAGATCTGGATGGCCAAGTTTCAAGTTTCATCTGGCAGTTTTTCTCCATCCCTCCTGGATCAAAGAAGGTGAATGCTATGCTGTCCTATGGCAACATGAGCATCAACCTGATGAATACGGCATTCGAAAATCATAAATGCCCTAATGCACCCAAGAAGTAATTTTTTTTTTGCTCCAGTTGAGCCGTTTTCAATGCCTGTTTTTTGTTGTTTCCCCTCCATCAAGAACAAAACAAAAATACAAGGCGCTAAGATCCGAATGGCAAGTCCTGGATGTTGAGTGCCTCAGTTGAGAGTTCTGAGCAGTGCTTGTAAGACTATCTGAAGTTTATTATAAGAATCAGAGTAAGTTGAAGATTGTCTGAAGCTTATTTGCACCTGCTGCAGCTTCACTAGGTCCGGCGGAACTTTTTTCCTTTTCCTTTCTGCTTCTTTTCCTACAATGCGTTTCATCTGAAGACACGACCAGGTCCCTGAATGTGTGCAGGGGGACGCTATTGATTGAATGAAAATGGCGGCTTGACACAAAGCTGACTCAAGCGTTACTGTTGGTGCTATACAGACAAAAATTGGTTTTCAGTTTGTACATTCTTCAGGTTTTTTTTTCCATCCAAGTCTGATTGAGAGTTTGTAGAAAAATGGCTTCAGATTTTCCACATACTACTCTTCAACATTCTTCCTAAATGTAACAATGTGAAACTCACTAGGAGAACGGCTGTTTCTGTTTCCTTTCAAAATGCTGCCACCAATATTTTCTGAATGGAAGACATCATCTTGTAACATAAAGGGCCGAAAGGGGTTCTGGTCTGGCCGATGGTTGGTGGAGACATTTTGACTATATCTTGGACCTGCCCGGCCTCGCCCAAAATGGCGCCGGTATAAATGGGACTCGTAACTCTTTGCCCGCAAATGTATATCTAGAAAATGTTATTGTAAGTGGCCCTGTCGTATTTTAATTACAAAATGTACGTCCACCGATACCGCAACTGTTAGACACCTTTGTTCTTGTCACCTAATGGCCCGCTCGTTACGTTCTTCTACAGTGTAAATGTCTCCTCATCATATACGATTTGAGTTTGCTCCGTGGCCGGCCCACGTGGTTATAGGCCCGTATTTGTATACTGACATTTTCACAATAAAGGTTTTTAAAACAAAACACGGTAGTAGTATTTTCATTTGTAAAGTTTTTACTTTTAGTGACTGTTTTCGAATCAGTAAAAGGCAAGTGAAATAAAGCAGTCCAATTACATGACGGATAAAAGGTATAATATGTAGGAACGCAGTAAAGATAAATGGTCAAGGGCAGTTGTGTTTTTCATGTCTGCAACATAAAGTGGTCGATAAGAATCTGATAATCAGGCGTATCGGCGACTAAGACAGCAGGCCGAATCTCTTTTACTCAACGGCTCCGTCATGGAAGGAAGAAACGCCCTTTTTCTCGAAAAAGGAATATATTTTACTTGCAAGACAGTTGTAAATTTTCCGGGAAAGTACATTAGCCTGGAATATTATAACATATGTTTGAAAAAAAAATATTGTTCGAAAATAATAAAAAGCGTAATTTTTAGGTCATATGACCAAGCTTTTCATCATTAAATTAACAAAAGTAAAATGAACCAATGAAAAGTTTTATTAACAAGTCACATGACCTGTTATGCTTACGTTACGCGCTGCGCGCCGCGCCTCGGATCACTTCCGGGTGCGCTAACGCGGCGTGTCATAAAACGCATTACGCGACAACGTAGGTCAAGAATATAGTCTAAATGTCTCCACCAACCAGCGTTCAGAACACAACCCCTTTCAGCAGTCCAAAAAGTTCTGTTAAATGACAACAGAGGGGACAGGCAACAAGAACCATCAGTCAAAGAGGGGAGGGCAAGTTCTTCTCTTCCGGGTCATGTTGGGGCGCTACCGGAACTGATCGAATTGGTAGTCTACAGTGTTTCTGGATGTTTCAGACTAAAGCTGGCGTCAGCATGAGACCACTACCATCTCGTAGCTCCGTCGTGGCCATTCCACGAGCAATCATGGCAGCCGCTCCCCACCAGAAGCCTGCGGGAGTCGGAGGCCCCCAAGACTTTTGTAGAATCTTCACGGCTGAGGGGACGCTTTTCGAGAATGGGATCCAAGCCCTAGCAGACAAGCGTCCGAGTTCCAAGGTGTCCCAGGGCCATTTTAGTGGACCAGGCCCAAAACCGAAGAGCCGGCCGCCATTTTGAGAGTCCTGTGGCAGCCGCCTATCGCTGCACCACAAGAGCGGGCGCATCTCAACTACATGGTGAGCGAGACGCTGTAGTCGCAAGAGCGGGCGGAAAACAGCTGAATGGCGGAAGAGGCACAGTGTAGCAAAAGCGGGCGGAATGGCAACTAAAACGATAAAGGGGCGCCTCACTACAGCTTGTCTTCAGGTCAAACGGATTGTGGGACAAGGTCCAGAATTGAAGAGTCATCAAAAGGCAAAAAGTACCGCCGGACCCCGGGAGCCGGCCGCCTATGTCGGGGGCGATCTCAGGCTACACCAGTGCTATAAGACTTGGGGAGGGTGTCGGAGCCAAGCGTCTTCTCCGAGTCCATGGCCATCACAGCGCCCCTCAGGGGCCTCCGTCAAGCTGTTTAGGAAGGTAACATATATTGTTTTCTAATGCAGTCAGGTCCACAAACGACACTCACTTACTTTGAGAATAGTGAAGCTGCAGTAGGTGGAAATAAGCTTCAGACAGTGTTACAAGCGCTGCTCAGAACTCTTAACTATGGCACCCAACATCCAGAACTTATGCTATTTGAGAATGGTAGTGACATCGAAGCATCTCAGGGACCAAAACCATTAACGTACTTTCACGTATGAAAATCTTACTTGGGGAGGGGGCAGGAGCGAAGCGCCCCCTCCCAGTCAGCGCCACCACACCGTATGTTGAAAATCTGAAGCCATCGTTCTACAAAGTCAACCAAACTTGGATTGAAAAATCTAGAAAAATGTACAAACTGAAAACCAGTTTTGGTCTGCATAGCATCAGTAACAACGCTTGAGTCAGCTTTGTGTCAAGCCGCCATTTTGATTCAACAAAGCACAGGCATTGAAAAAGGCTGAAATTCAGAACTCTAAACTATGGCACCCAACATCCAGGAGCTTGCTATCCGGATCTTGGAGCCTTGTGCTGTTTTCGATCTATTCACACATCGGTCCACTACTGACATCATCTTATAAACCAACGTTATGTAAATAGTTTTTTAATAAAATGTTTTACCCTATTTCTTTGCTGGTGTGTTGTCTATATTTTTAATATTTGCATAGGGTTTGTCATTATTTTGTGCGGGATGGGTGATGGAGCTGAGCTGTCTTGCAGCCCTCATGGTGTGGAGCTCAGTTCATCTCACTATTTTCGTATTTCTCAAGAAGGGTTGTTCCTAATATTTCTATTTTAGCGAGGTCAAAAAGAGATCCAATTAGTGGCCTACTGATTTTGCTCGATTACTTTTATTTTTTTACACGATTTTTCACTATCTGCAAAGACTAAACAGAGTATTGCGACTTTGTGCTTGTTTGTAAATAGAGAATGATCCAAAGAGAACCAATTCTAAAACAGTAAATGCTTGGACAACAATCAATCAAATGGAGAGACAAGGAGGTACGACGGATTACAACGGGGGTAAAGGCCTGCGTTAACTACCCTTCTGTATCTGCAAAGAGAGAGTACTACTAAGGCAAAAGAGGGGAGGGGGGGGGCAGCGTTCAAAGCACATCAGCGTGCATAAATACGAAAATGTTTTTATCTATCACGTACTTGACATTTTAAAGCTTTTCATATTTGCTATTAAAAAACCAATGAAATTCACAGAGAAAACCATAGGTTATAGTGGATATATAGTTAGGAATTTGCATTTACAAAACCTTGAAAATTCAATGAAAAAACCATAGGTTATAGGCCATATATAGTTAGGAATTAGCATTTACAAAACCTTATTTTACTCGCATAAAACCATTGAAATTCCATATATAGTTAGCTAACTATAAGCGCTAACTATATATCGCGCACCCGCAATCCACTGCTGATGATGTCACATATTACATCATTCATGACATGGTCAGTGACATCACTGATGACATCACTGATGACATCTCAAATGACATCACTGATGACAACTCAAATGATATCAATGATGACATCTCAAATGACATCACTGATGACATCACTGATGACAACTCAAATGACATCACTGATGACATCTCATTTGTCATCACTGATCACATCACTCATGTGATAATACAATGAACCTCTTCAGACTCTAATATAATCTTACATACACTCAGTATAAACAGACACTCACAGACTGTCACTCATCCATGGACTTACTCACACACCTAGTCAGTCATGCAAAGAATCAATCACACCTCCATTTCCTCAACTATACAGTTATACACATCTTACTTATTCAAACATATAATAACACATATTTACTCTCTTATATAATCCCTGATACAAGCTCACAGTGATCGATACAGCCAGTCACACATTCACTGGCTCTTATGTTCAGTTATTTATATATCTCAACTCTCACATGTATTGTGTTTTACATACGTACTTACTTGCACATGTAGCAATGAGAAATCCATTCACTCACCAACACACCCATGCACAGTCAACCGCCCATATAGCTGTTTCCACATGCACTCTTGAACTCATACTCCTAGTGAATCAACTGCTTACACATCTATGCACAGAGTCACGCACCTCCCAGCCACCCACACACACACTCAGCCTCCCATTCAAATATTTGGGCAACCAATCAATAACCCATATGGCTACTCTTATAGCTACTGATCAACACATGCAGCAGCTTACACAACAACAAACATACTGATGCACGAATTAAGACAGTTTAGTCACTAACCCATGTACTCAGTGAGACACATTTAATCACTCACTCATACAGTCAGTCATGCACCTACTAAATTCTTCATCCAGACACTTATACATCCACTCATTCTTCAATATGTGAAACATATTTAAACTTTACAGACACATACAATCACTGGATGTTGTGATCAGTGATGTCATCAGTGATGTCATTTGAGATGTCATCAGTGATGTCATCAGTGATGTCACTGACCATGTCATGAATGATGTAATATGTGACATCATCAGCAGTGGATTGCGGGTGCGCGATATATAGTTAGCGCTTATAGTTA